>NC_079190.1:342660204-343365204 GCF_029499605.1 Hyla sarda
TGCAAATCACCAATTTAGGCCTCAAATGTACATAGTGCGCTCTCACTCCTGAGCCTAGTTGTGCACCCGCAGAGCAGAGTATTTCTGAATTCAGGAGAAATTGCGTTACAAATTTTGGGGGTCTTTTTTTGCTTTTAAAAAGTATGGGGCAACACCAGCATGTTAGTGTAATTTTTTTTTTTTTTTTTTACACAAACAGGCTGGTGTAGCCCCCAACTTTTCCTTTTCATAAGGGATAAAAGTAGAAAAAGCCCCCCAAAATTTGTAGTGCAATTTATCCGGAGTACAGAAATACCCCATATGGGGCCCTAAACCGTTTTCTTGAAATACGACAGGGCTCTGAAGTGAGACAGCGCCATGCACATTTGAGGACTAAATTAGGGATTGCATAGGAGTGGACATAGGGGTATTCTAAGCCAGTGATTCCCAAACAGGGTGCCTCCAGCTGTTGCTAAACTTCCAGCATGCCTGGACAGTCAGTGGCTGTCCGGAAATGCTGAGAGTTGTTGTTTTGCAACAGCTGGAGGCTCCGTTTTGGAAACTCTGCCGTACAATAAGTTTTTCCTTTTTATTGGGCGCAACAGTGTAAGGGGGTGTTTATGTAGTGTTTTACCCTTTATTATGTGTTAGTGTAGTGTAGTGTAGTGTTTTTAAAGGTTTACAGTGAGCTTCCCGCTAGGAATTTGCGCAGCTCATACTTGAAGCAGAAAAACTTACTGTAAACCTGCCCGTGTGAATGTACCCTGTACGTTCACTTGCGGGGGGGGGGGGGGGGGGGAAACCTCAAGCTGTTTCAAAACTACAACTCCCAGCATTTACTGACAGACTGTGCATGCTGGGAGTTGTAGTTTTGCTACAGCTGGAGGCACACTGGTTGGAAAACCTTCAGTTAGGTTCTGTTACCTAACTCAGTATTTTCCAACCAGTGTGCCTCCAGCTGTTGCAAAACTACAACTTACAGCATGTACTGATGCTGGGAAATGTAGTTATGCAACAACTGGAGTTACGCAACTACAACTCCCAGCATGCAGAAAAAACTGTTTGCTGTTTGGGCATGCTGGGATTTGCAGTTTTGCAACATCTGGAGGGCTACAGTTAGAGACCACTGCACAGTGATCTCCAAACTGAGGACCTCCAGATGTTGCAAAACTACAAATCCCAGCATGCTCAGACATCAAACAGCTGTGTGGGCATGCTAGGAGTTGTAGTTTTGCAAGATCTGGAGGGCTACAGTGTAGAGATCACTGTATAGTGGTCTAAAACTGTAGCCCTCCAGATGTTGCTAGGCAACTCACCCACTTCCGCAGGATCCAGGGAGCCAGCCGCACGACATGCCGCCCGCCGATCACCGCAGCCAGTCCCACAGCCTCCACCGATCGGTAAGTGGACTTCGGCACCCGGTCCCCTTCGGCTTCCCCGTTCTGCCCGGCCTATTGTGGGTGGGCTGAACGGGGAAAACAAAAGTTAAAGCCCCCCCCCCCCCACCCCCAATCTGCTATTGGTCTTCGCTTTTGACGGCCAATAGCAGGGATAGGAGGGGTGGCATGGACAACCGCGATCCCCCTTATATTCCCTGTCACCGGATCACCATAAACCCGTATGACCCAGAATAGGCGCAAAATCGCAAGTGTGAATTCACTTGCAATTTGCTCCGATTGCTGACATAGGGGGGGTCTGATGACCCCCCTGGGCATTTGCGTGGGGTGCCTGCTGATCGATATCAGCAGTCACCCCTGTCACGAACCGCGACATGCGGGTGGTAGGATTATCTATAAAATCACTATTTGTCTACTCTAGACCGAAAATAATGATAAAAAATCCCTCTTACACCACCCCATTAACTCGCTGCCACCACCTGCATATTTCAAGCCGACAGGAAGCTATCAATCCAAGCTGGATATGCTACAATTCCCAAATATAATCTACTATCCCCAGTAGAATATAAAAAACAGGAAAAAGATTAATCCAAATCTATAATGTAGCCGAACAAGTACGTAAAACTAAGACTATAACTTCAATCTTTCCAAGGACAATGTAAGTCCGTTTTACCAGACATAAGGCGGTACTTAATAAATGAATGATTTATTATGAAAGAAAAATATTCACAGTACATATAAAAACAGATGTTAACAAGACAAAGTTTCACCACACAGAAAAGAAAATAAAAGGGAAAAAAACATAGAGTCCTTACTTACAAAAGTTAGAACGTTCTATTCCATGGGGTCTGCTAGGAAATGGCGTCTGGCATCCAAAATTAGATCTTGTCCCCCATGCAAGCGCCCCTAGTCCCCCCAGGTCTGCAGTTTTATACCCTGCTATGGACAGGTGACACCTCTATGTTCAGCCCCTGGGCAGGACAAGGAGGAGAGATAGATGCTGCCCACTTCCTCATGATAACTTTATGCCGAAAGAATAGGAAATTACCCCTAACTTTTATCATGGGTGCGGCACCCACATCATTTTGCTATATTTGGGTTCTCCATCAAATCCTCTTTCTAGGGGTACCTGACATGACCCCCTTATTGTGTATAACTTACCCAGTGCATACAGTTCGGGCAGGAATCAATACACAAGGGTCAAGTGAGGACTCATTTTAAAGGTAGTATGATGGAGAATCTAACCATACAAGATAGGGGCTGCGAACATACTTCCCTGACCCCCCATATTTCATATTTGGAAGATATGGCATCTTCATTTAATTGATCTATTGACATCAGGCCTTGGAGTCTGCTTGGCTGTGAAGGTGTTACCTTTCCTGTCATAGAGCAGTTGTGTTAATGAACCCCCTGCTAGGATTCGTCACACCTATACCCAGGCTGGATAGACATGTAGGCTCCATGGTGCCCTGATCAAAAGAGAATTAATTGCCCCCCACTGGCCACTGAATGCTATTGCTCAGATTGTCGTCTCCGGACAGTTAGACCAAACAGAAGGGATTCTTTGAAATGTTCAGCGATGCAGAGAGGTGTGTAATGGAATTAACAGTGTGCATACCGATAAAATTTGGCAGACCATGTACCTCCAGTAATGAATGACAAGCAATCACAATGCAACATGAAAACATATTTTGCTATGGTATATGACAACCCCGGTCCGCGCGCCAGGCGGGGACCTGAATTCCCACGGGCGTACCTGTACGCCCTGGGTCCTTAAGACCTCCTTCCGTACCTCGCCTTGCCCAGTTACCTGTGTGGTAGAGCCATGTCGGGGGTAGCGACCTGGGTGTCACCTGCTCCGGCAAGCCCATCATGCCTTGCGGCGGGCTCTGGTGAAGACCAGTGGCACCTTAGACTCCGCTGCCCAATAAAGTCCAAGTCATCAGCCAGACAGGTAGAGGATCCACATCCAGTTCCATTACAGTAAGATTCAACCATGGATCCCACTGGGGTTCCTCTGCCTGACAACACAGATCTTGCTTCTATTGTGGCGCATCAGTCACAGCAGTTGGCTCAGCAAGCACAACAGCTTAACCAGCTATCCACCGTGATGCAGCAGTTGCTATCTGCTCAGCAGCAACCGCCACAGCCTCCTCCAGCTCCAGTACAGCCTCCCACTGCTGCAGTCTCTTCCGGAACCAAACTCCATTTGTCACTAACCAGAGAAGTTTGAGGGGGATCCCAAGTCCTGTCGTGGTTTCGTGACGCAGTGTTGCACGCACATTGAACTCATGGGGGACCAGTTCTCCACGGAACAAGCAAAGGTTGCCTTCGTCATCAGTCTTCTACCTGGTAGAACCTTGGCCTAGGCAATTCCGCCTTGGGATAGCAGTGATGCTATCACTACCAATCTCCAGGCATTCCTGATGGAATTTTGCACTGTCTTTGAAGAACCTGCCTGAGCTTCCTCTGCTGAGACGGCTTTGCTGAGTCTTTCCCAGGGCAACTCCACTGTGGGCGAGTATGCCATCCTGTTCTGGACCCTGGCGTCGGAGTTGTCTTGGAATAATGAAGCTATCTGCGCTACTTTCAAAAGAGGATTATCAATTGAAATTAAGGATGTCCTCGCTGCAGGGAATTGCCATCTAACCTGAATGAACTTATTCACTTGGCATTCCGGATTGATATCCGTTTCTCTGAGCGACGAGAGGAACTGCGACAAGAAAGGGAATCTGCACATCCTCGGCGCTTTCCTCATCTGGCACCAGTTTTCCAGCAACAACCGCAACCTTCTACGTTTCCTCCAGAGGCTATGCAGGTGGATCGGTCTCGCTTGACCCTGCAGGAAGGACTACGAACCAAAAATCTATGCCTATACTGCGCCAGTGCAGACCAATTCCTTAAGGATTGTCCTCTGTGTCCACAGCCACAGGGAGACGCTCGCACCTAGGGTTCGTGGGAGAGGTCTCCCTAGGCATGAGTTCCACCTCTCCACTCTTAAATCTGATGGTCCAGCTTCTTCTGCCTTCTAAAGAGATCATCTACGTTCTGGCTTTCCTTGACACTTTGTCAGCGGGAAACTTTATTGATGCCTCCCCAAACCACTGTATATCTCTACGGTCAATGGAGAAATACTGGACTGTAATGTGCTATATCGCATAGAACCATTACCTATGCAAGTGGGAGTCTCCCATAGGGAGAACTTGTCTTTCTACGTTCTCCCACATTGTACTTCTCCTCTATTGCTTGGCCTTCTTCGCTGGGGCACGTACTGCAACCACCACTGTATACATACACATGTGACCAAGTTGAAATCTTCATCTAGTCATCTGCCAGGTTTACCTTCGTTCCTCCAGGACTTTGCTGATGTCTTCAGTGAAAAGCAAGTTGAAGTCTTGCATCCCCATCGTCCTTACGATTGTCCCATTGATTTACTGCCTGGCATCACACCTCCCAGGGGCTGAATCTACCTCTTGTCAGTTCCTGAAACCCAGGCCATGTCAACTTACATCCAGGAGAATCTTCAGAAGGGGTTCATCAGGAAATCCTCTTCTCCTACCGGAGCCAGGTTCTTCTTCGTTGAAAAAAAATATGGGTCGTTGCGTCCTTGCATCAACTATTGAGGACTGAATAAAATTACAGTAAAAAATCGTTATCCCTTTCCTTTAATCTCGGAGTTCACGGTGCCTATAATTTGATTCGTATAAGAGAAGGGGACGAGTGCAAGACTGCGTTTAATACCTGAGACTGACATTTTGAGTACCCTAAAATGCCATTTGGACTATGTAATGCTCCAGCAGTCTTCCAGGAGTTTGTTAATGACATTTTTCGGGACCTTCTCTACTCCTGTGTCATTTCTATTTAGATGACATTCTCATCTATTCTCCCAATCTCCACACTCATCGTCTCCATCTCCATCAAGTTTTACAGCGTCTCCAAGACAACCAACTCTATGCAAAACTTGAAAAGTGTACTTTTGAAAAGACCAGTCTACCGTTTCTGGGGAATATTGTTACCAGTCAAGGACTTCAAATGGATCCTAAAAAATTATCTGCTGTACTGGAGTGGCCTCAACCTTCTGATCTGAAAACGATTCAGCGCTTCCTTGGCTTTGCCAATTATTACCGGCAGTTTATTCCCCACTATTCCACCTCGGTTGCCCCCATCGTGTCTCTTACCAAGAAAACTGCCAATCTGAAGGTCTGGACTCCAGTGGCTGAGGAAGCCTTCAAGCACTTAAAGTTTGCCTTCACTTCTGCTCCAGTGTTGTAAAGACCGGATCCGGACAAGTCGTTTACTTTGGAGGTGGATGCATCTTCAGTTGGTGCAGAAGTCTTGACACAAAGCTCTTCCAAGGGCAGGACTGTGACTTGTGGATTTTTCTCTAAGACTTTCTCTCCAGCGGAGAAAACTTATACTATAGGAGATCGTGAGCTTCTTGCTATTAAGTTGGCCTTGGAAGAATGGCGACATCTCTTAGAGGGCTCAGTGCTTCCAATAACCATCTACACGGATCACAATCTTCAGTCTGCTCATTGTCTCAACCCTCGACAGGCTCGCTGGTCCCTATTCTTCTCCAGGTTTAACTATTTTTTTCATTTCCATCCAGCAGAAAAGAATCTTCGGCCTAACGCTCTATCAAGATCTTCTGAAGTACAAGACTTGGAATCACACCTTCAACATATTGTTCCTCCTGATCGTCTTATTTCCGCAGCACCAGCAAGTATTCAGCATCTGCTCCCTGGGAAGACTTATGTATCTTCTCGTCTGAGACTCCGAATATTGAAATGGGGTCATTCCTCTCTGTTGGCTGGTCATGCTGGTATCCGTAAATCCTTGCAACTAATATCCTGACAATATTGGTGGCCCACTCTGAAATGGGATGTCATAGACTTTGTTCATTCCTGCTCAATCTGTGCCCGGGACAAAACACCACGTGCAAAGCCAGCCAGTCTTCTACATCCTTTACCTGTTCCTGACCTGCCCTGGATTAACATTGCAATGAACTTTATTACAGATCTTCCTCCTTCTAGTGGCAATATGGTCATCTGGGTAGTTGTGGACCGATTTTCTAAGATGGCTCACTTTGTGCCCTTTCCTGGTTTACCATCTGCACTACAACTCGCGAAACAGTTCCTTTCCCATATCTTCCGTCTCCATGGATTACCAACACATATTGTTTCTGACCGGGGAGTCCAGTTGGTTTCTAAATTCTGGAGGGCACTCTGCTCACATCTTCAAGTTAAAGGGGTTATCCAGGAAAAAACTTTTTTTTTTATATATATATCAACTGGCTCCAGAAAGTTAAACAGATTTGTATATTACTTCTATTAAAAAATCTTAATCCTTTCAGTACTTATGAGCTTCTGAAGTTAAGGTTGTTCTTTTCTGTCTAAGTGCTCTCTGGTGACACATGTCTCGGGAGCCACCCAGTTTAGAAGCACATCCCCATTGCAAACCTCTGCTAAACTGGGTGGTTCCCGAGACACGTGTCATCATAGAGCACTTAGACAGAAGATAACAACCTTAACTTCAGAAGCTCAAAAGTACTGAAAGGATTAAGATTTTTTAATAGAAGTAATTTACAAATCTGTTTAACTTTCTGGAGACAGTTGATATATAAAAACATTTTTTTTTTCCTGGAATACCCCTTTAAGCTGGATTTCTCCTCTGCCTATCATCCCCAATCTAACGGTCAAGGTAAGAGGGTGAATCAGGTCTTGCAAGACTACCTTCGCCACTTTGTTTCTGCCCGCCAAGACGACTGGGCCGATCTACTACACTGGACAGAGTTTTTGTACAACCATAAGGATACCGAATCCACTGGAACTTCACCCTTCTTTGTAGTCTATGGACTTCATCCTCTTCCACCTTTGCCCTTGTCCTCTTCTTCCGGTGTCCCTATGGCTGATGAACTTGTACAGAACTTCTCCTCCATCTGGAAGAAGACTCTTCTCTCCCTTCTTCGTGCCATGACCCATATGAAATAACCGCTTCTCTAAAAAGGACGTTTCTCCTACTTCCATCTCGGGTACCTCCGATGTATATTCGGTCAAAGAAATTCTGGACTCCAAACTCATCAGAGGAAAACGTTTCTTTCTTGTAGAATGGCGGGGGTTCGGACCAGAGGTAGAGGTTTTGGGAACCACAGGATAACATCCTAGATCAGGATCTTCTCAAAAGGTTCTTGAGCCATAAAAAGAGGGGGAGACCAAAGGGGACTACTGTTACACACTGAGCTCCAGCCGCAAGAGCCTCTTTTCTTCAGCAGCTCATGCAGTACCTTATTCAGTAATGTGTGCTTACTGAATGAGCTGCTGAAGAAAAGACCTACGGAGGTCTTGAAACGTGTCCAGCCTATACCTGAATATATGTATAACCATATACTGCTGCTTTGATATTGGCCATATTGATTGTCAGTGCCCTGTCAATCAAACCACTTTCTATGTGGATACACAAGGACATCGCAACTACTTATCCCCGCTACATCACCTCTGTCTGCTTTCCAAGAAGCTTTCATCAGGACAGCCGCCGGCCGAATGATTTCTGCACGTATCTCTTGCCAAAGTGGCGAGCTGTTGGCTCATCACAGCACAATCCAATGTGAGTTGCACAGATAACTCGAGGACCAGTGGTAAGCGGCGCCTCACTGAACTGCTAGAGATGAATTTTACTGAAGCCATTAAGCTCCAAGTCACTTTCTACAGCAGTGTATTACAGAGAGGGGCAGATAGCTGTGTGTTGCCTCATACATTTCAACAAGCTGCCTCCACTTCATCAACCTTAGCAGTGGAGGCAGGAATAATTTTTCAGCGCAATTCTGTGTCTTTGTTCCTCAACAAATCATCCGCTGGTTATACTAGTCTGTAGATGGTATAATAACCAGCAGTCCATTCCTAATAGTTTTTGACAGAGTGCAATTTTGTGTTTAGCACACAGCTTTTTTGTGCTGCAGCACTGTTGTGTACTGCTGGTGTTGTGCAAAAATACATCTTTTTTAAGCATACTGTACCATATTTTCTGCCCTCATCAGTGCATACCGCATACATACATCTAAGTAGTGTAGTATTTTGTACCTGTTAATCTGTCAAGGGCCTACATTCTGTGAAAGTCCAGGCATAATCACCGTCTGCTGTTTTACTAAAATACATTTTTTGAAGTGTACTGTACCACATTTTTCTGCTTTCGTAAGTGCATACCTACATCTAAGTGGTGTACTATTTTGTGCCTGTTAATCTGTAAAGGGCCTACATACTGTGAAAGGACAACCAAAAGTAATCACTGGCTGGTGTTTTACTCAAATAGTTATTGAAGTAGTCAATAGCAACAGGTTCAGCAACAGGCAAAGAATACACACAAACGCTTTCTCTAGGGCACTAAGGCAACAAAGATCCAGCAGGAAGCTGTGGGAGGAGGTAATACTTATAGGCAGTGCACAGGTGCAGGCCTAATTAAGTCAAAGCAGAACCTTTAACCCTAGATTAACCACTTTGGACCAGGTACCAATCCCTGGTGCACTGGCCCTTTAAATTTAATAGTCCCGGCACACGCGTGCCCTATAGAGTGGGGACGCGCACGCCAAGACTGGGTGACCGGAGCGCTGCCTGGGGATACACGCTGTGAGGTAAGCAGGGTGCCCGGAGCACTCAGTGTAACAGTACCCCCCCCCCTTAGGTCTCCCCCTCTTTTTGGTACCCAAGAGCTTGAGGATGAGACTGCGGTCCAGGATGTTCTCCTCTGGCTCCCAAGATCTCTCCTCAGGACCACAGCCCTCCCAGTCAACCAGAAAAAGTGTATTTCTCCTGACTGATCTAACGGCCAAGATTTGTTTAACGGAAAAGACATCTGAGGTACCAGAGACTGGGGTAGGAGGAAGAACCTTGGGGGAGTAGCGATTAAATATGGCAGGTTTCAGAAGAGACACATGGAAGCTGTTGGAAATCCGGAGAGATGGAGGGAGATGGAGTTGATAGGACACAGGGTTGATCCTTTTCTTGACCTTGTAAGGACCCAAGTAGCGGGGGCCCAATTTATAACTTGGGATCTTATAACGTACAAATTTGGCGGACAACTACACCTTGTTTCCTGGGACGAAAACTGGAGGGGCCCGACGTTTGTTGTCGGCGTGGATTTTCATGCGGGCGGAGGCCTGGAGAAGAGAGAGACGCGTCTCTCGCCAAATGGCAGAAAAGTCCCGTACTAATTCGCCCACAGCTGGAACTCCGGAGGAAGTAGACAAAGGCGGCAAAGGGTGGCGGCCATACACCACAAAGAAAGGAGACTTAGAAGTGGCAGAAGATTCTTTGGCGGGAAGAGACAAAGTGCCGTAAATAGTCTCCCAAAATCTGATTGATGCGTTCCACTTGTCTGTTGGACTGAGGATGGTAAGAAGATGAGAAGTCCAGCTTTATCTTTAGTTGTCCACAGAGGGCTCTCCAGAATTTTGAGACGAACTGAACCCCTCTGTCAGATACAATATGGGTTGGTAGTCCGTGGAGGCGAAAGATGTGGCTAAGGAACTGTCTCGCCAGCTGAGGCGCAGAAGGGAGAGAAGACAAGGGAATGAAGTGTGCCATTTTGGAGAAACGGTCCACCACCACCCAAACAACAGTCTTGCCATGGAAGGGTGGCAGATCGGTGACAAAGTCCATGGCGATATAAGACCATGGAGTCTCAGGAACTGGGAGAGGGTGGAGCAAACCGGCTGGTTTCAGGCGAGGAGTCTTGTCCCGGGCATAGACCGCACAAGCTTGGACAAACTCAGTTACGTCCCTCTCCATGGATGGCCACCAATACTGTCTGGAGATGAGAAGAAGGGTCTTCCGGATACCGGGATGTCTGGCCAGCAAGGAAGAATGTCCCCACTTTAGTACTTTCAAGCGACGAAGGGGAGATACGTAAGTTTTCCCAGGAGGAAGGCAGCGTAGATCCACAGGAGCCACGGTGACCAAACGCTCAGGCAAGATGATGTGTTGTGGTGTGACCTCGACCCCCGCAACATCAGAGGAACGGGAAAGGACGTTATTACTTGCAGGCCTGAAGTGAATCTGGTAGTTAAACCAGGCAAAAAACTAAGAACAGCGAGCTTGGCGGGGGTTGAGTCTCTGAGCGGATTGAAGATAGGAGAGATTCTTGTGATCTGTGTAGATATTAATGGGGTCAGGAGCACCTTCCAGTAGGTGCCTCAACTCCTCCAGAGCCAGCTTGATGGCCAAAAGTTCCCTGTCTCCAATGGAGTAATTCCTCTCTGCGGGGAGAAGGTCTTGGAGAAAAAAACACAGGAAACTGTTTTACCTTTAGAGATTTTCTGTGTGAGCACGGAGGAGGCGTCTAACTCCAAGTAGAAAGGTTTTGAGGGATCGGGTCTGGATAGGACTGGAGCAGAGGCAAAGGCAGAATTGAGAGCGCAGAAGGCCTGCTCGGCCTGTGGAGGCCACGACTTGGGATTAGCCCCATTTTTGGTCAAGGCTACGATAGGTGCCACAAGGGTAGAGTAATGAGGGATGAATTGTCTGTAGTAGTTAGCGATACCTAGAAATCACTGTATGGGCCGTAGGCCAGAGGGACGAGGCCAGTCCAGGACTGCAGAAAGCTTGTCAGGATCCATTTGAAGACCCTTGGAAGAAATGATGTACTACAGGAAGGGAAGGCTGGTACGATCAAACTGGCACTTTTCAAATTTAGCATACAGACGATTCTTCCTCAGACGGGAAAGTACAAGACAGACATGCGCACGGTGTTGATCTAGATTAGAGGAAAATATGAGGATGTTGTCCAAGTAAACTACCACACAGGTGTAGAGCAGGTCTCTGAAAATGTCATTAACGAAGTCTTTGAAGACGGTAGGTGCATTGCAGAGTCCGAAGGGCATAACCAGATACTCAAAATGACCATCTCAGGTATTAAAAGCGGTCTTCCATTCGTCACCCTCTCAAATCCAAATAAGATTGTAGGCCCCTCTAAGATCCAACTTAGTGAAGAACTTGGCGCCTTGTAGACGGTCAAAGAGTTCAGCAATCAGGGGAAGAGGGTAATGCTGTTATGTCCCCGATAATCAATGCATGGACGAAGAGTGCCGTCTTTTTTGGTAACAAAAAAGAATCCAGCTCCGGCTGGAGAGGAGGATTTCCTGATAAACCCTCTCTGTAAATTCTCCTGAATGTACTCAGACATGGCGAGAGTCTCTGGATGAGAAAGAGGGTAGATCCTTCCCGTAGGCGGAGTGGTACCGGGCTGCAAGTCAATGGGGCAGTCATATGGCCTGTGTGGAGGCAACATCTCTACTTGTTTATTACAGAAAACGTCCGCAAAGTCCATATATGGTTCAGGCGAGACCGATCCACCTGCATGGCTTCCTCAGCGGGAGGCCCAGTAGAGGGTTGCGGTGGATGCAGGAGGACAGGAGCCAAACGAGGATAGCGTCTGGGGTGAACACTTCCCTCTTCCTGAAGAAGTTCCTCACGTCTCTCAGCGAAACGCAAATCAACCCTGGTGGCCAAGTGGATGAGGTCACCCAGGAAGGTAGGCATTTCTTGTGCGGCTAAGAATTTATATCGCACAGAGCGCCTCATTATTCCAGGAGAGTTCAGAAGCAAGGGTATGGAAACGGATGGCGTAATCGCCCACTGAAGAACTCCCCTGGGTCAAGTTCAGTAATGCAGTCTCTGCAGAGGAAACCCGGGCTGGCTCCTCAAAGACACTACGGAATTCCCGGAAGAAACTCTGGACACTTCCAGTGGCAGGATCGTTGCGGTCCCAAAGTGGTGTAGCCCAGGCCAGGGCCTTCCCAGAAAGCAGGCTGACTACAAATGCCACCTTGGCACGCCAAGAGGAAAACTGGTCGTCCAACATCTCAAGATGGAGGGAGCATTGCAACAAAAATCCGCGGCACAGCTTGGGATCACCATCATACTTGGCTGGCATGGACAAGCGGACTCTGGAGCTGGAGATGGCAGCTGGCAGTAGTGGTGAAGCAGGTGCAGGCGGAGGTGACGGTTGCTGCTTAGCTGGCAGGAGTTGCTGAAACATGGCAGTCAACTGAGCCAGCTGTTGACCTTGCTGGGTAATCTACTGCGACTGCTGGGCCACAATGGATGTGAGATCTGAGAGGCTAGATAGAGGCACCTCAGCGGGATCCATGGCCGGATCTTACTGTCAGGATCCGGACTGGCAGGAGCTAGCAGGAGCTGGAGGTGGATCCGCTGTGCCAGAGAGGATGTGACGTGGGCCGTACCAGGGGAACGGAGTCTAAGGAGTTACTGGTTTTCACCAGAGCCCGCCGCAAAGCAGGATGGTCTTGCTGCGGCAGGTAACCCCCAGGTTGTTCCACCCAGTAGCGACTCAACCTCTCTGGCTGCGGAGATGAGGCAAGGTACAAGAGGATCAGGCAGAGGCGAGGTCAGACGTAGCAAAAGGTCAGGGCAGGCAGCAACGGTTCTCAGGCGGTAGTCAATAGCAACAGGTTCAGCAACAGGCAAGGAATACACACAAACGCTTTCTCTAGGGCACTAAGGCAACAAAGATCCGGCAGGAAGCTGTGGGAGGAGATGGTACTCATAGGCAGTGCACAGGTGCAGGCCTAACTAAGTCAAAGCAGAACCTTTAACCCTAGGTTAACCACTTTGGACCAGGCATCAATCACTGGTGCACTGGCCCTTTAAATTTAAGAGTCCCGGCACGCGTGCACCCTATAGAGCGGGGACGCGCACGCCAAGACCGGGTGACCGGAGCGCTGCCTGGGGACATACGCTGTGAGCGCACCGAGGTAAGCAGGGTGCCCGGAGCGCTCAGCCTAACACACGCTGTGTCATTCAGCCACTATATGGTCTCCTCATGCTGCCAAGACCTCCAGACTCTGTCATTCAGACACTATATGGTCTCCTCATACTGATGCCACCTCCAGGCTCTGTCAATTGTGCTGCTCTGCGGCAGTGATTCTAAAAGCGATGCCTGTAATTTGCATGTCATGCTGAATAACAGTATTATTTCACTGCCCCAGCACACTCCAAATGCATGTTAGAACAAAGCAAAGTGTTCTAATCCCCTATTGAGACTCTCTGTAGTCCAAAAATAGCCATTTTTAATATAGATTCACCGCAAATAAATTCGGATCAAACCAAAATGTTTTGAAAAATTAGGCGAATCAGCGAATTTGGCGAATTTTTAAAAGCTCGCTCATCTCTAGTGAGAGGTGTAGCGCAGCATTTGACTTTCATTGTCTTGCTGTATATGCGGAGGAGTGAGTAGCTATATCATTATATTAAGGATCTATGTGCATCTCTTTTAGACCATACTGGAGATGCCTTCACGTACTTATCTATTTTTCCCGCCCCGGTAGCACCTTTAGGGGAGACAGCTCTTCTCCCCTGCTAGCTGGCTATTGCCGAAATCCTCCAACCTCTATGACCGCACCAATGATCCAGGCCCGGATAACTGTAGACCGCCCATCAGCAGCAGCTTCCTAGGCTCTCCGTCTCTGGATCACTGTTAATAGAAGTGGGGAACAACATGTGAGGATTTATCCAAAGGCTGGGGTCCCCGATCAGGCTATAGCTTGGACCCGTCATAGAATATCCCTCTCCCACTCCCAAGGAGGGGGGGAGGGAGAGCCCCCCCTCCCCAGAGGAGAGAAAGTGAGGGCCAAGCCGGGTCACTGACTCCCCCTCCCCCCCCAAAGCTTTCAACAACCCCTCAATCCCACCCGGGCGGTGTTACGTTTGGACTAGAAAGGGTCCATCGGGTCCCTGCTAGGAGGCCCCCGCCTGGGTCTCCCCCGAGGACTATTATAGTTAAGCCTATCAGCTCTAAGGATATCATAATGCGGAAGGCACGAGAGAGGGGTCAGCTCCTTTGTAATGGGTCCAAAGTATTTATATATCCTGACTATGCCAGGGCCACTCAAATTAAAAGGGCCTCATTCAGAGATATAAAGAGACGGATGGCGGTAGCTAAAGTTCAGTTCTCATTGTTATTCCCTGCCAAATTACGAGTGCTGTATCAGGATAAAGTATTGTTTTTTTACAGATTCTATAGAGGTGGGGAATTGGTTGGATCAGGAAGGGATTAAATAATTGTTTTTAAGAGTTGTTGGCTCGTTCCGGAGGGGATGGATCCTGATGATTTGGGTCCGTCAAAACGAAATGAGCAGAGGAAGGGTATAATTAAAGTACTGATGGGAGGATGGGGGGGAGGGGGTAGGCTGTCTGACGTAGGATAAAGACCAGCTAATGTTAGCAGGTCATGAGCGGGGAAGGGAGAGGGGCCAGCAAGAAGGGGAGAGTTTTTTTTTTTTAATTTTTGTATTTTTTTCTTTCTATTTCTCTCCAGTAGATGCATATGCTCAGTAGGGATAAATTAAAAATATTCTTTTGGAACATGAGCGGAATGGCGGAGCGACGAAAGAGAGTGGCTATCTTTGATAGGGTTCAGAATTATCTGCCCGCTATTGTCTGCTTAGTTGAATCCCATGTTACCAAAGAATCTGAGGGGAAGATCTCCAGACGATGTGCCCAAGTGGAGTTGCACTCCTCGGGCTCTAGTTATTCAGCAGGGGTCTCGGTTTACATACTTAGGGCTATACCTGCTAATATTTTTCTTAAAAAAGTAGATCAAAGGGGGGCAATTTGTGCTTATTCACGCTAAATTGTTTGATTGTGAGATGGTCCTTGCCTTTTTCTATGTCCCGCCGCCATTCTCAACTCAGCCTCTGCTGGATGTGATTAGCTTCTATAGGGGGAAAGAACATCTTCCTTTATATATGGTAGGGGACTACAATTGTGTGCTGAGTCCCACCTGTAACTAGGGTTGGAAGAGAGGCAGAAACACCCCTCCTTAAACTGTGTACTGAAATGGATTGGAGAGACCCATGGCATTTAATGAATCCTGATAGGAGGGTGTTTTCTTGTTTCTCGGCCTCCCATAAAGTTGCTTCACGAATTGACGTAGTTCTTTCCAATGATAAGGGGCTCCGATCCATTGAAGATATTAGATATGAAAGTAGAACCATCTCTGATCACTCTCCAGTGGTGATGGTATTGGGAATTAGCTCTCAGAGCGATCAGAGGGAGAGAGTTTTTAGTCTCAATTCGCATTGGTTGAATTTGATAGGAGGGAAAGAAGAAATTGTTAAAGAACTATGGGAATGTTGGGAATTTAATAAGAACTCAGCCCCTTACCCGGTAGTGTGGGACACCCTCAAAGCAGTATTAAGGGGCATTCTTTATAGGGAGATACAAAGGGCAAAGAAGAAATTTAATGAGGTGGAACGCGATTTGAGGGAGAAAGTCCGGGAGGCTGAGGAGAGATATGAGGTAGATCGATCCGAAATGTACTTCAAAAAGTTAGAATTAGAGCAAGGAAATTTAACAAACCACTATTTGGAGAAAGCACAACATAAGGTCTTTTTCTCGGGACAGAGGGAATTTGTAGAAGGAGCTCGCCCCGGGAAACTGCTGGCCAATATTATTGGAGCTCAAAGAGAAAGGAGCGACATTTGGGCATTAAATGATGAGAATGGTAACATCCAAACATCTCAGGAGGAGATACAAAAGATAGCCCTACAGTATTATCAGGAACTTTATAGCTCAGAGGAGCTCGCAGTGGATAATGAGATAGAGACATACTTAGAGGAGATAGATCTACCAGTCGTAGAAGAGGTCACCCTTGATAATTTAAATAAACAGATTACGGTAGAAGAGCTGGAAAAGGCATTAGAGGGGTGTTCGACCTCATCAGCCCCAGGTTTAGATGGACTACCCTATTCTGTTTATAGAGAATATAAGGAAGTACTGTTGCCTGTCCTATGTATGGTTCTGGGGGAGGCCTTGAAGGGGGGGAACTTCCGCTCTCAATGTTGGAAACTAAAATAGTCTTAAAATTGAAGAAAGGGAAAGATAGTACAAAAATATAATGTTATCGTCCTATATCTTTGATAAATTCGGATGCGAAAATTCTGGCAAAACTTTTGGCCAGAAGATTATCTCCTCGCCTTTCCGACTTAGTAGGGGTTGAGCAAACCGGATTTGTTCCGGGACGCTCAATCCATAATAATTTGGTTCGTTCAATGGTCAACATGCAGTTGAGCTCTGCCCCTTTCCACTCCGCCCTGTCATTAGATGCTATGAAGGCATTTGACAGGGTGGAGTGGAATTTTTTGTGGAAAGTTCTTGGAAAATTTGGTATTAAGGGGGAGATGGTTAAATGGCTTAGGTTATTATATATAAACCCTAGGGCTAGGGTTACTATAAATGGAACTCTTTCACCTTATGTTACCATAGGGCGAGGCACTAGGCAGGGTTGTCCGCTTTCGCCTATGTTGTTTGTTCTTTTTTTGGAACCACTGGCAATGAAGCTTAAAAAGGGGGAGGCTCTTAGGGGATTAAAGGAGTTGGAGAGACATTTTTAATGATATTCTTTTATTTTTAGAAAATGCGTATATAGAAGTCCCCGAAGCAATCAGGGTAATTGAAGAATTTGGGAAGGTATCCGGCCTTAAAATCAACTGGGCCAAATCGTCCCTATTGCCATTGGTCCCTGGTAATATTAAAGGAGAGATGGAAGTGAAAGTCTTAAAAGAGGATGAATGTATGGATTATTTGGAAATTAAATTGTCTGCATCAAAAGAATTCTTCTATCAGTTTAATCTTAATACATTAGTGAGTCAGCTTAGGAAAAAAGTAGATGCTTGGGTCAAACTCCCTCTTTCTATTGCCGATAGGATTAGCTTAATTAAAATGATAGTTCTCCCCAAAGTATTATATATATTGGGTGCAGCCCCTTGTTGGATTTCCGGGAAATGGTTTGCGGGTTAGGAAGCCCTTATGGGCAGACTCATTTGGGGGAGGGGTAGAGTACGTATGAAATATAATAGTTGGGTCCATTTGGAAGGGGAAGGAGGAGGGGGGTTGCCAGAGTTTAGGTTGTATTATTTGGCAAAAAATCTCCAAAACATTAGACAAGGGTGGAGTGAAGTACTTTGGGGGGAATTATTCGAGGAGTATAGGGGGCACTATGAGAGCTTTTTTGAATTTGTTGAAGCAGGCCTCCCAGTAGGGAAGGATTGATGGCACATTGAACTGTTAGGGTTTTTTAGGAAAACTTGGCATGAAGTTAGGAAAATATGTAATATTAAGGGTAGCATAAGCAACACAATATTATGGAATAATAACCAATTTGAACATTTTAACCCCTTAAGGACACATGACGTACTGGAACGCCATGTGTCCGCTCCCGATCTATAACGCGTGGCCACGGCACGGCCGGGACCCGTGGCTAATTGATCGCTGTGCCGCGCGCTATTAACCCTTTAGACGCGGCGTTCAAAGTTGAACGCCGCGTCTAAAGTGAAACTGAAACCATGCCAGTTAGCTCAGTGGGCTGTTCGGGTTAGCCGTGGTGAAATCGCAGCATCCCGAACAGCTTACAGGACAGCAGGAGGGTCCCTACCTGCCTCCTCGCTGCCCGATGGCCGAATGACTGCTCAGTGCCTGAGATCCAGGCATGAGCAGTCAAGCGGCAGAATCATTGATCACTGGTTTCTTATGAGAAACCTGTGATCACTGTGAAAGATCCCTATGGGACCTATAACACTGCAAAAAAAAAAAATGAAAAAAAAAGTGAATAAATATCATTTAACCCCTTCCCTATTAAAAGTGTGTAAATAAAAATAAAAATAAACATATATGATATTGCCACGTGCGGAAATGTCCGAATTATAAACATATATTGTTAATTAAACCGCACGGTCAATGGTGCGCGCAAAAAAATTCAGAAATTATAATTTTAAACGTATTCATTTTCCTGCATGAAGTTATGATTTTTTCCAGAAGTACGACAAAATCAAACCTATATAAGTAGAGTATCATTTTAACCATATGGACCTACAGAATAAATATCAGGTGTCATGTTTACCGAAAAATGTACTACCGTATATACTCGAGTATAAGCCGAGTTTTTCAGCACGATTTTTCGTGCTGAAAACACCCCCCTCGGCTTATACTCGAGTGAACTCTCCACCCGCAGTGGTCTTCAACCTGCGGACCTCCAGAGGTTTCAAAACTACAACTCCCAGCAAGCCCGGGCAGCCATCGGCTGTCCGGGCTTGCTGGGAGTTGTAGTTTTGAAACCTCCGGAGGTCCGCAGGTTGAAGACCACTGCGGCCTTCGACATCATCCAGCCCCCTCTCATCCCCTTTAGTTCTGTACAGTTCTCGCCTCCGCTCGGCGCTGGTCCGGTGCTGCAGGACTGTCCGGTGAGGAGGTCGTCCAGTGGGATAGTGGTTCCGGGCTGCTATCTTCACCGGGGAGGCCTCTTCTAAGCGCTTCGGGCCCGGCCCCAGAATAGAGGCGTTGCCTTGACGACGACGCAGAGGTACGTTCATTACCAACGTACTTCTGCGTCATCGTCAAGGCAACGCCTCTATTCTGGGCCCGAAGTGCGGAGAAGAGGCGCCCCCGGTGAAGATAGCAGCCCCGAACCACTATCCCACCGGACGACAGTCCTGCAGCACCGGACCAGCGCCGAGCGGAGGCGAGTACTGTACAGAACTAAAGGGGGTGAGAGGGGGCTGGATGATGTCGAAGGCCGAAATGGTCTTCAACCTGCGGACCTCCAGAGGTTTCAAAACTACAACTCCCAGCAAGCCCGGACAGCCGATGGCTGCCCGGGCTTGCTGGGAGTTGTAGTTTTGAAACCTCTGGAGGTCCGCAGGTTGAAGACCACTGAGGGCGGATGATGACAAGAGGATAATGAAGGGGGGGTGTGGGATGATGAAGGGGGGTGGGGATGATGACAAAGGGATGATGAAGGGGGGGTGTGGGATGATTACAAGGGGATGATGAAGGGGGGTGGGGATGATGACAAGGGGATGATGAAGGGGGGTGTGGGATGATGACAAGGGGATGATGAAGGGGGGTGGGGATGATGACAAGGGGATGATGAAGGGGTGTGTGGGATGATGACAAGGGGATGATGACAGGTGATGATGATGAGGGTCTGGATGATGACAGGGGGGGATGATGTATTTCCCACCCTAGGCTTATACTCGAGTCAATAACTTTTCCTGGGATTTTGGGTTGAAATTAGGGGCCTCGGCTTATACTCGGGTCGGCTTATACTCGAGTATATACGGTACGTAGAAACGGAAGCCCCCAAAAGTTACAAAATGTTTTTTTTTTTTTTTCAATTTTGTCTCACAATGATTTTTTTTTCCGTTTCACCGTAGATTTTTGGGCACAATGACTGACGTCATTACAAAGTAGAATTGGTGGCGCAAAAAATAAGCCATCATGTGGATTTTTAGGTGCAAAATTGAAAGAGTTATGATTTTTTAAAGGCAAGGAGCAAAAAACGAAAATGTCAAAACGGAAAACCCCCGGTCCTTAACCCCTTCATGACCCAGCCCATTTTCACCTTCAGGACCTAGGCATTTTTTGAAAATATGACCACTGTTATTTTAAACATTAATAACTATGGGATGCTTTAACTTATCATTCTGATTCCGAGATAGTTTTTTCGTGACATATTCTACTTTATGTTATTGGTAAAATTTCACTGATATTTGCATGCTTTCTTGGTAAAAAAATCTAAAAATTTCATGAAAATTTTGAAAATGTTGCATTTTTCTAACATTGAAAGTCTCTGCTTGTAAGGAAAAGGGATATTCCAAATAAATTACATATTGATTCACATATACAATATGTTTACTTTATGTTTGCATCATAAAGTTGTTGTGTTTTTACTTTTGGAAGACACCAGAGGGCTTCAAAGTTCTGCAGCAATTTTCCAATTTTTCTCAAGATTTTCAAAATCATACTTTTTCAGGGATCAGTTCAGGTTGGAAGTGGATTTTAAGGGTCTTCATGTTAGAAATACATTATAAATTACCCCATTATAAAAACTGCACCCCCCAAAGTATTCAAAATGACATTCAGTAAGTGTTTTAACCCTTTAGGTGTTTCACAGGAATAGCAGCAAAGTGAAGGAGAAAATTCTAAATCTTCATTTTTTACACTCGCATGTTCTTGTAGACCCAATTTTTGAATTTTTACAAGGGGTAAAAGGAGAGAAATCACCCTAAAATTTGTAACCCAATTTCTCTCGAGTAAGGAAATACCTCATATGTGTATTTCAAGTGTTCGGTGGGCGCAGTAGAGGGCTCAGAAGGGAAGGAGCGACAATGGGATTTTGGAGAGTGAGTTTTTCTGAAAGGGTTTTTGGGGGGCATGTCCCATTTAGGAAGCCCCTATGGTGCCAGAATAGTGGACCCCCCACATGTGACCCCATTTTGGAAACTACACTCCTCATGGAATTTAATAGTGCAGTGAGCATTTACACCCCACTGGCGTTTGACAGATATTTGAAACAGTGGACTGTGCAAATGAAAAAATGTATTTTTCATTTTCACAGCCCACTGTTCCAAAAGTCTATCATACACCAGTGGGGTGTAAATTCTCACTGCACCCCTTAATAAATTCCATGAGGGGTGTAGTTTCCAAAATGGGGTCACATGTGGATATTTATTGTTTTGCGTTTATGTCAGAACCACTGTAACAATCAGCCACTCCTGTGCAAATCACCTCAAATGTACATGGTGCACTCTCCCTTCTGGGCCTTGTTGTGCGCCCCCAGAGCACTTTGCGCCCACATATGGGGTATCTCCGTAGTTGGGAGAAATTGCATTTCAAATTTTGAGGGTATTTTTTCCCTCTTACCTCTTGTGAAAATGAAAAGTATAGGGCAACACCAGCATGTCAGTGTAAAAAATTAAATTTTTATACGCTAACATGCTGGTGTAGACCCCAACTTCACCTTTTCATAAGGGGTTAAAGAAGAAAAAGCCCCCCAAAATTTGTAAGGCAATTTCTCCCGAGTACGGAGATACCCCATATGTGTCCCAAAACTGTTGCCCTGAAATACGACAGGGCTCCAAAGTGAGAGAGCGCCATGCGCATTTGAGGCCTGAATTAGGGATTTGCATAGGGGTGGACATAGGGGTATTCTATGCCAATGATTCCCAAACAGGGTGCCTCCAGCTGTTGCAAAACTCCCAGCATGCCTGGACAGTCAATGGCTGTCCGGCAATACTGGGAGTTGTTCTTTTGCAACAGCTGGAGGCTCCGTTTTGGAAACAGTAGCGTACCAGACGTTTTTCATTTTTTTTCAGGAGGGGGTCTGTGTAGGGGTATATGTAAATGTAGTGTTTTAACTTTTTATTTTAGGTTAGTGTAAGTGTAGTGTAGTGTTTTTAGGGTACAGTCACACGGGCAGAGGTTCACAGCAAGTTTGCAGCTGGGAGTTCGAGCTGCAGCGCAAAATTTGCGCCATCTCAAACTTGCAGCACTCACTGTAAACCTCCGCCCATGTGAGTGTACCCTGTACATTCACATTGGGGGGAGGGGGCAAACATCCAGCGATTGCAAACTCCGAGCATGCCCTTTGGCTGTCCGTGCATGCTGGGAGTTGTAGTTTTGCAACAGCTGGAAGCACACTGGTTTGGAAACACTAAGTTAAATAATAAACTTTCAAGTGTTTTGCAACCAAACTTAGTGTTTCCAAACCAGTGTGCCTCCAGCTGTTGCAAAACTACAACTCCCAGCATGCATGGTCTGTCAGTGCATGCTGGGAGTTATAGTTTTGCAACAATTGCAACAGCCGGAGGCACTGAGGTAGGAAACGGACAATGTTTCCCAACTAGTGTGCCTCCAGTTGTTGCAAAACTACAACTCCCAGCATGCCCAGACTGCCCAGGCATGCTGGAAGTTGTAGTTCAGCAATATCTGAAGGATCTGATGTTGCCGAACTACAACTTCCAGCATGCTTGGGCAGTCTGGTATGCTGGGAGTTGTAGTTTTGCAACATCTGGAGGTCCACAGTTTGGAGACCACTGTATAATGGTCTCCAATCTGTGCTCTTCCAGATGTTACAGAACTACAACTCCCAGCATGCCTGGACAGACTGAACATGCTGAGATTTGTAGTTTTGCAACATCTGGAAGAGCACAGATTGGAGACCATTATACAGTGGTCTCCAAACTGTGGACCTCCAGATGTTGCAAAACTACAACTCCCAGCATGCACAGAAAGCCAAAGGCTGTCTGGGCATGCTGGGAGTTGCAGTTTTGAAAGTCCCAGAGGCAGCAGTGAGATCGCTTTACGGCAATCTCACTGCTGCCAATGAAGATGCCACCCTGCTGCTGCAAACTCGCCGCCGGGACCACCTGGAGGACACCGCTCGCGCCGGGACCGCTCGGGACGCCGCATGGCCGGGTAAGTGACGCCGGGGGACGGGTAAGGGACACTTAGCAGAGCGGTGTGTGTCCCGATCCCCGTGATCGGGACTCACACACCGCACTGCTAAGTATTCTGATAGCGAAACGCTGCTATCAGCTAGTCAGATTTGACCAGCTGATAGCAGCGATCGCTGGGGGGGGGGGGGATGAAACCCCCCGTGGTCGCATGGTAAGATGGCTGGCTATCAGTGATAGCCACCATCTTACCGGGCGCTGCGGGATGCCGCGAGTAGCGGCAAAAATGTTCATGACGTACCTGGTACGTGATGGGTCGGGAACACCTTCCCACTCATGACGTACAGGTATGTCATAGGTCGGGAAGGGGTTAAGGGGTTAAAGGGTTAGGGAGTGATTTTTGGGAAAGTAAAGGGATTAAATATGTGGCACAGCTTTTCCAGAATGGGAAGATTAAAAGGGTGAATATGGATTGAGAAGGGAACATAAATTTTGGTATCTTCAATTATATGAAGCTTATAGATGCACTGAAATGAAGGATAAATTTTAATTATCTACACACATGGTGGTAAAATAAATGGATATGGGAGGAGGAGGGAAATTAAAACACATATATAGAACCATTCCAGTAAAGTTTCAGGAAAGTAAAAAAAGGAGGTGGGAAGAGATACTTGGTCCGATTTCTTGGGAAGTATGGGAAGGTATATTGGAGAATGTTTACACATGTTTTATAAATAAAAGATATCAAGTTATGCAATTAAGAATAATTTATCATTTGTATTATTCCCCGATCCAGTTAAAAAAGATAGGTTGCTGGAAGAATGCAGCTTGTCCTAAGTGTGCCATACAGGACGCAGATTTAATTCCTCTATTATGGGTATGTCCGAAGGTCAAGGTATTCTGGGCTATGGTATTTCGGATGATTGGATACAAACTTAATTTAGATAAAGATTGGTCGGGGATGGAGGTTATTCTTGGAGACCTGAGTGAAATTAAGAAAAGTCGAGAATTACTAAATCGTGTGTTTATGCTTGCTAAAGTAGTAGTTTTGAGGGGGCTTTTTGGAAGCAGGGGCCCAAGTGTAACTGAATGGGAGGGATTAGTCCAAAAAAACTGCAAATATGAGGAATGGAGAGGTGGTAGGTCTAGAAAAAGACTAAATGGTTTCAGAACAAAGTACGGTATGAAGAAACAGGAAAAAACCCTTTTCGTCGGCGCTGCTCGGATGGTGCAAAAATGTGGATGGTACCCAGAGTATTATGTAACAATATTTTATTGAAACACATACAATAGGGGGTACAGACAGGACAAGACGCGTTTCGGGAGTGAGCCCTCCCTTTCTCAATTGTGGACATATGCAGTCTGATGTGACAGGGGATGTGGTACATATAAATACATTTACAATCTGGCGCCAAAAACATTCCGGCACAGGTCAAAGGTTGAACATAAGAAAAAAGTGATCCTGCATATTCATTTCGAATAAAAATGGTTATATTTAGAGAACAATATAGAGAATATTGTGTTTGGTACTTGTAAATTATTGGAATTTACTTAAAACATTGCAAATCCACTTTACATAGTCTAACAGTTACGTACTAGTCATGGTAGCCACGGACTCAGAACGAGGCTTGGGCTAGCTAGTGTTGATAGTGAGGCATGGTCACAATGGCCGTGGTTAAGGCTTGCCGCTGTTTGTCTATGTGCAAAGGGCGGCCAATTAGAGTATAGATACGCGATGACGTACTATACCGTCCTTACGGATAAGTCGGGATTTGTACGTGCCGCTTATTTCAATGTAGAGTCGGCAACTAATCAGATTGTGAGATTGGGGTGACGTATTGTGTTGATGTTGAGAGCGCTTCTCTTTGTTTATATAGTCACGTGGTGTGCATTTCCAACCAATGGGAGATAAAGTTAGCCAGCTGTTCAGCCAATCAATGAGCTGAAGGGTAGTTGTATGGCGGTAAACATAGGTATTATGAATGTAAGAGACCATATGATTCAAGTCAATCATAGGTTTCTTAAGTGACGAGGGTGGGTGGTTGGACCAATCAGATCACTGCCTATCTGATAATGTAAGGTCTATGAAGAAAAATGCTGCGGGATGGGAGGTTTCTGATAGGTGGACGTTTGGACCAATGAGGGCGTCGCCTAATCCGTCTTAGATTAGCAGTAGAGGGCAGGTGTATTCAGAATTCCTGATAGACGCTTTAGCCAATCCGAGAATCGCCTACTTCATCGTGTATTTCCACTTGGGGGATACAGGGCATGATCAAGAGTCCCTGGTAGGTAGGTTGTAGATGCTCGCCCAGCCACTCACTCCGGCATCCAGAGAAGAGCGGATGGACACAATGACATCGGCAAGGTGAGTGAATATATCCTGATAATTTATGTTGGATTTTCAATATATTTATTAAGTCCCTGAGGGATAAGGGTTTTTAGCTTAAATACTCAACTATGCAGGAGGGAGAACTACTGGATTTTAAGCTAAAAACCCTTATCCCTCAGGGACTTAATGAATATATTGAAAATGCAACATAAATTATCAGGATGTATTCACTCACCTTGCCGATGTCATTGTGTCCATCCGCTCTTCTCTGGATGCCGGAGTGAGTGGCTGGGCGAGCATCTACAACCTACCTACCAGGGACTCTTGATCATGCCCTGTATCCCCCAAGTGGAAATACACGATGAAGTAGGCGATTCTCGGATTGGCTAAAGCGTCTATCAGGAATTCTGAATACACCCGCCCTCTACTGCTAATCTAAGACGGATTAGGCGACGCCCTCATTGGTCCAAACGTCCACCTATCAGAAACCTCCCATCCCGCAGCATTTTTCTTCATAGACCTTACATTATCAGATAGGCAGTGATCTGATTGGTCCAACCACCCACCCTCGTCACTTAAGAAACCTATGATTGACTTGAATCATATGGTCTCTTACATTCATAATACCTATGTTTACCGCCATACAACTACCCTTCAGCTCATTGATTGGCTGAACAGCTGGCTAACTTTATCTCCCATTGGTTGGAAATGCACACCACGTGACTATATAAACAAAGAGAAGCGCTCTCAACATCAACACAATACGTCACCCCAATCTCACAATCTGATTGGTTGCCGACTCTACATTGAAATAAGCGGCATGTACAAATCCCGACTTACCCGTAAGGACGGTATAGTACGTCATCGCGTATCTATACTCTAATTGGCCGCCCTTTGCACATAGACAAACAGCGGCAAGCCTTAACCACGGCCATTGTGACGATGCCTCACTATCAACACTAGTTAGCCCAAGCCTCGTTCTGAGTCCGTGGCTACCATGACTAGTACGTAACTGTTAGACTATGTAAAGTGGATTTGCAATGTTTTAAGTAAATTCCAATAATTTACAAGTACCAAACACAATATTCTCTATATTGTTTTCTAAATATAACCATTTTTATTCGAAATGAATATGCAGCATCACTTTTTTCTTATGTTCAACCTTTGACCTGTGCCGGAATGTTTTTGGCGCCAGATTGTAAATGTATTTATATGTACCACATCCCCTGTCACATCAGACTGCATATGTCCACAATTGAGAAAGGGAGGGCTCACTCCCGAAACGCGTCTTGTCCTGTCTGTACCCCCTATTGTATGTGTTTCAATAAAATATTGTTACATAATACTCTGGGTACCATCCACATTTTTGCACCATCCGAGCAGCGCCGACGAAAAGGGTTTTTTCCTGTTTCTTCATACCGTGCTTTGTTCCAAGACTTCTGCCGATCCCTGCGAGGACATCTGCCGCAACCCGCAGGCTGCAGCTCCGGACTACCGCTCACTACCCCAACACGGAGGGGTTACATGCATGAACCAAAGGTTCACTCAAGGTGAGCATACTACTTAATCCTTCGCTTTAATACATATCATCGGAATTACACGAGGCGCCGTCCTCCTTCTTTTGCTTTTCTATTTTAAATGGTTTCAGATCTGTCTGGGGAGAATGGGCAGAATGAAAGAGAAAATAATGTTTTGTTGTGTTTTTTTTTTTTCTCCCCTTCTGGCATGGGTGGGAGTGGGAGGGGGGATATAGGGTTTTATTTGGATTGAGGACTATGTGTTTGTACCTTTTGTGTTATCAAAATAAAACAATATTTAAAATAAATAAATAAATAAAAAGGATCTATGTGCAATACGTTAGTATCTACAAGGGCATCTACACTACCATAGGATTACAATATGCATATGAATGATTAACTACTGCCTTATAAAGACAAACATTTACTTTCAACTTACTACAAGTCGCATAATGCCTTTCCAATTTTCTGTGAATACCACTATGCACTTTGATCACTAGCAGCAGTATTGTTTTATTCATTTATATTATTATTTTAATATTTTAATTATTTCATTGTAAGCAGCCGGAGGGTGGTCACAAGGGCCCTGTGACATACCCAAGGGAATTTTACTATATTTTTTAAATAAATATCTGGCTTTAATTTGAGAAGCGAATCTATTGCATTTTATACTGTATCCCCTTCCTTATTTACTTGTATGATACATAAAAATATTATTTTATTGAAATATATATAATATCCATGACCTTGAGCCCCAAATCCATATATTTATATTTAAGGGCATACCTAGCTATTGGAGGGAATATCTGGGGGTCTAATTACCTACAGATGTTTCTACCTACTGGGGGAAAGCTACCTAATAAGGGAACCACTTAACTACTGTGGAGGTCATACCTGCCTACTGGGGCACATACCTGTATAATTGGGGTACTACCTAACTACTCTAGAGGGCATACCTGCATAATAAGGGAACTATATGCCTACTGTGGGTGCCATACCTACCACAAGAATAAACCACCTGCCTGCTGTGGAGCATTTTTACCTAATGGGGAGCAACTAACCTATCCACTTTTACTGTACGGAACACCACGATGAACATTATTACAGTTTGGTGGCCTACAGATAGGGAGATTGTGTAGAGGTGAGGAGGGTGTTGGAAAAATGTGAACCTAAGATGTTCATCCTACAGACACAGAAGAGAGTATTGGCTGGAAAAATTTGTCATGTGGTGTTCTTGAAGAAGATGTGAGTCACTGGATGAAACTTCAACCATTTATATGGCCTGCAGAACCTTTGTAGAGCTGGTATCTACCACTATATGGGCACTGTATGGAGGATATTGTTCTGTGTATATAGGTTTTGTTCCCTTACAGTATGATGCATTAGGGTGCATTCCCACTACGTAATTCCCGCGGAATTCCGCTAGTGTAATTATGCACAGTGAACTTTAACATCAGTGTAAATGGGTCTCCCGCAAGACGCGTTCCCACTGAGCAATTTGTTCCTTCAATTGTTCAGCTGTTCAATTCTTCCGCGCAAAGAATTAACATGTTCATTTCTTGAGTGGAATTCCATGAGCACTGCATAGCCATCAATGGTGACGGCGCAGGGCCACGCGGTCCTACCACCGAAGTATTTCGGCGTCGGCTGCAAGGCTGAATCTCTCGTCGCTGAATTCCACGAGCGGAGATTCAGTGTGTATTACTCAGTGTGAATGCACCCTTAGTCAGTGACTCTTTGATGGTATTATGTGTTCCTAGTGAGCTGGTAATATTGTAATATTGTATACTGAGAATGTTGGCATGTGTATATTTGTTCTTTATCCAGCAACAGTGTGGTGGTATTATTTAGTCACTGTGTGGAGGTTAGAGATGAGCGAATCAAATCTGACAAAGCCGATTCTAAATAACAAATTTCTTCATTAGCAACACCTGCGATCGTCCTGTCTAATGTATACATTCGAGCGGCTTTCTCCTGCGCTCACAACTCTGCAATAGATAGGACGATCGCAGAGGGTGTCAGGAGTGACACTTGCTCTGATCTGTCCTCAACTGCAGGTACTACTGCTTCCAACATGGAGCACACTCTGCTCCATTCTGGGAGCTGTAGTACCTGCATTAATAGACAGATCGCAGCGCGTGTCACTTCTGACACCCGATGTGATCGTCTTGTATAATGTATAGATGCAGGCGGCCGGACACTCTTCTCTGGTCCCACAGTAGGATGAGTATATGCCATATAAATATATATTATTCATATTTCTTCCAGAGAGTTGTGATTGGCTGGAACCATCTGGCCAATCACAGCTCTCTGCGAAAAATATGAATAGGTGTATATACACGGCAGTGCAGGGGACCATAGAAGAGCATCTATACATTATACAGGAGGATCGCAATGGGTGTCAGAAGTGACATGGGCGATCTGTAAACTAGTACAGGTAATACTACTCCAATCATGGAACAGTGTGTTCCATGCTAGGAGTAGTAGTACTACCTAAAAAATGTTTTAAAAAAACAAAGTGAAAAACACACACACACACACTACATTTTTATTATTGTCGGCTACATTTTTAGTGCCCTGCCTGGCCACATAAATTGACTACTGTATCTTTTTTAATATTTTTTTTAATGGTACCCTATGAAATTTTATTAAAAAAGGTATCGCTATCACTTTTTTTGATCGCTAAAGTTCATATTTTCTTCGTTTTTGCATCCTAAACGGACCATTCTAATAACGGATGCAAACTGATGCAAAGGGATGCCATTTAGTGGCATCCATTTGCATCAGTTTTTCACCCGTTATTGTCAGCCATCGGCAGACTCCTGCAGCGGGGAATACTACTACTCCCATCATGGAGAATACTTCTTTCCATGATGGGAGTAATAGTTCCCTGCCTGCGGGAGTCTGCAGGTGGCTGGGGAGGCTACATTAGTGTTTGCACTACTACCCCCATCATGGAATGAGTCTGTTCCATGTTGGGGGTAGTAGTACAGGGGATAGGGATTGATCGCACTATGTCTCAATTCTGAGACCCAATGCGATCAGCAGTTATAAAGCAGGGGAGCGAGCGGCATGCTCCGCTCCACTGCGATGTATATACTACTGTGTAAACTTTCCTTTTTAAATCCCCCGCAGGGAGCCCTGAATGGCCGGCAATGAGGAGCTATTCAGGGCTCCTGGCAGGGTTTTTACACTACTACTTTGTCCCCCAAATTTCTTCCCCCATGCATGTTTATAATAATTAATTGGCCCCAGTGTGTTTATAGTAATTCATTGGCCCCAGTGTGCTTATAATAATTCATTGGCCCCTGTGTGTTTATAATAATTCATTGGCCCCAGTGTGCTTATAATAATTAATTGGCCCCAGTGTGCTTATAATAATTAATTGCCCCCTGTGTGTTTATAATAATTCATTGGCCCCAGTGTGCTTATAATAATGCATTGAACCCAGTGTGCTTATTCCCTCTCCCACTGCCTGCTCCTCATCTTCTTGGAGCAGAGCAGCAGTGGGGCATGTTGGGAACCTGTGGCGGTGAATTAATGAATGAAGCCGACATGTCCCACATGTAGGATTCATACATTCATTCATTCGCCACTGCCCAACATATCCCCACTGCTGCCCTGCTCCCAGTGCAATCAGGTTATGAGCAGCAGAGAATAGACATGTCCCGGCGGTGCGCTGATTGCACTAGGAGCAGGGCAGCAGCGGGGACATGTCGGGTGGCGGCAAATAAATGAATTAATGAAGCCTACATGTGGGATAAATCGGCTTCATTCATTCACCGCCACCAGTTCCCAACATGCCCCGCTGCTGCCCTGCTCCAAGAAGATGAGGAGCAGGCAGTGGGAAGAGGAATAAGAACACTGAGGCCAATGCATTATTATAAGCACACTGGGGCCAATGAATTATTATAAACACATTGGGGCTAATGAATTATTATAAACACAATGAGGCCAATTAATTATTATAAACATGCATGGGGGCATAAATTTGGAGGACAAAGTAGCAGTTTAAAATCCCCGCTGGGAGCCCTAAATGACTCTTCTGTGCCGGCCATTCAGGGCTCCTGGTGGGGGGATTTAAAAATGAAAGTTTACATAGTAGTAAATACATTGCAGGGGAGTGGAGCCTGCTGCTCACTGCCCTGCTTTATAACTGCTGATCGCATCAGGTCAAGGGAGACCTGGTGTGGTCAATCCCTTATCCCCTGTACTATTACCCCCAACATGGAACAGACTAATTGTATTAAACAAAATTTATCTTTATTATAACAAAATTTGTATTTATTTTTAAACAGGGATCAATTTATGTGGGCAGGCAGGCCACTAAAAATGTATAATAAATAAATAATAATAAAAATGTAGTGTGTGTGTTTTTCACTTTTTATTTGTTATTTGTTTTTATTTGTTATTTTTTAGGTAGTAATACCACTCCCAGCATGGAACACACTGTTCCATGATGGGAGTAGTAGTACCTGTACTAACTGACAGATCGCCCATGTCACTTCTGACACCCGTTGCGATCCTCCTATATAATGTATAGATGCAGCCGGCTGCTCTTCTATGGTCCCCTGCACTGCCGTATATATACACCTATTCAACTTACTTTTAGCAGTAACCTACTGCAGATGGAGCCCAGGTACATGACGCTGATGTAACTGCTTGGTTCCCATTAGGTAGGAGTGACTGCGCTGTGCCTTGTGTGGCTGTGTATGGAAAGAGGCTAGAGCAGGACGAAGCTGGAGGCCTAAGTACACTCGATAAGAGGGAGAAGGGTGGTCATCAATGAGAATGGCAGTCATTCAGTCAACATGAGGGAAGAGTACAGTCAGCATGGAGGAGAGCAGCCAACATGGATTAAGGCAGTCAGCATGACCATAATTGCTACTAGGCACCTTCTTTGCTGGGAATTTTTAAAACTTTTTCAAGGTCCCTTCCCTTTTCTCCCTGATGTAACAGTTGTATGTGTATAATACTCATACTACAATCTGCTGCTAAAAGCAACCCCCCCCCCCCCCCCATATAATAGTCACCATTCCCCAAGTGATTGCAGAAATTATCAGGTTAAAATCCCACTTCATCATGTATCCTCCCGCCGTGAGGTGTAGAGGGGATGGAATATCCTGACAGAATCACTAGGCTGGAAGAAAGGCAAAGGTTTGTTCTATTGCTCAAAAAAAAAAAATAAATAAAAAAAAAGCATGTTAAAGCAAACTGAAGGCAAGAAATGCTGACAGGTATCAGCAATACTTCCAGGGTCCTCTCTAAAGCAAGGACATCTACTGTATTGACAAGATGTCCTGTGTATGTCAGGTCTCTTGACAGTATCTTTTTTAAATTGAAGTTGACTTGACCATCAGATGGCTAATCTTCATATAAGATAGGATCAGGGATTATTGATAGTATTTAGAATATTGGGCAGACTAGATGGGCCAAATGGTTCTTATCTGCCGACACGTTCTATGATTACTGTAGGTGCAACTTTAGACACCACTAGCCTTCAGCTGTTATTCCTTGAGAAATATGGCTGAATTCACACTGCTAATGCGGAAAGTTACATACATCTGTGTATACATTTGGCAGAACAGTTTTAAAGAGTCCTGCATAATGCTATTTGGGCTATTTTCTCATTTTCTCTGCAAAATCCTAATATTTTATTTATGTGCAAAGTTTGGGAATCCCTTATTCAAGTACATTAAGCATTGTTCACAGAGGGTCAGGAGGTAATATGATTCCCACATGTACCGTATATACTCGAGTATAGGCCGAGTTTTTCAGCACGATTTTTCGTGCTGAAAACACCCCCTCGGCTTATACTCGAGTGAACTCCCCCACCCGCAGTGGTCTTCAACCTGCGGACCTCCAGAGGTTTCAAAACTACAACTCCCAGCAAGCCCGGGCAGCCATCGGCTGTCCGGGCTTGCTGGGAGTTGTAGTTTTGAAACCTCCGGAGGTCCGCAGGTTGAAGACCACTGCGGCCTTCAACATCATCCAGCCCCCCTCTCACCCCCTTTAGTTCTGAGTACTCACCTCCGCTCGGCGCTGGTCCGGTCCTGCAGGACTGTCCGGTGAGGAGGTGGTCCGGTGGGATACTGGTTCCGGGCTGCTATCTTCACCGGGGAGGCCTCTTCTAAGCGCTTCGGGCCCGGCCTCAGAATAGTCACGTTGCCGTGACAACGACGCAGAGGTGCGTTCATTGCCAACGTAATTCTGCGTCATTGCCAAGGCAACGGCTCTATTCCGGGCCGGAAGCGCGGAGAAGAGGCGCCCCCGGTGAAGATAGCAGCCCGGACCACCTCCCCACCGGACCACCTCCTCACCGGACAGCCCTGCAGGACCGGACCACCTCCTCACCGGACCACCTCCTCACCGGACAGCCCTGCAGGACCGGACCAGCGCCGAGCGGAGGTGAGTACTCAGAACTAAAGGGGGTGAGAGGGGGCTGGATGATGTTGAAGGCCGCAGTGGTCTTCAACCTGCGGACCTCCGGAGGTTTCAAAACTACAACTCCCAGCAAGCCCGGACAGCCGATGGCTGCCCGGGCTTGCTGGGAGTTGTAGTTTTGAAACCTCTGGAGGTCCGCAGGTTGAAGACCACTGAGGGCGAATGATGAGAAGAGGATGATGAAGGGGGGGTGTGGGGATGATGAAGGGGGGGGGTGTGGGATGATAAGGGGATGATGAAGGGGGGATGTGTGGGATGATAAGGGGATGATGAAGGGGGGATGTGTGGGATGATAAGGGGATGATGAAGGGGGGATGTGTGGGATGATAAGGGGATGATGAAGGGGGGATGTGTGGGATGATAAGGGGATGATGAAGGGGGGATGTGTGGGATGATAAGGGGATGATGAAGGGGGGATGTGTGGGATGATAAGGGGATGATGAAGGGGGGATGTGTGGGATGATGACAAGGGGATGATGATGAGGATGTTAATGACGGGTCTGGATGATGACAGGGGGGGATGAGGTATTTCCCACCCTAGGCTTATACTCGAGTCAATAACTTTTCCTGGGATTTTGGGTTAAAATTAGGGGTCTCGGCTTATACTCGGGTCGGCTTATACTCGAGTATATACGGTATGTTGTTTATGGAACCATATAAACAATTTCTAGTTTTACGACCTGTGTCACTAGGGCACAGTGGAAAGATATTTTTTTTTTATAATAAACATAATGTCTGTATCAAAAATAGGTTTACATGAAATGAGCATGTGGAAAAGCAGGCCAGGGGCTCAAGAACTAGATTATAAGGGGGGATTTTAATAACATTTGTATACTCATACCTTGTGTACATGCACTCAATAACAAAATGCTAATTTTTACATTATGTTATTTATAATACAGTAAATAATGATCGCACTCCTATGCTCTGATCCTGGGGAATGCCTAAACCAAAGAGGTGTGCACAGGAAAATCATTGGATAATATATATCTCAGTGATAGCCCTACAGTGTCTCTGTATGGCTCCATATTACCAACTGATATATATACATATATGGTTTTCTGGAGGGGAACACCCTTGTCTTTTTGCCCTGTTAGGTGGATGTCACTATATGGTGCCCGCTTCTGCCACCCGAGCTACATGTCTGAATGTTTTTTGCCATGGAAAATGCCTTTATTGTGTTTCTCACTTTCTAATGCCCAAGACCCAGTTGCTGAACTATCGGATTAAAGGGGTTCTCCGGTGCTTAGACATCTTGTCCCCTATCCAAAGGATAGGGGATAAGATGCCTGATCTCGGGGGTCCCGCTGCTGGGGATCTTGCACGCCGCACCCCGTTAAAATCAGTCCCCGGAGCGTGTTCGCACTGGGTTTGATTACTGTCGATCACGGGGCAAGAGCATTGTGACGTCACGTCTCCGCCCCGCGTAACGTGGGACTGATTTTAAAGGGGTGCGGCGTGCAAGATCATGGGGGTCCCCAGCGGCATTACCCCCGCGATGAGGCATCTTATCCCCTATCCTTTGGATAGGGGATAAGATGTCTAAGTGCCGGAGTACCCATTTAAGAGCGCCTACACTCTTCACACGGATCCAGCCGACCAGGTTTTCAGTCCAGTCTAAGTCAAGCTTTGGGGACAATAAAAGTATCTATAGCATCCAAAGGATAGAGGTGTAAAGACCCTCAGGCCACACCTGTCCAGTATAGTCCACCGTGGCAATAAAATTGGAATTCCTACTGTGAAGCAGCGCAAGTCAGATTCCATAAATTTTAGTCTATTTAAGTCAAGTCTATTCCAGTCAATTCTAGTCAAGTCAAGTCTATTCAAGTCCTGTCAGGTCAAGTCTTAGTCACGTCAATGTCATCAAAAATATCATCCCATAAGAGCAACTGTGGTTTCTTGCTTCACCCACCATTACAATTGCACATCTACTGAACTAAACTGTCTGTACTACCTTCCTGAAATTGTTCAAGTAAAGTTCAGGCCAATGACTGGCCATGCATGCTATGAGTAGTAGTTGTGCAACATCTGGAGGCTCACAGTTTGAAGACCACTGCTCTATTCTTTTACTATACTATTCATGAGGTTTATGAGATTTTTTAGCACATAATTCTGTCAATATCTTTCACAGATTATGACTAGATTATGATGTGCTATAATAATAGAATTATGGTGAAACAGTGCTACCTGCTGGATGGAACTGAAAAGGAAAAGGTTCTTATCAGAAGTACTTTGACCTTCAGCAATTCATAAAAAATCCTGCTTATTGACATCACTTTGAATACATTTTTATATTTTTATCGAGGTGGTGGGGGGGAATATTAAATGTTATTTTTTTTTTTTTTTTCACTCAACACTTAAATTGGTCTTTCTCCCCACTGGGGCTCACAACCTAAATGCGGAATTCCCTTAGTTGAAGTGTGGGGGGAAGAACATTTAACCCCTTAAGGAATGAGCGTTTTTCCACTTTCGTTTTTTCCTCCTTACCTTTTAAAAATCATAATCCTTTCAATTTTACACCAAAAAATCCATATGATGTTTTTTTTTTTTTTTTTACCACATATTAACTACATAACTACATGCAGGAAAATGTAGACGGTTAAAATTGTAATCTTCTCACCCCTATAACTTTTTTATTTTTCCGCGTACTGGGCGGTGTGAGGGCTAATTTTTTGCGCCATAATCTGAAGTTTTTAGTGGTACCATTTTTGTATTGATCCGTTCTTTTTGATTGCTTTTTATTCATTTTTTCATGATATAAAAAGTGACCAAAAAAACGGTTTTGGACTTTGGAATTTTTTTGCACGTACGCGATTGACCGTGCAGTTTAATTAATGATATATTTTTATAATTTGGACATTTCTACATGCGGCAATACCACATATGTTTATTTTTATTTACACAGTTTTTTTTTTTTCTATGGGAAAAGGGGGGTGATTCAAACTTTTATTAGGGAAGGGGTTAAATGATCTGTATTCACTTTTTTTTCTGCAATGTTATAGCCCCCATAGGGGGCAATAACTTCACACACTGATCTTTTACATTGATCAATGGTTTCTCATAGGAATCCATTGATCGATGATTCTGCGGCTTGACTGCTGATGCCTGGATCTCAGGCTCTGAGCAGTCATTCGGCGATCGGACACCAAGAGGCAGGTAAGGGGACCCTCCTCGTGTCCTACAGCTGTTCGGGACACCCCCAATGTCGCCACGGCGATCTCGAATAGCCCACAGAGCTTACCGGCAGCGTTTTAGTTTCACTTTAGACGTGGCGATCAACTTTGAACGCCGCGTCTAAAGGGTTAATAGCGCGCGGCACTGCAATCAGTGCCGCACGCTATTAGCCATGGGTCCAGGCCATTGATAGAGGCCGGGCCTGACCCGGGAGCGGACTACAGGCATTCTGGCAGTTGTAGTTCTGCAACATCTCGCTCTCCAACTATAAGTTCCAGCATGCCTGGACAGTCTGGGCATGCTGGGAGTTGTAGTTTTGCAACACCTGAAGGGCCACAGTATGGAGACCACTATACATACATGTTTTTTGAAGGTGGGATTCCCCATATTTTTTATAACCAGCCAGATACAAATTAAGCAGTAGCAGGCTGGCATTAACAGGGTAGCAAGGGAAATTTTTCTTGGCCTTCTTCAGCCTAAATAATGTCAGCCTGCTACCATACAGGCACTGAGCACCATTTATGACTCTCCAGACCTGGCAGTACCCAGGGTATAAAGGGGGGTTAGCTGGAACTGTCCCTGCTTAGTAACAAATGCCATCTATTAGATATCTTTCACTACTTAGCCTGCAAAGTAAGTAAAAAACCACAACGCTAAGAATTTTTTTTTACAATAAAATTCTCCCACAGCCCTTGTAAACCATTTTATAAAAAAAAAAAAAAAGCATGTCATCCTCGTAGTCCAATGAAACCAACATAGTTCTCAGCATACACTGATCTGAAAGACAAAAAAATTAAAATACAATTTGTTAGTACATTTTGGGTGTCTACAAAGAAATGTTGAGCTGTGTTCACAAATAACATTATTAACATGCTTTTTTATTTTAAAAAATCATGTTAAAAAAGCAGTGTGAGAGCACAACCTCACTTACCAATCCTAGTTCCTGATGTTACTGTACTGTATCCTCTTTTGCAGTCCTGCCTCTAGGGACCATAAGGTCATCCCTAAGAGCTGGACTATAGAAGAAGAGACAAGAATCATGAGGGTAAGGGGATGTCTGGCCACTGTATACTGTATGGCCCACAAGGAGTTAGACGTCAGTCCAGGGAGGGAGGGGGTAGGAGGGAGGACACAGTCCCAGATATGCATAGACATAATCTTTCCTGACTGGATAATAGATATACAATACACATCTCCTGTCCACACAGCTCAGCCCCATTCAGAGCAGGGACTCACAGAATAACAGTGACGGGATTCTCACTTCTCTGCAGTATACAGTCATGCACTATGTATGGCTGTATACAATACATATATGGAGATATGCATCACTCCAGGCTAGCCACAGGTCCTGGGTGGAATGAGCTTTGGGCAATTATGTACGACATAATTCTGGCATAAAAAGTACACCCGCTCTCTTCCCACTGGAAACATCAGTACTAAATAAATAAATAAATGCCCTACCTTAGGCTTTTTGGTCATAATTTAAGCCCTTAAGGACACAGCCCATTTTGTCCTTAAGGATACAGCCAATTTATTTATTTATTTTTTGCGTTTTTGTTTTTTCCTCCTCGCATTCTAAAAATCATACCTCTTTTATATTTCCATTCACAGACCCATATGAGAGCTTGTTTTTTGTGCAACCAATTGTACTTTGTAATGACACCTATCAATTTAATACAAAATAAATATTATTTGTGTGGGGAAATTGAAAAAAACAACCCATTTTGCACATTTTGGAAGGTTTCCTTTTCACGCTGTACACTTTATGGTAAAAATTACATGTTCTCTTTATTCTATGGGTTAATATGATTAAAATGATACCTATGGTTACATACTTTTCTATTGTTGTATAGCTTTATAAAAACCTCAAACTTTTTAAACAAAATTAATATATTTAAAACCCCTCTATTTTGACCACCTATAACTTTCTTATTTTTTTGTATACAGGGCTGTATGAGAACTAATTTTTTGCGCCATGAACTGCAATTTTTTTTGTACCACTTTTGTCATGTATATGTGACTTTTTAATTGCATTTAATTAATTAATTATGGGATCATTATTGTTATATTTTGATATTTCTGACATTTACACATACAGCTATACCAAACATATTTATTAATTATTTTTTTTACACTTTTTGGGGTAAAATGGGAAAAAGGGGCAATTTTCATTTTTATTGGGGGAGGAGCTTTTTCACTTTTTTTGACAATTTTTTTCAACACCTTTTATGTCCCCATGGGGACATCCTTAGATTGCAGATACTAATCAGTGCTATGCATAGGCATAGCACTGATCAGTATTATCAGCGATCTTCTTCTCTGGTCTGCTCAATGTCAGACCAGAGGAGAAGAACTCGGGATGATTGCCGGAGCAGGTAAGGGGACCTCCTGCCGCCATGTTGGATGCATTTTAACGACCGCATTGCCGCAGATGCCGTGATCTGTATTGATCACAGCATCTGAGGAGTTAATGGCGGACATCAGCTCGATCGCTGATGTCTGCCCTTACCGGCGGGTCCCTGGCTGCTAATAGCAGCCGGAACCTGCCATGCATGATGCAAGCACCGATGCTGGTGCCTTAAGTACATTTGCATCCTATGGTGTTAAGGGTTAATGTGGACATACATTCGCATCCTATGTTGTTAAGGGTTAATGTGGACATAAATGACCAATTCCAAAGGAGGCTGCTGTACGATTAATCTGCCAGAAATTTTTTTGTGGAAATTCTGGGCAGAATTTCTGTAGTGTTTGCAGACATATTTATATTGATATTTATTCATTGACACTGGTTAATAACCTGCCTTCATATTTCCTTCTTATACTTAAATTGGTGTTCTGAGTTTAAAATAATTTTTCCCTATGCAAAGAATAGGGAATTAGTGTCAGATCGGGAGGGTCCAACTACTGGGACCCCCTGAGATCTCCAAAACAGGGCCTCTGCCCAGCTTTCTGTCCTACTACACTGGCGTTCAATGTGTCCCCCACTGTCTGCAGACTGCTGAGATCACGTGACAGCGGGGGACACATTGAACGCTGGCATGGTGGCATGGAAAGCTGGACTGTGAAATCACAAAAAAGTAGTTGATCTACTCCACGCATGTAAGGCAAATAAAGCAAGAGGCATCATGGGAATGATAGTGAAAAGTTAATAAAACCGGGATAACCCCTTTTAACTGATGCTGAAGCAGACATATCTATATTGATAGAATTACTCACTTTACTACAGTATGTTTGTTGCCTAGTTCGATCCCAGATATGATACGATAGAATGTATACTTTATGCTTGTGCTGTGAAAAAATAGTTGGCCTAGTGATGGTAATTTAATGCAGACTACCTTAAAGGAGTACTCTAGTGCAGAGTATTCCTGCTCCGTCCTGCCCGGGCTGCAAATTAAATGAAAATAAACCATCACTCACCTTCCTGGGTTCCCGCGGAGCGCCACTACAGCTGATCAGTCCTCCGGTCCATCTCCTTCATACTTCAGGGTGTAACGAAGTGTCACATAGCGCTCAGCCTATCGCCAGCCAAGGCAGAAGACCACGGCGGCCGGCGATAGGCTGAGCGTCATGTGACGCTTCGTTACACCCGGAAGTATGAAGGAGATGGACTGGAGGACCGATCAGCTGTAGTGACGCTCCGCGGGAACCCAGGAAGGTGAGTGATGGTTTATTTTCATTTATTTTGCAGCCCGGGCAGAACGGAGCAGGAATACTCTGCACTAGAGTACTCCTTTAACAGTTGTAAAATTCATGAATATTGTTTTCATTCTGTAAGCACAGTTATTCCTCGAAAACTGATAGTCCCTAAGAATTCGAACATGTTTGCAGAATGTCTGCAATATAAATAATAGTTCACAATATTAATAATTTGTGCAGTGTTTTATTGGTTCATATATTGGCTTATTTATTTTATTAACACCAGGTTGTTATTTTTTTTATAACCAATAAAGCAGAATGTGTTTTTTTTTTTTTAAATAAATGTGGTCATGTTTTACATTTTCATAAAAGTGGAATTTGGTATAAATGTGTAAAATGAATTTCAATGTAATGAGCTTGAGAGCTGGAAGGCAGCATCATAACTAAAGGAGCTGGACAGCTGCAACATGTTGAAATCAAACCAGATGTTTATAACAAAAAAAGAGAAAGTACAAGCAACATGGGGCCCTCTGCTTTGTGACAAATGGAAACACTGTTGTATAAACATGAAAGAACATGGAATTTCAAAGGATGAGTGTGTTTTGTAACAATCACACCAATAAACACAAATAGGGGGTATGAATCAATGGTGACTAGCTTTTTTGGCAATACCGTATTTTTCGCCATATAAGACACACTTTTTCTTCCCCAAAACTGGGGGGAAAAAGTCAGTGCATCTTATACGGGGAATACACCCCTATCGCGGCGGTCCCTGCGGCCATCGACGGCCAGGACCCGCGGCTAATACAGTACATCACCGATCGCGGTGATGCCCTGTATTAACCCTTCAGACACGGCGATCAAAGCTGACCGCCGCGTCTTAAGGGAAAGTGACACTAACCTGGCTGTTCAGTTGGGCTGTTCGGGACCGCTGCGATTTCCCCACGGCGGTCCCGAACAGCCCGACTGAATAGCCGGGTTAGTGCTTACGGGACACTGGGAGGGACCTTACCTGCCTCCTCAGTGTCTTCTCCATTCAGGGATCCCCTGTATGGCCGGCGCTCTCTTTCCTCATCATCACGTCGTCGCGTATGTGCGTCGGCGTGCGTAACGACGTGATGGCAGCGACGGAGAGCGAGGATACCCGGCAGGCAGCAGAGACGTTCCGGAGCGACGGGGACAGCGATAGAGCGACATCCAGGGCAGCGGTGACGGGTCCGGGGCGGCGGGACACGTGAGTATTACCTCCTATGCAGTGGTCTTCAATCTGCGGACCTCCAGGTTGAAGACCACTATTGGGTTCAAAATCTTTATTTTTTTAGATTTTGCGCCTATAAATTGGGTGCGTCTTATATGCCGGTGCGTCCTATAGGGCTAAAAATACGGTATATATTGGTGGTTTTCTGTGCAATATATGCAAACTACTAAAACAACTTTTAAGGAAGGTGAAATTGGGGTGTCAATAAACTGTACAAACACCCCATTGGACTGACAAGTACTCTGCTTACAAAAAAATAATGCCAAACTTTGAATTGTTTGCTTGTTATGTTTCTGATAAACATTTGCGTTGTTTATTTAAATGGGCGCTGTCAGGTCCAAAACTTTTTGTATGTTGTTACTGATGAAAATTAACCCCTTAACCCCTTAAGGACCACGGGTTTTTCCGTTTTTTTCTCCTCACCTTTTAAAAATCATAACCCTTTAAATTTTGCACCTTACAATCCATATGATGGCTTATTTTTGTGCAACCAATTCTACTTTGTAATGACATCAGTCATTTTACCCCAAAAATCTACGGCGAAACGAAAAAAATAAATCAATGTGCGATGAAATAAAAATAAAAAACGCCATAGTGTAATTTTGGGGGCTTCTGTTTCTATACAGTACATTTTTCGGTTAAAATGACACCTCTTTATCCTGTAGGTCCATACGATAAAAATGATACCCTACTTATATAGGTTTGATTTTGTCATACTTCTGGAAAAAATCATAGCTACATGCAGGAAAATTTATACGTTTAAAATTGTCATCTTCTGACCCCTATAACTTTTTTTTTTCTGCGTATGGGGTGGTATGAGGGCTCATTTTTTGCGCCGTCATCTGAAGTTTTTATTGGTACCATGTTTGTATCAGACTTTTTGATCGCTTTTTATTCATTTTTTCATGATATAAAAAGTGACCAAAAATACACTATTTTGGACTTTGGAATTTTTTTGCGTGTACGCCATTGACCCTGCGGTTAAATTAATTATATTTTTTTTATAGTTCGAACATTTATGCATGCGGCCATACCACATATGTTTATATTTATTTTTATTTACATGGTTTTTTAAATGGGAAAAGGGGGGGGGGATTTGGACTTTTATTAGGGAAAGGGTTAAATCACATTTATTAACTTTTTTTTTTACACTTTTTTTTTTGCAATGTTATAGCTCCCATAGCTATAACATTGCATACACTGATTGCCAGCACTGTTCACTGCAAAGCCATAGCTCTGATCGGACGCCCCGGAGGAAGGTGAGTGACCCTCAGCTCGCGTCCTAGCTGATCGGCACACCGCATTTTCACTGCAGTGGTCCAGATCAGCCCCACTGAGCAACCGGGAAGGTTTTACTTTCATTTTAGACGTGGCGTTCAACTTTGAATGCTGTGTATAAAGGGTTAATAGCGTGCGGCACCACGATTAGCCCCGGGTTCTAGCTTCAGTTTCATGCCGGGACTGACCCGATGTGACACGCGGTCATGCGTGACCACGCTTTACATCGCGGGAGCTAGCCACGGACGAAAATATACGTCTGTGGTGGCTAAGGGGTTAAGGGCCAAGCCCATTATCACATTAAAGGGGTACTCCGGTACTATCAGCTATCACGTCCCCTCCCGTAGGCTTGCATTGAGGGGAAAAGCATGACGTCACACGTGGGCGATTACAAACAAGGATGCTGCGGGACTCCCGCAATCAGGCATCTTATCCCCTATCCTTTGGATAGGGGATAAGATGTGTAAGCACCGGAGAACCCCTTTAAAGACAAGTGCATGTTTTGCAAATCTGACCACTGTCACTTTAAGAATTAATAACTCTGGTATGCTTTTACTTATGAATTTGATTCAGAGATAGTTTTTTTGTGACACATTCTAATTTATGTTAGTGGTAAATTTTCAGCAATACTTGCATCATTTCTTGGTGAAAAATACCAAAATTTCCATCATGAAAAATGCAAAACATTTGCATTTTTCTAACTTTGAAGCTCTCTGTTTGTAAGGAAAACTGATTTTCCAAATAAATTATACATTGATTCACATATACAATATTTCTACATTATGTTGGCATCATAAAGTTGACATGTTTTTACTTTTTGAAGACACTAGAGGGCTTAAAAGTTTAGCAGCAATTTTTCGAAAAAAAAATTTGTTCAAAATACCCTATAATGGACCACATAATGAAAACTGCACCAGTCAAAGTATTCAAAATGACATTCAGAAAGTTTGTTAACCCTTTAGGTGTATCAAAGGAATAGCAGCAATATGGAGGAGAAAATTCAAGATATTTTTTACACCAACATGTTCTTGTAGACCCATTTTTGTTCATTTTTACAAGGGGAAAAAAGAGAAAAAGCCACCAAAATGTGTAACTTCATTTTTCTTGAGTAAAGAAATACCTCATTTGTGGATGTAAAGTGCTCTGCGGGCGCAGTAGAGGGCTCATAAGGGAAGGAGCGACAATGGGATTTTGGAGAGCAAATTTAGCAGAAATGCTTTTTGGGGGGCATGTTGCATTTAGGAAGCCCCCATGGTGCCAGGACAGCAATAAATAAATAAAACACATGGCACAATGTTTGGGAAATTACACCCCTCAAGGAACGTAAAAAGAAGTATAGTGAGCCTCAACATCTCACAGGTGATTGACAAATTTTCGCTAAAGTTGGACGTGAAATTGAAAAATTTGTTTTTTTTTTTACTAAAATGCTGGTTTTACCCCAAATTCTTTCAATTTTACAAGGGGTAATAAGAGAAAAAGCCCACCAAAATTTGTAACCCTATTTCTTCTGAGTATGGAAATACCCCATGTGTGGATGGTAAGTGCTCTGTGGGCCCACTACAGGACTCAGAAGAGAAGGAGCACCATTGGGCTTTTGGAGAGAGAATTTGGTTTTAATAGAAGTCGGGGGCCATGTGCATTTACAAAGCCCTCATGCTGCCAAAACAGTGGATCCCCCCGCACACACATGTCACCCTATCTCGGAAACTAAACCCCTCACAGAATGTAATAAAGGGTACAGTGAGCATTTAAACCGTACTTTCATTTTCACGGACCACTGTTCGAAAAATCTTTCAGACACCTGTGGTGTGCAAATGCTCACTGCACCCCTTGTTAGGTTCTGTGAAGGATGTCGTTTTCAAAATGGGGTCACATGTGGGGGGGGGGTCCACTGTTCTTAATTTCCATCCAAATTTACTCTCCAAAAAACAAACTTTGCTCCTTCTTTTCTGAGCCCTGTAGTGCGCCCGCAGAGCACTTAACATCCAAATATGAGGTATTTCATAATTCAGATGAAATGGTGTTACAAATTTTGGGGGGCTTTTTTCCTATTACCCCTTGTGAAAAATAAAAATTTGGGGTAACACCATCATTTTAGTGAAACATTTTATTTTTCATTTTCACGAAAATTTGTCAAACACCTGTGGGGTGTTAAGGCTCACTATACCCCTTGTTAAGTTCCGTGAGGGGTGTAGTTTCCAAAATGGAGTCACATGTGTTTTTTTTTTTTTTTATGTGTTTATGTCAGAACTGCTATAACCAGCAGCCACACCTGTGCAAATCACCAGTTTAGGCTTCAATTGTACTAGGCCTGCTCTTACTCCTGAGCCCTGTTGTGCACCCTGAGAGGACTTTACCTCCAGATATGGGATATTCCTGTACTCAGGAGAAATTGTGTTACAAATTTTGGGGGTCTTTTTTTCCTTTTACCTACCTCTTGTGAAAATTAAAAATATAGGGCAACACCAGCATGTTAGTGAAATAAAAAATTTTTACACTAAAATGCTGGCATAGACCCCAACTTTACCTTTTCATAAGGGGTAAATGGAGAAAAGCCCCCCAAAATTTGTAGTGCAAATTCTCCCGACGGAGATACCCCATATGTGGCCCTAAACGGTTGCCTTGAAATATGACAGGGGTCCGGAGTGAGAGAGCGTCATGCGCATTTGAGGCCAAAAATAGGGATTTTCATAGCGACGGACCCAGGATGCAATATGGGGCCTCTTCCATCAAAATACCCTACGGCAGTGTTCCCCAAACAGGGTACCTCCAGCTGTTGCAAAACTCCCAGCATGCCTGGACAGTCAATGGCTGTCCGGTAATACTGGGAGTTATTTTGCAACAGCTGGAGGCACCATTTTGGAAACAGTTCCGTAAGAGACGTTTTTAATTTGTAGTATAGTGTCTTTAGTAGGGATGTCCCGTTACCGATACTAGTATCTGCATGGTATCGGTGACTTGTCTAAGGTCCCCGATACCAAATCCGATACATGGTAGAATGCTCCCCTCCGCTGCCCCGTCCTCCGGTTCGCATCATTACCGCTGCCCCCTTTCTGCCGTCCACGTTATAGCGTCTTATGGATGAGTATGTGACATACACGTCATTCCACTGCTCCCAGTGTAACGCTACAGAGGAAGCAGAGTGACGTGTGTGTCACATGCTCCTCCATAACATGCCATTATGCAGACGGCAGAACGGGGCAGCAGCAGTGATGAGAACGGGGCTGCGGAGCGACGACACTAGACAGTGAGTAGCTACAAAGAGGGGCACTGCTGTCTACAGGGGGGTGCTGCTGGCTACAAAGGGGGGCACTGCTGTCTACAGGGGGGTGCTGCTGGCTACAAAGGGGGGCACTGCTGTCTACAGGGGGTGCTGCTGGCTACAAAGGGGGGGCACTGTTGTCTACAGGGGGGTGCGGCTGGCTACAAAGGGGGGCACTGCTGTCTACAGGGGATCCTGCTGGCTACAAAGGGGGGCACTGCTGTCTACAGGGGGGCACTGCTGGCTACAAAGGGACACTGCTGGCTACAAAGGGGGGCACTGCTGTCTACAAAGGGGGCACTGCTGTCTACAGGGGGGCACTGCTGGCTACAGGGGGCACTGCTGGCTACAAAGGAGGGCACTGCTGTCTACAGGGGGGGTCCTGCTGGCTACAAAGGGGGGCTGCTGGCTACAAAGGGGGGCTGCTGGCTACAAAGGGGGGCTGCTGTCTACAGGTGGGGGTCCTGTTGGCTACAAGGGGGGTCCTGTTGTCTATCTGCAACTATCAATACTACCTACAAAGGGATACTACCTACTATTGAAGGCAATCTTACAGCAGAGTCCTCTGCACTAACTTGAATTTATAGGTAGATAGTGCAGGTGACCCGGTTTCTATCGTTGCTCACCATGTGAACATCAGCGCAATCGCTCTGGAGACATCGGTCTCGCCGCCAATGCAAATTCCCTGTTCTGCCAAAGGGAGAAGAGATAAATCTTGGCTCTTACTACAGCAGCTGCCTCCATTGTACACAACAAGGAACCCACATATCACCACGGTAAGCAACGCCAGAGACCGCGTCACCCTGCTGTCAGATTCCCTTTCAAATAAAAGTAGTCGTACTTGGTATCGGCGAGTACTAGAATTAACCCCTTAAGGACGCAGGACGTAAATGTACGTCCTGGTGAGGTGGTACTTAACGCACCAGGACGTACATTTACGTCCTGTGCATAACCGCGGGCATCGGAGCGATGCCCGTGTCATGCGCGGCTGATCCCGGCTGCTGATCGCAGCCAGGGACCCGCCGGCAATGGCCGACGCCCGCGATATCGCGGGCGTCCGCTATTAACCGCTCAGGTGCCGGGATCAATACAGATCCCGGCATCTGCGGCAGTGCACGATTTAAATGAACGATCGGATCGCCCGCAGCGCTGCTGCGGGGATCCGATCATTCATAACGCCGGACGGAGGTCCCCTCTCCTTCCTCCGTTCGGCTCCCGGTGTCTCCTGCTCTGGTCTGTGATCGAGCAGACCAGAGCAGAAGATGACCGATAATACTGATCTGTTCTATGTCCTATACATAGAACAGATCAGTATTAGCAATCATGGTATTGCTATGAATAGTTCCCTATGGGGACTATTCAAGTGTAAAAAAAATGTAAAAAAATGTAAAAGTAAAAGTAAAAAAAAAAAGTGAAAAATCCCCTCCCCCAATAAAAAAGTAAAACGTCCGTCTTTTCCTATTTTACCCCCAAAAAGCGTAAAAAAAATTTTTATAGACATATTTGGTATCGCCGCGTGCGTAAATGTCCGAACTATTAAAATAAAATGTTAATGATCCCGTACGGTGAACGGCGTGAACGAAAAGAAAAAAAAGTCCAAAATTCCTACTTTTTTAACCCCTTAAGGACTCAGGGTTTTTCCGTTTTTGCACTTTCGTTTTTTCCTCCTTACCTTTTAAAAATCATAACCCTTTCAATTTTCCACCTAAAAATCCATAGTATGGCTTATTTTTTGCGTCGCCAATTCTACTTTGCAGTGACATTAGTCATTTTACCCAAAAATGCACGGCGAAACGGAAAAAAAAATCATTGTGCGACAAAATCGAAAAAAAAACGCCATTTTGTAAGGGCTTTCGTTTCTACGCAGTGCATATTTCGGTAAAAATTACACCTTATCATTATTCTGTAGGTCCATACGGTTAAAATGATACCCTACTTATATAGGTTTGATTTTGTCGCACTTCTGGAAAAAATCATAACTACATGCAGGAAAATTTATACGTTTAAAAATGTCATCTTCTGACCCCTATAACTTTTTTATTTTTCCACGTATGGGGTGGTATGAGGACTCATTTTTTGCGCCGTGATCTGAAGTTTTTATCGGTATGATTTTTGTTTTGATCGGACTTTTTGATCACTTTTTATTCATTTTTTAATGATATAAAAAGTGACCAAAATACGCTTTTTTGGACTTTGGAATTTTTTTGCGCGTACGCCATTGACCGTACGGCTTAATTAATGATATATTTTTATAGTTCGGACATTTACGCACGCGGCGATACCACATATGTTTATTTTTTATTTTTTTTACACTGTTTTATTTTTTTTATGGGAAAAGGGGGGTGATTCAAACTTTTATTAGGGAAGGGGTTAAATGACCTTTATTAACACTTTTTTTTTACATTTTTTTTGCAGCGTTATAGGTCCTATAGGGACCTATAACACTGCACACACTGATCTCTAATGCTGATCACTGGCGTGCATTAACACGCCTGTGATCAGCATTATCGGCGCTTGACTGCTCCTGCCTGGATCTCAGGCACGGAGCAGTCATTCGTCGATCGGACACCGGGGAGGCAGGTAAGGGCCCTCCCGGTGTCCGATCAGCTGTTCGGGACGCCGCGATTTCACCGCGGCGGTCCCGAACAGCCCGACTGAGCAGCCGGGTCACTTTCACTTTCACTTTAGAAGCGGCGGTCAGCTTTGACCGCCGCTTCTAAAGGGTTAATACCGCACATCGCCGCGATCGGCGATGTGTGGTATTAGCCGCGGGTCCCGGCCGTTGATTAGCGCCGGGACCGACGCGATATGATGCGGGATCGCGGCGCGATCCCGCTTCATATCGCGGGAGCCGGCGCAGGACGTAAATATACGTCCTGCGTCGTTAAGGGGTTAATACATTTTATAAAAAAAAATTATAAAAAATGTATTAAAAGTTTTTTATATGGAAATGTGGTATCAAAAAAAATTACAGATCATGGCGCAAAAAATGAGCGGAAAACGGAAAAATAAAAAAGTTAGAGGTCATCAAAATAAAGGGATTACAACGTACTAATTTGGTTAAAAAGTTTGTGATTTTTTTTTAAGCGCAACAATAATATAAAAGTATATAATAATGGGTATCATTTTAATCGTATTGATCCTTAGAATAAAGAACACATGTCATTTTTACCATAAATTGTACGGCGTGAAAACGAAACCTTCCAAAATTAGCAAAATTGCGTTTTTCGTTTTAATTTCCCCACAAAAATAGTGTTTTTTGGTTGCGCCATACATTTTATGATATAATGAGTGATGTAATTACAAAGGACAACTGGTCGCGCAAAAAACAAGCCCTCATAATAGTCTGTGGATGAAAATATAAAAGAGTTATGATTTTTAGAAGGCGAGGAGGAAAAAATGAAAACGTAAAAATTTAATTGTCTGAGTCCTTAAGGCCAAAATGGGCGGAGTCCTTAAGGGGTTAAAGTATCGGTACTCGTACTCAGTCTTAAAAAAAATTGGTATCAGGTCATCCCTAGTTTTTAGGGTACATACACACGGCGGGGGTTTACAGCGAGTTTCCCGCTGGGAGTTTGATCTGCAGTGTAAAATTTGCCAAAGCTCAAACTTAAAGCGGAAAAACTTGCTGTACACCCTCCACATTCACATGGGGGGACCTTCAGCTGTTTGAAAACTACAACTCCCAGCATGCATTGACAGACTGTGCATGCTGGGAGTTGGAGTTGCAAAAGCTGGAGGCACACTAGTTGGGAAACACTGAGTTAGGGAGCAGAATACCAGTGTACCTCCTCCTACTGTTGGAAAACCACAACTCCCTGCATGCATGGTCTGTCAGTGCATGCTGGGAGTTGTAATTTTGCAACAGCTGGAGGTACACTGGTGCAGAAACACTGCGGTAGTCTGTTACCTAACTCAGTGTTTCCTAACCAGTGTGCCTCCAGTTGTTGCAAACCTACAACTCCCAGCATGCTCAAACAGCCAAAGGGCATGCTGGGAGTTGTAGTTATGCAACAACTGGAGGATAACTGTGTAGTGGTCACCAAACTGCGGCCCTCCAGATGTTGCAAAATGAATTTATTTGCAAATTAAGGTGGGAAATAAGTTTTTGGTCACCTACAAACAAGCAAGATTTCTGTCTCTCACAGACCTGTAACTTCTTCATTAATTGTCTCCATTGTCCTCCACTCGTTACCTGTAATAATAGCACCTGTTTGAACTTGTTATCAGTATAAAAGACACCTGTCCACAACCTCAAACAGTCACACTCCAAATTCCACTATGGCCAAGACCAAAGAGCTGTTGAAGGACACCAGAAACAAAATTGTAGACCTGCACCAGGCTGGGAAGACTGAAACTGCAATAGGCAAGCAGCTTGGTGTTAAGAAATCAACTGTGGGAGCATTTATTAAAAAATGGAAGACATACAAGACCACTGATAATCTCCATCTGGGACTACTCGCAAGATCTCACCCTGTGGTGTCAAAATGATCTAAAAAAAAATGGTGAGCAAAAATCCCAGAACTACACAGGGGGATCTAGTGAATGACCTGCAGAGAGCTGGGACCAAAGTAACAAAGGCTACCATACGTAACACACTACGCCGCCAGGGACTCAAATCATGAAGTGCCAGACGTGTCCCCTTGCTTAAGCCAGTACATATCCGGGTCATCTAAAGTTTTCTTGAGAACATTTGGATGATCCAGAAGAGTATTGGGAGAATGTCATATGGTCAGATGAAAACAAAGTAGAACTTTTTGGTAAAAACTCAACTCGTCATGTTTGGAGGAGAAAGAATGCTGAGTTGCATCCAAAGAACACCCTGCCTACTGTGAAGCATGGGGATGGAATCATCATGCTTTGGGGCTGTTTTTCTGCTAAGGGACCAGAACAACTGATCCGTTTAAAGGAAGGAATGAATAGGGCCATGTATGGTGAGCTTTTGAGTGAAAATTCCTTCCATCAGCAAGGGCATTAAAGATGAAACGTGGCTTGGTCTTTCAGCATGAAAATGATCCCAAACACACCACCCGGGTAACAAAGGAGTGGCTTCGTAAGAAGCATTTCAAGGTCCTTGATTGGCCCAGCCAGTCTCCAGATCTCAACCATAGAAAACCTTTGGAGGGAGTTGAAAGTCCGTGTTGCCCAGCGACAGCCCCAAAACATCACTACATGGAGGAATCGGCCAAAATACCAGCAACAGTGTGTGAAAACCTTGTGAAGACTTACAGAAAACGTTTGACCTCTGTCATTGCCAACAAAGGGTATATAACAAAGTATTGAGATTAACTTTTGTTATTGACCAAATACTTAATTTCCACCATGTTACAGTTGCGCTCCAGCCGGACTCGCCGGCCATGAACGCTTTCTGTTCCCGTTGTCGGCGGGGCTGAGATTCGCAGTGCAGGACGCGCCCGCATGCGAGTCTCAGCCTGTCGCTTACTGTCCTGTGTAGTTGCTCCCTGATGTCCCCGCAGCTGCGGCATTTGTACAACCGGCCCTTTGGGCGCACACGCGCGCTGGAGCTCTGTTTCTTAAAGGGCCAGCACCCAATTAGTTCTAGTACCTGTACCTGTTCCCTGGGCAATAAGTGTCTGCTCCTCCCTGTTCCCTAGGCTGGATCTTGGTTGTCTGTATTAGTCTTTGTTTGCCCTAGCCTGAGTAAACTCCTGTGCCTGAGTCAAGTCCTGTTCCTGAGTCAAGTCCTGTTCTTGAGTCAAGTCCTTTTCCTGAGTCATGTCCTGTTCCAGTGTCTGTGTACCTGTCCCGAGTTCCGGCCTGTCCTGCTCCCGTGTTCCTGCGTTGTCCTTCTGCCTTGCCAGTCACGTCCTGCCCACCATGTCCTGCCTGCTACGTCCTACCAGTCTCTGTCTGTGCCACGCCCCCCCAGCTACCTGTGTGGGCGAGTCGTGCCATGGGTGCCAGTGAATCCACCTCCTGTTGTTCACCTGCCATGATTCCTAACAGTAGGATCCGGCCTGTCCTAACACACCATAATTTGCAAATAAATTATTTTAAAATCAGAGAATGGGATTTAATGGATTTTTTTTCTCATTATGTCTCTCATAGTTGAGGTATACCACCTATGATGAAAATTACAGGCCTCTCTCATCTTTTTAAGTGGAACAACTTGCACAATTGGTGGCTGACTAAATACTTTTTTGCCCCACTGTACATGGTCAGGATTAGGTACTGAGTAATATATATATATTTTTTTTTTTATTGTGGAATCTGACAGGTATGATTTAAAGGACTAGAGTTCTAATTACTAAATCAAAGAGGCAATAATGTAATTTTCTTTAATGTATATCTGTATTTCAATTTTTGTAGCTTCTAGCATATATAGCACATATCTGTATGCCCTAAAATACATTTATCAGAAATAACCTAAATCCATTTGTTTGGTGGGTTTTAGTCTTGTACTTCCTGACTGTAATTCCTGGTTGAGCAGTTGCTCAGTACTACAATTTCCAGAATGCATTGCTTTCCTTCAGCTCTTCAACACAGTCCTTGTGCCCTGTTTACGTTCTTTTCACAGGAATCCAGCCTGTTCCCTGTCCATAGCTGTTTCAGAACATCTATTTCACAGCAGAAATCACACAATCAGTGAGGATGCAGCACCTCCTTAACACATTCCCTGTCTGCTTCTCTGCCTGTGGCATTGTTCAGAATAAAAGACTTATTTTTATTTCTTACTTTTGTCTGGGCTGCCACAATAATAAACTTTAACTTAGCTTTTGCCACTCCCCCAAAGCCTCTGATATCAATCTCCTGTCATCTAGCCCTGGTTTTCTTCATGGTTTTGTGGCCCGTCACATAACAATGCTCATCCAATAATAGGCTGAACATGTTATAGGCCAGGGCACCAGGAAGAAGGCCGAACAATTTCTCCTTGAAGGTATTAATGATCTAAAAAATGGCTGATTTACAGGTAATCTTACAAGCAGCAATGTCCTTAACTACACTGGTTTCCTGAAAGATAACCATGGTTTACAGAAAAAGACGATGATTTCAAGCACTTCTCCCTTTAAAAACAGCCAGTCTGCTATTATAATGCGATCAGACAGATAGAGTGATATCCACTGCCTTGTTCTTATTAAAGGGGCATTCCAGGAATTTTTTTTATTTGACTATGCTACAGGGGCTGTAAAGTTAGTGTAGTTCATAATATAGTGTCTGTACCTGTGTGTGACGGTTTTCTCACAATTCTTATGTGATTTTCACTCCAATATTTATTTTTAACAGCATACAAAATGACTGTTGTCTCGGATTTTTCCCAGGTTGCAATGTGGCCGATACCTGACTCACTAGTCAGCTGATGACAGAGAGCCTGTCTGCTTCAATGGGTGGAGGGATCGCTTGGTGGTAGAGAGATCAATCTGCAACTAATGCAACAGCTGTAGGATCCCTGATTGAAAACCACAGGTCTTTTGAATGGATGCAGCTCATTTAGGTTTCAATGGGTGGGGTGGCTCATGTGTAGGAGGGAGGAAGATGGAATTGTGGGATTTGTAGGCAAAGAAGCAAACTCAAAGAGGAAATACCTGTTCACAAAAAGCTAGCCACAGTTGTCACGATGCCGGCTGGCAGGAGGTGGATCCTCTGTGCCAGAGAGGGATTGGCGTGGACCGCGCTAGTGGACCGGTTCTAAGTCACTACTGGTTTTCACCAGAGCCCGCCGCAAAGCGGGATGGTCTTGCTGCGGCGGTAGTGACCAGGTCGTATCCACTAGCAACGGCTCAACCTCTCTGACTGCTGAAGATAGGCGCGGTACAAGGGAGTAGACAGAAGCAAGGTCGGACGTAGCAGAAGGTCGGGGCAGGCAGCAAGGATCGTAGTCAATAAGGTAATAGCAGGAGGTCAAGTACACAGTATTGACAAACACAGTAACGCTTTCACAAGGCTCTAAGGCAACAAGATCCGGCAGGGGAGTGCAGGGGCAGAGATCAGATATAGTCTGGGAGCAGGTGGAAGCCAATTAAGCTAATTGGGCCAGGCACCAATCATTGGTGCACTGGCCCTTTAAGTCTCAGGGAGCTGGCGCGCGCGCGCCCTAGAGAGCGGAGCCGCGCGCGCCAGCACATGACAGCAGGGGATGGGAACGGGTAAGTGACCTGGGATGCGATTCGCGAGCGGGCGCGTTCCGCTGTGCGAATCGCATCCCCGACGGCCATGACAGTGCAGCGCTCCCGGTCAGCGGGACCGTCCGGGGCGCTGCGGAGAGAGAGACACCGTAAGCGCTCCGGGGAGGAGCGGGGACCCGGAGCGCTAGGCGTAACAGTACCCCCCCCCCTTAGGTCTCCCCTTCTCTTTGTCCGGTAACTGCCTCCCCTGGGATGAGGACACCGAGAAAGAATGGAGGGATTCCAATGGAGGGAGAAAGACTTTAGGGAGACCGGATACAGGGGAACACACAGGGTCACGGCAGGGAGTACTGGGAACCGGTTTAAGGCAGTCCTTGAAACAAGAGGTACCCCAGCTCTTGATCTCCCCTGTGGACCAATCCAGGGTTGGGGAATGGTGTTGAAGCCAGGGTAGTCCAAGGAGAATTTCGGAAGTGCAATTGGAGAGGACCAAAAACTCAATTTTTTCGTGATGAGGTCCGATGCACATTAGGAGGGGCTCCGTGCGGTAACGCACGGTGCAATCCAACCTGACTCCGTTGACCGCGGAAATGTAGAGTGGCTTGACGAGACGGGTCACCGGGATGCGGAATTTATTCACCAAGGTCTCCCGAATAAAATTCCCAGAGGCACCAGAGTCCAGGCAGGCCACGGCTGAGAGGGAAGAGTTGGCTGAAGGAGAAATCCGTACAGGCACCGTGAGACGTGGAGAAGCCGACTTATCATCAAGAGACGCCACACCCACGAGAGCTGGGTGCGAGCGTGCGTTTCCCAGACGTGGAGGACGGATAGGGCAATCCACCAAAAAATGTTCGGTACTGGCACAGTACAGACAAAGATTCTCTTCCCTACGGCGATTCCTCTCTTCCTGGGTCAGGCGAGACCGATCCACTTGCATGGCCTCCTCGGCGGGAGGCCTAGGCGCAGATTGCAATGGAGACTGTGGGAGAGGTGTCCAGAGATCTAAGTCTTTTTCCTGGCGGAGCTCTTCATGCCTCTCAGAAAAACGCATGTCAATGCGAGTGGCTAGATGAATGAGTTCATGCAGGTTAGCAGGAGTTTCTCGTGCGGCCAGAACATCTTTAATGTTGCTGGATAGGCCTTTTTTAAAGGTCGCGCAGAGGGCCTCATTATTCCAGGATAGTTCAGAAGCAAGAGTAAGGAATTGTATGGCGTACTCGCCAACGGAAGAATTACCCTGGACGAGGTTCAGCAGGGCAGTCTCAGCAGAAGAGGCTCGGGCAGGTTCCTCAAAGACACTTCGAATTTCCGAGAAGAAGGAGTGTACAGAGGCAGTGACGGGGTCATTGCGGTCCCAGAGCGGTGTGGCCCATGACAGGGCTTTTCCAGACAGAAGGCTGACTACGAAAGCCACCTTAGACCTTTCAGTAGGAAACTGGTCCGACATCATCTCCAAGTGCAGGGAACATTGCGAAAGAAAGCCACGGCAAAACTTAGAGTCCCCATCAAATTTGTCCGGCAAGGACAAGCGGAGGCTAGGAGTGGCCACTCGCTGCGGAAGGGGTGCAGGAGCTGGTGGAGGAGATGGTTGCTGCTGTAGCAGAGGCAGAAGTTGCGACTGAAGTTGCTGCACCATGGTGGACACTTCCGACAGCTGGTGGGTTAGATGGGCGATCTGTCGGGATTGCTGGGTGACCACCGTGGTGAGATCAGAGATATAAGGCAGGGGAACCTCAGCGGGATCCATGGCCGGATCTACTGTCACGATGCCGGCTGGCAGGAGGTGGATCCTCTGTGCCAGAGAGGGATTGGCGTGGACCGTGCTAGTGGACCGGTTCTAAGTCACTACTGGTTTTCACCAGAGCCCGCCGCAAAGCGGGATGGTCTTGCTGCGGCGGTAGTGACCAGGTCGTATCCACTAGCAACGGCTCAACCTCTCTGACTGCTGAAGATAGGCGCGGTACAAGGGAGTAGACAGAAGCAAGGTCAGACGTAGCAGAAGGTCGGGGCAGGCAGCAAGGATCGTAGTCAATAAGGTAATAGCAGGAGGTCAAGTACACAGTATGGACAAACACAGTAACGCTTTCACAAGGCTCTAAGGCAACAAGATCCGGCAGGGGAGTGCAGGGGCAGAGATCAGATATAGTCTGGGAGCAGGTGGAAGCCAATTAAGCTAATTGGGCCAGGCACCAATCATTGGTGCACTGGCCCTTTAAGTCTCAGGGAGCTGGCGCGCGCGCGCCCTAGAGAGCGGAGCCGCGCGCGCCAGCACATGACAGCAGGGGATGGGAACGGGTAAGTGACCTGGGATGCGATTCGCGAGCGGGCGCGTACCGCTGTGCGAATCGCATCCCCGACGGCCATGACAGTGCAGCGCTCCCGGTCAGCGGGACCGTCCGGGGCGCTGCGGAGAGAGAGACGCCGTAAGCGCTCCGGGGAGGAGCGGGGACCCGGAGCGCTAGGCGTAACAACAGTGTTATGATAATCTCACAACATAGCCATTGAGCCCCAATACAAGCGCAGATCCTTCCTAAGCATGTCCATTACTGTCTGCCAGGTACGTACTTAAATACCTTTATGGCGGATAACCCCTTTAACACTTTCTCCTGAGCTAATGATAATGAAAATCATGTTATCATATGCTTTTATGGCAGGGCTGAAATTAAATGGAAATGGGATTACGGTGATTAACCCCTTAACGACGCAGGACGTATATTTACGTCCTGCGCCGGCTCCCGCGATATGAAGCGGGATCGCGTCGTGATCCCGCATCATATCGCGTCGGTCCCGGCACTCATCAACGGCCGGGACCCGCGGCTAATATCACACAAAGCTGACCGCCGCTTCTAAAGCAAAACTGAAAGTGACCCGGCTGCTCAGTCGGGCTGTTCGGGACCGCTGCGGTGAAATTGCGGCATCCCGAACAGCTGACCGGACACCGGGAGGGCCCTTACCTGACTCCTCGGTGTCCGATTGGCGAATGACTATTCCGTGCCTGAGATCCAGGCAGGAGCAGTCAAGCGCCGATAACACTGATCACAGGCGTGTTAATACACGCCTGTGATCTGTGTAGAAGATCAGTGTGTGCAGTGTTATAGGTCCCTATGGGACCTATAACACTGCAAAAAAAATTTAAAAAAAAAGTATTAATAAAGGTCATTTAACCCCTTCCCTAATAAAAGTTTGAATCACCCCCCTTTTCCCATAAAAAAAATAGAACAGTGTAAAAAAATAAAAATAAACACCGCGTGCATAAATGTCTGAACTATAAAAATATATCATTAATTAAACCGCGCGGTCAATGGCGTGCGCGCGAAAAAAATTCCAAAGTCCAAAAAAGCGTATTTTGGTCACTTTTTATACCATTAAAAAATTAATAAAAAGTGATCAAAAAGTCCGATCAAAACAAAAATCATACCGATAAAAACTTCAGATCACGGCGCAAAAAATGAGTCCTCATACCGCCCTGTACGTGGAAAAATAAAAAAGTTATAGGGTCAGAAGATGACATTTTTAAACGTATAAATTTTCCTGCATGTAGTTATGTTTTTTTCCAGAAGTGCGACAAAATCAAACCTATATAAGTAGGGTATCATTTTAACCGTATGGACCTACAGAATAATGATAAGTCATAATTTTTACCGAAATATTCACTGCGTAGAAACAGAAGCCCCCAAAAGTTACAAAATTTAGTTTTTTCTTTGATTTTGTCGCACAATGATTTTTTTTCCGTTTCGCCGTGCATTTTTGGGTAAAATGACTAATGTCACTGCAAAGTAGAATTGGCGACGCAAAAAATAAGCCATAATATGGATTTTTAGGTGGAAAATTGAAAGGGTTATGATTTTTAAAAGGTAAGGAGGAAAAAACGAAAGTGCAAAAACTGAAAAACCCTGAGTCCTTAAGGGGTTAAATGAATTTTTATGACAAAGAATGACTTTGCAATATATTGGAATTCTTCCTAGCACTTTTCAGAACAGTCTAGAGTTAAAGGGGTACTTTACCCCATAGACATCTTATTCCCTATCCAAAGGATAGGGGATAAGATTTCTGACAGTGGGGGTCTTTGAATAGGGGATACAATGTCTAGGGGCAGAGTATTCCTTTAAATCAAATTGCCACTTCAAAAGCTGAAGCAGCAAAGTTCGTGAAAACCTAAATTTTTGCCTCAAAATATTTAGCCACAACTAAGAAGCAGACGAAGACTAGAGCACATGGAACAGAGCTAACTGGGTCATAGCATTCTCCTAACTTTGATGAGCTACTGCTGGCTCTATGTATATGTAGTGAGCCATACTAACCCTTTACAAGCAACTGTGTCCTATTTCCAAGAAGCAGTATCTTTCCCCTTTAGCTGGGGTTTATAATGCACAGAGAAATCCTATTACATGACTAATAAAGTCAAGACTACTAGCAGGAAGTAATGGAAATGTTTGCCTGATTTGTGTTTTTTCTTTTTTTTTATTCATTCAGCAGGATTTTGATCCTCTTTTAATGAATTTCTGAAAAAGAAAATAGTTGAAAAAGGCTTTTTTATTCTACAGATGTCATGTAGAATCATCTCACCCTTCTAACAGATTGTGTCCCCCAGAGAAGAAGAGACTCTAACCAGAATTTTATTTCTCTCTATGATGAGAAAATTCTTAAAGGGGTTGTGCACTGCCCTGCAGTTCGGAGCTCCGCTCACAGCATCCAAAAGTTCATTACTCCGAATGCTGTGTGCGGGCTTCCGTGTTCGCGGCCGCCGGGCGTGATGTCACGCCCGGCCCCTTCATGACGTCTCGCCCGCCCCCTCTACCAAAGTCTATGGGAAGGGGGCGTGACAGCAGTCGCGCCCCCTTCCCATATACTTTCGTTGAGGGGACGGGCGAGACGTCACGAGGGGGCAGGCGAGACGTCACAAAGGGGCCGGGCATGACGTCACGCCCGGCGGCTGCGAACACGGAAGCCCACACACAGCATTTGGAGTAATGAACTTCCGGACGCTGTGAGCGGAGCTCCGAACTGCAGGGCAGCGCACAACCCCTTTAAGGCCAGTCCTGCTGGTACTCAAAGGGGTGTATACTTAACCCAGGTTTTTCCATTTTTGCACTTTTCGTTTTTTCCTCCTCACCTTTTAAAAATCATAACCGTTTCAATTTTGCACCTACAGACCCATATGAGGTTTTTTTTTTGCACAACCAATTCTACTTTGTAATAACATCAGTCATTTTACCCAAAAATCTACGGCGAAACGGGGAACAAAATCATTGCGCGACAAAATTTAAAAAAGAATGCCATTTTGTCATTTTTTGGGACTTCTGTTTCTACGCAGTGCATTTTTCATAAAAAAAAATCACCTTCTCTTTATTCTGTAGGTCCATATGATTAAAATGATACCCTACTTCATAGGTTTGATTTTGTCATACTTCGTAATTCATAACTACATGCACGAAAAATTTTTTGTTTAAAAATGTCCTCTTCTGACCCCTATAACTTACCGTATTTATCGGGGTATACCACGCACCGGCCTATAACACGCACCCTCATTTTACCAAGGATATTTGGGTAAAAAAAAGTTTTTTACCCAAATATCCATAGTAAATTGAGGGTGCGTGTGTGCGCGTGTATACCCCGATACACCCCCAGGAAAGGCAGGGGGTGAGAGGCCGTCGCTGCCCGCTTCTCTCCCCCTGCCTTTCCTGGGGTCTAGAGCCCTGCTGCCGGCCCTTGTCTCCCCCCTGGCTGACGTCATGCGCCGTGCAGCGCATAGCAACAACGCAGGGGACGCACGCCGGAGGCCTGCAGCAGCGCAGACCCGACCCCGGCAACAGGTAATTATGCCACCAGTGATGTGGGGAGGCAACGGGGCAGGCAATGGGGCGCCGGCACCGATAGTCAGGGGGACAGAACGGGCCGCGGCGCCGATAGCCAGGGGGGAGAGAAGGGCCGGCAGCAGGGCTCTAGACCCCAGGAAAGGCCTCTCTCCCCCTGCCTTTCCTGGGGGTGTATCGGCGTATAACTTGCACATAGACTTTAGGCTAAAAATTTTAGCCTAAAAAGTGCGTTTTATACGCCGATAAATACGGTATTTTTTCTTCCGCATACGGGGATGTATGAGGGCTTATTTTTTGCGCCGTGATCTGAAGTTTTTATCGGTACCCTTTTTGTTTTGATCTCACTTGTTGATCCCTTTTTATACATAAAAAAGTTACCAAAAAATACACTTTTTTGGACTTTGCAATTTATATACATGTACACCATTGACCATGCGGTTTAATTAATTATATATTTTTATAGTTCGGACATTTAGACATGCCGCAATACCACACGTGTTTATTTTTATTTACCCAGTTTTTAGTTTTTTTTTTAAATGGGAAAAGGAGGGGGTGATTCAAACTTTTATTAGGAAAAACTTTATTAACTTTTTTTCACTTTTTTTGCAATGTTATAGCCCCCATAGGAGACTATACCATGCATTATACAGATTGCAGGCACTGATCAATGCATTGCCATAGCATAGCATTGATCAGTGTTATCTGTGCTCGACTTCTCCAGCCTGGATCTCACGGAGCAGTCATTCGTCAAACAAGGAGGCAGGTAGAGACCCTCCTCGTGTTTGTACAGCTGATCGGGACACCACGGTTTCCCCGTGGTGGTCCCGATCAGCCGGACTGAGCTGCCGGGAATGCTTTTTTTTAAACTTTAGATGCGGCAATGTGACTACGATTGGTGGTGTCTGGTATTAGCCACGGGTCTCTGCCTACCGTTAGCCATCAGGACTGGCCCGAGATGATGCGGGGGTCACCGCTTTACCTGTGTTATATCGCGGGCACAGGGCATACAGGTACGCCCTGCATCCCCAGAACATTTGTTTTCTAATGAGTTGGTGCCAGAAAGTTAAGCAGATTTGTAAATTTCTTCTGTTTAAAAATCTTAATCCTTTCAGTACTTATCAGCTGCTGTATGCTGCAGAGGAAGTTGTGTAGTTATTTCCTGTCTGACCACAGTGCTCTCTACTGACACCTCTGTCCATGTCAGGAACTGTCCAGAGCAGGAGAGGTTTGCTATGGGGATTTGCTCCTACTCTGGACAGTTCCTGGCATGGACAGAGGTGTCAGTAGAGAGCACTGTGGTCAGACAGCATACAGCAGCTGATACGGTAAGTACTGAAAGGATTAAGGTTTTTAAACATAAGTAATTTACAAACCTGTTTAACTTTTTGGCACCAGTTAATTAAAAAAAAAATTCCACCTAAGTTAAATGGGCACTGTCATGAAATAAAAAAATTGATATGTTGTAGTACTTAAGTACTACAACATATCTCTAATATAGTTTAATTAAAAAAAGTGATTTTAAACCAGTTTAAAATCACTTTTAAATTCGGCCACTAGGGGTCGCCCTCCTAGTGGCCGAATGCATTCGGCAGTGACGTCACTACAGAATTTCGTCTCATTTGAGCCTGGCAAATGAGTCGAAATTCCAGTCACTGCGGTGCTCGCTCCCGCCTGTCAATCAAACAGGCGAGAGCGAGCACAGTGAAATCCAGGGCTGCGCATTGGCTCCCTGGACTCTCACACTGGCCGCCTCCCTGCTGCATATTCTCCCTGCAGCAGGGAGGCACATGGCTCTTACCTCTGCTTACAGCCCCTGCTCCAGTGGGGATACGCCGCCTCCTCACTGCTCCTTGCAGCTGTGTACTGTCATTGCCGGGGGGAGCACGTTATATGGAGCAACAAGTGTAAGTGCAAGTGTATGCCCGGCTTCCTGTCATGCTCCTACACTCTGGTAACTCTCTCTATGGTTCTGGAGGACTTTCAATCCTCCAGAAACATAGAGACAGTTTCCAGAGTGTACGGGCATGACAGGAAGCCGGGCATACACTTGTTGCTTGCTACGGACCCCAGCTCATGGTCCGGCACAGGTGAGGGGGAGGGGGGGATGCGATATTGGTCGGGGGCTGGGTGTCTTCCAACACAGGGTGCCTCCAGTTGTTTCCCCACTACAACTCCCAGCATGCCCTGACAGCAAATAGATGTCAGGGCATGCTGGGAGTTGTGGTGGTGAAACAGCTGGAGGCACCCTGTCCTGAGAACTATGGGCGGAACTCGGCCCCCAGCAGGCATCAGTGACGTGGTGCCTGCTGGGGAAGTCTGCCTGGTAGTGAGCACACTACCAGGCAGACAAAATGCCATTTTTAAGATAATAAAAAAAAAAAATAAAGGCAGGGAGGGGGTTAGGGATAGATGGGCAATAGGCAGGGACAGAAACCTTCAGAACCTAATGCCTATGCTGTCTGCCATACACAGCACATGCACAGAGGAGGGAATCCTATACTTCTGTGTCTCTATGCTCAGGTTAAAGGAGAACTGCGGCCCAAAACTTTTCACTTCCCCTGTGCCTGGGCTGCCAAAAAAAACAAAAACTTTAACTCACCTTCCTACGTTCCCCCATTGCGCTGATATCGGCATCCCATTTTTCTGGTGCTGCTCTGCTTCATGCATCTTAGGCTCGGATGTTCCCACTACAGTCAGCGTATTGCCGGACGCAGCGATGTCCTGCCTCGGCTGGTGATAGGTTGAGCACTCTGTCATGTAAGGAGCCGAGGCCCCGCCTGCTCCCTGCTGCCTGGGAGCCTCACATGACAGTGAGCTCAGACTATCACCGGCTGAGGCGGGACACCGCTGCGGCCGATGATACGCTGAATGCAGTGTGACCATCCGAGCTCAAGAAGCATGAAGCAGAGCAGCACCGGAGAAACGGGGTGGCGATCTGCCATAGCATAGCATTGATCAGTGTTATCAGCGCTCTGCTGCTCCAGCCTGCTGAGCAGGCATGGAGCAGAAGATCGCCGATCGTATGGAGAGGAGGCAGGAAGGGACCCTCCCCCGTCCTCTCAGCTGTTTGGGACACCGCGATTTCCCCGCCGTGATCATGAACAGTCTGACTTAGCTGCTGGGATACATTTACATTCACTTTAGACGTGGCAATCAACCTTGATCACCACTACTAATGGGTTAATGCCTGGCATCACCGTGATCAGTGATGTTCGTCATTATACACGGGTCCCGGCGTCAGATAGCCCAACTGAGCTGCCATGATACTCTTATTTTCACTTTAGAGGCGGCGATCAACTTTGATCGCAGTGTTTAAGGGGTTAATGCCAGGCATCATCGCAATCAGTGATGCTCGGCATTAGACAAGGATCCCGGCGGCAGACCTGAGCGCGTGTCATAGAAGGGGAGCGGGATGAGGGCGTACAGGTACACCCTCCATTCCCAACAGGTTAAAGGGGTACTTCACTGGAAAACTTTTATTTTTAAATCAACTGGTGTCAGAAAGCTAAACAGATTTGTAAATTACTTCTATAAAAAAAAAATCTTAAGACTATCAGTACTTTTCAGCTGCTGTTATGATCCACAGGAAGTTCTTTTCTTTTTGAAGTTCCTTTCTGCCTGGCCACTGTGCTCTCTGCTGACACCTCTGTCCATTTTATGAACTGTCCAGAGCAGGATAGGTTTTATATGGGGATTTGCTCCTACACTGGACAGTTCCTAAAATGGAAAGAGGTGTCAGCATAGAGCACTGTGGTCAGGCAGAAAGGAAATTCATGTGGATCATAACAGCAGCTGATAAGTACTGGAAGGATTAACATTTTTTTAATAGAAGTAATTTACAAATCTGTTTAACTTTCTGGCACCAGTTGATTTAAAAAACAATTATGTTTTCTAGTGGAGTACCCCTTTAAAGAGCAACAACAGCATGAAAGGCATAATAAAGCAGTGATGAGTGCTCTAAACTGTGAATACAGTTCCGTGGTAAGATTTCTTACTTACAAAGTTGTCTCTCTGCCTCTCTGCACTGTCTGTAGCTTCTATGTCTCCTCATGCACTCTCTCTACCATCTCACTCCTCCCTTCTACCTTTTCTTCCTCCATAGTCTTGTGTGGGCAGCTGTAATTTGATCTCACTGAGAGCTGCACTCCCATCTCCCTCCTCCCCTTTACCCTTACCCACCTCCATAATCTTGTGTGGGCAGCATTTAATTTGATCTCACAATGAGCTAGAGGTCTGTCTTCTACACAACAGACACAATTGAGCTGATTTTGTGGATAACAGTATATTGTTATCCACAAAATCCACAAAATCGCGTCATTGCTCTGCTCCCTAAGAAGACGAAGCAAAGCGGTGACACCAGCCATCTATCAAGTCCCTGCCCAGAGGACTTTATAACTTCATATCTTCAACATCCCTGTGTGCAAAAACATCCCCACAGGGATGGTGAGGATAAAGATTTTAGCATATATAATGCTTTGTCACATGTTATGCAGTGATCCCTCAACTTACCATGGCCTCAACATACAATAGTTTCAACATACAATGGTCTTTCCTGGACCATTGTAACTTGAAACCAGACTCAACTCACATGTTAATGGCTGGAAGTGTCAGTGGCTGGAAGAACTGACCAATCATAATGGGCATTTACTGGTATTACTGAAGTGCATGCACTGCCTGGCTGTCTGGTAGCGTCTCCCTACAGTACAGGGAGGTATTACATGTTCTGTACTACTCTTTACCTGTGCCAGGGTTAGCTTCTCCTTTGGACACCAGGTAGGGGTGGATCCATTTTACTTTTTTGGGACACTGTGTGAACTGTACAGGACCCTAAAGAAGCTCCTATCCTCTACATAGACAGTGATTTACAGCTCCCAGCAGATCTTTCTTTCTTTTATATGTAAGGACTTGCTTTATTTGTATTAGTTATCTACTTATTTTTGCTTAATCCTCACTTTTTCCTATTCTTGGATGACATTTTGGTGGCTTCAGAACCAATTACCAGGTTTCCATAGAGTTATGGTTTCAACATACAGTGGTCGTCCTGGAATCAATTAAAAGAGATATGCAGCATAAAACTTTTACGTCTCCCTGTGCGTGACATTTCGAGCCTATGATGCACGGAACCCAGCGGTAGCGGAGGAACGGGATTCCAATACCGGAGCAGCGGGGGAGCATAGGAAGGTGAGTTAAGGTTTGTTTTATTTGTTATTGTAGCCCTGGTACAGGGAGACATAAAAGTTTAATGCTGCATATCTCCTTTAATATTGTAACTTGAGGGACCACTGTATATGCTAAAATCTGCTGACTGGTTCCCTGTAAAACCAGCCCTGCTTGTTATCAAAAGACCATATCTATATGATATAGCATGATATAGAGCTGACAGATTTCCTAAAAAGGAATATTTCAGTGTCAGGTAAAAAAAACACACACTGCTGTAGAAGCACAGGTCATTCTTTACCAGTCTCCAGTCTGCCCATTTCTGAAACCAAGAAAAACTATTTTTTGGGGGTGATATGTACTCCATTTCCTTATTATGTTACCTTACTACTTCCTGGTCTAGCAGTTGCTCAGTACTACAATTTCCAGAATGCATTGCTTTCCTCAACCTTCCCTACTTGCCTTTTCCCTCCCACATAACTCCTGCCAGTATTGTGCCCACAGCTTCTGTAGAACATTTCAGCTGTTCTAATCATTCCCTGTCTGCTCCTCTGCCTGCAGCATTGTTCAGCACAAGGCAACATGGTAAAAACACACCTCATTCTTCCCTAAATGTCCCAATAAAGATAAGTAGAAAATAATTTCCTCTCAGGGGTAATTGAAGCAAAAACAGTTTGAACAGCTAAAACCAGTACAACTTGTGACAATACTATATTTTTGTCGTCTATTAGATTGGCTCCATCAGATACAAAACCAACAATTATTTATTCTATTTTTTTTTTACTTTTTTCTTTTCAAATATTCCTTTGATAGGACATATGAATTTAAACATTTTAGAAGTGTATCAGAAATTATTTCTGCCCTTTGGTTTTCCAAACAAATGCAAAGCCAAGAAAAGACAATTATTTTTGGACAGATAAATTACAGAATGAAACACATATCGTTTATGAAGCTTAATAAAACACATATTGTATATTTTTTAAATGTAAAGTTAAGCAGGATAATTCATAATCTCTTGTAGTAAATGTATTAAAAAATATGTCCTTCTATAACAGTTTTTAGATGCCTTGCAAAGCTAGTGCCCTGGCTCAAAGCTGACCAAGGGCAACATCTGCATGTAGTTTTTTATGTTCTTCCAACGTTTGTGTGTGTAAAAACACATGGCTATATTATTTGGAATTTAGATTATTAGCCCTAATGGGAATTATGAATTAAGACAATCTCTGAGCAGCACAGTTAAATATATTGCCACTATGTCAATGAGTCAAATACATTATTCTCCAGACTCTCACCCAATCAGGACTCTGGATCTATCTGATACAAAAACTTCAAGGTTTGTTTTAAAATGTTTCATTCAGCCATGAAAATTAAAACAAATGTATCAGTAACTGTTTCTGCCCTTTGGGTTTTCACACCAAATCCAGAAAAAATAAATTCAATGTAACATCCATTTAAGCAAAATGGAGGTGTTTTAAAGCATTGTAGCATTATTTATTAAAACTAAACTCTCCTTTTCTTCTTGCTAAGAATTTATTTGAAAAAAATCTCTCTTTAATTCACGCACAATACACGTTATTATTTCCTTTGTTCTGTAATGTGAAATGAGGGAATCTGTCTGCATTCTTTCAAGGGGTACCTCACCCCTAGACATCTTATCCCCTATCCAAAGGATAGGAGATAAGATGTCTGATTGCAGGGGTCCCACCGTTGGGGACCCCCGCAATATAGCATGCAGCACCCACCTTTATCTGCTTCCGGCAGCGCTGGAGGTTCTGGCTCCCGACCACAGGAATGGAAGATCGTGACGTCACGACTCTGCCCCCGTGTGATGTCACGCTTCGCCCCCTCAATGCAAGTCTATGGGAGGGGGTGTGACAGATGTCACGCCCCCTCCCATAGGCTTGCATTGAGGGGGCGGAGTGTGACGTCACATGGGGTGGAGCCGTGACGTCACAATGCTCCGGCCCCGTGATCGACAGTAACCAGACCTGGAGCGAACATGCTCTGGGGACTGATTTTAACGGGGTGTGGCGTGCAAGATCACGGAGGTCCCCAGCGGCGGGACCCCCGTGATCAGGCATCTTATCCCCTATCCTTTGGATAGGAGATAAGATGTCTAAGCGCCGGAGCTATAGGCATGGGCTGATAGATAATTAGTAAATAAAACTTTAAGGAGTTGTCCAGCAAAAACTAACTTAACCCCTATACACAGGATAGAAGATAAGTAACTGATCCGACTTGCTGTACTTTGGTCTTTATGGCACTCCCATAGAAATAATTGGAGCATGTGCCGTCTAACACATGTGCTCCTTACTAAGAGCCGGGTCCTGTTCCGCAGATTGCAGAGGGTCCTAGAGGTCACACCCCAGCGATCACACCCCAAGGGATAGGTTAGTTTTCGCTGAACAACCCAATTAAAGGGATAGGTTAGTTTTTGCGGAACAACCCCCTTGAAGTACCTTTTGTAAAGTTGTTGGTCTTTTCATAATTCATTTAATCATTTATGTCCTGGGCTAAAGAATTAAAGAGGCAAGGCCAAGCTGCTGAAGAGCCACAGAATTGCTTACCCTCTTGCTTCACCTTTATCCTTACCATGATTTATATGCAGGACTCACCTCCCATAACTGAGGCCTGTGTACAGATTAAGTGCATACACTGTGCATACTGATGAGGTCCATGTGTGATGCTGTGCTAAACCTCATTAGTATGCATGGTGCAGGCATTACCTGTATACAGGACTCAGCACTGAGGGGAAATGACAAGACAGCTTATCCCCGCCTCTTTGACTCATAAGGCCAAGACAAAAAAATGTTTTTATGAATAATGAAAATGCCAACAACTTTGTTTACCAATTATTTGTGAGTCCCTGGGAAAGATTTATCAAAACCCGTGCAGAGGAAAAGGGCATCAGATCGCTTCTTTAATTTCTAAAAATGCCTATGAAAAAAGCAATCTGATTGGTTGCTCTGAGCTACTGATCAACTTTTGGATAAATCTCCCCCCATGTGTGCAGCTCATAGCATGTAGATGGGCTGACAGTTTCCCTTTAACATACCTTACAGCTGGGGATGAGCGAATCGAATCTGACGAAACAGAATTCGTAACAAATTTCAGAGAAAATTCTATTTGCAAGGTATGCGAATATCACCGTGTTTCGATCGCGCAAATCGCTTTATTAAACTCCATTTAGTGCAGTGCAGGCTCCAGGGCATCTAAAATGGTGGATCCACATGTGAGGACATGGGGGCAAGAAATCCTGGGAAGGCGGGAACAAGGGTAGGCAGGATGACCCTGAATCACATGTAGCATGCAGCCTATCACCAGCCAGTCACCCCTGTGATGTCACAGCCCTATATAATTGGCAGCCATATTGAGGCCAGTCACTTCAGTCTTTCATTGCAGAGATATAGATAGGGACAGACAGCGCTGTGTTTTGGCCAGAAAAGCTTTTTTCCAGCAGCGATTCACCTCCTAATCACATCAGCATTCTGTTGCACAGAGGGACAGAGAGCAGTGTGTTGCACAGTTTGTTGCACAGAAAAGTACCGATTCAGCTCAAGCCCAAATCCTGCCTAGAAGCACTGATAGAGAAGTAAGTGAGATTGAGAGAGAAAGTGCAATTTTGGGTGTAGTGCACAGCGACTGTGTGCTGCCGCACTGATGTGTACTGCTGGTGTTATACACAAATACTTTTTTAAGCGTACTGGAGCGCCTTGTAATCCCTTCATAAGTGCATACCACATACGTACATCTCAGTTGTGTACTATTTTGTTCCTGTTAAAGTCTTAAGGGCCTAGATACTGTGAAAGGCCAGCCAAAAGTACACACCTGCTGGTGTTGTAGACAAATACTGTTTTAAGTGTACTGGAGCACATTGTCCTCAGAGTTCCCCTCACTCAGGTTTATGGAACGGACTGTTGCAGAACTTTCTACAACTTTAAACTGCCCCCCTTTTAAATCCACCTTTGATGACCTTGTTACATATAATACCTCTTTTTTACAGCACTTTTATCACAGATTTTTGTGTTTTTTGAAGTTTGTATTTTTTGCACTTGCATGTTCTGTAATCAGGGCTGTAGCTCTGATGAGGCGAGTGAGGCGATCGCCTCAGGTGCGCTGTTGCAAGGGGGCGCAAGAGGGATCCAGCACACATTACACTGAGGCATTGATTCCCAACCAGGGTGCTAGGATACTCTAGTGGGAAATATGGCGCTAACATTTGATGATTTTTCTGCCCAGGTCTGCGCAGCTGTGAGTCACAGGCATGCAGGCCATGCAGGAGGGAAGTCTGTGTGCAGTGCAGGGATGGGTGATGCTGCAGATCCGATCCTCATGTATCCTCCCTCTTCAGTGGAGCAGCTCTGGACTCTGGATTCTCCCTGGTCCCTCAGAAGAATGATGTGGATGGAGGGAAGGGGCAGAGGCCTACTCAGCTTCAGGTAGTGCACCCCCACCCTTCTTTCACTCCTCTACACATCTCTGTTACCCCTCGTAACCTCTCTGTAACTGCTGGACACCCTTCTGTCACCCCTCTAAACCCCTCTCTCACCACTGTACACTCCTTTGTCACCCCTGTATGCCCCTCTGTCACTGTGTGGGCTAATGCAGGAGGCATTGTGTGTGCTTGTGGGCTAGGGGCTGGAGGCATTTGAGTGAGGCTGGAAACATTGGGGGAGATTTATCAAAACCTGTGCAAAGGAAAAGTTGCCCATAGCAACCAATCAGATTTCTTATTTCGTTTTGCAAAGGCCTTGTTAAAAATGATAGAAGCAGGCTGTTTGGTTGCTATGGGCAACTGGGCAACTTTTCCTCTGAACAGGTTTTGATAAATCTCCCCCCTTGTGCGTTGTAGGAAGGCTAGTGGCATTTGTAGGGAAAAGGTGAAGATAATGCTGGAAAAGTGCACAGCCTCATGCTTTAAAGACTTATTATAATTTATGAAAAGTGACTTGTAAAGTTTGAAATAAAATTTTATAGAATTTAAATAAATAATTTTGATCCATAAAAGCCAGGTAAGAAGTCCAGAATGGAAGGTAACTCTTGTCACTACACTTCATGGCATGAAGGACATTTCCAAAAGAATCTGCATGTCATACTGAATAACAGTATTATTTCACACACCTTATGCGTGTTACAGCAAGGCAAAGTGTTCTACCCCCCTATTGAGGCTCTCTGTAGCCCGGAAATAGCGAATCATCAGAATCAAATTTTTCAAAAATTTCTCATCTCTAGTTACAGCAAACAGCTAATAATAAAGAATCCGTACAAAATGTTTCAGGACCGTTGGGATACTGAAGTATTGCCTTGCTCTACACTGTATGTACCCTTATGGACATTGTTTTTATTTTATTAGATGTATATGTATCTGTATACAATTGTCATTCTATAATGATTTGGTAATAGTGCTTAAGAATTGTTACTTGTGTAAACTGTTTGGGGCTTTTAAGCCACTATGCCAATGAATAGACACTATTACATGATCATTTATCACATGTACCACCTAGGTGCTGAATTTATTGGGCATACAGATTTATTTGTATTCAGCTATTTGTGTGCATGTTCAGCTCTCAATACCATTCCCCGATTGTCTTTCCTTTTTTCTTTGTGGGCTCTCTTTTTTATTGGTTTTAAAAAAGCATGAAATAAAATGTTTATATTTCATTAATAGTTTGTATATTTTATTTTTATATTTATATTTTTATTTATTGTTTCTTATTTTGAATGTATAATTGAATTATGAAAAGACCAAATGGTACTGTTCCTTTTTTTATCTTATTATCCAGAGCATCATAACTTAGGTGGTGGCGCTTCTCAGAAAATTAGTATGTTTGAAATTGCCCTATTTTGACCACCTACAACTTTCTAATTTTTCCGTATATGGGGTGGTATGAGGACTCATTTTTTGCGCCATGATCCGTAGTTTTTATCAGTACCACTTTTGCTTAGGTTTTACTTTTTATAAATTTTTTATAATTTTTTTTTACATTATACAGCATGGACATTACCGGAGGGGGGAGAGAGTTTGCCCCTTCTTGATTTTTGTTTATATTAAACCTGCAGAGGATCATGCATTGAAATAATTCCATAGTAACACAGTTCATAAGGGTGAAAAAAGACCAGAGTTCATCAACTTCAACCTATAATTCCGTACCTATTGACTATATCTGAAAGAATTTGGGAGGTTATCAGTAATACTGGAATCAGGAAGTTTGAGGGAGGAGGAAGGTGATATAGATCCATTTGCAGCACTGTTTGATAAGGTGTTAAATGTTTTTAAGAGAATTTGTAAATTTAAGGGATGTTTAGGTTTTATACCTTTATTATCAAAACTTAAAAGACTTTTACATAAGTTCTAAATTCTGGGAAGAAAAGGGTTAGTTATGTAGGGTATATGTTCTCTCAAAGGCATTTGGTCAAATTGAATTTGATTAAGATTAAGTATGGATTGAGTAATAATAATTTGAAATGGTATATACAAATTTAAAATGCACACAGGAGTTGGGAGGATAGAATTACAATGTTTACAAAAGAATTACATTTTCTTAGCCTGGGTTCACACAATGGAATCTCCTTCTATAAGTTCAGTCGAATATTTCCAGGGTGATCAGTGCTGACAGCGCAGATTGCATTGCTATCCCCATAGATGACAATGCATTTCTTAGAACATCGCCAAAAACATTTGGTGGAACCACACAGAAATGTATTGCCATCTATGTGGACAGCAATACAGTCCACATGGTCGTGTACAAACTCTTGGTGAGAGAGGCACCAATCAGTTTTCAGACCAGGATCAGGCATACATAGGAGAAGGAGGTGGTCCCATCTCAGATAGTAGGCATTATTGCCTGAAAAATGTTAGTGAAAGTATAATTAATAAATATTGAGAATGATTCAAACTTCATCACTTTTGGCGACAGGTCATTGGTCAAATAGAAACCTGTCAGGTCAAGTGGAAACCAAACTTTCAAATCAAATATCTGGTCCAGTGAAAATTTACATTTTGGGAGACACTGGGGATTTTAGAGTATATAACACTTTGTTGGTTAAAGCGTACCTGTCAGATCCCACAAAAAAAAAAGTATATGTTACTCAGTACCTAATACCTACATTTAATTTGTATGCCTCTATAGCCTATATTTATAATAAAAATACCTCATTTCATTAGCTCACAGTGTTAGAAATCCTCTCAGGGAAAGGGGGTGTCCTCCCTTGTGGTGGTGGGAGGTGATTGGTGTGTCTGCTTATGCAGCCTTGTCCATATTTCACCTTCTGTCCATGATTCATGGAAAAGCCTGATGCTGCTGCAAGACTGGTTAGTGTCCCAGTAGGTATGGTGACCCCTAGTAGTGGGATTTTTAGGAGCTATGCTCTTCATTAAGTATTTTAAAAATGTTAACAACCATATCATAAAAGGTCTTTAATTTTCATCAGTAACAACATATAAAAAGTTTTTGGATCTGAAAGTGTAAAACTCTTGATAATAAAAGCATGGCTCACAAAAAATTCTCCCAGACTTAAGGAATTGGAGAGTTTAGGGGAATGTTCAGACTAAGGAATTTATTCGAGTAATTCCACTCGCTTATTCCTCTCCAATTCAGTCAGCAGTGAAAAACCCAATAGAGTTTAACTGTGTATCCGCTCCTCATGCTTAACTGTATTTCCGCTCCTCATTCCGTTGCTGAATTCCGTTCCACATGTAGAATGAACATGTTTTTTCTTCTTGCGAAATCCGTGTCTTTGTCTCATTGAAACTAATGACATTTTTTTCTTTAGTCCGACGCCATTCTGTGTGGAATATGCTAAAAAAAAAAAGGGTAATTATAATTGGTAATTCTTGTCCAGCAAAAAAAAAAAGTTTCCTCCTGTATTCCTCGCGGAAAATTCTGCGCAAATTCTGCACAAATTCAGCGCGGAAAAAAGGAAATTCCATGGCGGAATTTTTAAGCAAGAGTGCCTCGACAATTCTTCACTGTAAACATACCCTAATAGAGAAAGTTTGTGCTCAAGTTGGGTCTATTTGAAATGTTGGCTGAAACTACTGTCATGCTGCTGCTGTGGTGGAGATAAATGGTTGAATGACTTGAAGTCACCAGGGGCTTGGGCTGTGGCATGTTTCTCCCGGTGGGCAGGGCAGGGCCGTCCGGCTGCCCTTTAACAGTGACACATAGGTGTCATGCAGTGCTGCCCGCTGCGGCTGCCATTTTAAGATAGGTAGCTGGCGGTTACTGTAGTTAAAGCAGAGTTATGTGCAGTTATGTGCAGCGCAGGCCAGGCCGGCCGCCTGTGCTGCTGCCTCAGCTCTGAGCTGAACACGAGCTGACCCTGACACGAGGAGCCTGGTAAGGACACATGCCTGCATGGCATGTCTATATTAACTAGCCAACTCACGTCACATGACTGAGCTCTTAAAGCGGCCACCAGCCGGCAGCCACTCTTAGGGTACATTCACACGAGTGGATTTACAGCGTAAATATGCTGCGAATCCTCTGGTGAAGGCCCACTCTATGCTGTCTTTATATGTGCCTGCTCGTAGCGGCAATACACCACGACGAGCAGACACACTGCGACTCGCACATCGCAGTGTGAAATACGCTGCAAAAATCCGCTTGTGTGAATGTACCCTTAAAGCGGCGACCGGCAGTGGCCGCTTTAAGAGCTCAGTCATGTGACATGAGCTGCCTGGTGAATTGATGTGCCGCGCAGGCATGTGTCCTTACGAGGACCCTCACGTTGGGCATTGTAAGGAGGGGAGCCATCAGACACCAGCAGCAGAAGAGGAACTCACCACTGAAAGGGCAGGTGAGTATGCTTTTTTTTCTGTTTTTTTTTTTCCATCAATAGGGGTTGCTGATTTTACTAGATTAAGGGCAACTGTCCCACATAAACTATTTTCAGGGTGACACAGATGCATACAATTGCGTCATACCTTTTGCTGCTTTTTAGCAGCATTGATCAGGCAAAAAAATTGCTGTATGCCGTGGTCAGCAACAGTCGGATAGGCATGGCTATGCCCCGATGCCACCACGCCTATTCCCATATATTTCAGTGCTGGGACCAATGTGTGATTACCCAGAGGTCCCAGCGCATGCACCCCTGATAATTCTTACATGCGGGTTGTGAGTTTTCAGAGCTCACTTCCGATGGCCCTAGTGTGCCTGCGTAATACTAGAGGCAGAGGATGAGCGAACTCTCTGCCTCTAGGTGTCGAAGTGCCTCGCCAAAAGAAGACAGAAGAATGGACACTGATCTTTTTTTCTAAAGTTGTGTGTGCGCAGAGGGAGCGCACGTACGTAAGAATGATCAGGGGCGCATGTGCTGGGACGTGCGCGTAATCACACAGCGGTCCCAGCACTGACAGACAGGGGATGGGCGTGGCAGCCGCAGGGCATAGCCATGCCTATCTGACTGTTGCTGACCGCAGATTAAAGCATACTACCTAAAGGGGGCTGCTGATATTACTACCTAAAGGGGCTGCTACTTCTACTACCTAAATGTGGCTACTGCTTTTTCTACCTAAAGGGGGCTGCTACTATTACTACCTAAAGGGGCTACTACTAGTACCTAAAGGGGACTGTAGCTATTGCTACCTAAAGGGGGCTGCTGCTACTACAACCTAAATGAGTCTGCTACAACTATATACAGGGGACTGCCACTATATACAAGGGACTACTATTTACAGGGGACCTACCTACAGGAAGTAGCCCCTACTTATAGGGGGCAGCTATCTACAGGGCGACCTCCCTACAGATGGCGCTGACCTACTTGGGGCCCTTGTGTAATGGGAAACTATGTGAAAGGACCTGTCTACCTACTGGAGCAATCTAACTACTTAATGAGGCGGACCTACCTACTCTTCACCAACCCATTTATCTACCCATTCTACTGTGTGGGACACCCAGGGGGTTATTATTACTGTTTGAAGCGCTGTAGGTGCTAAAAAATTTCGTAGCCTAAAACGTTTGTCTGGCAGGTTCTGCGGAGACAAGTTGTGGCTGGAAGAAATCATCATGATAGTCTGGGCTGGATGAAGAAGAAAAGGAAAAGGGAACGACTACAATTACAAAAGATGTCACCTGCGAGTCACATGTAACTGTATGTAATCACTTATATAGTCTGCAGAGCCTGTGTAGAGCTTACAGTATATTACCACTAAATAGTAATTTTATGGAGGGAATATTTCCTCCTTGTATATCAGTAATATTGCTGTCAGTATACAGGATATGGTCAGTAACACTATGATGGTAATATGTATGGTGATAATATTCCTCCTTGTATACTGATATTAATGGTAATATTGGTCATTATTAGTGTTGAGCGGCATAGGCCATATTCGAATTCGCGAATATTCACGAATATATGGATGAATATTCATCATATATTCGCAAATATTCGCATATTCGTAATATTCTCGTTTTATTTTCGCATATGTGAAAATTCGCGAATGCGAAAATTAACACTTGCGAAAATTTGCATATTCAAAATTAGCATAAGGAAAAATTTGCATATGCGAAAAGTAGCATATGCTAATTTTCGCATATGCGAAAATTCGCACACCAGTCTCACACAGTAGTATTACAGCCTTCTTTACACCACACAAGCTGGAAGCAGAGAGGGGTGATCACTGTGATGTGTACTGTGAAAAAAAAAATATATATTCGTAATTACGAATATATAGTGCTATATTCGCGAATATTCGCGAATTTGCGAATATGCGATATTCGCGAATAAAATTCACATTGCGAATATTCGCGAGCAACACTAGTCATTATACAGGATTTCTGTCAGTAACAGTATGATGGTAATATGTATGGTGACAATATTCATCCTTGTATACTAATATTATTGGTAATATTGGTCACAGTATACAGGATTTGTACAGTAACTGTATGATGGTAATATGTATGATGATAATATTCCTCCTTGTATACTGGTAATCTTGGTAATATTGGTCAGTATACAGGATTTGGTCAGTAACTGTATGATGGTAATATGTATGATAATATTATTCCTCCTTGTATACTGGTAATCTTGTTAATATTGGTCCAAGTATACAGAAAATGGTCAGTAACAGTATGATGTTGATAATATGGTTACAGCACAGAAGACCAGAGATCCGGATATTAGGAGGTTCAGGAATTTATTATGCACCACATAGTGTACAAATGCAGCGTTTCGGCAATGTGCCTTTATCAAAATGCCGAAACGTTGCATTTGTACACTATGTGGTGCATAATAAATCCCTGAACCTCCTAATATCCTGATCTCTGGTCTTCTGTGCTGTGACCATATGCTATATTTGGAACCAGCATTGGCTAGCTTGTAGGTCACCTGCACGAGCCAGACTCCTTCGATTTGCTAGTATGATGGTGAGAATTTTTTTCTTTATATACCGATGCTTTTTGGTAACTATTACGAAGATTTACAAAAACCTGAGTAGAGGAAAAGTTGACCAATTGCCCATAGCAACCAATCAGATTGCCTGTTTAATTTTTAAAAAGGCCTATGAAAAATTAAAGAAGCGATCTAATTGGTTGCTATGGACAACTGGTCAACATTTCCTCTGCACAGGTTTTGATAAATATCCCACTATATGATTCATTTAGCGTTACATGTGTTTATCATAGAAAATTTTCTTAAATAAGTTAATGTTTATATTTGTGTATGTATGTGTATATATATATATATATATATATATATATATATATATATATATATATATATTTAGCATGACAGTGTATAATAGTCAGCCAAACATGTAACCCGGACATATGGAACTATGTGTCTATACAGTAACATATGTTTGCTTTTGACTTCCATTTAAAAAAAGGAATTTAGATAATAGGGTTTTTAGTTATACAATTGTATCAAAGCACAGAAACACACATTTTTTAAGAACTATAGGCATATATATTGGGTTAATGCAAGCAAAAAGGATAATCTTTTGGCCTACATAATTAAAGTATTTGAAAATTAATAACAAATAAACCCCTTAGACATGCTGTTAACCAAGGTGTTGCCACAGGAGGTGTTGGGGTAGAAGCCAATCCTTGGCTCTGCTGTATGGGGGCCCTAAGGCCTCTCTGCCACATATGAATAGACCATTATTATACAAGGGATTCTTCTGTGGAATTTTTTTTTTTCAAATCAACTGGTGCAAGAAAGTTAAAGGAGTAGTCCAGTGGTGATTCAGTGGTGAGCAACTTATCCCCTATCCTAAGGATAGGGGATAAGCTGCAGATCGCGGGGGGTCCGACCGCTGGGGCCCCCTGCGATCTCCTGTACGGAGCCCCGACAGCCGGCGGGAAGGGGGCGTGTCAACCTCCGCACGAGGCGGCGGCCGACACGCCCCCTCAATACAACTCTATGGCAGAGCCGAAGCGCTGCCTTCGGCAGTCTCCGGCTCTGCCATAGAGATGTATTGAGGGGGCGTGTCGGCCGCCGCCTCGTGCGGGGGTCGACACCCGCTATCTCGGCGGAGAGCCGGGGCCCCGTACAGAGAGATCGCAGGGGGCCCCAGCGGTCGGACCCCCCGCGATCTCAAACTTATCCCCTATCCTTAGGATAGGGGATAAGTTTTTCACCACTGGACTACCCCTTTAAACAGATTAGCTAATTACTTACTATTTATTTAATCCTTCCAATACTTATCAGCTGCTTTATACTACAGAGGAAATTTAGTTCCAGTCTGACCACAGCGCAATCTGCTGACACCTCTGTCCATATGAGGAACTGTCCAGAGTGGGAGCAAATCCCCATAGAAAACCTCTCCTGCTCTGGACAGTTCCTGACATGGACAGAGGTGGCAACAGAGAGCACTGTAGTCAGACTGGAAAGAACTACACAACTTTCTCTGATGGCTTTCATTACAAAATTTTCAGTATTTAATACTAAAAAAGCCAGTCAAACAACTGCCCCCCCTGCCTGCTTGGACCCATACTAGTCCTGCTGTGTCCATGCATCATCACCTATGCCATGGACACACTTCCTTGATTGACAGCTGTAAGCGCAGGGCTCACAGCTTGAGGAAAAATCCTCCCACTGTCAGCTTGTGTCCCACTACTGTCAGTGAGGACAAGCTGGGAGTTGTAGTTTTGCTAATGCTAGGGGAGATGTGAGCAGACAATATATTGAGGGAGAGGCGGAGACCTGCACAGTGAGGCCACGCCCCCTCCCTTTGAGAGGAATTCAGAATAGTGAGCTAAATTAAAGTGTAATAAAAAAATTAAAGGGGTATTCCGGGATTTTTTTTTTTTATTTGACTATGCTACAGTGGCTGTAAAGTTAGTGTAGTTCATAATATAGTGTCTTTACCTGTGTGTGATGGTTTTCTCACAATTCTTATGTGATTTTCACCCCAATATTTATTTTTAACAGCATACAAAATGACTGCTGTCTCGAAATTTTTCCCAGCTTGCAATGCGATCGAGACCTGACTCACTAGTCAGCTGATGACAGGGAGCCTGTCTGCTTCAATGGGTGGAGGGATCAATCTGCAAGTAATGCAACAGCTGTAGGCATCCTGATTGAAAACCACAGGTCTGCAGCTCATTTAGTTTCAATGTGTGGGGTAGCTGATGTGTGGGAAGGAGGAAAATGGTATCATGGGATTTGTAGGCAAACAAGAAAACAGAAAACAGGAAATACAAGTTCACAGAAAGCTAGCCACAGTGTTATGGTGATCTCACTGCATAGCCGTTTAGCCCAAGACAAGCACAGATCCTTCCTAAGCATGTCCATTACTGTCTGCCAGGTACGTACTAAAATCACCTTATGCTGGATAACCCCTTTAATAAAGGTGCTGGACACATAAAAATGTACATGGTCAGGATTAGGTACTGAGTGATATATTAAATAATTATTTTGTTGGATCTGACAGGTACGCTTTAACCTTTATAATATACTTCATAAGAAAATATTATTTCCTTTTTGTAAAAATCATGGCTTACAAAATCATGGCTTTGTCCAACTGAAGCAAAGGTATGGACAAAGTCCAATATGTAAGGGTGGGCTAGCACTCCTCTGTGCTCTCTCCCTTCTGATAGCACTCCTCTGTGCTCTCTCCTGTCTGATATCACTCCTCTGTGCTCTCTCCTGTCTGATAGAACTCTTCTGTGCTCTCACCTGTCTGATAGTATTCCTCTGTGCTCTCTCCTGTCTTATAGCACTCCTCTGTGCTCTCTCTGGTCTGATAGCACTCCTCTGTGCTCTCTCCTGTCTGATAGTACTCATCTGTGCTCTCTCCTGTCTGATAGTACTCCTCTGTGCTCTCTCCTGTCTGATAGCATTCCACTGTGCTCTCTCCTGTCTGATAGGACTCCTCTGGGATCTCTCCTGTCTGATATTACTCCGCTGTGCTCTCTCTTGTCTGATAGTACTCCTCTGTGCTCTCTCCTGTCTGATAGGACTCCTCTGTGCTCTCTCTTCTTTCTGATAGGACTCCTCTGTGCTCTCTCCTGCCCTATCAGACAGAAGAGAGCACAGAGGAGGGCAAACCCACCCTAACTTACTGGACTTTGTCCATGCCTCTGCTTCAGCTTGGACAAAACCATGATTTCTATGCAAAGGAAATAAAATGTTCTTATGAAGTATATTAGAAAGGGAAAAGGAGTACTCAGGTGGAAAACATTTTTTTTAATCAACTGGTTGCAGAAAGTTAAACAAATTGGTAAATTACTTCCATTTACACATCTTATTTCTTTCAGTACTTATCAGCTGCTGTGTGCTCCAGAGGAAGTTCTTTTCTTTTTGAATTTCTTTTCTGTCTGGCCACAGTGCTCTCAGCTGACACCTCTGTCCATGTCAGGGCCTGTCTAGAGCGGAATAGGTTTGCTATGGGGATTTGCTCCTGCTCTGGACAGTTCATGATATGGACAGAGGCGTCAGCAGAGAGAACTGTGGTCAGATAGAAAATAAATTCAAAGAGAAAATAACTTCCTCTGGAGCATACAGCAGCTGATGAGTACTGGAAGGATTAATAATTTTAAATAGATGTCATTTACAAATCTGTTTAACTCTCTGGCACCAGTTGATTAAAAACAAAATTTCCACTGTTACCCCTTTAATGTTTTGCCAAGATGTACAACATATAAAAAGTTTTTATATCTGACAGTGCCCATTTAAGTCAACTACACATGCTGTCATTGCAAAACCTTACAATCCACAATTATGTTGAAAAAAGTTACATATATAAAAGTTTTTGTACAAAATGTGCTGATTCCATTGTTGAAATAATCACTTTATTGTTCTTGTCAGTCCATTTTTGTATGCCAACTTATTTTCTTCAACCTAACCTGCCATTCAATTTTCATCAATCACCCATACTTTCTAATATTAAACCTGGAATTGAAATGATTAAAAAATACATAGAGAGAGACATACTTTGTACAGAAAATAATGATAATGTGAGCTCATGGTCCATACACTGGAACATATACAATCTAGACCAGAAAAGTAATGAACCCTCAGAAACTTTTACAATAAGAGAATGGTTCATTTTCATTGAACACTGTATGACAATATTATTTGTATCACTTTATATTTAATTCACAAATAACACTTAATAAAAATAAATCACATAATTTGATGTTGTCCGTCAGCTTTGAAAACTCCCAATCCAGTTATTTGTAAAATGTGTCCTAAGAATTGCATTCTTCGCAGTGACAGGAGAGAATATAGCGGTATGTGGCAGTGAGCCGTATACCTCCAGAGCAGCGGAGCCTTATTGCTTTCAGCTTAGAGGTTTGTGGCCGGCAGCAATGGCACATGGAACGAAAGGGCTGTTTTAATACTGTGCTGAAGGAAACAAGAGGATCCGAACGGGATGTCTGACTGCAGCGTCCTTCACACCGGGCCAGCAACACCATCTATAAATGAAAGATAAAGTGTAATGAAAAGAAATGCATTCTCTGTTAGGACTCTTAAAACACAATGATAAAGAAAAAAAAAATTTTACTGTCCCCTGATTTGTCAATCAGTCTGAAAAAAAAAACTGACTGGTTTTGCCTATAACAACCAATCACGGCTCAGCAGAGTCGAAAAACAGGCATCACTAATAGCTTATCCAGCAACTACCTGGACGGACTACAGGGAACCAACCTGACTGTCTTGTGGTGCTCTTGTATGCGTAAGTGTATGTTCAATATAGCAACAAGAAGAAAGAAAAAGTAACAAAGCACTCACATAATGGACCATTGTCCCGAGGCAGGAGAGTCGGTTTCAATCCCGGTCTGAGACTCCCCCGGTACCATCCACTGCCTCCCCGCTATGGAAGACCGGGATTGAAACCGACTTTCCTGCCTCGGGACACAGGTCCATTATGTGAGTGCTTCGTTACTTTTTGTTTCTTCTTCTTGCTACACTTCACAGCCTTTTTTGTTTTGCTGTGTTTTTGGTTTATGCACGCCAAACTTATCAAAATGGTGCACATACAAATTTTGCACAAATAAAAAATCACCTCCGAACTTTCTGTAGGATGTTATTTTTCTAAGGGAAGACAGAAAAAGTATGAATTTTGCATATTTTTTTCAAACGTTTGCACATACTTTTTTTTTGCGCCTTTTTAAAAAAGATGTAGTTATTGAATCTCATCTACTGCATAGTCAAGAATAAAGCACTGCATTTCACAGTCACTTTTGCCAAAACTGTCTATTTAGAAATTGTGCAATATTTTTGTGCAAAAACTAAGTACGTAAAAAATTTTGCATCAAATTTCAGCCAATGAAATGTCAGGAAGGCAATGATAAATCTCCCCCTTTGTCCTCAATCCCTCAAATGAGCTGCCTACTTATGGCATTACATAAGACCTCTTTTTTTTTTTCAACAGAAACTTGCCAACACTTTATGAAATTTAAAAAGGAAAGTTTAACAATAGAAGCAATGTCCTGGTTCAATACTAAAACAATATCTAAATATCAACAAATAAGCTCTTAAAGATGGTAAGTTTGTATCTTCAGATCTGGAACAATAAATATTTAGTTAGTACAAAAAAGTAAAAAAGTTAAATTTATGCTACTTGCAAACCACAAAATGACTTAAAGGGGAACTCAGGTGGAATTTTTTTTTTTTTCAAATCAACTGGTGTCAAAAAGTTAAAAAAAATTGTAAATTACCTCTATATAAAATCTTAGTCCTTCCAGTACTTAGCTGCTGTATGCTCCAGAGGAAGTGGAGTAGTTATTTTCAGTCTTACCACAGTGCTCTCTGCTAACACCTCTGTCCATGTCAGGAACTGTCCAGAGCAGCAGAGGTTTACTATGGGGATTTGTTCTTACTCTGGACAGTAACTGACACAGACAGATGTGGCAGCAGAGAGCACTGTGGTCAGATAGAAAAGCAAAACGCTACTTCTTTTATAGTCTACAGCAGCTGATAAGTACTGGAAGTATGGCGTTTTTTTAATGGAAGTAATTTACACATCTGTTTAACTTTCTAGAACCAATTGATTTGAAAAAAATAGTTTTCCACCGGAGTACCCCTTTAACACATCCAGCCGGTCAGCATATGACTCTGAAAGGATTTTTCCACAGGAGAGACAGCTGGACTTCTCATGCAAAAGACAAGGACAGTTTACTCAATAAGCAGAGTATATACAATCTAGGAGGCAGCCATGATGCTTTCTGCTTCAGCCCGACTCTACAGGAAGCTATAGCTCCTTCTGTAACTAAGGCTAAAAGGTGATTCCCGCTGTTTTGAAATTTAGAAATTTAGAGATTTCCCGTTTTTTAAGATGATTGAAATTTTAGTGCACTTTTCTGCTATGAAAAAATCTTTTACTTTCACAATATCACAAACATATTATACAAAAAAAATCTATATATAAAAAACTCTATGTGTGTATGTGTGTGTGTGTGTATGTTCCAGCATCACGTCCAAATGGCTAAAGATATTAACATGAAACTTGGCAAACATGTTACTTATATGTCAAAAACAAACATAGGATAGGTAATTTAACCCTTACTCACCCCCATTTGCCAGGGGTGGGGTTTTTGTTTAAAGTCCCACACAAGTCTATGGGTAATATATGTTACTGCCTAACTTCAAAACGGCTGGAGATATGTCGATAATACTTGGTTACATGTTACTTATATGTCCACTTAAAATATAGGATAGTTAATTTAACCCTTAACTACCCCCATTTGTGAGGGTCGGGGTTTTTGTTTAAAGTCCCATGCAAATCAATGGGAAATGTATGTTCCCACATAACTTCCGCACGGCTGGAGAAATTTCAATATCTGGTACACATATTACGGGTCGGGATATGAGGACAGGAAAGGAGGATGGGATAATAGGTCGGGATAGGAGGTCGACATAGGAGGATGGGATATGAGGTCGGGATAGGAGGTCGAGATAGGAGGACGAGATGGGAGGACGGGATAGGAGGTCGGGATAGGAGGTCGAGATAGGAGGTCGAGATAGGAGGTCGAGATAGGAGGACTGGATAGGAGGTCGAGATAGGAGGACGGGATAGGAGGACGGGATAGGAGGACGGGATAGAAGGACGGGATAGGAGGAAGGGATAGGAGGTCAGGATAGGAGGTCGGGATAGGAGGTCGGGATAGGAGGTCGGGATAGGAGGTCAGGATAGGATGTCGGGATAGGATGTCGGGATCAGAGGACTGGATATTGGGTTGGGATATGACAACAATATATGAGGACGGGATATGAAGTCAAAAGCTTTTATTTTCCTCCCCAACAAGGATTAGGAAGGAAAAACCGGGCAACGCTGGGTACTCAGCTAGTCGAACGATAAACAAAGAAGACAAAAGATGGTTTCAAAACCTGCGAAGACCATAATAAAATGTGTCTGGTTAAGACTAGGATGGGGGAATGTCTTGTTTTTTGAACCAGTTAAAATATTTCCTGCCATACTGTTAATTATCATATTAGAAATCCATCAAACACTGAAAGACATAAGGACTTGGCACCTTCTCTATTCCGTTCCTTGTCTCAATGCCAGAAACAAGCTGCTCACAGGTCTTTTTCTGGATACTTTAGATAATATCAAAACCACAACATAGAAAAAAGAAGGAAAGAGAGCACTCACTGTTCAGAAGTCTTGTATCTTTATTGTGCAGACGTTCGCTGTGCGGGATGTGGGATCATGTGGGGCTATACAGGCAGCAGGCAATATTTTTTTGTTCCCTTTTTAGGATATGTTCACACTGTGGATTCTCCGCTCACAGTACTCCTTGAGCGGAGATACCATCTGATGGACACCACCGAAAATACTTCAGCAGTAGGACCACGTGCATCGTGCCCTCACCACTGATGGTTATGCAATGCTCTCAGACTTCCGCGCAAAGAATGAATATGTTCTTTCTTTGCATTGAAAAGGGGGAATTGTTCGCCACTGAAATTCCTCAGTGTGAACGGGTCTCGCTGAAGACCCATTCACACTGATGCTAATGTTCACAGCACGTAATTCCAATTGCCGAATTCTGCAGGAAATATTCAGTGTGAACATACCCTTAGAATCTTGCAAAATGAAGGACAACAGATGGAACCCAGACATAACCCATTACAGTAAATGGGGTCTCCTGAGATCTTAAATGGAAATTGCAACTGAGGCCCTGAACTGAGTGTCTGATACAGATAATGACCTAGCCTAAGTTGCCCAGAGCAACCAATCAGAGGTAAGCTTTAAAATCTTAAAAAGCGTCCAGTACTTATCAGCTGCTGTATGCTTCACAGGAAGTTGTATAATCTGACCACCGTGCTCTCTGCTGACACCTCTGTCCATGTCAGGAACTGTCCAGAGCAAAAACAAATTCCATCCAAGCAAACTTCTCCTTCTCCGGACAGTTCCTGACATGGACAGAGGTGTCAGGAGAGAGCACTGTGGTCATACAGAAAAGAACTAAAAAACTTCCTGTGGAGCATACAGCAGCTGATAAGTATTGAGAGGATTAAGATTTTTAAATAGAAGTAATTTAAAAATCTGTTTAACTTTCTGGCACTAGTTGATTACAATATTTTTTTTTCTTTATACAGGAGTAATCCTTTAAGGCCATAATATGAACACGGTTGTATTACTCATATTATAAAGTGACCAAATACAGACTTCCATCTAATAAAACTATTCATGATTAAACTCAGTACTCAGTACTAACCATTTAGTATTTCCAAATCTATCATAGACAGTTTGTAATTCTTTAATAAAGTCTAGGACCATGGAAAAATGTATGGTATAACATTAAAGATTCTTTCTCACAAAGTGTTAAAAATAATAAGCTTGAAATACAAAGAAACATAAAATGGAAAAGCACAGGATACAAACCTAATATTGAGAAAACGAAAGAACGGGAAACCAGCCACCTGGTACCTTGAAAGGATTTTCAATGTCCTTGTTCAAACACAGCTTACAAGGCGAAATTGATAGCTAAATGGCTTTTATTGTGATAGTACCTGCTGTGTAAACTTTTATTGTAAAGCCCTCATTGCATTTATGGTAAAAAGTCTTGATATTAGCGTTGACTACCATTAAATGTGAAGCATTTTTTTCATATTTATCCATTATGATTTCTGTTTTTACATGAACCGCTTATCAATTGCAAATGTTCCAGAAAAATATAGGGCATGTCTTTAAAATAAATAATTGAATGGAAAATAGAGATTCCGTTTATTATCTCACATTAACAGTGGAAAATCTAGATAAAAAGAGCAAACAAAGAAAATAGACATTTACTGGATTTTATTGTAAATCAATGTTGTGAATAGTGGTGATAATAGGATATCTCTACCAGTACCCAAAAATTAAATACATCATGATTAATATTTTAAAACATTGAAAATATTAATTCTGTTGTACATCTACTTTTATCCCATATATACCAATGTATAATTCATCACGCTGCTGTGTGTTGCTTTATTAACATATTATTAACAACCAATGTTAGCGTTATGAATACTATTCTGAACTTTGTTTTTATTTTAGTCTCGCCATGCAGCCCTATTATTATTATTATTTTTTTATGTGGACCAGTCATTGGGTACAAGCAAGAACATTTAACTCTGAATCTGTACATACCTCTTATTAGTTTATTAACTAACACCAAGATATCAGACTTTAAACATATATGTAAATTAGGCAGTACTGCCTAGTGGCTCTCAATCGGTGAAGAGTTGAGGAGGCATCCAGGGAGAGGTTAGGGAAGCTTCTTGCAGCATCTTCTCTTCCCAAGAACTAAAGGATCAAGCCGTTAAAATCTAACCCTTCTCTTCCCCAACATGAACTCTGAAAGATGTCCTCACCCAGGCCCGTAAGTAGTCCCCTTGGCTGGGAGCCATCCTCTTCTAGTGCAGTCTGCTCCAATTGTAACCACACCCCCTCAGAGTGATTGAGAGTTTTGGCATGGCCTTCTTCACTGATCTGCTCCATGTGCTTAGGGAGCAGAGAGGTTACATGCGCTATAAATCATGCTAAAGGGGTATAATTACAACAGGAGCAAATGGGTCTAAAAAAAGATGGCTCCCCACCCAGAGGAAACCTTTCGAAGTTAATAACGTTACCATAGTTTCTGGCAGGAACATGTCATAGGCATAGTACGGAAGAAGATTTTACCATATACAACATATTGCAAAGTGTACTTCTATAGAGTTGATTGCAAAAGACACTGGAGGAATTTATCAATTAGCAATTGCACCAAATTTACCATACTTGTGCAATGCACACGATAAATTTTGTGCAAAGTTCTAAATCTCCACACATTTCTATTTGTACACCTGAGCTGCAGCTCACAGGAAACGTGTACACAGATTTTGTTCTATTGCTTTGAGGTCAGGATTCCATTGAGTTTTCTTGTCATCCAGTAAAAACGCCAGAAAAACTGTCACAGCTTTTTTCTGCGTTTTGTCAGTTTTTCTTGCTTTTTTTCTTGCGTTTTTGCTGGTGTGTGAAAACAGTCATTTTTGTACCCTGTGGCAATTTTTTTTACTGTCTTCAGGGTACCACTCCATGGGTCGGATGCAGAGCACCCGGTCCACAGAGTGTAAGGAGGTGAGGAGTGATGTATAGCATATGCAGGGTGCAGAGCATCACTACTTACCTCCGCCGGCTGTATAGTATACGGTGGTCCATAGTTTACATTTAAACTATGCAGGAGCCCAGCAAGGAAAGAGTTAAGCCACACTGCTGCTGAGCAGTTCTGGGTCTTTGTGCGCTATCCTGTATATACAGCTGTCTATAGATGACTGCATATACAGGATACAGTAGGCAGACATCAACAATTGGAGGCTCCCTGCATAGGAACACCCCAGGGGAGAGCGCCAAAAATGTACTAACCTTTTTTTGTTTGTTTTTTCTTCTCATTTAAGATACCTGAATGCGGAGGACTACGTCAGATTCGGTGGATTGGGACGATGAACAGCGTTTTTTTTTAAATGTCAATAAAAGGGTTAACGAGGGCTGTGGGGGAGTGTTTTTTTTTATTATTTTTTTTCCATGTGTTGTGTTTTTTATAATAGACTTTTCAGGCTAAGTAGTGGAAGCCGTCTTGTAGACAGAGTCAATTACTAAGCCGGGGCTTAGCGTTAGCCCCAAAATCAGTTAGCGCTAACCTCCAATTATTACCCCGATACCCACCACCACAGGGGTTCTGGGAACAGGCCCGGAGAATCAAAAATGATGCTCCTGGGCCTAGGTGGTAACAGGCTGGCGTTATTTAGGCTGGGGAGGGCCAGTATCAATGGTCCTCACCCACCCTCGTAACATCAGGCTGCTGCTGCTTGGTTGGTATCTGGCTGATATTGAAAAAATGGGGGAACTACACAGGTTTTTTTATTTATTTACAACAAAAAAAATGCATAGGGTTCCCCCTATTTTCAGTATCAGCCTGATACCAACCAAGCAGCAACAGCTTGACATTACCAGGGTGGGCAAGGACCATTGTTACTGGCCTTCCCCAGCCTAAATAACACCAACCTGTTACCGCCTAGGCCCAGGAGCGCCATTTTTGACGCTCCAGGCCTGTTGGTACCGTCTCTTCCCGACACCCCTGGGTACCGGGGTAATTATTGGAGGTTAGCGCTATAAGATAGCTTCCACTACTAAGCCTGAAAATTCAATTATAAAAAACACGAAAAATTTAAAAAACTATTATTTAAAAAAAACACTCCCCCACAGACCTTGTTAACCATTTTATAGAAATTTAAAAAACACGTCGCAGTCCACCGAATCTGACGTAGTCCTCCGCATTCACGTATCTGAAATTAGAAGAAAAGAAAAACAAGAAATATGGGTTAGTACATTTTTTGTGCTCTCCCCTGCGGAGCGTGCACATAATGCAGCGTGTTCCTAAACAGGGAGCCTCCAATTGTTGATAAACTACAACTCCCATCATGGGGGCTGTAGTTTAGCAATAGCTGGAGTCTCCCTGTTTGGGGACGCATAATGAGAACAGAGTCAGGCCTGGACTGTGTAGCTCCTATGTCATCACTAGGGGGCAGAGCAGTAAAGGTTTCAGAGGGTCTCAGGAGTGAGACCCCCTTTTTATCTGTCCCTCTACCCTTGGACTACTACTCCCATTATGTGACAGAGTCTGTCCCATGATCGGAGTAGTTGTAGTACCTCAGGGCTGAGGGATGGCACTTGCGCATCCCCCGGCTGCGGGACTTTTAGGACTACTACTTCCATCATGGGCAGACTCCATGCATGTGCCACCGGCTTGTTAATTTAGTAAATGTGGATCGCAGCGGGTCTCTGGAGAATGACCTGCTGCGATCTGCACCTCAGCCCCTAGACTATAACTCCCATCATGGACGGAGTCTGTCCATGATGGGAGTAGTATTCCTAAAAGTCCCCCAGCACTGCAGAATGACCTGCTTTGATCTGCACCTCAGCCCCTAGACTATAACTCTCATCATGGGACAGACTCTGTCCATCATGGGAGTTATAGTAGAGGGGCTGAGGGGCAGATCACAGCAGGTAATTCTCCAGAGACCCGCTGCGATCCGCATTTTTTAACTGTACAAGCCGGCGGCACATGCTGCTCCACTGCGCTCCCCGCCGGCTCCTGTATACAGCTGGCATGATTCATAATCCCTGCCGCCGGGAGACAGGAGCTCTGATTGGGGAATAGCTTTTCACCAATCAGAGCTCCCGTCTCCTGGCGGTGGGGATTATGAATTGTGACAGCGTATACAGTATTACCTGCTGGGAGCCGGCGGGCAGCACAGTGGAGCCGCATGTGCCACAAGCTTTTACAGTTAATAAATGTGGATCGCAGCGGGTCTCTGGAGAATGACCCAGTGTGATATGCCCCTCAGCCCCTGGACTATAAGTACCTTCTCTCAGTGCTGTGGTACTACAACTACTACCATCATGGGACAGACTCTGTCCCATAATGGGAGTAGTTGTAGTTTAGCAGTGTTGAGGAATGGCTCCTGCATCCCCCGGCTGTCTCGGTATAACACTTTCCTACGTGTTCTTTTTGATGGTATATTTTTGTGTTAAAAAAATGTGTTTGCACAAAAAATGCATCTAAACTAAAAACTAACATGATTAATTAGTATCCACTGTAAAATGCATTCCACAATACACAAAAAATAGAGTACTTGATAAAAAAGTTGCAATGAAAGTCACTGTGCGAATTTATGCGCAATAAAATACACAAGAAAAAGGGGTATACTCAATGATAAATCTTTCCCAATATGTATAACATATGGTGGATTGAAAATACATCACACAATATCTGGTCTGAATAAGGGTGTGGTCTCAAAGAGGTGATCTTTTAGAAAGGTTTGACTACATAAATATGTACTAATAGTGCCCATGCACCTTAGACTAAACAGCAGGTTCAGCCAACTGTCTAAAGTTTATGGCGGCTCCCAGGCTTTCCACTGGCAGATGATGTCAGTGGATAGATGGGTTCGGGTATGTAAAATTTTCCCTGCTCAACCCTATTTTGGTGAGAGAGATAACCTGGCGGCAGAGCTGCCTGGTTGTGGCTTAACCCTCTCCTCCCCATTGAAGAAACATGAACAATCAGCAGTCATATACATCAGGAGCGATAACTGTCAAGACAACAACAGTTTTTGAAAAAATGTGTGGGCACATTAAGGATTAAAGGGGTACTCTGGTGGGAAAAACATTTTTTGGTCTCTTTAAGTCAACTGGTGACAAAAAAAAATCTTAACCAGTACTTATAAGCTGCTGTATACTACTGAGGAAATTCTTTTCTTTTTGGATTTCTTTTCTGTCTGTCCACAGTGCTCTCTGCTGACACCTCTGTCCATGTCAGGAACTGTCCAGAGGAGGAGAAAATCCCCATAGAAAATGTCTCCTGCTCTGTACAGCTCCTGACACAGACAAAGGTGTCAGCAGAGAGCACTGTGGACAGACAGAAAATAAATTAAAAAAGAAAATAACTTCCTCTGTAGTATAGAGCTGCTAATAAGTACTGAAAGGAATAAGATTTTTTAATAGTAGTAATTTACAAATATGTTTAACTTTCTGGCACCAGTTCTTTAAAAAAAAAAAAATTCCCACCAGAGTACCACTTTAACCCCTTAAGGACCAGGCCATTTTACACCTTAGGACCAGAGTGTTTTTTGCACATCTGACCACTGTCACTTTAAACATTAATAACTCTGGAATGCTTTTAGTTATCATAATGATTCCGAGATTGTTTTTTCGTGACATATTCTACTTTAACATGGTGGTAAAATTTTATGATAACTTGCATTCTTTCATGGTGAAAAATCCCAAAATTTTATGAAAAAAATGAAAATTTTGCATTTTTCTAACTTTTAAGCTCTCTGCTTGTAAGAAAAATGGATATTCAAAATAAAAAAAATTTTTGGATCACATATACAATATGTCTACGTTATGTTTGCATCATAAAATTGATGAGTTTTTACTTTTGGAAGACACCAGAGGGCTTCAAAGTTCAGCAGCATTTTTCAAATTATTCACAAAATTTTTAAACTCACTTTTTTTCTGTGACCAGTTCAGTTTTGAAGTGGATTTGAAGGGTCTTCATATTAGAAATACCCCATAAATTACCCCATTATAAAAACTACACCCCCCAAAGTATTCAAAATTACATTCAGTAAGTGTTTTAACCCTTTAGGTGTTTCACAGGAATAGCAGGAAAGTGAAGGAGAAAAGTCAGAATCCTCATTTTTTACACTTGCATGTTCTTGTAGACCCAATTTTTGAATTTTTGCAAGGGGTAAAAGGAGAAAATCTTTACTGGTATTTGTAGCCAATTTCTCTCGAGTAAGCAAATACCTCATATGTCTATGTAAATTGTTCAGCAGGTGCAGTAGAGGGCTCAGAATGGAAGGAGCGACAAGGGGATTTTGGAGAGAACATTTTTCTGAAATTATTTTTGGGGGGCATGTTACCTTTAGGAAGCCCCTAGAGTGCCAGAACAGCTAAAGGAAAAAACACATGGCATACCATTTTGGAAACTAGACCCCTTAGGGAATGTAACAAGGAATTAAGTGAGCCTTAATACCCCACAGGTGTTTCATGACTTTTGCAAATGTAAAAAAAAAATGTTTACATAAAATGCTTGTTTTCCCAAAAATTTTACATTTTTAAAAAGGGTAATAGCAGAAATTGCCCCCCAAAATTTGAAGCCCAATTTCTCTCGATTCAGAAAACACCCCATGTGGGGGTGAAAAGTGCTCTGCTGGCGCACTACAGGTCTCAGAAGAGGAGTAGTCACATTTGGCTTTTTGGAAGCAAATTTTGCTCTGGGGGCATGCCGAATTTAGGAAGCCCCTATGGTGCCAGAACAGCAAAAAAAAACACATGGCATACCATTTTGGAAACTAGACCCCTTAGGGAACGTAACAAGGGGTAAAGTGAACCTTAATACCCCACAGGGGTTTCACCACTTTGGCATATGTAAAAAAGAATATTTTTTTTTCACTAAAATGTGTTTCCCCCCAAATTTCACATTTTTGCAAGGGTTAATAGCAAAAAAAGACCCCCCAAAATTTGTAACCCCATCTCTTCTGAGTATGGAGGTACCCCATAAGTGGACGTCAAGTGCACTGCAGGGGCACCACAATGCTCAGAAGAGAAGGAGTCACATTTGCATTTAGGAAGCCCCTATGGTGCCAGGACAGCAAAATAACCCCCACATGGCATACCATTTTGGAAACTAGACCCCTTGAGGAACGTAACAAGTGGTATAGTGAGCATTTACCCCCACTGGTGTCTGTCAGACCTTTGGAACAGTGGGCTGTACAAAATTTTTAATTTGCACAGCCCACTGTTCCAAATATCTGTCAGACACCAGTGGGGTGTAAATTCTCATTGCACCCCTCATTACATTCCGTGAGGGGTGCAGTTTCCGAAATGGGGGTCACATGTGTTTTTTTTTTTTTTTTTTTTTTGCGGTTGTCAAAACCGCTGTAACAATCAGCCACCCCTGTGCAAATCACCTCAAATGTACATGGTGCACTCTCCCTTCTGGGCCCTGTGCGCCCCCAGAGCACTTTGCGTTCACATATGGGGTATCTCCGTACTCAGGAGAAATTGCATTACAAATTTTGGGGGTCTTTTTTCCCTTTTACCTCTTGCCAAAATGAAAAGCATAGGGCAACACCATCATGTTAGTGGAAAAAAATAATTTTTTTACACTAACATGCTGGTGTAGACCCCAACTTCACCTTTTCATAAGGGGTGAAAGGAGAAAAAGCTCCCCAAAATTTGTAAGGCAATTTCTCCTGAGTACGGCGATACCTTTTATGTGGCCCTAAACTGTTGTCTTGAAATACGACAGGGCTCCAAGGTGAGAGCGCCATGTGCATTTGAGGACTGAATTAGGGATTTGCATAGGGGTGGACATAAGGGTAATCTACGCCAGTGATTCCCAAACAGGGTGCCTCCAGCTGTTGCAAAACTCCCAGCATGCTTGGACAGCAAACGGCTGTCCGGCAATACTGGGAGTTGTTGTTTTGCAATAGCTGGAGGCTCCATTTTGGAAACAGTGGCGTACCAGACGTTTTTTATTTTTATTGGGGAGGGGGGGGGGCTGTGTAGGGGTATGTGTATATGTAGTGTTTTTTTACATTTTATTTTGTGGTAGTGTAGTGTAGTGTAGTGTTTTTAGGGTACAGTCACACGGGCGGGGGATTACAGCGAGTTTCCCGCTGCGAGTTTGAGTTGCCGCGCAAAATTTGCTGCATCGCAAACCTGCAGCCTGATACTAACTGTAAGCCCCCTGTCCATGTGAATGTACCCTGGGGGATCTCCAGCTGTTGCAAAACTACAACTCCCAGCATGCACGGTCTATCAGTGCATGCTGATAGTTATAGTTTTGCAACAGCTGGAGGCACACGGGTTGGGAAACACTGAGTTAGGAAACAGACAATGTTTCTCAACCAGTGTGCCTCCAGTTGTTGCAAAACCACAACTCCCAGCATGCCCAGACAGCTGAAGGGCATATTGGGAGTAGTGGTTATGCAACAGCTGGAGGAGAACAGTTTGGGGACCACTGTGTAGTGGTGTCCAAGCTGTAGCCCTCCAGATGTTGCAAAACTACAACTCCCAGTATGCCAAAACTGTCCAGGAATGCTGGGAATTGTAGTTCTGCAACATCTGAAGGACCAGATGTTACAGAACTACAACTCCCAGCATGCCTGGACAGTAAGGGCATGCTGAGGATGTGTAGTTTTGCAACATCTGGAAGGGCACAGTGGTCTCCAAACTGTGGACCTCCAGATGTTGCAAAACTGCAACTCCCAGCATGCCCAGATGCCAAGGGCTGTCTGGGCATGCTGGGAGTTGTAGTATACAGGGTCCCATTACAGCAATGCATGTCGCTTTACGGCGACATGCATTGCTGTAAAGTGCCCGACCGCGGCTGAAGAGGAACTCACCTGTCACCGCCGCCGCCTTCATCGCCGGGATCCGGGCCTTCAGGGTTGAGGTAAGTACCGGGGCCGGGCCCCAGCACTCCCCCGTCCCCCGCGGCTTCCTCCGGTCTTCCTCCCATTCTCTCCGGACTTGCAGGGGCTGGGCAGGGCGGGAGGAAGTAACTGCTCCCCCACCCCTGCGATTGGTCGGTTAGCTAACCGACGGATCACAGGGGATAGGAGGAGGTGGCAGGCTTGCCACCTCGCTCCTATACTCCAGCATGGTCCTGGCTGTCTATGACAATCGGGATCATGCAAAATTATCGGGCGGTCGGGTCCCAGAGACCCGATCAGCCCGGTATCGCCGCAAATCGCTGGCGATATGGCCCCCCTCGGCGTTTGCCCTGGATCCCTGCTTATGGATTTCAGCAGGGATCCGCTTCCGATCTCTGCCCGGCGCGTGGCAGAGACCGGAGAAACACCAGGACATTCTGGTCTTTAAAGCCCAGGGTGCGGGGACGTTCCAGAACGTCCTTGGTCCTAAAGTGGTTAAGTTCTAAAGAATTTAGTTAGAAAATTGACAGTAAGTAATGTTATACAAATTTTAATATAAGCAACAGTATTATAAGTGCATACAAAATGGTCTATGTGGTTTCTCTCTCCCTCAATTTTCTATGGTTCTACTGAATATTACAAAGCTTTGGTGCTTTATTTCCTCTGTGTATAATATTCTACAGTCCATTATTAGAAAACAAGGCAGCTGTCACGATGCCGGCTGGCAGGAGGTGGATCCTCTGTGCCAGAGAGGGATTGGCGTGGACCGTGCTAGTGGACCGGTTCTAAGTCACTACTGGTGTTCACCAGAGCCCGCCGCAAAGCGGGATGGTCTTGCTGCGGCGGTAGTGACCAGGTCGTATCCACTAGCAACGGCTCAACCTCTCTGACTGCTGAAGATAGGCGCGGTACAAGGGAGTAGACAGAAGCAAGGTCGGACGTAGCAGAAGGTCGGGGCAGGCAGCAAGAATCGTAGTCAATAAGGCAATAGCAGGAGGTCAAGTACACAGTATGGACAAACACAGTAACGCTTTCACTAGGCTCGAAGGCAACAATATCCGGCAGGGGAGTGCAGGGGCAGAGATCAGATATAGTCTGGGAGCAGGTGGAAGCCAATTAAGCTAATTGGGCCAGGCACCAATCATTGGTGCACTGGCCCTTTAAGTCTCAGGGAGCTGGCGCGCGCGCGCCCTAGAGAGCGGAGCCGCGCGCGCCAGCACATGACAGCGGGGGACCGGGACGGGTAAGTGACCTGGGATGCGATTCGCGAGCGGGCGCGTCCCGCTGTGCGAATCGCATCCCCGACGGCCAAGACAGTGCAGCGCTCCCGGTCAGCGGGACCGACCGGGGCGCTGCGGAGAGAGAGACGCCGTAAGCGCTTCGGGGAGGAGCGGGGACCCGGAGCGCTAGGCGTAACAGTACCCCCCCCCCCCTTAGGTCTCCCCTTCTCTTTGTCCGGTAACTGCCTCCCCTGGGATGAGGACACCGGGAAAGAATGGAGGGTTTCCTCAACGGCAGGCAGTACAGCAGGAGTGGGAATGGGGAGGGAGGGCAGAGGGCGAGGCCTGGCACGGGGCAGTGTGACACCAGGACGGGGGCCATGAGGAGGCACCGAGGCTTGCCTGACTGGACTGGGAGGGGGGGAGAGGCACTTCTTATGGCAGGCAGAGTCCATAAAGACCTTAGGGAGACCGGTTACAGGGGGAACCACAGGGTCACGGCAGGGAGTACTGGGAACCGGTTTAAGGCAGTCCTTGAAACAAGAGGTACCCCAGCTCTTGATCTCCCCTGTGGACCAATCCAGGGTAGGAGAATGGTGTTGAAGCCAGGGTAGTCCAAGGAGAATTTCGGAAGTGCAATTGGAGAGGACCAAAAACTCAATTTTTTCGTGATGAGGTCCGATGCACATTAGGAGGGGCTCCGTGCGGTAACGCACAGTGCAATCCAACCTGACTCCGTTGACCGCGGAAATGTAGAGTGGCTTGACGAGACGGGTCACCGGGATGCGGAATTTATTCACCAAGGAATCCCGAATAAAATTCCCAGAGGCACCAGAGTCCAAGCAGGCCACGGCTGAGAGGGAGGAGTTGGCTGAAGGAGAAATCCGCACGGGCACCGTGAGACGTGGAGAAGCCGACTTTGAATCAAGAGACGCCACACCCACGAGAGCTGGGTGCGAGCGTGCGTTTCCCAGACGTGGAGGACGGATAGGGCAATCCACCAAGAAATGTTCGGTACTGGCACAGTACAGACAAAGATTTTCTTCCCTACGGCGATTCCTCTCCTCCTGGGTCAGGCGAGACCGATCCACTTGCATGGCCTCCTCGGCGGGAGGCCTAGGCGTAGATTGCAACGGAGACTGTGGGAGAGGTGCCCAGAGATCTAAGTCTTTTTCCTGGCGGAGCTCTTGATGTCTCTCAGAAAAACGCATGTCAATGCGAGTGGCTAGATGAATGAGTTCATGCAGGTTAGCAGGAATTTCTCGTGCGGCCAGAACATCTTTAATGTTGCTGGATAGGCCTTTTTTAAAGGTCGCGCAGAGGGCCTCATTATTCCAGGATAGTTCAGAAGCAAGAGTACGGAATTGTATGGCGTACTCGCCAACGGAAGAATTACCCTGGACCAGGTTCAGCAGGGCAGTCTCAGCAGAAGAGGCTCGGGCAGGTTCCTCAAAGACACTTCGAATTTCCGAGAAGAAGGAGTGTACAGAGGCAGTGACGGGTTCATCGCGGTCCCAGAGCGGTGTGGCCCATGACAGAGCTTTCCCAGACAGAAGACTGACTACGAAAGCCACCTTAGACCTTTCAGTAGGAAACTGGTCCGACATCATCTCCAAGTGCAGGGAACATTGTGAAAGAAAGCCACGGCAAAACTTAGAGTCCCCATCAAATTTGTCCGGCAGGGACAAGCGGAGGCGAGGAGTGGCCACTCGCTGCGGAAGAGGTGCAGGAGCTGGCGGAGGAGAAGGTTGTTGCTGCTGTAGCTGTGACTGAAATTGCAGTAGCTGAGACTGAAGCTGCTGTAGCTGCGACTGAAGTTGTTGAGTCATGGTGGTCAAGTACGACAGCTGGTGCTCTTGTTGGGCGATCTGTCGAGCTTGCTGGGCGACCAGCGTAGTGAGGTCGGCGACAACTGGCAGAGGAACTTCAGCGGGATCCATGGCCGGATCTACTGTCACGATGCCGACTGGCAGGAGGTGAATCCTCTGTGCCAGAGAGGGATTGGCGTGGACCGTGCTAGTGGACCGGTTCTAAGTCACTACTGGTGTTCACCAGAGCCCGCCGCAAAGCGGAATGGTCTTGCTGCGGCGGTAGTGACCAGGTCGTATCCACTAGCAACGGCTCAACCTCTCTGACTGCTGAAGATAGGCGCGGTACAAGGGAGTAGACAGAAGCAAGGTCGGATGTAGCAGAAGGTCGGGGCAGGCAGCAAGAATCATAGTCAATAAGGCAATAGCAGGAGGTCAAGTACACAGTATGGACAAACACAGTAACGCTTTCACTAGGCTCTAAGGCAACAAGATCCGGCAGGGGAGTGCAGGGGCAGAGATCAGATATAGTCTGGGAGCAGGTGGAAGCCAATTAAGCTAATTGGGCCAGGCACCAATCATTGGTGCACTGGCCCTTTAAGTCTCAGGGAGCTGGCGCGCGCGCGCCCTAGAGAGCGGAGCCGCGCGCGCCAGCACATGACAGCGGGGGACCGGGACGGGTAAGTGACCTGGGATGCGATTCGCGAGCGGGCGCGTCCCGCTGTGCGAATCGCATCCCCGACGGCCAAGACAGTGCAGCGCTCCCGGTCAGCGGGACCGACCGGGGCGCTGCGGAGAGAGAGACGCCGTAAGCGCTTCGGGGAGGAGCGGGGACCCGGAGCGCTAGGCGTAACAGCAGCTTTGTTCTAAAAACAGCACCACATCTGTCTATGATTTGTGTTTTGGCTTTCCAGTTGAGTTGTAATGCACCTAAAACTTGTGGACAGGTATAGCACTGTTTATGGAAGAATTGAATAGCCACACTTTTTCTAATCCTGGACAGCCTCTATTGGTATAGGGCAAATGAATTTGTGGATATTACTCCAATTGCCTTAGATTTCATGGCATTAAAAAATAGAATGTTACCTGTGAAATCATTTGATGTAGAGCTGTATAGCTCTGACAGATGCCATATTCCACAAGGTATATTTTATCCAGCTAAAATGCCACTAAAATGCCTACAAAGACAAAATGGAAATGGGAAGACACTTTTTTGGCCTTCATTGGGTGGTGGGTGTTTATGGATATGTTTGCTGTATGTGTAGGAAATGTACATCCCTATGGATATGTTTGCTGTATGTGTAGGAAATGTACATCCCTATGGATATGTTTGCTTTATGTGTAGTGAAATGTACATCCCTATGGATATGTTTTCTGTATGTGTAGGGAAATGTACATCCCTATGGATATGTTTGCTGTATGTGTAGGAAATGTACATCCCTATGGATATGTTTGCTGTATGTGTAGGGAAATGTACATCCCCATGGATATGTTTTCTGTATGTGTAGGGAAATGTACATCCCTATAGATATGTTTGCTGTATGTGTAGGAAATGTACATCCCTATGGATATGTTTGCTCTATGTGTAGGAAATGTACATCCCTATGGATATGTTTTCTGTATGTGTAGGGAAATGTACATCCCTATGGATATGTTTGCTGTATGTGTAGGGAAATGTGCATCCACATGGATATGTTTTCTGTATGTGTAGGAAATGTACATCCTATGGATATGTTTGCTCTATGTGTAGTGAAATGTACATCCCTATGGATATGTTTTCTGTATGTGTAGGGAAATGTACATCCCTATAGATATGTTTGCTGTATGTGTAGGAAATGTACATCCCTATGGATATGTTTGCTGTATGTGTAGGAAATGTACATCCCCATGGATATGTTTTCTGTATGTGTAGGGAAATGTACATCCCTATGGATATGTTTGCTGTATGTGTAGGAAATGTACATCCCTATGGATATGTTTGCTGTATGTGTAGGAAATGTACATCCCTATGGATATGTTTGCTCTATGTGTAGTGAAATGTACATCCCTATGGATATGTTTTCTGTATGTGTAGGGAAATGTACATCCCTATAGATATGTTTGCTGTATGTGTAGGAAATGTACATCCCTATGGATATGTTTGCTATATGTGTAGTGAAATGTACATCCCTATGGATATGTTTTCTGTATGTGTAGGGAAATGTACATCCCTATGGATATGTTTGCTGTATGTGTAGGAAATGTACATCCCTATGGATATGTTTGCTCTATGTGTAGTGAAATGTACATCCCTATGGATATGTTTTCTGTATGTGTAGGGAAATGTACATCCCTATAGATATGTTTGCTGTATGTGTAGGAAATGTACATCCCTATGGATATGTTTGCTCTATGTGTAGTGAAATGTACATCCCTATGGATATGTTTTCTGTATGTGTAGGGAAATGTACATCCCTATGGATATGTTTTCTGTATGTGTAGGAAATGTACATCCCTATGGATATGTTTTCTGTATGTGTAGGAAATGTACATCCCTATGGATATGTTTGCTGTATGTGCAGGGAAATGTACATCCTTATGGATATGTTTTCTGCATGTGTAGGAAAATGTACATCCCTATGGATATGTTTGCTCTATGTGTAGTGAAATGTACATCCCTATGGATATGTTTTCTGTATGTGTAGGGAAATGTACATCCCTATGGATATGTTTTCTGTATGTGTAGGAAATGTACATCCCTATGGATATGTTTGCTGTATCTGTAGGGAAATGTACATCCCTATGGATATGACTGCTGTCTGTGTAGGAAAATGTAAATCTGTATGGATATATTTGCTGTATGTGTAGGGAAATGTACATCCTTATGGATATATTTTCTGTATGTGTAGGAAATGTACATCCTTATGGATATGTTTGCTGTATGTGTAGGGAAATATACATCCTTACGGATATGTTTGTTGTATGTGTAGGGAAATGTACATCCCTGTGTGGTATGTTTGCTGTATGTGTAGGGAAATGTACATCCGTACTAGATTTGTAAACTCTAAACAATAATGTAGATTTGGTATTGGTCAGTTAAAAAATTGGAGCGCTTTAAAAGGAAAATATGGGCTGAACTATTACATCCAAAAAGGTGGAGATATATGTTTTTTCAAAATGCAAAAATGTATAATATGTGTGGAAGCTCACTGCACAGTACAATCCCACAAGCATCAGCTGGAGTTTACTTTTCTCTTATTGTGTATGTGAGATCAGAGTAATACCTCTCATCACGTCTTTCCCTTAGTATTACCCATTTCTTAAACCACATTGATGCTTCTAGGAAACACTACATTATAATTGCTTGAATGCAACAATTTAGACAAACTAAGCCTTTGATCTGGTACAATGAGCAGCAGTATAAATCCAAGTAATATGGGGGATTTTGTAGGATGTGAAATTACATTTTTTACATGAGTTTTGTTTCTGAAATGTTTCATGTTTTACTGGAAGTGTTCAGGATGTTTATGACAAAACCAATTAACCATCAATGCGAGGTTAGAGTTTTCATTAAAGAAAATGCTGGATTAAATTAGAAGACCTAGCATGGAGAATACACTGCGGGGCGGAATGTTTTTATCCTACAACTCAGGGGATGTAATTAGGAAACTTGCACCTCTTCTTTATGTAACAATTTTTGTTTCTTGAATTATTTCATTGTTTTCCCACTAATTGAGTTATTTCTCTAGACGTGATGGAGACAACGAGGGGATTATTTGTTGCAGGCTCTGTTGGTTTGCACAATTTCTTTCATATTGTGTTATGCCTTAAAGGAGTATTCCGGGAAGTTTCATGATGTCTCTCTGGGACTAAAACAGAAAAACAATAAACTTTTGAATATTTTTTTATGCTATTTGTTTTCAATAGTGCATGATGGTGGGAATCCATCATTCACTATGGAAGACATGTTATTATGCATCATTAGATGTGGAAAATGTAGGACGCTGGCTAGGGCGAAACAGAGAGGATTTGTTAAGGTTAAGTTATCTCCGGTCCAAAAAGACTTAAAGGGACACTCTGGTGGAAAACTATTTTAAATCAACTGGTGCCAGAAAATTTAACAGATTTGTGAATTACTTCTATTAAAAAAATGTAATCCTTCCAGTACTTATCAGCTGCTGTATACTTCAGAGAAAGTTTTTTTCTTTTCTGTCTGTCCACTGTGTTCTCTGCTGACATCTCTGTCTGTGTCAGGAACTGTCCAGAGCAGGATAGGTTTGCTATTGTGATTTGCTTCTAGTCTGGACATGGACAGAGGTGTCAACAGAGAGCACTGTGGACAGACTAAAAAGAAATTCAAAAAGAAAAGAACTTCCTCTGTAGTATACAGCAGCTGATAAGTACTGGAAGGATTAATACTTTTTAATAGAAGTCATTTACAAATATGTATCGCTTTCTGGCACCAGTTGATTAAAAAAAATGTTTTCCAGTGGAATATTCCTTTAATGGAAAATAAAGAACAAACAAGAAGGTTTGTGAATTTGTCCAATGCAGAAGTAACTTTTGGAGTCAATGGGAGTTATGCAAATTGTGTAGCTTTCCCCCTTCAGCTACTTTTAGCTTACCTGTAGTAGACTATGTTATTTCCATAGATGGGATCCTGTAAAAAAATAATAACAATCTATTGAAGGAATTGTCCCACCTCGTCATATGTCTTTTTCTGGCTACCACCAGAGGTGGTGGCCAGAAATAGCCAAATGACGAGGTTGGACAATCCCTTTAATAGATTTCTTTCACAGGATTCCATTTATGGAAATAACATAGTCTACTATCGTTTTCTTTACTTCTTTAATATTACTATTTTTTGTGGCATACTGGTCAGATTATACTATTTGCCGACACCTGACTACTGGACACCAATGAAGACGTGTCACAATCAATATCAGAAGTTTTCTTAAAGAACCTGCTAAACAAAAAGGAAAATTTCTGTGTGAACCCAACCTAACACATTGCTTGGCAGTCTGTGCCAAATCTAAGTGATGCTGTATGTTCTTAAGACATTTCAGATGACAATTTATTCATTAATGCCCCAAATGTTTCCCTGTGTTCTCTTGTCAACATTGCTATCAAATTCTTGGTACTGAATTTTGCCAAGAGAATCCACAACATCTGTATTCAGTTATGTATTAACTTCAATTTTATCAATTTGTGGTGTGTCATGCAGTATTTACATTTTAAATATATATTGAAATGCATGCATTTGGTGTACAGATGTTGAATGTGAATGTCATTGTAACTAGCTAAGCGTATCTGTTTTGAGCAGATTTTAATACTATAGGAATCCAATTTTGAATCTCAGTCACTGTGTCTAAAAGCTTATATTTAAAGGGTTACTCCACTGGAAAACTTTTTTTTTTTCAACTGGTGCCAAAAAGTTAAACAGATTTGTAAATTACTTCTATTTAAAAATCTTAACCCTTCCAGTACATATCAGCTGCTGTATGCTCCAGAGGAAGTTATTTTCTTTTTGAATTTCCTTCCTGTCTTGTAAACACTCACGGCAGAAAGCAGGACTCACATGGTGGTAGTAGATCCGCTGGACCTGTGTGGCAGATGACGTGGGCCGTGCCATGGAGCGGAGTCTAAGGTGCAGCTGGTTTTCACCAGAGCCCGCAGCAAAGCAGGGTGGTTTTGCTGCGGCAGGCGGCACCCAGGTCGCTACCCCTGGTACGACTCGACCACACAGGCAGCTGAGGTGATGCGAGGTATAGGAGGGGTAAGGAAAGATGTGGTCTGGATAGCAGGAGGTCTGGGCTGGTGGCACAGGAGTGTAGTCAGGAATGTAGCAGAAGGTCAATAGGCTGGCGACAAGGAGCAAGGTCAGGTCACGGAATACAAGGGTATGGAACATGACAAGGCAACACAGAAAACGCTTTCACTAGGCACTAGGGCAACAAAGATCCGGCAGGGAGTGAAGGGAGGTGCATAAACTTATAAGTGGGGTGCAGGTGGAAACAATAATTAGGGCAGTATGCCCTAAATATTGTTTCCACCTGCACACCACTTACCCTGCCAGTATGGCCCTTTAAATCTAAGAGCTCCATCAATAACCCTTTTGCCAAATTCATTAAAAAAAGAGAAGAAGGCAGTGTGGAGAGCGGAGGTAAGTGACGGGCTGGGACTCGCATGCAAGCGTGTCCCACAGAGGAGGAGAGGGAAGGACATGACATGTCTGACCACAGTGCTCTCTGCTGACACCTCTGTCAATTTTAAGAACTGTCCAGAGTAGAAAATCCCCATAGCAAACCTATCCTGCTCTGGACAGTTCCTGACATGGACAGAGGTGTCAGCAGAGAGCACTGTGGTCAGGCAAAAAGGAAATTCAAAAACAAAAGAACTGCATGTGGAGCATAAAGCAGCTGATTAGTACTAGAAGGATTAAGAATTTAAAATAGAAGTCATTTATAAATCTGTTTAACTTTCTGGCACAAGTTGATTTAAAAAAAAAATGTTTTCCAGGGGAGTACTGCTTTAAGCCCAGATTTATCCAACTTTGTAAACGACAAATGTGAGTAATTTTGCCTATAACAACCAATCACTCAATTTTTTCCCTCACACAGCTTGCTAAATCTGGGCCTTAGTTTTATACCTTGAGGACCGGGCAATTTTTCATTTTTGCACTTTAGTTTTTTCCTTCTCCCCTTCTAAAAATCATAACACTTTCAATTTTCCACCTACAGACCCATATGAGGGCATGTTTTTTGCACCATCAAATTTACTTTTGTAATACCATCAATCATTTCACCACAAAATCTACGGCAAAACAAGAAAAAAAATATTTGGGAGGCCAAATAAAAAATAAAAAATAAACATTTTATAACTTTTGGAGGCTTACGATTCTACGCAGTGCACTTGATGTTTATTCTACCAACTTATATTGGTTTGATTTTGTTTTACTTGTTTTAAAAAATTACTTTTTGTACCAAACTTTGAATGTTTAAAATTGTCTTCTTCTGACCCCTATAACTTCTTTTATTTTTCTGTATACAGGGATATATGAGGGCTCATTTTCTTGAGATGCTCAAAAGTTACCTGCAACTATTCCCTACAGCATTACCAGCATTCAGAATTTTAGCATTAATGCTGGGGTTATGGGCAGGTGATTGGCAATACAGGTTTGTTACTTTTGTGTTTTTTTGGGCGGGGGGGGGGGGGGGGGAATTAAAGGGGTACTCCAGTGGGGGGGGAATATTTTTAAGTCAACTGGTGCCAGAAAGTTAAACAGATTTGTATAATACTAAAGTTTAAAATTCTAATCCTTCCAGTACTTATCATCTGCTGTATACTACAGAGGAAGTTGTGAAGTTCACCGCTGTGCTCTCTGTCCCTATCAGGAACTATCCAGAGCAAGAGAAGTTTGCTATGGGGATTTGTTTTACTCTGTACAGTTCCTGACAGGGACAGAAAGAACTGTCGTCAGACTAGAAAGAACCGCACAACTCCCTTTGGAGCATACAGCAGCTGATAAGTACTGGAAGGATTAAGATTTTTAAATAGAAGTAATTTACAATTTTGTTTAGCTTTCTGGCACCAGTTGATTTGAAAACATTTGTTTTCCACCAGAGTACCCCTTTAACAAAGAGTTTTATTATTGTTTTGTCAGTAAACAGATTACAGAGGTTTACTTATGGTAGATTTAGACATAGTGGTCAAGTTGCAGTTTATTACCTCAATAACAGCAAAACTGTGGCAATTGCCCTGTCAGTACAGCAAGTGGAAAAACCCGTTTTAAAGATGCAGATGTGAGGAGGAGATGACAACCACACGAGGTTAACCTGGTGCCTCTAATCATTTTTTACAAAATCCCCCAAGCGGAGAACCAGACCAGGGGGGCAAAAAAGGAATAGGAGATCTGAGAAAACAGCAACAAAAAAGGATGTTCGTAACCTGATGAAAGTAACAGCGGAGAAAATAGTTGTAAACCTTACGAACTATACCTTGAGCGATGCCTGTATCTCCGTTCTGAACAAGGGCTTAAATTTGGGTCTAAATTAACCCTTTGATTACATGTTCTTTGAAGAAGACTTTTTTAGGGCCATTCATAAAATCAGCATAAAATGTTTTTTTGCCTCCCAATCAAAAATGGGTCACATTTGCAGCAAAAAGAGGGAGAAATCCCCTGTGTTATTGGACCTTTGGAGTTCATGGTAACTAATGAGGCAGATACACAAGATGAATCTGTTATAGGAACGCTGACAGAATCGGGAGGGGAAGTCTGTGATGGGGATGACATGATGGAGGGAAATACATTTTTCACAGGAGGTAATCCCTCCGTTTGCCCCTGGGAGTGCTATCGATCTGTTTTACAGATCAGTGTATAAGGATGTTAAAGGGTTACTCTGGCCCTAAGACGTCTTATCCCCTACCCTGTGTGATGTCAGCCACGCCCCCTCCCATAGGCTTGCATTGAGGGGGTGGAGCTTGATGTCACACGAGGGCGGAGCTGTAACATCACAATACTCCGGCCCCGTGATCGTGATTCATCAGACCCGGAGCGATGTCCTCTCCGGAGGCTGATGATAACGGGGTGCTGCATGAAAGATTGTGGGGGTCCTGAGCGGCAGGACCCCCGTGATCAGACATCTTATCCCCTATCCTTTGGATACGGGAAAAACAATGCTTTTCAGTATGAGGACCAATGGCACAGGCAGCGAACGGGCACAGCTAGAAAAATAAGAACAGAATAGTTGTTTCGTTCAAAAACACACCTATGAACACTTACATCAAAAAATCGATTTCTTCCCACTGGTACATGCTGCAACAAGATGATGACTTAAAGAAATTTACATGTGATCCACCAATTGTTACATATAAAAAAAAATACAACAATTCATGATTTCATAAAAAAAAACACAAAAGGAAAAATAAAACTGGGAAATCCAATTGGTTAACAGACAGCTGCCATATAGGAAATTTTGCCTGCAGATCGCCTGCAGATTTTGCAAATACAATGCCAAATGTAATCACTTCAACCTAGGTGGCTACACAGTCCAGGTCAGGCAGTGCATCACTTGTAGATCTAACTACGTGGTGTACAGTGTGATCTGTGACTGTGGCAGATTCTACATTGGTAAAACCACCAGACCGTTATTTCATAGAATTCGTGAACACATCAGGTCCCTTCCACAGGGGTCGGGGCAACCCGCTTTATATCCCATATGAGAGAATACTATGGGGGAAGGGGAGACCCCGGTGCTATGAAATTCGCTGCCATAGGGAGAATAGAAGAAGCCAATGGAAGAAAAGATAGACACCAGCAACTAATGATAAAAAAAATCCAGGTGGATTCTCCGCACTGAAGCATTAGGTCAGCTCGGTTTAAACGAGCGTAACGAACTGGGAGTATTTATTACTCCCTAAGATTGCTACATAACTCCTTTCACCCACTCACATAGTAGGTCACTGCTTTTAATGTTAATTGTTCTCTCTATGTGTTTTTATATACATTTGTTGTAACATGTTACCTGCACGCGCAGGTTTAGGAGCACTCTACATTGCAGCATGACGTATGGCCCGACGAAGTGTTACGTGCGCACAACGGTCTGTCACCTCTCTCCTTCCCCCTGCACGCCAGTTCACCTACTCCCTGCCTGTGCATGCCGATGGATTTTATTCAATAAAGAAGATGCACCTTTGAATATCCACCTGGTGAGTGCTGCGTTTATTTCCTGCTATCAAGATTATATTATTCCATGCATCCATATTTCTGACACCTGCACCCCAGCTATTCAATATGGCTGAAGTCTTAATCTCCTTTCCATGTGAATTCCTCTCCAGCTCTATTCATTAATTATCCAAGTGTGGTGTCGGTAACACATCTCTGAGTGATACTTTGATGCAGGCGTGAGGGTTGTGTGCAAAAAGTGCCACCATAAGTACTTGACTACCTGTGCCTAGGGGTAAATACAGCCCTGGTCATGGGTCTCCAAATATAACAGATATTTTTTTTTTATTTAGCAACAAAACATATAAAAAACTACAGTGATCCCTCAACTTACAATGGCCTCAACATACAATAGTTTCAACATACAATGGTCTTTTCTGGACCATTGTAACTTGAAACCAGACTCAACATACAATGCACAGACAGTCCAGATCTGTGAGTGTCAATGGCTGGAAGAACCGACCAATCAGAATAGACATTCACTGGTGAAACCCCTGTATTACTGAAGTGCATGCACTGACTGACTGGCTGGTAGCGCCCCCTACAGCACAGGGAGGTAGTACATGTTCTGTACTCTTTACCTATGCCAGGGTTAGTTGCTCCTTTGGACAACAGGTGAGGGCAAATTCACAAATACCCCCTAGAGGGTCTACAGGCACTTATATACCAAACAACAACCTTGGGGATGTAAGTCCCCTCAGGGAAATCCTGAATAGAGTACCTCATACTCTTGAAAAAGCTAGGTCCAACTAGCGAAACGTTGAGCCAGAGGAGTAGATTTTAGCTCAGTCCCTTTGTCATAAAATGGATGGATCACGGTGCGCAGTGACACTATGTCTATAGACGGTGTCAGAGCAGAGTGCTGCAAACTGAACTCCGTGATTAAGACCATCCTGCATAGAATGCATTAAAAAACTTTACTAACAGGGACTGTAATTTTAAACATATATTGCCACCTAGTGGAAATTTTTGAGCACCTTTAATATTAATTTGTAATTATTAAAAACAGGTGAGGGCGGCTCCATGTTACTTTTTTAGGACACTGTGTTTACTGAACAGGACCCTGAAGAAGCTCCTGTCCTCTACATAGACCAGCGTTTCCCAACCAGGGTGCCTCCAGCTGTTGCAAAACTACAACTCCCAGCATGCCCGGACAGCCAAAGGCTGTCCGGGCATGCAGGGAGTTGTCATTTTGCAACAGCTGGAGGCACCCTGGTTGGGAAACACTGACATAGACAGTGATTTACAGCTCCCAGCAGATCTTTCTTACTTTAATGTGTAAGGATTTGCTTTATCTGTATTATTTATTTACTTATTTTTCTTTAATCCTCACTTTTTCCTATTTTTGGATGACATTTTGGGGCTTCAGAACCAATTACCAGGTTTCCATAGTGTTATGGTCTCAACATGCAATGGTTTCAACATACAATGGTCATCCTTAACCAATTAATATTGTAACTTGAGGGACCACTGTATATATATTTTCACTCTTTTGTGACTAGGATTTCTCAATGCAAAAGACATTTTTTATAAACGCACTGTGGAAAAAACACATTGGCAAAATCTGTTGTAAAAGCATTTACACTAACCTAGCTACATTAACTCAAACTCACAACACACACACTGCAGAATAGCTGCTGTGAGAAAGACTTTGAGGCAATTTATAACTCCCAGTGTCAATGCAAAGTGGAAAAAGTGGGCAAAATGTTTGTGCAAGCTCCATTTTATTTCTCATGCAAATATGGAGCGTGCACAATAAAGGTTGTCACCCTGCCCTGGTGCACAGAATGATAAATTCCCCCTTGACAGTCAAGCATGATAAATACTGTAGGAACTGTATTTAAAGGGGTACTCCGGTGAAAAATGTTTTTCTTTTAAATCAACTGGTGGCAGAAAGTTAAACATATTTGTAAATTACTTCTATTAAAAAATCTTAATCCTTCCAGTACTTATTAGCTGCTGAATGCTACAGAGGAAATTCCTTTCTTTTTGGAACACTGATGACATCACGAGCGCAGTGCTCTCTGCTGACATCTCTGTCCATTTTAGCAACCATGCATAGCAGATGCACAGCAGATGTATGGTAAGTACAGCATAGTGGCTCAGTGGTTAGCACTGCTGCCTTACAGTGCTGGGGACTTGGGTTCAAATCCTACTAAGGACAACAATAAATGAAGCGTTGTTATTATTATTATAATAACGTCAGCAAAGCACACTGTGCTCGTGATGTCATCAGAGAGAATTCCAAAAAGAAAAAAATTGCCTCTGTAGTATTCAGCAGCTAATAAGTACAGGAAGGATTACATTTTTTTAATAGAAGTAATTTACAAATATGTTTAACTTTCTGCCACCAGTTGATTTAAAAGAAAAAAGGTTTTCACCGGAGTACCCCTTTAAACTGTGGTGTGGGCAACATAAGAAGCAACCTAAGCATTTTTTGGCTGAAAGCATTGCTTGCCTACTTTTAGTTCCTACAGTTATCAGGAATATTGATGTGGAAAATTTAAATAAAAAAATGCAGACTATCAATTGTATGAACAAAAACTGATTGTAACTATAAATATGACTTGTTTCTCCTGTTTTTCGTTTCCAGAGGTAAAAAAAAAAAAATCTGTACTCTGTGAAAATAAAATCACAAAGATAAGTTCAGAATAATTCACCATGACTAAGTGGCCTCAAAAGAACCTGTAAAACTAAACAGAAATACTCACCCATCCTTGTTTCATGTGGCTGTATTGTAAACATTCTCCCTAGAGGTCTGGATTTCCAATAATAACAATACTTTCCAGAGGAGTAATAACATTTATATGTAAAGATGCCAACTTGTAGCCACCTTTCTCTAATAGAACAGAGAGAACAATGATTCTGAAGTGTTTAAAGGGAACCTTTTACCAGTTTAATTCTGCCCAAATCACAGGCAGCATGAAACTCTGAAAGGCTCCCTCTGTACAGACATGTATGATTTACTTTGAAATGCTTTGACATTTCGGAAGATTATAGTTATGAAGCTATCCGGCAGCTTCACCTTATTCCACTGGCTTTCAAAATAGGGAGAATCCAATAAATACGGGGCTGATTAGGTGGTAAGAAGCTGCCAGGGACCGCACATACGACTTGAAGTCCTGTTCTTGGCCAGCTATAAAACTATGACTTTATAACAGCTTTATAACACTTTATAACATTTTATCATACATCACTATACGGAGGGAGCCTTTTGGTGTTTCATGCTATGAATGGTTTGATCAGCATGAAACTGGTTATAGAAGCACTGTTTTTGTATTGTTTTGTTTATGCTATGTTTCGGTTCACACTCCGTTTTGGCTCTGTTTCACTGTTTCTGTCACGATTCGTTTAATTTTGCGCTATGCAAAAACATTGCTATTGTATAAGTAAAAAAAATGTATACTTTACAATCGTTTTTTCTTTATAATGAAAATCAATGGGAAAGCGATTCTGCTTTTTAGAATTCATTAACATATACATTTCTTTTCCTTTTTGACCCCTTAAGGACCAGGGGTGTTTCCCGTTTTTGCAATTTCGTTTTTTCCTCCTCACATTTTAAAAATCATAACCCTTTACATTTTGCACCTAAAAATCCATATGATGGCTTATTTTTTGCGCCACCAATTCTACATTGCAGTGATATCAGTCATTTTGCCCAAAAATCTACGGCGAAACGGAAAAAAAAAAGTAATTGTGTGACGAAATTGAAGAAAAAACGCCATTTTGTAACTTTTGGGGGCTTCTGTTTCTACGCAGTACATTTTTCGGTAAAAATTACACCTTATCTTTATTCTCTAGGTCCATATGATTAAAATGATATCCTACTTATATAGGTTTGATTTTGTCGTACTTCTGGGAAAAATCATAACTACATGCAGGAAAATTTATATGTTTAAAATTGTCATATTCTGACCCCTATAACTTTTTATTTTACTGCGTATGGGGCGGTATGAGGGCTAATTTTTTTGCACCGTAATCTGAAGTTTTTAGCGGTACCATTTTTGTATTGATCAGACTTTTTGATTGTTTTTTATAAATTTTTCATGATATAAAAAGTGACGAAAAATACGTTACTTTGGACTTTGGATTTTTTGGAGCGTACGCCATTGACTGCGGTTTTATTATTTACTTTTTTTTATGGGAAAAGGGGGGTGATTTGGACTTTTGTTAGGGAAAGGGTTAAATGACATTTGTTGACTTTTTTTTACACAATTTTTTGCAGTGTTATAGCTCTCTTAGGGGGCTATAACACAATGCACACACTGATCTTATACACTGATCACTGAAAAAAGCCATAGCTTTGCATTGATCAGTGTTATCGGCGGTCGATTGCTCAAGCCTGCATCTCAGGCTTGGAGCAATCAATCGCCGAACGGACACACCAGGGGAAGGTACGAGGACCTCCGCTCGCATCCTAGCTGATCGGGACACCGCTTTTCACTGCGGTGGTCCCGATCAGCCCCACTGAGCACCTGGGAAGCTTTTTCTTTCATTTTAGACACACAGCTTTTACTTTTCATTTTTAGACACACCGCATGACCCCGCATTATATCGCGGGAGCTGGCCAAGGACGTAAATATACGTCCTTGGCCGTTAAGCGGTTAAGCGGTTAACCTTAAGGACCAGGGGGTTTTCCGTTTTTGCACTTTCATTTTTTCCTCCTTACCTTTAAAAAATCATAACTCTATCAATTTTGCACCTAAAAATCTATATGATGGCTTATTTTTTGTGCCACCAATTCTACTTTGTCATGACATCAGTCATTTTACCCAAAAATCTATGACAAAACAGAAAAAAAGTCATTGTGAGACAAAATTGAAGAAAAAACACAATTTTGTAACTTTTGGGGGCTTTCGTTTCTACGCAGTATAGAATTTATCGGTAAAAATTACACCTTATCTTTATTCTATAGGTCCATGAGATTAAAATAATACCCTACTTATATAGGTTTGATTTTGTTATACTTCTGGAAAAAATCATAACTCCATGCAGGAAAATTTATACGTTTAAAATGGTCATCTTCTGACCCTTATAACTTTTTTTTTTTTTCTCGTTCGGGCCGGTATGAGGGCTCATTTTTTGTGCTGTGATCTGAAGTTTTTAGCGGTACCATTTTACTAATTTTTCTATTAATCTGACTTTTTGATCACTTTGTATTCATTTTTTTATGATATAAAAAGTGACCAAAAATACACAATTTTGGACTTTGGAATTTTTTGCCCGTATGCCACTGACCATGCGGTTTAATTAATGATATAGTTTTATCATTCGGTATATAGTTTGATCCGCTGTACCTGTGTGTATAATGCCTTGGACCGTGTCAGGGAGCGGAGTCTAAGGTGCCACAGATTTACACCATAGCCCGCCGCAAAGCGGGATTGACTTGCTGCAGCAGGGGGTACCCAGGTCACTACCCCTGACACAACTCTTCCACACAGATTGCTGAGGGGGTATGTGGCACAGGAGGGATCAGGCAACTCATCAGGGATCAGGGAAGGCGGCACAGGTACGTGGTCAGGAACGTAGCTGGAGGTAAATAGGCAGGCGGCACAGGAGCAAGGTCAGGTCACGGAACTGTAGGTCAGAACACAGGTAGGCAAACAGAAATGCTTTCTCAATGACATTAGGGCAAATAAAGATCTGGCAACAGGTAGAGGAAGGGACAGGTGCAATTACTAATTAGGGCGGACTTTCTCCTTTAAATCTCAGAGCTCTGGCGTGCTAGGAGGTGGGGGCTCACGCCGGAGAACAGAGGCAGCGAGGAAGTCAGCAGGAACAGAAGGTAAGTGACGGCGGAGGAAGCAGGAGGAGGGTGCTCTCGGCCAGAGTGAGTGGCCAGAGCGCATAGCACAACAGTTGCAATATCACTCAATATCTTATAGACTTCTCCCCACACAGCTCTTCCTTCGTTGTAACATAGTTCATAAGGTTGAAAAAAGACCAGAGTCCATCAAGTTCAACCTATAACCCTAATGAGTCCCTACTGAGTTGATCCAGAGGAAGGCAAAAAGAAAAAAACATACTCAAGGTAAGAATTCCTTCCCTACTCCAAATATGACAGTCAGTAACAATAAGTATACATAACCAGCAATGTTATTACTCTCCAAAAATGCAGCCAGACCCTTTTTGAACTCCTTTACAGAGTTCCCCATGACACCTCCTCAGGCAGAGAATTCCACAGTCTCACTGCTCTTACAAGAACCCCCGTCTGTGCTGGTGTAGAAACCTTCTTTCCTCTAAACGTAGAGGATGCCCCCTTGTTATAGATACAGTCCTGGGTATAAATAGATCATGGGAGAGATCTCTGTATGGTCCCCTGATATATTTATACATAGTTATTAGGTCTCCCCTAAGCCTTCTTTTTTCTAAACTAAATAACCCTGATACTGATAATCTTTCTGGGTACTGTAGTCCTCCCATTCCCTGTATTACCCTGGTTGCCCGTCTTTGAACCCTTTCCAGCTCCACTATATCTTTCTTGTACACTGGTACACTGGTGATTTGCACAGTGGTAGAATTATTTCCTTGTTGTGGGCATCTATGCCCCTATTGATGCACCCCATGATTTTATTTGCCTTGGCAGCAGCTGCCCGACACTGGTCACTACAGCTAAATTTACTGTTAACTAAGATCCCCAAGTCCTTTTCCACGTCAGTCGTCCCGTGTTCTCCCATTTAATACATAATCCCAGCCCGGATTTTTCTTCCCCATGTGCATTACCTTACATTTATCAGTGTTGAACCTCATCTGCCACTTCCCAGCCCAAACCTACAACCTATCCAGATCCATTTGTAACAGTTCACTGTCCTCTATTGTGTTAACCACTTTACAGAGTTTAGTATCATCTGCAAAGATTGCTACTTTACTATTCAACCCCTCTACAAGGTCATTAATTAATATATTAAATAGGACAAGACCCAAGACGGACCCCTGTGGTACCCCACTAGTAACAGTCACCCAATCAGAATATCTCTATGTTCCCAAATGCAAAGGGTGCTGCTGAAGAATTCATTTCTGTCCTGTATATTGCACCAGGTGTGCAGTGATATAGCAAGTGAGCCCAATTAGTGATCAGCTGCAGAGTTTTAAAACTCCCCTGACCCACACTGCATACCTAGTGTGTCCTATGAGATGCACTGATCTACTGCTTGTAAGGTTATATTCACACAGCAGAATGTCCATCCAGAATTATGCATAAATATTTAGCGCGGACATTCCACTGCAGAACAGTCTCAATTTCAATAGGATTCTGCTGCACTGTTCACACTGGAAAATTCAGATTCTGGCGTCTGCAGAAAGTATAGTCAAGTCTTATTTCTGTGATAATGAGAAAGCATATTTTCGAGTGGTCCTAGCGCCCGCCGGATTGTAAAATGTGCTGTTTTTCGTGCGGACATTCTGCACATTTTTGGCCCATGTGAACCCAGCCTAAGACTTTGTAGGGAGAGACCTAATCAGACAGGCTAAAGCTGTATTTCATATAATACTCTATAGTGTGAGTTAGGGGACAAAGTGTGTATGCCATTGATTTATCGCCTGCTGTACTTAGGACTCCAGTGATGAGACACCAGTCTTTAACCCCCTTGGGGACAAAGGTCATTTTTACCTTAAATGGTAACTCTCATTAAAACAAAGTTTTGCTATTGCACTCCTTATGGTAAATATAAAATATTTCTAATATACTTTGTTAAAATTTTGCTCATTTTGGAAGGTTTTGTTTTCACGTCGTACAATTTACGGTAAAAATGACATGTGTTCTTTATTCTTTGGGTTAATATGATTAAAATGATACCCATGATAACCATTTCTATTACTGTTGTGCTTAAAAAAAATCGCAAACTTTTTTACCAAATTAGTACGTTTCAAGTTTCAAACCCCCCTATTTTGAAGACCTATAACTTTTTCATTTTTCCGTATAAGCGGCAATATGAGGGCTCATTTTTTGCGCCGTGATCTGAACTTTTTATTTATACCATATTTGCTTATATAGAACTTTTGATCGATTTTTTATAAATTTTTTTGGGAATAAAATGTAATAAAAAAAGCATCTATTTTGGAACTTTTTTTATTTTTACGTTCACGCCGTTCACCATATGTTATCATTAACATTTTATTTTAATAGTTCAGATATTCACGCACGCAGCAATACCAAATATGTATAAAAATATTTTTTTAACACTTTTTGGGGGTGAAATAGGGGACTATTTATAGCAATCACTCGAAGGCAGATCAGAGCAGAAGACGCTGGGAAGGCAGCGGAGCCAGGTCTGTCGTGCTGGATGATCGGATCACCACGGCAGCGCTGCGGGCGACCCGATCATCCATTTTAGTGAACGCGATGCTGCAGATGCCGTGATCTGTATTGATCACTGCATCTGAGGGGTTAATGGCGGACATCCACGGGATCGCGAGTGTCCGCCATTACAGCCGGGTCCCTTGCTGCGATCACCAGCCGGGACCTGCCATGCATGATCGGTCATCGCTCCGATTCTCGCGGTTATGTTTATGACGTAAATGTACGTCCTGGTGCGTTAAGTACCACCTCACCAGGACATACATTTACGGCACTCGTCGTTAAGGGGTTAAGGACAAGGACAATTTTCATTTTTGCAATTTCGTTTTTTTTCCTCCTCTCCTTCTAAAAATCATAACTCTTTACATTTTGCACCTACAGACTCACATAAGGGCTTGTTTTTTGCATCACCAATTGTACTTTGTAATTACATCACTTATTTTATAACATCTGCAGTGAAACAAAAAAATAATAATTTGTGGGGTGAAATAAAAAATTTGGGGAGCTTGCGTTTCTACATAGTGCACTTTTCTGCAAAAATTATACCTGATCTTTATTCTGCAGGTCCATATGGTTACAGAGATACCCAATTTATGTAGGTTTCATTTTATTTTACAATTTAAAAAAAATTACTTTACTTAAATAACTACATAAATCAAAATTAGTATGTTTAAAATTGTCATCTTCTGACCCCTATAACCTTTTATTTTTCCACATATTTATTTTTCTGGGTTATGTAGTTTTTATTAGTACCATTTTTGTTTTGATGGTACTTTTTGATCATTTTTTATTAATTTTTTTATGGTATACGAAGTGACCAAAAATGCAAAGTTTGGACCCTAGTAGTTTTTAAGGTGAATACCTTTGACCATGTGGTTTAGCTACCCTTATATTTTAATAGTTCGAACATTTACACACGCAGCAGTACCCCATATGATTATTTTTATTTTATTTTAAAAAATGGGAAAAGGAGGGGGGGATTCAAACTTTTATTAGAAAGGGGTTAATTCGCTTTTATAATTTTTTATTTTAGGACTTTAATATTATTATTATTGTTAGCCCCCATAAGGGGCTATAACATTCAATCTTTTGATTGCATACACTGATCAATGCTATGCCATAGCATAGCATTGATCAGTGTTATCAGTGTTCTGCTGCTCCAGCCTGCTATGCAGTCAGTTGGATATGATGAGTACAAGTTTTTCATGGCTGTAAACATTTCTTTAACCTTTCACTCAATTTTCCTAAGTGGATTTATTATTTTATTTTGCAGCTTTGCCAAAGAATAACATAGTATAATCTGTAATTACTTTTGGGATGCAATTTTAAGAGACTTTAGAGTACTACACTTTGTAGTATCTCATTATGTTATAGAAATCCAAAAGTTCCCTCTAATACTACGTTGTGTTAGCTGTAGTTTGTATTGAAATAAATCTTTAGGTGAACCAAGTTATCTCAGTAGGTATAAAGAAAGTAAAATTTCCCCCCTACAAAACTTCTCTTTATTTTATAAGAAAGGAATTGAAGGGGTACTCCAGTACTCAACACCCTATCCCCTATTCACAGGATAGATATATATATATATATATATATATATTGTTGCTATTATTTTGCAGTACTGTATATATTTATTGTGTTTTATAATTTGATATGGAGCTGGAATTCTTACATTGGCTTTTGTGTATTTTCTCATATCTGGGCATCGAAGACAGAAATTGTGATGTGAACCCAGCCTATCTTTATTTTAAGAGTTGTTATTGCAGCTGCGGTGCCAACTATGTATTGTATTTTTTGGTGGGGGGACTTATTTAAACTAAACTCAAACTCTCAGGAAGGTAGTTTGGGCTATATAAAAACTACCCCATTTTTCACATCTAATATGTGTCACTTCATGTGGTTATAACATTGTAATGCTTCTACTTATCTAGGTGTAAATTTTGAAAAAATTAGCATTTTAAAATTTGAAAATGTTCTGCTTGTAAACCAGATAGTCACACCATACAAAAATCGTTAGACCCCATTTTGGCAATTACAGTCTTTAACCCCTTAAGGACTAAGCCCATTTTCACCTTAAGGACCAGGCCAATTTTATTTTAGCATATTCGTTTTTTCCCCCTCGCCTTCTAAAATCCATAACTCCTTTATATTTCCATCTACAGACCCATATAAGGGCTTTTTTTTTGTGTGACCAATTGTACTTTGTAATAAAACCTCTCATTTTGCTATAAAATGTACGGCGAACCCAAATAAAAAAAAATTAGGAAGGAAATTTAAATGAAGACCACAATTTTACACATTTTGGAGTGTTTTGTTTTCCCACTATACACTTTACGGTAAAAATGACATGTGTTCTTTATTCTGTGAGTCAATATGATTAAAATGATACCCATGGCTAGATACTTTTATATTTTTGTACCGCTTAAAAAAAATCTAAAACTTTTTGTACAAAATCAGTAATCTAAAATCGCCCTATTTTGACCACCTATAACTTTTTCATTTTTCAATATATAGGGCAGTATGATTTTTTGCGCCATCATCTGTACTTTTTATTGATACCACATTTGCATATATAAAACTTTTAGATCATTTTTAATAAAAAAATTTTTTTTTACAAAATGTGACAAAAAAGCTGCATTTTTGGACTTTTTAAATTTGTTACGTTTACACCATTCACCGTACGGGATAATTAACATTATATTTTGGTAGTACGAACATTTACGCACACGGCGATACCACATATGTTTATTAAAAAAGAAATTACGCTTTTTGGGGGTAAAATGGGAAAAACTGTCAATTTTCATTTTTATTGGGGGAGGGAATGTCACATTTCAAGAGCCCTTGAGGTATCAGTACAGTGGAAATCCCTAAAAATAGGCAATATTTTGGAATCTATCCAATAGGGCAGTGTTTCTCAAGCACGGTCCTTAACCCCTTCCCGCTATAGGACGTATGCATACATCCCAGCATCCGACACGTTTGTACACTGGGACGTATGCATACGTCCTAGCGATCTCTTACACTGCCGCGGGCAGCACAGGAGATCGGCGACGGGACCCGGTGCATTGCCGTGGAATGAGATTTGCCATAGAATGAGATGCTCCGCCTCCATCACATCCTATTGGCTCTCTCTTGTCACGTGACATATTTAAACTTCACGCATCGATGCGCACAGTAGTCTCAGTTTGGCTATCACAGGGAGAGGATCTTCTCACCCTGTGATAGTTGAAGCTGCACGGAGCTAACATGGGCTCTGTGGCCCGACAGAAGTTCACACATGTACGCAGCTCATACGGCTGCCTCATATACACATACTCTATTATTACATGTACTGTTGATCCACAGCGCTATCGGGATTCCTATGCCCGATGGCGCTGTCATCAGTGTGCGTCCCCGCGAGCGCCCCACGCCCGCAGCTCTACTCCCCGTCCCCCGCAGCTGTACTCCCCGTCCCCCGTGAACGCTCAAGGGAGCGATCCACAGCGCTATGGGGATTACGCCCGATGGTGCTGTCATCAGTGTGCGTCCCCGCGAGCGCCCCACGCCCGCAGCTCTACTCCCCGTCCCGTTAACGCTCAGGAAGCGGGGAACAGAAAGTAGAGCATCGGGCGCAGATAAAGTAGTACTGCGCATGCGCAGCACTACGCGAATAACTTTTCCTGCGCCCGATGCTCTACTTTCTGTTCCCCGCTTCCTGAGCGTTAACGGGACGGGGAGTAGAGCTGCGGGCGTGGGGCGCTCGCGGGGACGCACACTGATGACAGCACCATCGGGCGTAGGAATCCCCATAGCGCTGTGGATCGCTCCCTGAGCGTTCACAGGGGACGGGGAGTAGAGCTGCGGGGGACGGAGGACGGGGAGTACATCTGCGGGGGACGGGGAGTAGAGCTGCGGGCGTGGGGCGCTCGCGGGGACGCACACGGATGACAGCGCCATCGGGCATCGGGATCCCGATAGCGCTGTGGATCACCAGTATATGAGGCAGCCGTATGAGCTGCGTAAATATGTGAACTTCTGTCGGGCCACAGAGCCCATGTGAGCTCCGTGCAGCTTCAGCTATCACAGGGTGAGGAGATCCTCTCCCTGTGATAGCCAAACTGAGACTACTGTTCGCATCGATGCGTGAAGTTTAAATATGTCACGTGACAAGAGAGAGCCAATAGGATGTGATGGAGGCGGACCATCTCATTCTATGGCAAATCTCATTCCACGGCAATGCACCGGCTGTCATCGTGGAGTCCCGCCGCAGCTGCCCGAGCCGCAATCGCACCAGTTCCGGCAGCATTAACCCCATAGATGAGGTGATCAATCCTGATCATGCATCTATAGTGTTGTGCGCTCCCCCTGTTCACCAACGGTGGCGATTGCCGTTGATTGCTATGGCTGCACAAGATCACATCATGACCTTCTGTCTGCCTGCTATGAAAGCCTGTGAGATCCTGCCACAGGCTGGATCGCACAGGCTGTACAGTGTGCAGCTGATCGGGTCATACTGTGCTGCAGTACAAATGTTTTCAGCTTAGTATAACCTGTAAAAAGTGTAAAAAATTTAAATTCTTCAATAATAGTATGAAGTGTAAAAAATAAATAAAAAAAAATGTCCTTTTCCCAATAAAAGCCCTGTATTATCACCAAAAAAGATCAAAAACACAAATCATATACGTAATAGGTATTGCCACATCCGTAATGATGTGTACTATAAAACTATTATACTTCACGGTAAACGCCATAAAAAAACAACAACAAAGGCACAAAATGTGCCAATTTTTGTACAAATAGTAGAATAAAAAAGATCAAAAGGTAGCAAGTTTTGCAAAAATGATACCAATAAAAAGTACAGCTCATCCCACAAAAAATAACGAAATATAAAAAAAAGTTACGGCTGTTGGAAAATGAATGTCAGAAAAAGAATTTTGCTCAGAAAAGGAAAAAAGAACATAGAAAGCTATATAAAATGGGTATCGCTATAATCATACCGATCCACATTTACCACACAGTGGATACCATAAAAAAAATTTAAATGCAAGAAATTTTCCAGTTTTTCACGATATTTTGGAGTTTTTCACAAAAAATGCTGCATGTGTCAACAAAAATGCACCACTTATATAAAGTACAATGTGTCACCCCCCCTCGGCTTATACTCGAGTGAACTCCGCCTGTCAATCCCTTCATCAGTGGTCTTCAACCTGCGGACCTCCAGATGTTGCAAAATTACAAATCCCAGCAAGCCCAGACAGCCATCAGCTGTCCGGGCATGCTGGGTGTTGTAGTTTTGAAATCTCTGGAGGTCCACAGGTTGAAGACCACTGTGGCCTTCGTCATCATCCAAACCCCCCTTTTGGTTTTGTACTCACCTCCCCTCGGCGGGATGTTAGGGTGAGCTGGTCCGGGCCATCTATGCTGCAGGGACCGTCCGGTGGGGATGGTTAGTCGTTGCGAGCTGTCCATCTTCACCGGGGGGCCTCTTCTCCGTGCTTCTGCCCCAAAGTAGTGACGTTGCCTTGACAATGACGCACAGGGAAGTTCATGCGCAACGTCCCTGTGCGTCGTCGTCAAGGCAACGTCACTACTCCGGGGCCGGGGCCGAAGTGCGGAGAAGAGGCAGTGCGGAGAAGAGACAACTAACCATCCCCACCGGACGGTCCCTGCAGCATAGATGGCCCGGACCAGCTCACCCTAACGTCCCGCCGAGGGGAGGTGAGTATAAAACAAAAGGGGGGGGGGCTGGATGATGACGAAGGCCGCAGTGGTCTTCAACCTGCGGACCTCCAGAGGTTTCAAAACTACAACACCCAGCATGCCTGGACAGCTGATGGCTGTCCGGGCATGCTGGGAGTTGTAGTTTTGAAACCTCTGGAGATCCGCAGGTTGAAGACCACTGATGAAGGGATTGACAGGCGGTGATGATGAAAGGAGGGGGATGATGACGGGGTTTGGATGATGATGAAGGCCGCAGTGGTCTTCAACCTGCGGACCTCCAGATGTTTCAAAACTACAACTCCCAGCATGCATGGACAGTCGATGGCTGTCCGGGCATGCTGGGAGTTGCAGTTTTGCAACATCTGGAGGCTGGAGGTCCGCAGGTTGAAGACCACTGATGAAGGGATTGACAGGGGCTGATGGTAAAGGGGGGGGATGATGACGGGGGTCTGGATGAAGATGGGGGGTCTGGATGATGACGGGGATCTGGATGATTACATGGATGGATGATGTATTTCCCATCCTAGGCTTATAGTCAAATCAATAACTTTTCCTGGGTTTTGGGTGTAAAATTAGGGGCCTCGGCTTATATTCGGGTCGGCTTATACTCGAGTATATATGGTATCTCAGAATCGCTCTGCTCAGAAAAAGCGTTCTAAAGTTATTACCATTTAAAGAGATACATGTCAAATAAAAAAAAAAAAGAGCCTGGCCATTAAGGTAAAAAATGGGTCAGTCCTTAAGGTCAGTCCTGTTTTTCAACAGCTGGAGGCTCCGATTTGAAAACAGTGCCGTACAAGACTTTTTTTTTTATTGGGGGCAATTGGGGAGGTAAGGGTTTGTATATGTAGTGTTTTACTTTTTATTTTGTGTAGTGTAGTGTTTTTAGGGTACATTCACACAGGTGGTTGCGCAATACAGAGTTTGTTACTTAACTCAGTGTTTCGCAACCAATGTGCCTCCAGCTGTTGCAAAACTAGAACTCCCAGCATGTACAGTCTCTCAGTGCATGCTAGGAGATGTAGTTATGCAACAGCTGGAGGCCCACTGGTTGCGAAACGCTAAGTTAGGACACAAACTCTGCTTCACAACCAATGTGTCTCCAGCTGTTGCAAAACTGCAGCACTCAGCATACATTGACAGTCGAAGGGCATGCTAAGAGTTGTAGTTTTGCAGCAGCAAGAGGAACACTGCTACAACTCCCAGCATGCCCTTTGGTAGTTTGTGCATACTCGGAGATGTAGTTATCCAACAGCTGGATGCCCACTTTTTCATAGAAAAATGGGCCTCCAGCTGTTGCATAACTACAACCCCCAGCATGCACAGACTACCAAAGGGCATATTGGGAGTTGTAGTTGGGACTCCAGCTGTTACAAAACTACAACTCACAGTGTAGCCGCGCTGGCGTCACTGAGGTGCTGAACCCATGACCGGGGCGCTTAGCAACCCCGGACGCCGCTCTTTCCAGCGGCTGCGCACTGCAGGAATGAAAACAATGAAAGAGGATGTGCCTTTAGATTTTAACCCTGGATGTACTGAAGGGAAATTTAAAATGACACTTTATGTGAAATATACTTACAACATTATATAAATGGTTACAACACTGCTAGCAAAACATTTAGAGAAATACTGACATATATTTTTTATTGTTTAGACCTGGGGGGCCCATGGCATTTGTTCGAAGAATCCATTTTGCCTCCTGTTGAAGTAATAATCTATTTCTATCACCACCATTATAGGGGCAATCGACCGTTTCGAGGCCAATGAATCTAAGAACATTTGGGTCCCCTTTATGTATGTTCTTGACGTGTTCTATCAGGCGAGGTGATCCTATGCCCATGCTGGCAGATTTGAAATGTTGACGGATTCTGTGATATAGACACCTGATGGTTTTGCCTATATAAAAGAGTCCGCAGGGGCATAGGATCACATATACCACATATTTACTTTTAGACGTCATGAAATTTCTTACTCTGCACTCAGTAATTTTGTTTCATTTTACTACTGTGGGATTCTACTTATTTTCCCTTTCTTATTGTGAAGGCATAACAATTGGACTACAGCCTTACAAGCATTTGGGAAAATCTTTATGTGCAGTCTTTTTAATAAGAGAATCGGATGTCTCTGTCCTGCTCATACCCTCGCTTCTCACTTCTGGAATTGGAAAAAAAAAAAAAAAACTGTTGGTCGCTATCTCACATAGTAAATTAGGAACCCATGACCATCTGTAGGCATTGCTCTAAATTTGGCTTGACGATAATAGTGGATTGCTTCTAAAGATGATCATATCTATAAACATATCAAACAGAACCAAACATATAGGCACAGAAAACAACATGTTTTGGTGCCACCAGTGCCTTACTCAGGTCCACTGACAAATATTTTCTGTTATGAATAGTGGACACGCGTTTCTGAGATAACTTCAACTCCTCATACCCGATTGCTGTTGAAAAAGAATACAAGGACTCCCTGAAACACATCTAGCAAAGTCTACTGAGCCATTCTCCAGCACAAAGCATTACCATCATCATCCTCTATCTTGCTATTTGACCCCTCTCACACAATTCTATGCTGAAGAGCATGCACTCTTGCTTTCGGCCTGCCATCCGGAAGTGGCTGTGCATGATCTTTCAAGAAGCACAGCAGCACAAAGGACTATATAGAATAATGGCACACTCCAGGTATACGAGCAACCACACCAATGGCCAGATTGGTCTTGGTCAGAGTGGTCTTTTAGACATATGCTACAGTACACTTATTTTGATCTATTGTGGTCTACTGTGAGTCCCATTGCAGGGAATGAAAATGTCATTAACATAATAAAATACATACTTGACATTATGAAAAAACAAGAGATCTGTGTACATCTACAAGGGGAATTGTAGAACTACTGTTTAAAGCAGTTTGCATAGTATATGGGAAACTTATTAAAGGGGTTCTCCACTGCCCTGCCTTCCGAAGCTCCACTCGCAGCATCCGGAAGTTTATTACTCCGAACGCTGTGTGCGGGCTTCTGTGTTCAAGGCCGCCCCCTCAATGAAAGTCTATGGGAAGGGAGCGTGACGTCACGAGGGGGCGGCCTCGAACATGAAAGCCCGCACACAGCGTTCGGAGTAATAAACTTCCGGACGCTGCGAGCGGAGCTCCGGAAGGCAGGGCAGTGGTGAACCCGTTTAAACTCTTAAGGACCCAGAGCGTATGGATACGCCCTCACACCCTGGGCCTTAAGGACCCAGGGCGTATCCATACGCCCTGGCATTTTACAGTCCCTGACGCGCGCCGGGCAGAGATCGGAAATGGATGCCTGCTGAAATGCTTCAGCAGGCATCCAGGACAAATGCCGAGGGGGGCCCTGCGATCTGCGGCGATACCGGGCTGATTGGGTCTCTTGGATTTTGAATGATTTTGAATGATTCCGGTTGTCACAGACAGCCAGGACCATGCTGAAGTATAGGAGTGAGGCGGCAAACCTGCCACCTCCTCCTATCCCCTGCGATCCGTCGGTTAGCTAACCGACCAATCGCAGGGGGGGGCGGTTACTTCGCAGGGGGAGTGCTGGGACCCGGACCTGGTACTTGCTTCGTCCCTGAAGACCCGGATCCCGGCAGCGGAGACGGCGGTGGTGGCGACAGGTGAGTTGATCTTCGGCGGCGGCACGGGACCTTTGCAGCAGTCCAGACTGCCGTAAAGCGATCTGGACTGCTCCATCTGGTCCCCTTACACTACAACTCCCAGCATGCCCAGACAGCCCTTGGCGTTTGGGCATGCTGGGAGTTGCAGTTTTGCAACATCTGGAGGTCCACAGTTTAGAGACCACTGTGCCCTTCCAGATGTTGCAAAACTACACATCCTCAGAATGCCCTTGTTGTCCAGGCATGCTGAGATTTGTAGTTCTGTAACATCTAGCCCTTCAGATGTTGCAGAACTACAACTCCCAGCATGCCTGGACAGTTTTGGCATACTGGGAGTTGTAGTTTTGCAACATCTGGAAGGGAACAGATTGGGAACCACTGTATTAGTGGTCTGCAAACTGTAGTCCTCCAGATGTTCCAAAACTAAAACTCCAAGCATGCTGGGAGTTGTAGTTCAGCAACATCTGGCTCTAAAGATGTTGCCGAACTACTACTTCCAGCATGCCTGAGAATGTTTGGGAGTTGTGGTTTTGCAACAACTGGAGACACACTGGTTGGGAAACATTGTCTGTTTCCTAACTCAGTGTTTCCTAACCCGTGTGCCTCCAGCTGTTGCAAAACTATTACTACCAGCATGTACTGATAGACCATGCATGCTGGGAGTTGTAGTTTTGCAACAGCTGGAGGTCCCCCCCCTTTGAATGTACAGGGTACATTCACATGGGCACGGGGTTTACAGTAAGTATCAGGCTGCAAGTTTGCGATGCAGCAAATTTTGCACGGCAGCTCAAACTCGCAGCGGGAAACTCGCTGTAATCCCCCACCCATGTGACTGTCCCCTAAAACACTACACTACACTACCACAAAATAAAATAAAAAGTAAAAACACTTCATATACACATACCCCTACACAGCCCCCCTCCCCAATAAAAATGAAAAACATCTGGTACACCACTGTTTCCAAAATGGAGCCTCCAGCTGTTCCCTGTTTGGGAATCACTGGCATAGAATACCCCTATGTCCACCCCTATGCAAATCCCTAATTCAGGCATCAAATGCGCATGGCGCTCTCACTTTGGAGGCCTGTCATATTTCAAGGCAACAGTTTAGGGCCACATATGGGGTATCGCCCTACTCGGGAGAAATTGCCTAACAAATTTTGGGGGGCTGTTCTCCTTTCACCCCTTATGAAAAGGTGAAGTCGGGGTCTACACCAGCATGTTAGTGTAAAAAAAAATTTTTTTACACTAACATGCTGGTGTTGCCCTATACTTTTCATGTTGACAAGAGGTAAAAGAGAAAAAAGCCCCCCAAAATTTGTAATGCAATTTCTCCCGACTATGGAGATACCCCATATGTGGGCGCAAAGTGCTCTGGGGGCGCACAACAAGGCCCAGAAGGGAGAGTGCACCATGTACATTTGAGGTGATTTGCACAGGGGTGGCTGATTGTTACAGCAATTTTGACAAACGCAAAAAGAACAAAACCCCACATGTGACCCCATTTCGGAAACTACACCCCTCACGGAATGTAATGAGGGGTGCAGTGAGAATTTACACCCCACTGGTGCAAACAAAAAATGTTGTACAGCCCACTGTTCCAAAGATCTGACAGACACCAGTGGGGGGTAAATGCTCACTGTACCCCTTGTTACGTTACTCAATGGGTCTAGTTTCCAAAGTGGTATGCCATGTGTTTTTTTTTTTTTTTTTTGCTGTCCTGGCAACATAGAGGCTTCCTAAATGCGACATGCCCCCCGAGCAAAATTTGCTCTCAAAAAGCCAAATATGACTCCTTCTCTTCTGAGCATTGTATTTCGCCCGTAGTGCACTTCAGGTCAACTTATGGGGTATCTCCATACTCAGAAGAGATGGGGTTACAAATTTTGGCAGGTATTTTCTGCTATTAACCCTTGCAAAAATGTGAAATTTGGGGGGGAAACACACATTTTAGTGAATTTTTTTTTTTTACATATGCAAAAGTCGTGAAACACCTGTGGGGTATTAAGGCTCACTTTATTCCTTGTTATGTTCCTCAAGGGGTCTTGTTTTTTTGCTGTTCTGGCACCATAGGGGCTTCCTAAATGCAACATGCCCCCCCAAAAATCATTTCAGAAAAACGTACTCTCCAAAATCCCCTTGTTGCTCCTTCGCTTCTGAGCCCTCTACTGCGCCCGCCGAACACTTTACATAGACAAATGAGGTATATGCTTACTTGAGAGAAATTGGGCTACAGATAAAGTATAAATTTTCTCCTTTTACCCCTTGTAAAAATTCAAAAATTGGGTCTACAAGAACATGCGAGTGTAAAAAAGGAATATTGTGAATTTTCTCCTGCACTTTGCTGCTATTCCTGTGAAACACCTAAAGGGTTAAAATGATGACTGAATGTCATTTTGAATACTTTGGGGGGTGCAGTTTTTATAATGGGGTCATTTGTGGGGTATTTCTAACATGAAGACCCTTCAAATCCACTTCAAACCTGAACTGGTCCCTGAAAAATAGTGAGTTTGGAAATTTTGTGAAAAATTGGAAAATTGCTGCTGAATTTGAAGCTCTCTGGTGTCTTCCAAAAGTAAAAACTTGTAAATTTTATGATGTAAACATAAAGTAGACATATTGTATATGTGAATCAAAAAATGTATTTGGAATATCCATTTTCCTTATAGGCAGAGAGCTTCAAAGTTAGAAAAATGCAAAATTTTCAAAATTTTCATAACATTTTGGGATTTTTCACCAAGAAAGGATGCAAGTTACCAAAAAATTTTACCACTATGTTAAAGTAGAATATGTCACAAAAAAACAATCTCGGAATCAGAATGATAACTAAAAGCATTCCAGAGTTATTAATGTTTAAAGTGACAGTGGTCAGATGTTCAAAAAATGGCCGGGCCCTAAGGTGTAAAATGGCCTGGTCCTTAAGAGGTTAAGCAATATAGAGACTAATACGGCAGAGACAGTAATAAGGTGCATAATACTGGTGCACTTTGTGAAATGAACCAAACGTTTGCAGGAACTTGCTATAATTTTATTTTCTCAGTATCTAATATTTACCTGTATATGTTGATGTTAATCACATTTTGTCTATTCATTTTATTTAGCTTGAGTTGCCACAAGGGCCCTGTGGACTTATATTGTTTTATATTTCATATTTTAAACACGTGTTTTATGAATAAATACTCCAGTTCAAATACCTCCAATCACTTTTACGTCTCTCTCCTTAGTTCTATTCTCTCATTTTATCTCCATTACATACCAGCAGAGAATACGATTTTACTTTTTGTTTGTTATTTCTTTATTTATTAAATCAGGCACACAGGGTAATGTGTAGCGCAGTGACCTTGGGATGTCCTACAAGAACTTTTCAGTGTAAGCTGCACTACATTTTTGCTATATGAAGACACACTTGTCAAGCAAGTCACTATAAAGTAAGTACAACTGTTGAGACAAAGGTGCTATACACACTTTTAGTCAAGTAGAAATTGAAGTGTGAGGACAGGGAAGACATGAATACCCAAATCAGACCCTTTAATTAACCCCTTAAGGACCACAGGTGTATTCATTTTTGAACTTTCGTTTTTTCATCCTCACCTTCTAAAAATCATAACGCTTTCAATTTTCCACCTACAGACGTAAATGAAGGCTTGTTGTTTGCACCACCAATTTTATTTTGTAATGACATCAATATTTTCACCACAAAATCTATGGCAAAACCAGAAAAAATATTTGTGGGGCTAAATAGAAAAAAACAGCATTTTGTAACTTTTGGGGGGCTTCTGATTTTACGCAGAGCACTTTTTGATAAAACACCTTGGCCCAGATTTATCAAACTGTGTGAGAGTAAAAGTGGAGGGATTTTCCCACAGCAACCAATCACAGCTCAGTTAATGAGGTCTGGTAAACTGAAAGCTGAGCTGTGATTGGTTGCTCTGGGAAAATCACTCCACTTTTTCTCTCACACAGCTTGATAAATCTTGGCCCTTATGTTTATTCTGTAGGTGCATACAATTAAAATGATTCCCAACTTAGGTTTGATTTTCTTTTACTTCTGTTAAACAATTATAACTTTATGCACAAAAATTTGTAGGTTTAAAAATGTCCTCTTCTGACCCCTAGAACTTTTAAATTTTTCCGTATAATGAAATGTGTGAGGGCTAATTTTTTACACCATGAATTGTAGTTTTAATTGGTACCATTTTTGTTTTCATTAGACTTTTTGATTGGATTTTATTATTTTTTTTAGGGTATACAGAGTGACCAAATATAAAAATAGTTCTGGACTCTGGTATTTTTTTTATGTATATGCCATTGAACGTGCAGTTCAAATTAACATCATATTTTTATAGTTCGGACATTTATGCACGCCATTTTTTATAAGGAATTTTGGAAAAGGGGGATGATTTAAACTCTTAACATGGAAGTCCCCTTAGTGGATTTTTAGGAGGTAACATTAGATTCATCATACATATCAATGCAGTTCCATAAAACTACAGTGATCTGTGTGCTCTGCGCTCGATTGATAAAGTCTGGTCCAGCCAAGCTTTATCAATCTGAGAGCCGGGATCAGCGCAGAAGGAGAGGTAAGCCCTCTGGCTAGGCTACCTCAGAAATGGATTGTCCCACCCTACTGAACCACCGGGGAGAGTTTAAAGGTAATAGCCGGCCATGGTGATCGCCGCATGTCGGGATTATCGGCTGCCCCCAGCTACAAGAATCAGCTGGGGCAGGGGATCGAAACTGAAGCCTGCACCATACACAGGTAACAGCACAAGGACGTGTATACACGTCCTTGGTCGTTAACCAGTTAAAATGGGAAATCAGATTCCTTAATTAAAGGTGTACTCCAGAGAAAACAAATGTTTTTTTATTTTTTTATTGTTTTTTTTATACAACATAGTGTTTCCTGCTGTCCCCTCTTTCCATATCAGGAATTGTAAGAAGCAAGAGAGGTTTGCTTTGAGAATTTTCTCCTGCTCTGAGCAATTCCTAACGTAGGCAGAAGTGGCAGTAGGTAACATTGAGTCAGCTTGGAAAGAACTACACAACTTCCTCCAGAGCATATAGCAGCTGATAAGTACTGGAAAGCTTACATTCCTTAAATAAAGCTCATTTAACTTTCTGGCACCAAATGATTTGAAGAAATCTTTTTTTTCTCTAAAATACCCTTTTAATTGTGACCACAGTTCAGACATTGGGATCCCTATAACTATGCCATCATGATGTACGCCTTTAAGCAACACTGCATAGCCTTGCCTTGAGAAACAGTTATCAGTTTTAATGCAGTTTTATTCAAGAACCTACAGGTCACATAACAACATATTCAAAAATGCTTTCCTTCCAGCAAGGCCTCCCCAAAATACTACAGGGGACATTTACAAAACATTGATACATCTTCCCCATGTTTTTGAGAATACTATCCCTACTGTACACCATTTACTTTTCTGCTATGGACTATACATTTCTTTCTATCCTTTATATTTTGATATTCTAATTTGAAGGAACCACCGTTCAAGTAAGGGGCTTACTATGATTTTGTGTGGTTATCTTAAATAGAGGTTACAATAAAAATCCAGTAGAATTACTACAAAGTATCAAATGCATACATTAAGATAAAAGAACAGACAGCAACTTTACCTTTGCAGTGCACTTGTGCTGTGGATGATTGATAGAATCTACATAATGGTGCCTCATACATCGAGCTGGGTCTGTTTCTGTGATAAAACTGTTACTCTTTTTTATGTCCGCCTTAGTTAATATTGCCATCAGTGACAGTGCAGTAATCCATGAGACTAGGACATAGTTTCCCATTGTTCTTTAAAAAATTTGAGCACAGAAATATAAGGACCTTAAAAATGTAGGATCCAAAAATACAAGCCGTGTTCTGTATGAAGACTGATGTCAACTCCTTTCATTATCTTCCTTCTAGCCATTTGTCTTGGTGTTTTGGTTGAATAAATAAGTGGTAATCCATTGTTGTATCTGTTATAAGATTGAATAAAGAAACATTGATTATAACAAAGTAGCAATAGGGAAAGTTATTTCTTACATATAAAAAGCCTTACATTTTAGCACAAGACTAAGTTTTGAAAAACTTTATAACTTCCTGTGTATGTTAATCTCAGGGATTTTAGCTGTTGGCTTTTGGATCGAAATGTCTCCAAATGAAGTGAAACCAACATTTATTCGGATGTGTCTAAAGTTTTCTGGTAATGTTTATACTACTTACAATAATATAAATCCAATAACCTTGAAAGGGGTACTCCGGTGTAAAATTTTTTTTTCAAATGAACTGGTGCCAGAAAGTTAAACAGATCTGTAAATTACTTCTAATTAAAAATATTAATCCTTCCAGTACTTATCAGCTGCTATATACTACAGAGAAAGTTGAATTTCTTTCTGGAGTTCATTTAAGTTTGACCACAGTGCTCTCTGCTGACACTTCTGTCCGTATCAGGAACTGCCCAAAGCAGGAGAGGTTTGCTATTGAGATTTGCTTTTACTGGACAGTTCCTAACATGGACAGAGGTGTCAGCAGAGAGCACTGTGGTCAGACTGGAAAGAACTCAAGAAAAAATACAACTTTCTCTGTAGTATACATCAGCTCATAAGTACTGGAACTAGAGATGAGCGAATCGAATCTGACGAATCCGAATTTGTTACGAATTTCAGGAAAAATTCGATTTGCAACGAATGCGAATATCACCATGATTCTATCGCGCAAATTGCTTCATTAAACTCCATTTAGTGCGGTCCAGGCTCCAGGGCATCTAAAATGGCAGATCCACATGTGAGGACATGGGGCAAGGAATCCTGGGAAGGCGGGCACAATGGTAAGCCGGGTGACCCTGAAATACATGCAGGATGCAGCCTATCACCAGCCAGTCACCCCTGTAATGTCACAGCCCTGAATAATCGGCAGCTATATTGTGGCTAGTCATTTCATCCTTACACTGCAGAGAGATTGATAGGGACAGACAGCCCTGTGTGTTACACAGAAAAGCTTGTTCCAGCAGCGATTTTCCTCCTCGTTAAGTCAGCGTTCTGTTGGACGGAGAGCAGTTTGTTTTTCACAGACAGGCATTCTTACTGCAGCAATCCACCTCCCAGTCACTGTCTACAGTGTTCTATTATTGAGAGGATCAGAGAACAGTGTGTTGCACAGAAGAACAGCAGCGATTCAGCTAAAGCACAAATCCTGCCTAGAAGTACTGATAGGGAAGGGAGTGAGATTGAGAAAGTGCATTTTTGGCTGTACTACATAGCGACTGTGTGCTGCAGCACTGGTGTCTACTGCTGGTGTTGTGCACAAAAACCTTTTTTAAGTGTATTGTAACACATTTTTTTACCCTCATAAGTGCATACCGCATTCGTACATCTAAGTGTTGTACAATTTTTTCCTGATAAAGTCTTCAGGGCCTAGATACTGTGAAAGGACAGCCAAAAGTACTCACCGGCTGGTGTTGTAAACATACTTTTATAAGCGTACTGTAGTGTATTTTTCTGCCCTCATATGTGCATACCACATACGTACATCTAAGTGTTCTCCCGGTATCAGCTAGCGGCCGTGTCTCAACCAGCAACCCATCTGCCGTTATTGATTGGTTAACACGGTCACCCACTACATCACAAGTGACATCTGATACCCCCAGTCAAAATTTGATGGTTTCCTCAGACACAACCCTCAGTTGGCATGGAGCAGTCCCTGTCCTCCCATTGCCTCTGTCTTATGCTGTTCCCTCCCCTACAGAAGTATCTTATGCTGTAGATTCAGCTCCACTATTCAGTGAGGACAATCTAATAGAGGACAGTCAGCAGCTACTGTCCAGCCAAGAAGTGGAGGAGACATCTGCTGCATCCTCCGCTAGGCGGGCAAGTATTGATGAAGAGAGTCGGTGTTGCCAGGGTTCAGGGTCCTGAAGCAGACACTGTTGAGGAACCTAAGGAGGACATCAGTGACGTGCAGACACTTGCAAGATGTGTCGGCAGAAGGTGAAGTGTGGCCAGAGTCCCAATGTTGGCACCATGGCCCTTCGTCAACATATGCTGTGCCACCATAAAGCGGCCTGGGAGAACCGTGGCTCCGATGTGGTCGTCCAGCCTGCTGCATCATCCAGTGGCATGCCACTCCCTCTTTCAGCCAGCCAAGGCTCCAGCACCTCAGCCGAAGGGAGCTGTGTGTCATACCCTCCTTTTGTCGCTCCAGATGCTCCTGCTCCTCCTACTTCGAGTCAGTCATTCCTCCAGCAATCCATCGTCATTTAAGAGAGAACAGTATGCGCCCACTCATCAAATGGCACAGGAGCTGAATATGCTCCTGTCCAATTTGCTGGTGCTGCTGTCCCTCCCTTTTCAAGTGGTGGACTCTGCACCTTTCAGAGAACTGATGGCTTGCGCTGAGTCAAGGTGGAGAGTCCCAAGCCATAATTTCTTTTTGAAGAAGGCAGTATCAGCCCTGCACAATTTTGCGGAACAGTAGGTGGGCCAGTCCTTGAGCCTGTCGGTGTCTACCAATGTGAACGACAGCGCCAACGTCTGGAGCTGTAACTATGGTCAGGGAAAATACATGTCCTTCACGGCCCACTGGGTGAATGTGGTTCCCGCACCGCCACAACACTAACTTGGACAGGTCACGCCACTTCCTCCTCCACGCTCTCAGGCCATGACAGATCCTGTGACAGTTTGCGACTCCGCCTCCCCTTCCTCCACCGTGTCCTTAGCCTTCACTGCACGGACAAGTCTCAGTGTCCCTTCAGAATACCATGTATGCAGGGCATAGCGGTGTCACGCTGTTCCTAACATGGCTTGCCTAGGCGAACAGAGTCACACAGGGGAGCATGGCTTACTCCACGAAAACTGGAAATGGGAACCATGGTGACTGACAACATGAAGAACATCTTGTCTGCGCTGCGACAAGGAAGGCTGAGCTATGCGCCCTGCATGGCAATCTGGTTGCCATTCAGCCACTATTTGTTCTCCTCATGCTGCTGCCAACTCCAGGCTGTGCCATTCAGCCACTATATGGTCTCCTCATGCTGCCACCAACTCCAGGCTTTGCCATTCAGCCACTATATGGTCTCCTCATGCGGCCGCCACCTCCCCGCTGTGTCATTCAGCCACTATATGTTCACCTCATGGTGCCACCAACTCCAGGCTGTGCCATTCAGCCACTATATGATCTCCTCATGCTGCCCCCACCTCCATGCTGTGTCATTCAGCCACTATATGTTCTCCTCATGCTGCCACCAACTCCAGGCTGTGCCATTCAGCCACGATATTGTCTCCTCATGCTTCTGCCACCTCCAGGCTGTAAAAACTCATCTTTTAATCTTAGGGATTGTGAAGCCCTATTGTCTCCTCATTCTGCTGCCAGCTGCAGGCTGTGTCATTCAGCCACTATATGGTCTACTCATGCTGCTGGAACATTTCCTAAAAGAATTTATGGTAGCACTAGCTACCATAAATCTTCAAGTTACATTTGAAAATTAATCTTTTAATCTTAGGGATTGTGAGGCCCTATGGTCTCCTCAAGCTGCCGCCAACTGCAGGCTGTGTCATTCAGCCACTATATGATCTCCTCTTGCTGCTGCCGATTCCAGGCTGTGTCATTCTGCCAGATTATGGCCTCCTCATGCTGCTGCCACCTCTAGGCTCTGTCATTGTGCCACCATGTGACTCCTTGTTAGATTGGGTTTTGTGGTCATACAGTATTAGTTCAAAGTAAACAGCGGGACATTAAACTTGGGAATCTAACATAAATCTTAAATTTAAAAAAATCAAAGTAATCTTTTAAAGACTGAGGCTCTATGGTCATCGCCGTCATATTAACTGTGGAATTATCACAAGAATCCAATGAAACAGCTTGGAGCAATTACAATGAACCATAACTGATTAAATGAAACATTTGCACTTTCACAGTCAGGGGGGCTCTGAGAGGCAGGGGTGGGAACAGGTGGCATCTTGCCTGGCGGAGGACCATCAGCTCGATGCTCACCAAAATGGGTAATCAAAAAATTTTAATTAATTCAAATTAAATAAAATAAAAATTACATAAAAAATCTGCCACATTCAGATGCTCTGCAGCAGTGATTCTAATAGCGATGCCTGTAATCTGCATGTCATACTGAATAACAGTATTATTTCACTAACACAGCACACTCCATATGCGTGTTAGGACAAGGCAAAGTGTTCTACACCCCTATTGAGCCTCTATGTAGGCCAGAAATAGCCATTTTTTAATAGCAATTTGCCGCAATTAAATTCGGACCTTACCGTACCTCATTTTTGCGACGCGTTTCCAAGGTACAGAATCACACCTTTTTCATCAGGCTACTCTGTAGCCTGATGAAGAAGGTGTGATTCTGTACCTTGGAAACGCGTCGCAAAAATAAAAAAAGATATGAAGATACCCAGTGGCATCTGTTTGGTATGAGCTTGGGGAACATTGCTTGAAAGTGTCCTGGACTCAGGGGGAATCTGGTTTTGGGTATTATGCCTATCTCCAGTTTTCCCCTAGTGAAGTGAGTGCTTATTGAATTGGCCTCCTTATTTCCCAAAAAGAATAATTAATGTTCCTTGCAAACGGTCTTCTCTGAGCGCTGGTTTATGTTTTTTCTTTTGACCATAATCCTTGCCCACACGGACCACGATCACTGGATCTGGAATACCTGGCGCCCTCCCTCTAAGTGGATAACTGAGAAGCACTGGACTCCTTGCCATTCCTTTTGAGACAAACCTGGCTCCTAGGTGTATTGTAGAGGACCCATCCAAATTGGTGTTTTAAACATTTATGCAATTTTTCTTGTGATATAGTAAGTACTTGGTAGTGGATTAGAGCGCTTTCCTACAATTTTCTGCTCTGACATTTATTTTTCTAAACTGCATCACATGGGACACATCCATGTTTTATTTTGTGCTGTGGATATTCTACATATATTATATTTTACTACTGCATTATTACTTGGTCTATGATTCTAGACATGGTGGTGAGTGCAAATTCAGGTAAACACTAAAAAGGAATATAGAGCATGGGAGTACAGCAGAGAGGAAGCCTCCGCTATTTAGGGCGTGTTCAAACACACATAATCTGCTGCACATTTTCTTCAGCAGAAAACCTCCAGCAGATTATGGATGTGGGAATGTACCTTTAAAGTGAAGCTGTCAGCAGGAGAGCATGACTGTAAATAAGATAAGTGGTACATGGACTGGATTGGCCTGGTCTCTTGACACACTGTGGAATACCCCCTGAACAGTTGAACCTCTTTTACATATTTACAAAATGGATTATATTTCAATTATGGAAAGGATAGAACTGCAGATTATGCAGATCTACAGTACGCAAAGATATATCATTACTTTCTCCAACTGATGAGAAACCCAAAAATCCTCACAAAAAAGAAACGGTAGAAATATTTATAGGGCTATTCCAGGGAAATATCAAAGTTTAGTATGTACCTACTCCTACATTAAAATAATAAAAGTTGACATACTTACCTCCCTTGCTCCCCCAACACAGCAGCTGTCAGATCTTTCTGACAGCTGCTGTGATGGGGGAGCAAGGGAGGTAAGAATGCCAACTTTTATTATTTTAATGCAGGAGTATGTACATACTGCACTCCTGTTTTTCCAGTTTTCGGTGACGCCTCATTCCCCTGCTCAGCTCTGTGATTGGCTGACAGAAGAGCAGGACGCAGACTGAAAGATCTGACAGCTGCAGTGCCAGGGGGCAAGGGAGGTAAGCATGCAGACTTTTATCGTTTTAATGCAAGAAGGCACATACTAAAGCTCATCATTTACATGGAAACCCCTTTAACAAAATGTTGGAGTATATTTACAAATTGCAGGACTGTAGAAATCTCTGTAACTAAAGATATTTAACATTCATCTGAATGATGTTGTTACTGTAGCATTCACATGCCTTTAGATCTATGGGAGCATTGCAGAAACTTTGGAAACAAATCTACCATATGTTAATATACTCTTACAGCAAATAAACATTATTCATTACATAATAAAACCGTTATACAGTTTTTCAATATCATCTGTATTCATAACTTATAAGTTTTGAAAATCTCTGCTTACACTCAACACAAATGTTACGCCGAGCGCTCCGGGTCCCCGCTCCTCCCCGGAGCGCTCGCTTCACCTCCTCCGCTGCAGCGCCCCGGTCACGTCCTCTGACCCGGGGCGCTGCGATCCTGCTGCTAGCCGGGATGCGATTCGCGATGCGGGTAGCGCCCGCTCGCGATGCGCACCCCGGCTCTCCTACCTGACTCGCTCCCCGTCTGTTCTGTCCCGGCGCGCGCGGCCCCGCTCCCTAGGGCGCGCGCGCGCCGGGTCTCTGCGATTTAAAGGGCCACTGCGCCGCTGATTGGCGCAGTGGTTCCAATTAGAGTTATCACCTGTGCACTCCCTATATTACCTCACTTCCCTTGCACTCCCTTGCCGGATCTTGTTGCCTTAGTGCCAGTGAAAGCGTTCCTTGTGTGTCCCTTGCCAGTGTTTCCAGACCTTCTGCCGTTGCCCCTGACTACGATCCTTGCTGCCTGCCCCGACCTTCTGCTACGTCCGACCTTGCTTCTGCCTACTCCCTTGTACCGCGCCTATCTTCAGCAGCCAGAGAGGTGAGCCGTTGCTAGTGGATACGACCTGGTCACTACCGCCGCAGCAAGACCATCCCGCTTTGCGGCGGGCTCTGGTGAAAACCAGTAGTGGCTTAGAACCGGTCCACTAGCACGGTCCACGCCAATCCCTCTCTGGCACAGAGGGTCCACTACCTGCCAGCCGGCATCGTGACAGTAGATCCGGCCATGGATCCCGCTGAAGTTCCTCTGCCAGTTGTCGCTGACCTCACCACGGTGGTCGCCCAGCAGTCACAACAGATTGCGCAACAAGGCCAACAGCTGTCTCAACTGACCGTTATGCTACAACAGTTGCTACCACAGCTTCAGCAGTCATCTCCTCCGCCAGCTCCTGCACCTCCTCCGCAGCGAGTGGCCGCTCCTGGGATACGCTTATCCTTGCCGGATAAGTTTGATGGGGACTCTAAGTTTTGCCGTGGCTTTCTTTCCCAATGTTCCCTGCATCTGGAGATGATGTCGGACCTGTTTCCCACTGAAAGGTCTAAGGTGGCTTTCGTAGTCAGTCTTCTGTCCGGAAAAGCCCTGTCATGGGCCACACCGCTCTGGGACCGCAATGACCCCGTCACTGCCTCAGTACACTCCTTCTTCTCGGAAATCCGAAGTGTCTTTGAGGAACCTGCCCGAGCCTCTTCTGCTGAGACTGCCCTGTTGAACCTGGTCCAGGGTAATTCTTCCGTTGGCGAGTATGCCGTACAATTCCGTACACTTGCTTCAGAATTGTCCTGGAATAATGAGGCCCTCTGCGCGACCTTCAAAAAAGGCCTATCCAGCAACATTAAAGATGTTCTGGCCGCACGAGAAATTCCTGCTAATCTACATGAACTTATTCACCTAGCCACTCGCATTGACATGCGTTTTTCTGAAAGGCGTCAGGAACTCCGCCAAGATATGGACTCTGTTCGCACGAGGCGTTTCGTCTCCTCGGCTCCTCTCTCCTCTGGTCCCCTGCAATCTGTTCCTGTGCCTCCCGCCGTGGAGGCTATGCAGGTCGACCGGTCTCGCCTGACACCTCAAGAGAGGACACGACGCCGTATGGAGAACCTCTGCCTGTACTGTGCTAGTACCGAACACTTCCTGAGGGATTGTCCTATCCGTCCTCCCCGCCTGGAAAGACGTACGCTGACTCCGCACAAAGGTGAGACAGTCCTTGATGTCTACTCCGCTTCTCCACGTCTTACTGTGCCTGTGCGGATGTCTGCTTCTGCCTTCTCCTTCTCTACAGTGGCCTTCTTGGACTCTGGTTCTGCAGGAAATTTTATTTTGGCCTCTCTCGTCAACAGGTTCAACATCCCAGTGACCAGTCTCGCCAGACCCCTCTACATCAATTGTGTAAATAATGAAAGATTGGACTGTACCATACGTTTCCGCACGGAGCCCCTTCTTATGAGCATCGGATCTCATCATGAGAGGATTGAACTTTTGGTCCTCCCCAATTGCACCTCGGAGATTCTCCTTGGACTTCCCTGGCTTCAACTTCATTCCCCAACCCTGGATTGGTCCACTGGGGAGATCAAGAGTTGGGGGTCCTCTTGTTCCAAGAACTGTCTAAAACCGGTTCCCAGTAACCCTTGCCGTAACTCTGTGGTTCCTCCAGTAACCGGTCTCCCCAAGGCCTATATGGACTTCGCGGATGTTTTCTGCAAAAAACAAGCTGAGACTCTACCTCCTCACAGGCCTTATGATTGCCCTATCGACCTCCTCCCGGGTACTACTCCACCCCGGGGCAGAATTTATCCTCTCTCTGCCCCAGAGACTCTTGCCATGTCCGAATACGTCCAGGAGAATCTAAAAAGGGGCTTTATCCGTAAATCCTCCTCTCCTGCCGGAGCCGGATTTTTCTTTGTCTCCAAAAAAGATGGCTCCCTACGTCCTTGCATTGACTACCGCGGTCTTAATAAAATCACGGTTAAGAACCGCTACCCCTTACCCCTCATCTCTGAACTCTTTGATCGCCTCCAAGGTGCCCACATCTTCACTAAATTGGACTTAAGAGGCGCCTATAACCTCATCCGCATCAGAGAGGGGGACGAGTGGAAAACGGCATTTAACACCAGAGATGGACACTTTGAGTATCTGGTCATGCCCTTTGGACTGTGCAATGCCCCTGCCGTCTTCCAAGACTTTGTCAATGAGATTTTTCGTGATCTATTATACTCCTGTGTTGTGGTGTATCTGGACGATATCCTGATTTTTTCTGCCAATCTAGAGGAACACCGCCGGCATGTCCGTATGGTTCTTCAGAGACTTCGTGACAACCAACTCTATGCCAAAATTGAGAAATGTCTGTTTGAATGCCAATCTCTTCCTTTTCTAGGATATTTGGTCTCTGGCCAGGGACTACAGATGGATCCAGACAAACTCTCTGCCGTCTTAAATTGGCCACGCCCCTCCGGACTCCGTGCTATCCAACGCTTTTTGGGGTTCGCCAATTATTACAGGCAATTTATTCCACATTTTTCTACCATTGTGGCTCCTATCGTGGCTTTAACCAAGAAAAATGCTGATCCCAAGTCCTGGCCTCCTCAAGCAGAAGACTCCTTTAAACAACTCAAGTCTGCCTTTTCTTCGGCTCCCGTGCTCTCCAGACCTGACCCTTCCAAACCCTTCCTATTGGAGGTTGATGCCTCCTCAGTAGGAGCTGGAGCTGTTCTTCTACAAAAAAATCCTTCCGGGCATGCTGTCACTTGTGTTTTTTTCTCTAGGACCTTCTCTCCAGCGGAGAGGAACTACTCCATCGGGGATCGAGAACTTCTAGCCATTAAATTAGCACTTGAGGAATGGAGGCATCTGCTGGAGGGATCAAGATTTCCTGTTATTATCTACACCGACCACAAGAACCTCTCCTACCTCCAGTCGGCCCAACGGCTGAATCCTCGCCAGGCCCGGTGGTCTCTGTTCTTTGCCCGATTTAATTTTGAGATTCACTTTCGTCCTGCCGATAAGAACATTAGAGCCGATGCTCTCTCTCGTTCCTCGGATGCCTCAGAAGTTGATCTCCCTCCGCAACACATCATTCCACCTGACTGCCTGATCTCCACTTCTCCTGCCTCCATCAGACAGACTCCTCCAGGAAAGACCTTTGTTTCTCCACGCCAACGCCTCGGAATCCTCAAATGGGGTCACTCCTCCCATCTCGCAGGTCATGCGGGCATCAAGAAATCTGTGCAACTCATCTCCCGCTTCTATTGGTGGCCAACTCTGGAGACGGATGTTGGGGACTTTGTGCGAGCCTGCACTATCTGTGCCCGGGATAAGACTCCTCGCCAGAAGCCCGCTGGTTTTCTTCATCCTCTGCCTGTCCCCGAACAGCCTTGGTCTCTGATTGGTATGGATTTTATTACTGATTTACCCCCTTCCCGTGGCAACACCGTTATTTGGGTGGTCGTTGATCGATTCTCCAAAATGGCACATTTCATTCCTCTTCCTGGTCTTCCTTCTGCGCCTCAGTTGGCTAAACAATTTTTTGTACACATTTTTCGTCTTCACGGGTTGCCTACGCAGATTGTCTCGGATAGAGGGGTCCAATTCGTGTCTAAATTCTGGAGAGCTCTCTGTAAACAACTCAAGATTAAATTAAATTTTTCCTCTGCATATCATCCCCAGTCCAATGGACAAGTAGAAAGAATTAACCAGATCCTGGGTGATTATTTGCGACATTTTGTTTCCTCCCGCCAGGATGACTGGGCAGATCTCCTTCCATGGGCCGAATTCTCGTATAACTTCAGGGTCTCTGAATCTTCCTCCAAATCCCCATTTTTCGTGGTGTACGGCCGTCACCCTCTTCCCCCCCTCCCTACCCCCTTGCCCTCTGGTCTGCCCGCTGTGGATGAAATTTCTCGTGACCTTTCCATTATATGGAGAGAGACCCAAAATTCTCTCTTACAGGCTTCTTCACGCATGAAGAGGTTCGCGGATAAGAAAAGAAGAGCTCCCCCCGTTTTTTCCCCTGGAGACAAGGTATGGCTCTCCGCTAAATATGTCCGCTTCCGTGTCCCTAGCTACAAGTTGGGACCACGCTATCTTGGTCCTTTCAAAATTCTGTGTCAAATTAATCCTGTCTCTTATAAACTTCTTCTTCCTCCTTCTCTTCGTATCCCTAATGCCTTTCACGTCTCTCTTCTCAAACCACTCATCCTCAACCGTTTTTCTCCCAAATCTGTTCCTCCCACTCCTGTTTCCGGCTCCTCGGACGTCTTCTCGGTCAAGGAGATTTTGGCTGCCAAAAAGGTCAGAGGAAAAAATTTTTTTTTAGTAGACTGGGAGGGTTGTGGTCCTGAAGAGAGATCCTGGGAACCTGAGGACAACATCCTTGACAAAAGTCTGCTCCTCAGGTTCTCAGGCTCCAAGAAGAGGGGGAGACCCAAGGGGGGGGGTACTGTTACGCCGAGCGCTCCGGGTCCCCGCTCCTCCCCGGAGCGCTCGCTTCACCTCCTCCGCTGCAGCGCCCCGGTCACGTCCTCTGACCCGGGGCGCTGCGATCCTGCTGCTAGCCGGGATGCGATTCGCGATGCGGGTAGCGCCCGCTCGCGATGCGCACCCCGGCTCTCCTACCTGACTCGCTCCCCGTCTGTTCTGTCCCGGCGCGCGCGGCCCCGCTCCCTAGGGCGCGCGCGCGCCGGGTCTCTGCGATTTAAAGGGCCACTGCGCCGCTGATTGGCGCAGTGGTTCCAATTAGAGTTATCACCTGTGCACTCCCTATATTACCTCACTTCCCTTGCACTCCCTTGCCGGATCTTGTTGCCTTAGTGCCAGTGAAAGCGTTCCTTGTGTGTCCCTTGCCAGTGTTTCCAGACCTTCTGCCGTTGCCCCTGACTACGATCCTTGCTGCCTGCCCCGACCTTCTGCTACGTCCGACCTTGCTTCTGCCTACTCCCTTGTACCGCGCCTATCTTCAGCAGCCAGAGAGGTGAGCCGTTGCTAGTGGATACGACCTGGTCACTACCGCCGCAGCAAGACCATCCCGCTTTGCGGCGGGCTCTGGTGAAAACCAGTAGTGGCTTAGAACCGGTCCACTAGCACGGTCCACGCCAATCCCTCTCTGGCACAGAGGGTCCACTACCTGCCAGCCGGCATCGTGACAACAAACTTTCATTGCTTGCTTTTAAGGGCTAAATTTTCTGTCCTGGTCATGTGATGATCACACAGATGTTTGACTTTATAAAAAGCTGAGCTATGATAACTGCACTATAGCTGTTATCACTTTTGCACATGACCAAGATGTACCCAAAACAATCACGAAAAGAGGCATGGATCTCAGTGATATCCCATCACTACTTATAAAGAAGAAAGGACATGCATAGTAGTTCTACCCCAGCGTTTATCTGTATACCAGTCTGGCTAATGAGCATTTGTGTAGCTGGTATTGGGTCAGCCTGTTACTGTCTATTCTACTCATCCTGCCATCTTTTAGCTGTCTAATTGGGCAGATTATTTGGTCCTTGATCAATGTTATGTTATTGTATATTGCTGTTGCACACTCCGGTTTGTTTAGGCCACTGAGGAACCCACAGTACATGGCAGAAACGCATTGGATTGTTACAATAAGGGTGTCTGTGCTTGAAGGTAAGACCAAGGGGTAGTTCGGGACGGGGGTCGCCCTTTTTAGGGCAAGTGCTATGACAGTCCCTGTGGGAGCAGAGATAGTCTCACCATATCTCCCTGGTTAGGGGTTACTAGGGTCATTGTCACGCGCAGTTGGAGCAATTGCCTCCCGTGTTATTCCATATACGTATACCTGACCATTCCTTTAATTTTTCGACCTCCATTGATCTGATGTGCAAGTGATTGCTAAGGAAATCTTTGATTTGCTTCATCCTCGGGCCTGTTGGCATTTTCTAAGGGTGGAACTCACTGTCCACCGTGGAAGTGTTTTTTTCGTTATTTGTGTTTGTGGGGTTTCCCTAATTTTATTGGCGTTATATTAAATGTTAAAGGGGTATTCCAGGAAAAAACTTTTTTATAAATATCAACTGGATCCAGAAAGTTAAACAGATTTGTAAATTACTTCTATTAAAAAATCTTAATCCTTTCAGTACTTATGAGCTTCTGAAGTTAAGGTTGTTCTTTTCTGTCTAAATCCTCTCTGATGACACCTGTCTCGGGAAACGCCCAGTTTAGAAGAGGTTTTCTATTGGGTTTTGCTTCTAAACTGGGCATTTCCCGAGACAGGTGTCATCAAAGAGCACTTAGACAGAAAAGAACAACCTTAACTTCCGAAGCTACTAAGTATTGAAAGGATTAAGATTTTTTAATAGAAGTAATTTACAAATCTGTTTAACTTTCTGGAGCCAGTTGATATATATATATATATATATATATATATATATATATATATATATATATATATATATTATATATATATAAAAATAAGTTTTTTCCTGGAAAACCCCTTTAAGTGCTGTGTATCCCATCTGTAATTTCTATACTTACCACTGGGGTGCAATTCATGAATTGTGGCTGCAATTATTGTTCTGTCAATTAGCATTGTTAAAGTGAAAAAACACTTTTGACTATGGTTGTATCAATTTGACACAGTATGAAATTCTAAAAAGCAAATATATGTGTTTATATGTCCTTACAGGACTAAATGACTGTGGAAAATGCTACACTCAAACACATTCTGCTTAGTACCAAATCCCTTGTACAGCATAATATAATTTATATTTTTATTTACCCCATATGTTTCTCAAAACCCATAAACTGTTTTTTATTAACTCTTGGCAAAAATGCAACTTTGGAATCTGAGAGAACAATATGGGTGAGCATATGAATGAAACAAACACTACCACAAAACCCTGGGTCAAAAACTGGTCCAACATAGAAACAAGATCGTACATGATCCTTGCCCGTTGGCACTTCCTCACTATTGATGTGTTAAGAAGCTATGTTAAAATTAGAAACATATGAATATAAATAGTAATCTTTGCCAAGACTTTTGAAGCAAAGATGTAAAATACATAAAAGCATACATTCAAACATAAAAGTTGTGTGAAGTATTTGCAGACCTCTTGTTGATTTTTTACATTTATGTAGTCTCAATTTAACTCTGCCGGATTGCATATATGGGTCAGATATTGTAGTAGTCAGTTCTGGTTGTAGGCAACTGCTGGGTACTTCAGGTAGGAGACACAGTTTATGTGTGTATGCTCAGAGTTGGCTTTTTTAGTCCAAAATAAACATAAAATGTAGCATGTAGCACACACAATAAACCAGAATGTAAATACCTGCCTATCTTGGCTCTAACAAGACAAGGTTGTTTCACCTATGCATAAACTCAAGTCTTACAGTTACAAGTGGTTAGACTTCCGTCACAAGGCTGTTGTGGTTTTCTTGCCACTAGCAAAGTATGCACTAGCTGCAGACTATACAGTACTTATTTGTACTACTGTCTGCATCAAGTTGTTAAAGGAATACTCCGGGCTAGGGAAATGTATCCCCTGCCCCTGATCAAAGAGGGTCCGACCGATGGACCCCCCTGCGATCTCCCTACAGCGCCCTGACTCTACTCGTGAATGGATGCGTGTTGACCACCACACAAAGCAGTGTACAGCGTTCCATCTCTCCCATAGAGATGCATGGCAAACGTAATTGTGGATACAATGGCCATTAAATGGGCTACAGGATAGAGAACTTTGAAGTTGTGATTTTCATTTTGTGAATGTAATTTTGTAGAAAAAAGATACTTTTCATTTAGTGTGAGAGAATGTACAGTGGGGAAAAAAAGTATTTAGTCAGCCACCAATTGTGCAAGTTCTCCCACTGAACCCCTTAAGGACCAGGGGGTTTTCCATTTTTTGCACTTTCCTTTTTTCCTCCTTACCTTTAACCTGTTAAGGACCCAGGGCGTACCTGTACACCCTGAGTCCGCTCCCGATCTATAACGCGGGGCCATAGCTGGGACCCGTGGCTAATAGCGCGCGACATTGATCGCGGTGCCGCGCGCTATTAACCCTTTAGACGCGGCGTTCAACTTTAAAGTGAAACCATGCCGGTTAGCTCAGGGAGCTGTTCGGGCGGCGAAATCGCGGCATCCCGAACAGCTTACAGGACAGTTGGAGGATCCCTACCTGCCTCCTCGCTGTCCGATCGCCGAATGACTGCTCAGTGCCAGAGATCCAGGCATGAGCAGTCAAGTGGCAGAATCATCGATCACTGGTTTCTTATGAGAAACCACTGATCAATGTAAAAGATCAGTGTGTGCAGTGTTATAGGTCCCTATGGGAGCTATAAGACTGCAAAAAAAAAGTGAAAAAAAAGTGAATAAAGACCATTTAACCCCTCTCCTAATAAAAGTTTTAATCACCCCCCTTTTCCCATAAAAAAAACAGTGTAAATAAATATAAAAATATACATATGTGGTATCGCCATGTGCGGAAATGTCCGAATTATAAAAATATATTTTAGTTAAACCACACAGTCAATGGCGTACGCGCAAAAAAATTCCAAAGTCCAAAATACTGCATTTTTGGTCACTTTTTATATCATGAAAAAATAAGTCCTATCAATGCAAAAATGGTACCGATAAAAACTTCAGATCACGGCGCAAAAAAGGAGCCCTCATACCGCCCCATAGGCGGAAAAATAAAAAAGTTAGAGGGGTCAGAACATGACAATTTTAAACGATTTTTCCTGCATGTAGTTATGATTTTTTTCCAGAAGTACGACAAAATCAAACCTACATAAGTAGGGTATCATTTTAACCGCATGGACCTACAGAATAGAGAGGTTTTATTTTTACCGAAAAATCTACTGTGTAGAAACGTAAGCCCCCAAAAGTTACAAAATGCCGCTTTTTTTTTTTTTTCAATTTTGTCTCACATTGATTTTCTTTTCCGTTTCAACGTAAATTTTTGGGTAAAATGACTGACGTCATTACAAAGTAGAATTGGTGGTGCAAAAAATAAGCCATAATATGGATTTTTAGGTGAAAAATTGAAAGAGTTATGATTTTTTAAAGGTAAGTAGGAAAAAACGAAAATGCAAAAACGGAAAAACCCCGGGTCCTTAAGGGGTTAAAAAATCATAACTCTTTCAATTCCCCCCTAAAAATCCATATGGTGGCTTATTTTTTGCTCCACCAATTCTACTTTGTAATCACATTAGTCATTTTATCCAAGAAACTACGGCTTTTTATTCATTCTTTAATTATATAAAAAGTTACCAAAAATACACTATTTTGGACTTTGGAATTTTTTTGCGCGTACGTTATTGACCGTGCGGTTTAATTAATGATATATTTTTATAATTCGGACAGTTCCGCACACGGTGATACAACATATGTTTATTTTTATTTACACAGTTTAGTTTTTTTGTTTTTGTTTTTTATGGTAAAAGGGGGTGATTCAAACTTTTATTAGGGGAGGGGTTAAATGATCTTTATTAACTTTATTTCCACTTTTTTTTTTTTTGCAATGTTATAGCCCCCATAGGGGGCTATAACACTGCACACACTGATCTTTTTGCATTGATCATTGTTAACCCATAGGATGATCAATGATTCTGCCACTTGACTGCTCATGCCTGGATCTCAGGCACTGAGCAGTCATTCAGCGATCGGACACACAGAAGGAAGGTAGGGGTCCTCCTTGTGTGCTCCAGCTGTTCAGGATGCCACAATTTTGCTGCAGCGGTCCCGAACAGCCGACTGAGCTAGCTGGGAGTAGTTTACTTTCACTTTAGATGCGGCGATCAACTTTGAACACTGTGTCTAAAGGGTTAATAGCCATCAGTGCAGCGCGCTATTAACCAAGGGTCCCGGCCATTAGAGCCCCGCGTTATAGAATGGGAGCGGACTCAGGGCGTCCAGGTATGCCCTTGATCCTTAAGTGGTTAAAAAGATGACAGAGGCCTGTAATTTCCATCATAGGTATACTTCAACTGTGAGAGACATAATGAGAATAAAATCCATAAACTCACATTGTCTGATTTTTTAAAGAATTTCTTTGCAAATTATGGTGGAAAATAAGTATTTGATCAATAACAAAAGTTCATCTCAATACTTATATATACCCTTTGTTGGCAATGACAGAGGTCAAACATTTTCTTAAGTCTTCACAAGGTTTTCACACACTGTTGCTGGTATTTTGGAGCATTCCTCCATGCAGATCTCCTCTAGCGCAGTAATGTTTTGGGGCTGTCGCTGGGCAACATGGACTTTCCACTCCCTCCAAAGGTTTTCTATTGGGTTGAGATCTGGAGACAGGCGAGGCCACTCCATGGCCTTGAAATGCTTCTTACGAAGCCACTCCTTTGTTGCCCAGGCGGTATGTTTGGGATCATTGTAATGCTGAAAGACCCAGCCACATTTCATCTTCAGTACCCTTGCTGATGGAAAGAGGTTTTCCCTCAAAATCTCACAGCCCCAAACCCTAACTATAAATGGAACCCGGACAAAAGTGAGGCCCTAAATATTTCCCTCCCCTCCAATATAGTCCAGCAGTTAAGGTCTAACTATCCCTTCCGATGGTGCACGGGCTCACTCCGATACCTAGGCTTACACGTCCCCGCCGATCTAAAAGATTTCTTTAGTCTCAATTTCCCCCCACTATTATAAGCCATTAAAGCAGACCTGTCCAGATGGGAGCACAGAGACTTCTCATGGATAGGATGTATCAACATAATAAAGAAGAATGTGCTCCCAAGACTCCTAAATCTTTTCTCTGGCGCACCTTTTTGCCCAACAAGGTTTTTCTTTGGGAAGCTCTCTGCGCTCCTCTCTGAATTTGTCTGGGCAGGTAAGTGTCCTAGACTAGCTCGCCGCTTTATAACCAGATGCAAATCTGAGGGGGGACTGGGTCTTCCTGACTGCCACCTTTATTACATGGCAGCGGTTTTTGCTAGAGTGCTTGACTGTTGTGTGCCCACACAAACTAAACAGTGGATAGCTTTGGACCACAATCTATCATCCATTGATCACAGAACGGTGCTATGGCTTCCAAAAACAGCCCTAACATCCTCTCTCTATTCCTCTCTACCTCCGATTACTGCCTCCATTGCCCACATCCATTGTTTTTCTCCTGTCAGGTGCTCCCCTGCTCACTCCTGGCAACCCCCTAACACCACTAATAGGGAACCCAGATTTCTCCTCTGCTCTGACTATCCATTCCTTCTTGGACCTATCTAAGGTGGATGGAGCATTCATTACCAAATTCCTGTCCCCGACAGGATTGAAGTCCCTGGATAACATCATAACGACCTCACCTGTGATGATGTCTCACATTCTTCAACATTCTCAGCTATGCCACTACTATTTGACTGCCAGGGACTCCTTGCTCCTACCCCATCCTCCTATCCCTTTTGAGAGGTTCTGTCTCTCTATTACACAAGTGCATCACTCTGTGAGCACCTTGTACGCCCTTCTTCTGGATTCATCCCTTGATGATCCTTTACCATTCCGTATCAGATGGGAAAAGGTACTAAACACGTTTTTCTCAGAAGGGGAATGGAGGAAGGCTGTCCAATTTTGCCACAAAACCTTGGTTTCCTACAGGTCTCAGGAAAATAATTACAAGATCTTGACTAGGTGGTATAGAGTGCCAACCCTCTTGTCCAAATTCTACCCAGGTCTTCCTGATTCCTGCTGGAGATGTGGGAGTCCAGGTGGTTCCATGTGCCAGATCTGGTTGTTGTGCCCATTGCCAGACTCTTTTTGGACCCAGGTCCTTGACTTTATCCATAGATTGACATCAATACGCTTAGATAGAAATCCCGCTATCTTACTTCTGTTCATCCTCCCCCCCCCTCAGTACTAGGTTGGCGTATATGTCTTGTTAGATTTATGATAATGGCTGCTAGATCGCTCATCCCTAGATGTTGGAAGTCTACCTCCCCTCCCTCCTTCTCCTCCTGGCTTCAAGAACTTACCCATGTTCATAGAATGGAGGAACTGCTAACAGACTCCAAGAATCAAATGGATAAACATGTGAGTGTGTGGAGCCCATGGATGACCTTCCTCTTTTCGGATGAGTATAGGGCCCTACATGCCACATGATGGTATTTGTTCTCCTTACTTAGACCTGACTTCGCTCAGACACATACCCTTGTCTTTAGCTGTCAGCTTGACTGTTGTGTTGGGTCCGCCATGCTTCCGAACACCGTGGTTGGTACTTGCTATTTGCTCTGTTCTTCATCATTTCTCTCTACCTCTCTACTTTCCTCTCTCCTCTTTTCTAACCTGTACCTACCTTTTCTTCCTTTGGACCCCCTCTCCTCCCTCAGCCTCCCCTCCCCTTCCTTCCCCCTTTTTCCTCTCTCTTCCCTATCCCTTCCTTTCCCATTCCCTCCCTCCCCCTTCACTTACACCCTCTTCCCTTCCCTTCCCCCCTGTCCCGGGTATCGGTCCACCTGCTTAGACAGACTCTCTGCAACCCGTGTTATTGGATAAACAACTGATTCGCACCTAACAGCAAAGTACCGCCATAATTTCAATATTATTATGTTACCCTTGCTGTAAGTGCTGGTCCCTGTTCACACTAGGGAGTTGTTCCATTCTAGCAATTTATTGTGCTGATATGTTCCTTCCTTTCCGGTTATTATTGAAGAAAACCTTAATAAAGCTTTACTTTAATAAAAAAAAAAAAAAAAAAAAACAGCCCCAAAGCATGATGTTTCCACCCCCATGTTTCACAGTAGGTATGGTGTTCTTTGGATTCAACTCAGCATTCTTTCTCCGACAAACATGACGAGTTGAGCTTTGACCAAAATGTTCCACTTTGGTTTCATCTAACCATATGACATTCTCCCAGTATTCTTCTGGATCATCCAAATGCTCTCTAGCAAACTTCAGATGGGCCGGGACATGTACTGGCTTAAGCAGGGGGACACGTCTGGCGCTGCATGATTTGAGTCCCTGGTGGCGTAGTGTGTTACTGATGGTAGCCTTTCTAACTTTGGTCCCAGCTCTCTGCAGGTCATTCACTAGGTCCCCCGTGTGGTTCTGGGATTTTTGCTCTCCGTTCTTGTGATCATTTTGACACCACGGGGTGAGATCTTGCGTGGAGCCCCAGATCGAGGGAGATTATGAGTGGTCTCATATTTCTTGCATTTCCTAATAATTGTTCCCACAGTTGATTTCTTCACACCAAGCTGTTTGCCTATTGCAGATTCAGTGTGCCCAGTCTGGTGCAGGTCTACAATTTTGTTTCTTGTGTCCTTTGACAGCTCTTTGGTCTTGGCCATAGAGGAATTTGGAGTGTGACTGTTTGAGGTTGTGGACAGGTGTCTTTTATACTGATAACAAGTTCAACCAGGAGCCATGAATACAGGTAATGAGTGGAGGACAGAGGAGACTATTAAAGAAAAAGTTACAGGTCTGTGAGAGCAAGAAATCTTGCTTGTTTGTAGGTGGGCAAATACTTATTTTCCACCATAATTTGCAAATAAATTCTTTAAAAATTAGACAATGTAATTTTATGGATTTTCTCATTATGTCCCTCATAGTTGAGGTATACCTATGATGAAAATTACAGGCCTCTATCATCTTTCTAAGTGGGACAACTTGCACAATTGTTGGCTGACTAAATACTTTTTCGCCCCACTGTATCTCCCAGTTTTTTTTTCCTCATTAGAACCTGATACTGAGATATGTTCTTTTCTATTAATTTGTTTCTATACTGATGGTAATTTCTGCTTTATTATAGTGCATTATTATTGGGACAACCATCTTGCCTGAGATACTTATAACAGTATTTTAAATGTGCTTTATAGCAAGCCTCATGGACGTAGAAAAATAGAACTATTGACTTCTATGGGGGATTTTCAAGACATGCTCTGACCATCATTTTTTTTATGTTAATTCATCTTATCAATATAGTGGGATCTCATTTCCCTGTAATAGTTTGGAAGAAAGATGAGACAGAGGGAATATGATAGAAACATTAAAATACATAAAGAGAATCAACACAGTTAAAGGAGAAGGGTATATTATAAAGAAGAAACACTATCACAACAGATCACAGTTTTATATAAGAGGGGCAAAGGTTTAAGTAGTAATATCAGGAAGTATTACTTTACTAAGAGAGTAGTGGATGCATGGAATAGCCTTCCAGCAGAAGTGGTAGCTACAAATACAGTGAAGGAGTTTAAAGGGGTACTCCCGTGGAAACCTTTTTTTTTTTTAAATCAACTGGTGCCAGAAAGTTAAACAGATTTGTAAATCACTTCTATTAAAAAAATCTTAATCCTTCCAGTACTTTTTAGGGGCTGCATACTAAAGAGAAATCAAAAAAAGAAATGCATTTCCTCTGATGTCATGACCACAGTGCTCTCTGTTGACCTCTGCTGTCCATTTTAGGAACTGTCCAGAGCTGGGGAAAATCCCCATAGCAAACATATGTTGCTCTGGACAGTTCCTAAAATGGACAGTAGAGGAAATGCATTTCTTTTTTGGATTTCTCTTTAGTATACAGCCCCTAAAAAGAACTGGAAGGATTAAGATTTTTTAATAGAAGTGATTTACAAATCTGTTTAACTTTCTGGCACCAGTTGATAAAAAAAAAAAGTTTTCCACGGGATTACCCCTTTAAGCATGCATGGGAAAAGCATAAGGCTATCCTTCATATAAGATAGGGCCAGGGACTATTCATAGTAGTCAGGATATTGGGCAAACCAGATGGGCCAAATGGTTCTTATCTGCCGATACCTTCTATGTTTCTATGTTTCTATAATCCTATCTGTGATGAAAGTGAGGAGACTGCTGAAAAGTAATCTCTCTAGAAAAGAATCATTTTATAAGGAGGCTTTTAAACCATAATAAAAAAATAAATAAAAAAACTGCAAGATTTCAGGGTTATTTTAAAATATACATAGTAAAATTAGAAAAAAAAACTTGATGCAAACAATAGGTCGTTTCTGATGACACATTCCCTTTAACTTTAGCATGAAGTCTATTATTTAATGTAAATACATATTATCACTTGGCAAATATAAACATTATCATTTTTCTGTTTGCTAAAGGACTTACTCTCTTAGATGGAAGGTTTTATTGAGTGTGTCTTGGCATTTTTGCTGCTTTTGAACAATGTCATAGCATGAGATAGTTTTCTTTGCTATGAAACGTAATGTGGACAGCTATCAATCATTCCATAATCTGCTGTTTTCCCTGAGGATAGATCAGATCTACTGTTGCCAGAATTCAGGCTTGTATTGATTAAATGTAATAAGATTTAAATAGCTGTCTACCAGCTGGAATTTTGGCTTTACACCCTTAACTGGGCTGTGCTTCAAACACAGCATGCAATAGTCTCCCCCGAATTAATCTGTAAAAATTTTTCTTTAGTGTAAAGAGACTTTGATGGGATTTGTTCTGTTTCTGTCTATCTTTGAAACTTTTAAGCGTTTGATAAAATAGGTAAATAATTTATTGAATGTGATAGGTGAACTCAGTTTAGAGTTTAAGTATTTAAGTGAAGAACTATCTAACTCATGTTAAATAGAATTAAAAAATGCCTTGAAGAAATCTTACCTGTGATGTTTTTTTAAAATAAATTTATACTAATGCTAAACTTTATATGTGTAGAGTGCTAGCACCAGTTTGACAACAGCCCATAATATAAAGACTATAATACAGGTAAATAAGTCTGGCACAGCTAGTCCTTCTGCAGCTGCACTAAATCACAGTGGACTAAATCACCTGTCTCTACAGGGGTGCATGGTGTAAAGTCCATGAAACCAGCATAATGAAGATGAGAAAAAGTTGCACTCACCGGTCTGTAGATATACTTGAGAAAACTTCATTTCATAAAAGCAAATACATGTGCAGCTGGTTATAGTCAGCGAAGCTGAGCCTAACCTGCTGCACATGTATTTGCTTTTATGAAATTAAGTTTTCTCAAGCACATCTACAGACCGGTGAGTGTAACTTTTTCTTATCTTCATTATGCTGGTTCAATAATATAAAGATATTCTTTTATTAAAGGGACTCCATATGCGTAACTAATCTGTAGGCCCTCACATTTATGTCGTTGTGGTATACATTGGCATACCCTTTCTTTTTCTACATAGATTATAGTAGTAGACTCGAATATTCTATACAGAAGGATCTAATATAAAAATGTAAATCTCTCAGTACACATTTTTTACAATGGGAACTAATTGAGGATCAATGACACTTTATGCCTAGTAATTCCATTCAGAATTGCATTAAACTGCTTGAGTGATCCATCGGATCATGTTTGGTATTATATATAGACCAGCCAGGAAAATAAAATGGCTAAGCATGGGTTCCAAAGTGGCAGATTTTTGTAGAAATAGATGGGGATTACTGCTGATACAACCTATATTAATTTGTACCGAACTAATATTTGGAAATGTCTGCAATAAAATTGCAACAAATGAACAATATCTTAACATGTTGTTTCAAAAAGTGAATATAAGTAACTTTTTAATATAACTTATTAGAGAAAGATGTATCTGTTACCTCTGAGGAGACACTTCTTATGCTTTCTCTTGTAATGATCATATACTCTTAATTCACTTAATGCCCATAGAAGTCTATGGAGAATAGAGGGAAAGGAGGGGGAGAAGGGGCAGTGAGGGATAACTTCCGGGATAACTAAAAATCAGAGATGGAGCCTGTTGGAACTGGTGGAAAATGTCTTTTATATAAGTAATGAGTTAGATAAAGGTCAGAAAAATTGCTAATTTTTATGTATACACTTGACAATCTGTCATCTCATAAGACAGGTATGTTCTTTGTACCAAGACTTGCTGACATATGCATAGACTGTAGTCAAGTGCATCTGTTCATGTCTATCATGTTTTCTCACATAGGCCTTATATATGATATTATATATATAATATTTGTGCATACACAAAAAATAATTCAATAGGACATCCATCTTAACATGCAAATAAAAGACATTATTAAGTACATAGGGGGAGATTTATCAAAACCAGCAGAGAGGAAGAGTGGTGCAGTTGCCCAGAACAACAAATCAGATTGCTTCTTTAATTTTTAAAGAGGCCTATGAAAAATGAAATAAGCAATCTGATTGGTTGCTATGGACAACTGCACCACTCTTCCTCTGCACACGTTTTGATAAATCTCCCCCATAATGTATATATACCTATATGGTATTAACTCTTCTTCATGAGAATGGATCTTATAAAAAGTAACATTGCCTTTGTCCCTGCTACAGCAGGTGCAATCTAAACAATCATGACATGGCGGCACTCATCCCAAAGGAAAATGCCTCTGTCAGAATAGTGTGCATTTAGTCAGAAAATTGATGCATTAGTGCTACAGTAAATCTTTAAATGAAAACTGAAATAAATGAAACATGATGACTTGAAGTAAAGGTCTCCGAACCAATCCCAGATTGCTTCTAAGATCATTCATAATCCAAACCTCCCACTCCTATCTCTAAGACATGACTTGTGCTGCACCTAACATCTACAGTTTTACAAATGGCCTGAAAACATGTTTTTAGGAAGACCTTTCATACTCCTTAATTTAGCTGTCCCCCGCCTGTCCATTCTCTATCTACATTATTACACAGAACCTGATTCCTTCACTTAAAGGGGTACTCCGGTGGAAAACTTATTTTTCCATGCCATGACTAAAGGCCTTGTGGCCTGAAACGCGTCGGCGTTTGAGGACTTATAGCTATGCAGTCCTGCACTATTGTCCTTGTGTTACATTGTTTGCCTGCCACGGGATTTTAACTTGGATCTAAATAAAGGATACTTTTATTCAGTGCTGGCTCCACCCTTCTTCTGGAATCTGCTTTGCTTCAGAGGCTGGCCGTGCACGTGTGGGATCAGGTGAGCTGATACAAACTCTCTTTCAATCTTAGATTTGTAAATTACTTCTATTAAAAAATCTTAATCATTCCAGTACTTATTAGCTGCTGAATACTACAGAGGAAATTATTTTCTTTTTGGAACACAGAGCTCTCTGCTGACATCATGACCACAGTGCTCTCTGCTGACACCTCTGTCCATTTTAAGAACTGTCATGAGTAGGAGAAAATCCCCATAGCAAACATATGCTGCTCTGGACAGTTCCTAAAAGGGACAGAGATGTCAGCAGAGAGCACTGTGTTCATGATGTCAGCAGAGAGCACTGTGTTCCGAAAAGAGAATAATTTCCTCTGTAGTATTCAGCAGATAATAAGTACTAGAAGGATTAAGATTTTTTTAATAGAAGTAATTTACAAATCTGTTTAACTTTCTGGCACCAGTTGATTTAAAAAAAAAAAGTTTTCCATCGGAGTACCCCTTTAACTGTAATCCTAACTTTCTATAAACTCAGGCACTTCATATCTGTGTATACAGAGTCATGAGTCGGATGCTCATTGCATCTGCTACTTTATTTTATATAAATAAAATAGATGGTTAGGCCATTGTACAAAATTTGTTACCCAATTTTATCAAAGATTGTGAACTCAGAAACGCTGTAAAATACAGATGAAGCCATCCAGAGACGTGCACAGACATTTAAAAGTGCAGGGACTCAAGTTCAACAGGGACACTTCACTGTGGTGTTCCTGTACTGTGACATCACTGTGTATTATCCCTGTACTGTGACATCGCTGCATGTATTAACCCTGTACTGTGACATGACCGTGTATTATTCCTGTACTGTGACATCACTGCGTGGATTACCCCTGTACTGTGACATCACTGTTTGTATTATGCCTGTACTGTGACATCACTGTGTATTATCCCTGTACTGTGACATCACTGTGTGTATTAACCCTGTACTGTGACATCACTGTGTGTATTATACCTGTACTGTGACATTGCTGTGTGTAATATCCATGTACTGTGACATCACTGTGTGTATTGTCCCTGTACTGTGACATCACTGTGTATATTATACCTCTAATGTGACATCCCTGTGTGTATTATACCTGTACTGTGACATCCCTGTGTGTATTATACCTGTACTGTGACATCACTGTGTTTATTATACCTGTACTGTGACATCACTGTTTGTATTATACCTGTACTGTGACATCGCTGTGTGTAATATCCCTGTACTGTGACATTACTTTCTATTATCCCTGTACTGTGACATCACTGTGTATATTATACCTCTAATGTGACATCCCTGTGTGTATTATACCTGTACTGGGACATCCCTGTGTGTATTATACCTGTACTGTGACATCACTGTGTATTATTCCTGTACTGTAAAATCACTGTTCATTATCACTGGACTGTGGCATCATTGTGGGCATTATACCTGCACTGTGACATCACTGTGTGTATTATTCCTGTACTGTGACATCACTGTCTATTATCCCTGTACTGACATTACTGTGTGTATTATCCCTTTACTGTGACATCACTGTGTATAATACCTGTACTGTGACATCACTATGTGTATTGTTCCTGTACTGTGACATCACTGTGTATTATTCCTGTACTGTAACATCACTGTTAGAGATGAGCAAATTGAATCAGACTGTTCCATGATGGGAGCTGTAGTACCTGTACTAATAGACAGATTGCCCCAGGTGCTACTCCTGACACCCAATGCGATTGTCCTTTCTATTGGAGAGATGGAGTGGCCTTCTCCTGCGCTCGCATCTCTGCACTATACTCCGGCCGGCTAGTGATGTAAATAGAATTCACATCACTTATTCATGTTTCCCGCAGAGAGCTGTGATTGGCCAGATGGTTCCAGTCAATCACAGCTCTCTGCGGGAAATATGAATAATAGGTATTATATACGGCATGTACTCATACTACAGTGGGCCGTATCTATACATTATACAGGACGATCACATCTGGTGTCAGAAGTGACACCCACAGCGATCTGTCTATTAATGCAGGTACTACAGCTCCCAGCATGGAGCAGAGTGTGATCCATGTTGGGAGCAGTAGTACCTGCAGTTGAGGTCAGATCACAGCAGGTGTCACTCCTAACAACCGATGTGATCATCCTATTTAGATGCGAGAAAGCCGCCCAAATTTATACATTATACAGGGCAATCGCAGCGGGTGTCAGGAGGGACACCCAGGGCGATCTGTATATTAGCACAAGTACTACTACTCCCATCATGGAACAGTCTGTTCCCTGCTGGGAGTAGTAGTACTAACTAAAAAATGTAGTACTACCTAAAAAATGTAAAAAAAAAAAAAATCGAGGAAAAAATTGAAACACACACTTTATTAACCCCTTGCCGTAGAACGCCGGGTTTATACAGTGCTACGGCACGGGAGGGTTATGAAGCGAGCTCAGGAGCTGAGCACGCATCATACCGGCATGGTCCCGGCTGCTATCAGCAGCCAGGACCCGTGGTTAATGCCAGAACTCGCTGTTACAGCAGATGTCCGGCATTAACTCTTTAGACGCGGCAATCAAAGTTGATTGCCGCGTCTAAAAGTAAAAGTATCCCGGCAGCTCAGTCGGGCTGATCGAGACATTGCGATAAAATCATGATGTCCCGATCAGCTAGGACATAGCAGAAGGGTGCCTTAGCTCCTGCGAATCTGAACGGCGATTGATTGCTGCAAGCCTGAAATCCAGGTTTGAGCAATCAACTGCCGATAACACTGATCAATGCAAAGATATGGCTTTGCAGTGATCTGTGTAAAAGATCCGTGTGTGCAGTGTTATAGCCCCCTATGGGAGCTATAACACTGCAAAAAAAAGTGAACAAATAAAGTTAATAAAGATCGTTTAACCCCTTCCCTAATAAAATTTGAATCCCCCCTCTTTTCCCATAAAAAAACTGTGTGAATAAAAATAAACATATGTGGCATCGCCGCATGTGTAAATGTCCGAACTATAAAAATATATTGTTAATTAAACTGCACGGTCAATGGCGTATGCGCAAAAATTTTGGTCACTTTTTATAACATAAAGAAATTAATAAAAAGCGATCAAAAAGTCAGATCAAAACAAAAATGGTACCAATAAAAACTGCAGATCATGGCGCAAAAAATGAGCCCTCATACCGCCCCGTACATGGAACAATAAAAAAGTTATAGGGATCAAAAGAGGGCAATTTTAAACGTATACATTTTCCTGCATGTAGTTATGATTTTTTTCCCAAAGTAATAAAAAATCAAACCTATATAAGTAGGGTATCATTTTAATTGTATGGACCTACAGAATACAGATAAGGTGTCATTTTTTATGAAAAATGTACTGCGTAGAAACAGAAGCCCCCAAAATTTACAAAATGGCGTTTTCTCTTCCATTTTGTCGCACAATAATTTTTTTTTCCGTTTCGCCGTAGATTTTTGGGTAAAATGATTAATGCCATTACAAAGTAGAATTGGTGGTGCAAAAAATATGCCATCATATGGATTTTTAGGTGCAAAATTGAAATACGGTAGTTATGATTTTTAAAAGGTAAGGAGGAAAAAACTAAAGTGCAAAAACAAAAAAAACGCTATGGGGGAGATTTATCAAAACCTGTGCAAATGAAAAGTTGCCCAGTTGCCCATAGCAACCAATAAGATTGCTTCTTTTATTTTGCAGAGGCCTTGTTAAAAATGAAAGAAGTGATCTGATTGGTTGCTATGGGCAACTGGGCAACTTTTCCTCTGGACAGGTTTTGATAAATTTCCTCCTATGTTCTTAAGGGGTTAAATGCATAATTAAAATACATTACTAATTAAAAAAAAAAGAATTATTTGGCGAATCGAACATATCAAATTTTTCAAAAATTTGCTCGTGTCTAACAGTTAACAAGTGTGAGCTGCATAAACCTTTTTGTTTTATATCTATATTTCATGCCCACACATGATTCGTGATAGGGCGCTCCACTAACCACCTTACCATGGATATTTAGACATCCAAAGAACGTAGGATCGAGGAGTTCCATTCCCAGACAAAAAAAAAAATTCAGCACAACTAAACACAAAAGACAAATTAGAAATCATATCCCCCAAATATCTAAAAACAACAATGGGAGATTAAATGTTTAAACACCTACTTACACTTGAAGGAACAATCCTGAACACAGGTTAAAGGGGTACTCCCGTGGAAAACTTTTTATTTTAAATCAATTGGTGCCAGAAAGTTAAACAGATTTGTAAATTACTTCTATTAAAAAATCTTATTCCTTCCAATACTTTTTAGGGGCTGTATACTAAAGAGAAATCCAAAAAAGAAATGTATTTTCCTCTGATGTCATGACCACAGTGCTCTCTGCTGACCTCTGCTGTCCATTTTAGGAACTGTCCAGAGCAGGAGAAAATCCTCATAGCAAACATATGCTGCTCTGGACAGTTCCTAAAATGGACAGCAGAGTTCAGCAGAGAGCACTGTGGTCATGTCATGACATCAGAGGAAATGCATTTCTTTTTTGGATTTCTCTTTAGTATACAGCCCCTAAAAAAGTACTGGAAGGATTAAGATTTTTTAATAGAAGTGATTTACAAATCTGTTTAACTTTCTGGCACCAGTGGATTTAAAAAAAAAAGTTTTCAATGGGAGTACCCCTTTAACCCCTTCCCGACCTATGACATACCTGTACGTCATGGGTGGCAAGGTGTTCCCGACCCATGACATACAGGTACGTCATGAACATTACTGCCGCTACTCGCGGCATCCCGCAGCGCCCGGAAAGATGGTGGCTATCACTAGCCAGCCATCTTACCATGCGACCACGGGGGGTTTCATCCCCCCCCCCCCCCCCCTCAGCGATCGCTGCTATCAGCTGGTCAAATCTGACCAGCTGATAGCAGCGTTTCGCTATGAAAATACTTAGCAGCGCGGTGTGTGTGTCCCGATCACGGGGATCGGGACACACACTGCTCTGCTAAGTGTCCCTGATCCGTCCCCCGGCGTCACTTACCCGTCCGAGCGGTGTCCCGAGCGTTCCCGGCGGTCCTGGCGTCCTCCATGCGGTCCCGGCTGCGCTGCGTCCCGGCGGTGAGTTTCCAGCAGCAGGGCGGCATCTTCATTGGCAGCAGTGAGATCGCCGTAAAGCGATCTCACTGCTGTCTCTGAGAGTTTCAAAACTGCAACTCCCAGCATGCCCAGACAGCCTTTGGCTTTCTTGGCATGCTAGGAGTTGTAGTTTTGCAACATCTGGAGGCCCACAGTTTGGAGACCACTGTATAATGGTCTCCAATCTGTGCTCTTCCAGATGTTGCAAAACTACAAATCTCAGCATGCTCAGTCTGTCCAGGCATGCTGGGAGTTGTAGTTCTCTAACATCTGGAAGAGCACAGATTGGAGACCATTATACAGTGGTCTCCAAACTGTGGACCTCCAGATGTTGCAAAACTACAACTCCCAGCATGCCCAGACTGCCCAAGCATGCTGGAAGTTGTAGTTCGGCAACATCTGATCCTTCAGATATTGCCGAACTACAACTTCCAGCATGCCTGGGCAGTCTGGGCATGCTGGGAGTTGTAGTTTTGCAACAACTGGAGGCACACTAGTTGGGAAACATTGTCCGTTTCCTTCCTCAGTGCCTCCAGCTGTTGCAATTGTTGCAAAACTATAACTCCCAGCATGCACTGACAGACCATGCATGCTGGGAGTTGTAGTTTTGCAACAGCTGGAGGCACACTGGTTTGGAAACCCTAAGTTTGGTTGCAAAACACTTGAAAGTTTATTACTTAACTTAGTGTTTCCAAACCAGTGTTCCTCCAGCTGTTGCAAAACTACAACTCCCAGCATGCACAGACAGCCAAAGGGCATGCTCGGAGTTTGCAACAGCTGGATGTTTGCCCCCTCCCCCCAATGTGAATGTACAGGGTACACTCACATGGGCGGAGGTTTACAGTGAGTGCTGCAAGTTTGAGATGGCACAAATTTTGCGCTGCAGCTCAAACTTCCAGCGGCAAACTTGCTGTGAACCTCTGCCCATGTGACTGTACCCTAAAAACACTACACTACACTAACACTAACCTAAAATAAAAAGTAAAAAACACTACATATACACATACCCCTACACAGCCCCCCTCCCCCCAAAAAATGAAAAACGTCTGGTACGCTACTGTTTCCAAAACGGAGCCTCCTGCTGTTGCAAAATAATAACTCCCAGTATTGCCGGACAGCCATTGACTGTCCAGGCATGCTGGGAGTTTTGCAACAGCTGGAGGCACCCTGTTTGGGAATCATTGGCATAGAATACCCCTATGTCCACCCCTATGCAAATCCCTAATTCAGGCCTCAAATGCGCATGGCGCTCTCTCACTTTGGAGCCCTGTCGTATTTCAGGGCAACAGTTTTGGGACACATATGGGGTATCACCTTACTCGGGAGAAATTGCCTTACAAATTTTGGGGGGCTTTTTCTTCTTTAACCCCTTATGAAAAGGTGAAGTTGGGGTCTACACCAGCATGTTAGTGTAAAAAAATAAATTTTTTACACTGACATGCTGGTGTTGCCTATACTTTTCATTTTCACAAGAGGTAAAAGGGAAAAAAGACCCTCTAAATTTGTAACGCAATTTCTCCTGAGTACGGAGATACCCCATATGTGGGCGCAAAGTGCTCTGGGGGCGCACAACAAGGCTCAGAAGGGAGAGTGCACCATGTACATTTGAGGCGATTTGCACAGGGGTGGCTGATTGTTACAGCAGTTCTGATAAACGCAAAACAATAAATATCCATATGTGACCCCATTTTGGAAACTACACCCCTCACGGAATGTAATAAGGGGTGCAGTGAGCATTTACACCCCACTGGTGTATGACAGATTTTTGGAACAGTGGTCTGTGAAAATGAAAAATAAAATTTTTGATTTGCACAGTCCACTGTTTCAAATATCTGTCAAACGCCAGTGGGGTGTAAATGCTCACTGCACCCCTTATTAAATTCCATGAGGGGTATAGTTTCCAAAATGGGGTCACATGTGGGGGGGGGGTCCACTGTTCTGGCACCATAGGGGCTTCCTAAATGGGACATGCCCCCCAAAAACCCTTTCAGAAAAACTCACTCTCCAAAATCCCATTGTCGCTCCTTCCCTTCTGAGCCCTCTACTGCGCCCGCCGAACACTTTACATATGCATATGAGGTATTTCCTTACTCGAGAGAAATTGGGTTACAAATTTTAGGGGGATTTCTCTCCTGTTACCCCTTGTAAAAATTCAAAAATTGGATCTACAAGAAAATGCGAGTGTAAAAAATGAAGATTTAGAATTTTCTCCTTCACTTTGCTGCTATTCCTGTGAAACACCTAAAGGGTTAAAACACTTACTGAATGTCATTTTAAATACTTTGGGGGGTGCAGTTTTTATAATGGGGTCATTTATGGGGTATTTCTAATATGAAGACCCTTAAAATCCACTTCCAACCTGAACTGGGCCCTGAAAAATTACAATTTTGAAAATCTTGAGAAAAATTGGAAAATTGCTGCGGAACTTTGAAGCCCTCTGGTGTCTTTCAAAAGTAAAAACTTGTCAATTTTTTAATGCAAACATAAATTATACATATTGTATATGTGAATCAATATGTAATTTATTTGGAATATCCATTTTCCTTTCAAGCAGAGACTTTCAAAGTTAGAAAAATGCTAAATTTATAAAATTTTCATGAAATTTTTAGATTTTTTACCAAGAAAGGATGCAAATATCAGTGAAATTTTACCAATAACATAAAGTGGAATATGTCACGTAAAAACAATCTCGGAATCAGAACGATAAGTAAAAGCATTAATAAGTAAAAAGTTATTAATGTTTAAAGTGACAGTGGTCAGATTTTCAAAAAATGCCCAGGTCATGAAGGTGAAAATGGGCTGGGTCATGAAGGGGTTAAGCTAATAACTGGAAGATGGGACAATTATTTATAGAATATAATAGCCATATTGAAACGACTGGGGAGAAATTGAGAAATTTCTCCCTAGTCATTTGAGAAATGTAAACAGTAAAATCTACCTAAATTACCAGGAGAACATTTGCATCAAGTTAGAAATGGAAATTACACAATATAAATCTAAGAAACTACTATGGTTATGCAACAAAACCACACAGAATTCACATGTTCTATGAGGAGCAGTGACCACCAGCACATCTCTTCATTCCTCTTCTCACTCCTCCGCACTGCCATAGCTACCTCTCCTCCTGCTGCGCCACTACTGCTCCTCTCTGACTTCCCCACATGTCTGGGAAAGCATTAAGGAGCAGCGGTGGAGCAGCTGGAGGAGGGGGTGCGATGATGTTTGGTGCATTTACTCCATGACCCAGACATACGTACCTGTGCCATACTCCATTCATTTCAATAAGCCTAGTCAGCTAGTAATTCTGTTCAGCTCATTCATTGAAATAAATGGTGTATGGCAGGAATATGGCAGCAGCTGGGTTTCAGCATTTTTCCCCAAAAAATGTATTTCTAATAAAATGAAGGTTAAGCTCTTTAAAGTCCCCTCCCTTTGTGTTTTATATACTAGATTTATATTACGTGATCTTCCATGGTATATTCTGGATTGTTTGGTTCTCTGACAGACACATGGGTAGATTTGTTAAATCCTATGTAAAGAAAGTGTAGTAAAATTGGCTTCTTTTGCTTTTAAAAAGTCCTCTTAAAGCTTTAGAATTAATCTGGTTGGTATTGGGACCTGCACCAAAGTTTTCTTATCTAGTGCAGAATACAGTCGTCCTTAAAAATACAGCTGGCTATACACATGCATACTCAGCTCAGGATAGATGATGGAATTCCCTTTATCTATCACATAGAAAACAATGCTATGAACTTCTGATCAGGAAGAATAAGTAGGTCTACAGAGTTTTGAGAGGAAAGGCCTTCTATTAATACCGTACATAGGAGAAAAGGTTATAATTTTACTAGCAGAACACTTTAAGTTACTAAAATTTTCCTACAAAAACCAAGGAGTAGTGTTAAGTAGGAGTAGTGTTAAGAAAAAAAAAATCTACTTTTAAAAAGGTCACTAGGCACATGAGTTTTTCATCCCAATAAGGAATAACTCATCAGTTTTGCACTAATTGTGTCCCCTATGAATTAAACCACATATGCTTGAAAATTCCCTCTCAACTTCAAGACTATCATTGACATAGGAGGGCATAACCACTATACATCTGATATCTATCCAGCAGAGACATGTTCCCTATATAATGATCTTGTAGAAATGAAATGAACATAATAATTCATATTATTGGGTTCCCAGAACCAATGCAATGTTGCTTTGGTGTCTTCCAACTAATGGTAAATAATGCAGTCATCCAGGGGTTTTAACCCCTTAAGGACCGGGGGGTTTTCCGTTTTTGCATTTTCGTTTTTTGCTCCTTGCCTTTAAAAAATCACAACTCTTTAAATTTTGCACCAAAAAATCCATATGATTGCTTATTTTTTGCGCCACCAATTCTACTTTGTAATGACATCAGTCATTTTGCCGGTCAAATCTACGGTGAAACGGAGAAAAAAATCATAGTGAGACAAAATTGAAAAAAAAAACGCTGTTTTGTAACTTTTGGGGGCTTATGTTTCTACGTAGTAAATTTTTCGGTAAAAATGACACCTTATCTTTATTCTGTAGGTCCATACGATTAAAATGATACCCTACTTATATAGGTTTGATTTTGTCGTACTTCTGGAAAAAATCATAACTACATGCAGAAAAATTTATAAGTTTAAAATTGTCATTTCTGACCCCTATAACTTTTTTATTTTTTCGTGTATGGGGCGGTATGAGGGCTAATTTTTTGCGCCTTGATCTGAAGTTTTTAACGGTACCATTTTTGCATTGATAAGACTTATTGATCTTTTTATTCATTTTTAAATGATATAAACAAAAATGCACTATTTTGGACTTTGGAATTTTTTTGCGCGTACGCCATTGACCGAGCTGATTAATTAACGATATATTTTTATAATTCGGACATTTCCGCACGTGGTGATACCATATATGTTTATGTTTATTTTTATTTACACTGTGTTTTTTTTATGGGAAAAGGGGGGTGATTCAAACTTTTAATAGGGGAGGGGTTAAATGATATTCCTTCACTTTTTTTTTCACTTTTTTTTTGCAGTGTTATAGCTCCCATAGGAACCTATAACACTGCGCACACTGATCTTTATCATTGATCACTGGTTTCTCATAGGAAACCAGTGATCGATGATTCTGCCGCTTGACTGCTCATGCCTGGATCTCAGGCACTGAGCAGTCATTCAACGATCGGACAGCGAGGAGGCAGGTAGGGACCCTCCCGCTGTCCTGTAAGCTGTTCGGGATGCCGCGATTTTGCCACGGCTATCCCGAACAGCCCACTGAGTTAACCGGCACTTTTTACTTTCACTTTTAGCCACGTGGCTCAGCTCTGAGCGCTCTCTGAGCGCACGTTATTAGCGGCTGGGTCCCGGCTTCACTATGACGCCGGGCCCGCCGTGATATTATGCGGGGTTACCATGTAACCCCGCGTTATATCACGGGAGCAGGACCAAGGACGTACCTGTACGTCCTTGGTCCTTAAGGGGTTAAATATTCACAAATGGTAATACCTCCTTTCAAGTTGACCAACATAACCAAGCCCTGGAGGAAATTGTGTAGCATATGTGTGGTATTTTTCAGCAGTTTTAATCCCTTAAGGATGCAACCTATTTTGGCCTTAAAGAGTACCTGTCACCAAACTAAACTATATTGTTCTTTATGTAATTATAAGACACTTTGCTATTTACTTGCTGTTAAAATTCTCAACAAAAAAAGAGGCTTTGTGTAAGAAATAGAGGAAATCGAACACACAACCCAAATTAGGGAAGACTCTACTAGTTTCATCATCTCCAGCCCAGATCACTCTGTTTAACAAAGGATGGAAATTCGCACCAACTCAATCTTTAAATACAGTCAATACATATGTGGGCATAAAATAATTTGCTCAGCAACATTGTCTTAAAATATATTTTCTGAACCATTAAACAGAAGCACCCGTGAGCAGTACGAGTCTATAGAAACATTCCAATTGTACTCTCAAATGACAATATTACCTGAGACACAACGCAGGCACCACCATTACAATTAACAAACAATCAGTTAAAAGACTATCCAAGAAGATTCCCAAAGAGCATTACGGAGGAGGGTAAGAGACCTTCAACTGCCCTCATTCATTCTTCAATCATCAGACCTACCCCCCCCCCCCCCACAGTGGCACTGATGGTGGTCTGATAAGTGACCCTGAAGCCCCTAAAACTGTTTCAGATGCTGGTATCAGCATTGATCACGGCATCCAAAGGATTAATGACAAACTTCAGCATGATCACTGATGTCCACCATTAGCGGTGAGCACCGGATGCTTTTAACAGCAGGGACCGATTGTCTATGAAGCGAGCATAGCTCCTGTGCTCGTTTTATGTGCATGACATAAATGTACTCTAGGTACATTAAGATACGCTATGTACCAGGGCGCCATGACAAACATTTATGTCCTGTGTCCTCTAGGGGGTTAAACAGTCTATTTTATGTTAAACTATGTGTCATTAAGATAAGTGCTGTTATACACTACTTTCACAACAGATCCAAGCACAAAAAAGAAATGATGCAAGATATATTTTAACTTTTTTTCTAGCATTATACAATATGACGGAAGTAATACATCCGAACACTACTTTACAGTCCTTTTTTTTTTTTTTTTTTACATTTTAAATGTTAAATGAAAATGCAAAGCAAATTTTTCCATACTGCTTTACTACAAAATCATGCATGCCAAACTAAGGATATTGGCTGCTGTTCAGCAATGTTTCGTGGAATTATATATTTTATATTAAAGATATATATTTATATATTTGACTAAACATTTCCATTATATATTTATAACTGTAAAATTGAACTGCATTATAAAACACCTCAGTTATTGAAAGCAAGGTTAGAAATTTTGATTACTTCCTTAATATTTTTGTTATATAAAACATTATTGAGTTATATAGAATATATACGGTAGATGGCTGACTCAAATTGTGGTCCCATATTTTTTTGGAGGACCATTTAAAGATATAGCCAATATTTAGCATTCCCTGGAATAACATTTTTTAATTAAAGAGAGAAAATTATTAATGTCTTAAAGGGAACAAAGCATGAGAGTGTCGCCCATATCACCTCTTTAACCCATCTGCTTAGGGAGCAGAGCGACGACGCAGGCACATCACTACATATATACAGTACGTCCATTTTTTCAGTGACTTGCCGCATTCACGATCAGCGATCAGCAGTGGGTATTGCCGGGCACCCACCGAAACTGTAAGGAGAGGAGATGTACTCCAATCCTGACAGTTAACCCCTTTTGTGCTGCGGGTCAGTGTGATCGCAGCACCGATCAGGGTAACAGAGGGAGGGAACATATGTAGGGAGGATATACAGAGCCAGAAGTAAGATATTAATTCATTTTGTGATATACTTAGCATAGTTTGATGTTATTGATATGCTCATTTGCTTAGTGGAATATCGGGATATGGGTGATGCAATCTAAAAGGGCCGTCACGCCCCCTCCCATAGACTTGCATTGAGGGGATGAGGCGTGACGTCACACAGGGGTGGAGTTGTGACGTCACGATACTCCGGCCCTCTGGTCATCATGCTTCACACTCGGAGCCTCCAGCGCTGTGGAGAGCTCACAAAGGTGGGTGCGGAATGACAGATTGCGGGGGTCCCCAGCGGCGGGACCCCCGCAATCATACATCATATCCCCTATCCTATGTTTCGGTAAAAATGATACCTTCTCTTTATTCTGTAGGTCCATACGATTAAAATGATACCCTACTAATATAGGTTTGATTTTGTCTAACTTCTGGAAAAAATCATAACTAAATGCAGGAAAATGAATACGTTTGTCATCTTCTGACCCCTATAACTTTTTTTATTTTTTTGCATATGGGGCGGTATGTGGGCTCATTTTTTACGCCATGGTCTGAAGTTTTTAGCGGTACCATTTTTGTATTGATCGTACTTTTTGTTCGCTTTTAATACATTTTTTCATGATATAAAAAGTGACCAAAAATACGCTATTTTGGAATTTATTCACGCGTACGCCATTGACCATGCGGTTTAATTAACAATATATTTTTTATAATTAGGATATTTCTGCATGCAGTGATACCATATATGTTTATTTTTATGTACACTGTTTTGGTTTTTAATGGGAAAAGGGGGTGATTCAAACTTTTATTAGGGAAGAGGTGAAATAATGTTTATTAACTTTTTTCCCCACTTTTTATTTTGCAGTGTCATAGCCCCCATAAAGAGAAATATTTATATATATATATATATATATATATATATATATATATATATATATACATATATTTCATTTATTTATGCAGAGATTCATAAATTCAAACAAACAGAAAGCTACTGTTTTAGCACCACTATATGAGAACAATGTTCCATTCTAAATAGTATTTACCAGGGGTGTTGCAAGGGGGAGCTAACGGGGCTGTAGCCCTGGGTCTCAGGCCCATAGCCCCAAGTATCTGGCTACCACAGATTTTTGGTGTTTTATTGCCACCGCTGCTTTAAAACAGCAGAGGCTTCTGGAAAGTGATATGATGCTCCTGGTTCCTGTCAGCCCTGCTGTACTCCCACCCTCCGTGTATAGCCGCGGTCTCAGAAGATTTCAGCCCTTCAGGCTTGGCTAGGCACTGAGAGCGGGAGAACAGTATCTCCTTGTGGCATACAGACTTTACTCACTGCAGCATACATTTATGGCACATGTCCCTAAGGGTTAAAAAAATGCATGATGTCCCCCTTTTATTTGCTAGCCAGGTGGCAAAAATATATAACCCTTCCCCCTCCCAATACAAATTAAAATTTTTATCTTTTCCCATAAAAAAATTTAAAAATATAATAAAAGAAAAACAAAGAAAACACTATATATCTGGCATTGCCACATGCGGGAATGTCCGATATTTGAAAATATGTTTATTATCCCACACGGTAAACGGAGAAAACTTCAAAACACTAAAATGTATGATTTATGATCATATCACATCAACCATTGTTCTTAGGGGTATTCCCAAAATTTAAAAGAATCCCCTATCCCCATGATAGGGGATAGCTAGGTGATTGGTGAGGTCTGCCTGCTGGGTCACCTACCAATCACCAGAATGGAGGAGTAATGTCCCTGACAATGCTTCACACATTCTCTTAGGGGCATGTCTGAGGGTGTGGTTAGGGGGCGTGGCTGGGCTGTGGGCTCTAGCCCTGGGTCTTTGGAAGACCTAGCAATGCCCCTGGCATTTACCATGCTGAAGTAAATAGTTAATAGTAAATAGAGCAGGTAAGTTCCTTTACCCACTAGATAGATAGATAGATAGATAAATAGCAATAATTATTCAGCATATCCTAATTTTTAACTATTGTATGAAATAAGAATACAGGTGTACACTGCTGCGGTTGAACTACAAATACAAACAAGAGGATAACCGCAGCACACTGCTAGCGCTAAGCTAAATGTAAAATATTACATGTTTTACTTTTCAATACTGCTATGGTGAACAATAGAGGTTCTTTGATAGATAGATAGATAGATAGATAGATAGATAGCAACAGGAGAATACAGCAGCACACTGCTAGCACAAAGATATAGATAAAACATGAGTATATAGATACAACATGAGAAGCTATTCAGCTATGGTGCAGTAATGAAATAGTGAGATACTTGGCTTGCAATTTGGCGGCCAAATAGCTTGAACCGTCCCACCACGGTAAGGTGATCTCATTGGGACGGACACTACACTATGAATATGCCTCTGTGTGAATAGATCAGCAGACATTGCAAGATCTGGAACATCCAAATCCCCTTATATACACCTGATAGAGGTGGGTGGGGTGCAAGAACCAACAAGGAGGTAGCCACTCCCCCATATGTGTAATACAAACAAGAAATAAGTTGGCCAGCACTATTGATTCCAAACTATTATACGGACCTGGCTTACAGGTGCAGGCTGCTGGGCTAAATATACAGCAACAGGAGAATACAGCAGCACAATGCTAGCACAAAGATATAGAAAAAACATGAGTATATAGATACAACATGAGAAGCTACTCAGCTATGGTGCAGTAATGAAACATTGAGATACTTGTCTTGCAATTTGGCGGCCAAATAGCTTGAACCGTCCCACCACGGTAAGGTGATCTCATTAAGACGGACCCTACACTATGAATATGCCTCTGTGTGAGTAGATCAGCAGGCATTGCAAGATCTGGAACATCCAAATCACCTTATATACACCTGATAGAGGTGGGTGGGGTGCAAGAACCAACATGGAGGTAGCCACTCCCCCATATGTGTAATACAAACAAGAAATAAGTTTGCCAGCACTATTGATTCCAAACTATTATACGGACCTCACTATTTCATTACTGCACCATAGCTGAATAGCTTCTCATGTTGTATCTATATACTCATGTTTTATCTATATATACCTTTGTGCTAGCAGTGTGCTGCTGTATTCTCCTGTTGCTGTATATTTAGCCCAGCAGCCTGCACCTGTAAGCCAGGTCCGTATAATAGTTTGGAATCAATAGCGCTGGCCAACTTATTTCTTGTTTGTATTACACATATGGGGGAGTGGCTACCTCCATGTTGGTTCTTGCACCCCACCGTATATAAGGTGATTTGGATGTCCCAGATCTTGCAACGCCTGCTGATCTATTGAAACAGAGGCATATTCATAGTGTAGGGTCCGTCCCAATGAGATCACCTTACCGTGGTGGGACGGTTCAAGCTATTCGGCCGCCAAATTGCAAGACAAGTATCTCACTATTTCATTACTGCACCATAGTTGAATAGCTTCTCATGTGGTATCTATATACTCATGTTTTATCTATATCTTTGTGCTAGCAGTGTGCTGCTGTATTCTCCTGTTGCTGTATATTTAGCCCAGCAGCCAGCACCTGTAAGCCTGGTCCACATAATAGTTTGAAATCAATAGTGCTGGACAACTTATTTCTTGTTTAGATAGATAGATAGATATGGATATGTGCAAAGCTTTATTTACAGGGGTCCATTTCAGGTACTAGCCAAAATACACTGCTCAAAAAAATAAAGGGAACACTAAGATAACACATCCTAGATCTGAATGAATGAACTAATCTTATGAAATACTTTCGTCTTAGTACATAGTTGAGCATAGTTGAATGTGCTGTCAACAAAATCACACAAAATGATCAATGGAATCAACCCATGGAGGTCTGGATATGGAGTCACACTCAAAATCTAAAACAAGTCAAAATGAGGCTCAGTAGTGTGTGTGGCCTCCACGTGCCCAAATGACCTCCCTACAATGCCTGGGCATTCTCCTGATGAGGTGGTTCCTGGACAGTCTGTGGTGCAATGTGGTATTGGTGGATGGAGCAAGACATGATGTCAAAGATGTGCTCAGATTCAGGTCTGGGGAACGGGCGGGCCAGTCCATAGCATCAATGCCTTCCTCTTGCAGGAACTGCTGACACACTCCAGCCCCTTGAGGTCTAGCATTGTCTTTCATTAGGAAGAACCCGGGGCCAACCGCACCAAACCAGCATATGGTCTCACAAGGGGTCTGAGGATCTCGGTACTTATGGCAGGCTACCTCTGGCAAGCACATGGAGGGCTGTGAGGCGCCCCAAAGAAATGTCACCCCACACGATTACTGACCCACTGCCAAAATTGGTGGTGCTGGAAGATGTTGCAGCAGAACGTTCTCCACAGCATCTCCAGACTATGTCACATCTGTCACATGTGCTCAGTGTGAACCTGCTTTCATCTGTGAAGAGCACAGGGCGCCAGTGGCGAATTTGCCAATCTTAGTGTTTTCTGGCAAATGCCAAACGTCCTGCATGGTGTTGGCCCTCGTGTTGGCCCACGTCGGGCTATCATACCACCCTCATGGAGTCTGTTTCTGACAATTTGAGTGGACACATGCACATTTGTGGCCTGCTGGAGGTCATTTTGTAGGGCTCTGGCAGTGCTCCTCTTGCTCCTCCTTGTACAAAGGCGGAGGTAGCGGTCCTGCTGCTGGGTTTTTGCCCTCCTCCACATCTCCTGATGTAATGACCTGTCTCCTAGTAGCATCTCCATGCTCTAGACACTACACTGACAGACACAGGAAACCTTCTTGCCACAGCTCGCATTGATGGGCAATCCTGGATGAGCTGCACTACTTGAGCCACTTGTGTGGGTTGTAGACTAGGTCTCATGCCACCACTAGAGTGAAAGCACTGCCAGCATTCAAAAGTGATCATAACATCAGCCTGGAAGCATAGGAACTGAGAAGTGGTCTGTGGTTACCACCTGCAGAACCACTCCTTTATTGGGGGTGTCTTGCTAATTTCCTATAATTTCCACCTGTTGTCTGTTCCATTTGCACAACAGCATGTGAAATTGTCTGTCAATCAGTGTTGCTTCCTGAGTGGACAGTGTGATTCCACAGAATTGTGATAGACTTGGAGTTACATTGTGTTGTTTAAGTATTCCCTTTATTTTATTTTGAGCAGTGTATATCTATCCATCATTATAATGATCTGTTTATAAACATACTACCTTAGTAACACCAAAACAATAACATAAAATAGTTGAAATTCTACATAAAAAATGTCTTAGGAGTTGTGGTTTGGATTATTTATCGTCTATAAGGCATGTAAAATGTAATTCAGAGCATAATTTTCCGATACATATGTAAAGTGTGAAATGATGAGTTGCAGAGGCTGTCTACCATTATAGTCACAATGTTTTATGGATTTGGGTCTGTTAACATGTCTTGCACTATAACATTCACATAAAATCTTTGGCATGCTGGTCTATGTTTGTATCTATGAAAATATAAGATCATAAGATATGAACTGTTTACTTCTTTCATATAGAATACACTCCCCATCAATACATCAATATAAGGTTTGAACACACCTTCTCATTCAAAGAGTTTTATTTATTTTCATGACTATGAAAATTGTAGATTCACACTGAAGGCATCAAAACTATGAATTAACACATGCGGAATTATAGACATAACAAAAAAAGTGTGAAACAACTGAAAATATGTCATATTCTAGGTTCTTTAAAGTAGCCACCTTTTGCTTTGATTATTGCTTTGCACACTCTTTTCATTCTTTTGATGAGCTTCAAGAGGTAGTCACCTGAAATGGTCTTCCAACAGTCTTGAAGGAGTTCCCAGAGATGCTTAGCACTTGTTGGCCCTTTTGCCTTCATTGGATTCAGGTCTGGTGACTGTAGAGCAGCACCACATCACTCTCCTTCTTAGTCAAATAGCCCTGACACAGCCTGGAGGTGTGTTTGGGGTCATTGTCCTGTTGAAAAATAAATGATGGCCCAACTAAACGCAAACCATTCCTTGTGTTCTAAAGCCAAAACAAGTCTCTTCTGCTTGTTGCCTGTTCTTAGCAGTGGTTTCCTAGCAGATATTCTACCATGAAGGCGTGATTCACACAGTCACCTCTTAACAGTTGTTCTAGAGATGTGTCTGCTGCTAGAACTCTGTGTGGTATTGACCTGGTCTCTAATCTGAGCTGCTGTTAACCTGCGATTTCTGAGGCTGGTGACTCGGATAAACTTATCCTCCGCAGCAGATGTGACTCTTGGTCTTCCTTTCCTGGGGCGGTCCGCATGTGAGCCAGTTTCTTTGTAGCTCTTGATGGTTTTTGTGACTGCACTTGGGGACACTTTCCACCTAGAATATCACATATTTTCAGTTGTTTCACAGTTTTTTGTTATGTCTATAATTCCACATGTGTTAATTCATAGTTTTGATGCCTTCAGTGTGAATCTACAATTTTCATTGTCAGGAAAATAAATAAAACTCTTTGAATGAGAAGGTGTGTCTAAACTTTTGGTCTGTACTGTATATATATGTATATATATATATATATATATATATATTTATATATATGTGTGTGTGTGTGTGTGTGTGTGTGTATACAGATCATTTTTAAAGTGTGCTTTTCATTTAGAAAAACTTTTGACATATCACAGGAGCATGTCAAAAGTTTTAATTGGTCTGGGTTAGAGATGAGTGAACTTTTGAAAAATTTGATTTGGCCAATTCGCCGAATTTCTCGAAAAAATTTGGTTCCATCTGGTTTTATTCGCGGACAATCTACTTTAAAAATGGCTATTTCTGGCCTACAGAGAGCCTCAATAGGGGTGTAGAATACTTTGCTGTGTTCTAACACGCATATGGAGTGTGCTTGGTTAGTGAAATAATACTGTTATTCAGAATAACATGCTGATTACCGGCATCGCTTTTAGAATCACCGAGCCTGGAGCCACAATGACAGAGCCTGGAGGTGGCATCAGTATGAGGAGACCATATAGTGGCTGAATGACACAGCTTGGATGAGGCTGAAGCATGAGGAGACCATGTAGTGGTTGAATGACACAGCGTGGAGGTGTTGGCAGCATGAGGTGACCATATAGTGGCTGAATGAAACAGCGTGGATGTGTTGGCAGCATGAGGAGACCATAAAGTGGCTGAATGACACAGTGTAGAGGTGTTGTCAGAATGAGGAGACCATATAGTGGCTGAATGACACAGTGTGGAGGTGGTGTCAGCATTAGGAGACCCTATAGTTGCTGGATGACACAGCTTGGATGAGGCTGAAGCATGAGGAGACCATATAGTGGCTGAATGACACAGTGTGGAGGTGTTGGCAGCATGAGGAGACCATATAGTGGCTGAATGACACAGCGAAGAGGTGTTGGCAGCATGAGGAGACCATATAGTGGCTGATTGACACAGTGTGGATGTATTGGCAGCATAAAAAGACCATATAGTGGCTGAATGACACAGCGTGGAGGTGTTGGCAGCATGAGCAGACCATATAGTGGCTGAATGACACAGCGTGGAGGTGTTGGCAGCATGAGGAGACAATATAGGGGCTGAATGACACAGCTTGGATGAGGCTGAAGCATGAGGAGACCATATAGTGGCTGAATGACACAGCGAAGAGGTGTTGGCAGCATGATGAGACCATATAGTGGCTGAATGACACAGTGTGGAGGTATTGGCAGCATAAAAAGACCATATAGTGGCTGAATGACACAGCGTGGAAGTGTTGGCAGCATGAGGAGACCATATAGTGGCTGAATGACACAGTGTGGAGGTGTTGGCAGCATGATGAGACCATATAGTGGCTGAATGACACAGTGTGGAGGTATTGGCAGCATAAAAAGACCATATAGTGGCTGAATGACACAGCGTGGAAGTGTTGGCAGCATGAGGAGACCATATAGTAGCTGAATGACACAGCGTGGATGTGTTGGCAGCATGAGGAGACCATATAGTGGCTGGATGACACAGCTTGGATGAGGCTGAAGCATGAGGAGAGCATATACCGTATATACTCGAGTATAGGCCGACCCGAATATAAGCCGAGGCCCCTAATTTCACCCCAAAATCCCAGGAAAAGTTATTGACTCGAGTATAAGCCTAGGGTGGGAAATACATCATCCTCCCCTGTCATCATCCAGACCCCCGTCATTAACATCCTCATCATTATCACCCTGTCATCATCCAGACCCTCATCATCATCACCTGTCATCATCCCCTTGTCATCATCCTCTTGTCATCATCCCACACCCCCCCTTCATCATCCCCTTGTCATCATCCCCACCCCCCTTCATCATCCCCTTGTCATCATCCCACACCCCCCCTTCATCATGCCCTTGTCATCATCCCCTTGTCATCATCCCCACCCCCCTTCATCATCCCCTTGTCATCATCCCACACCCCCCCTTCATCATCCTCTTGTCATCATCCTCTTGTGAACTATCCGCCCTCAGTGGTCTTCAACCTGCGGACCTCCAGAGGTTTCAAAACTACAACTCCCAGCAAGCCCGGGCAGCCATCGGCTGTCCGGGCTTGCTGGGAGTTGTAGTTTTGAAACCTCTGGAGGTCCGCAGGTTGAAGACCACTGCGGCCTTCGACGTCATCCAGCCCCCTCTCACCCCCTTTAGTTCTGTACAGTACTCGCCTCCGCTCGGCGCTGGTCCGGTGCTGCAGGACTGTCTGGTGGGGAGGTCGTCCGGTGGGATAGTGGTTCCGGGCTGCTATCTTCACCGGGGGCACTTCTTCTGCGCTTCGGGCCCAGAATAGAGGCGTTGCCTTGACGATGACGCAGAAGGATGTTGGTAATGAACGTACCTCTGCGTCGTCGTCAAGGCAACGTGACTATTCTGGGGCCGGGCCCAAAGCGCTTAGAAGAGGCCTCCCCGGTGAAGATAGCAGCCCGGAACCACTATCCCACCGGACGACCTCCTCACCGGACAGTCCTGCAGCACCGGACCAGCGCCGAGCGGAGGCGAGTACTGTACAGAACTAAAAGGGGTGAGAGGGGGCTGGATGATGTCGAAGGCCGCAGTGGTCTTCAACCTGTGAACCTCCAGAGGTTTCAAAACTACAACTCCCAGCAAGCCCGGACAGCCGATGGCTGCCTGGGCTTGCTGGGAGTTGTAGTTTTGAAACCTCTGGAGGTCCGCAGGTTGAAGACCACTGAGGGTGGAGAGTTCACTCGAGTATAAGCCGAGGGGGGTGTTTTCAGCACGAAAAATCGTGCTGAAAAACTCGGCTTATACTCGAGTATATACGGTAGTGGCTGAATGACACAGCGTGGAGGTGTTGGCAGCATGAGGAGACCATATAGTTGCTGAACGACACAGTGTGGATGTGTTGACATCATGAGGGGACCATGTAGTGTCTGAATGGCACAGCCAGGAGTTGGCAGCAGCAGGAGTAGACACTAGGCCTTCACAATCCCTAAGATTATAAAATGAATTCTGAATTTTAAATCGAAGATTTTGGGTAGCTAGTGCTACCATAACAACATTTTTATTCCCAGACCCAGGCCCAGCAGCATCAGTAAACCATATATTGCCAAAATGGCACAGCCTGGAGTTGGCTAAAACATGAGGAGACCATATAGTGTCTGAATGGCACATCCAGGAGTTGGCAGCAGCATGAGTAGACACAAGGCCTTCACGATCCCTAAGATAGATGAATTCTGAATTTGAGACCAAAGATTTTGGGTAGTTAGCGCTACCATAACAAAATTTGTATTCCCACACCCAGGCCCAGCAGCATCAGTAAACTATATAATGCCTGAATGGCACAGCCTGGAATTGGCTGAAGCATGAGGAGACCATATAGTGTCTGAATGGCAAGGCCTGGAGTTGGCGGCAGATGAGTAGACAATAGACCCTCACAATCTCTAATAATAAAAGATGAATTTTGAAATTTCAACTGAAGATGTATGGTACCTATTGCTACTAAAAACATATATAGGCAATGTCCTAGGCTATGCAGCATCACTAAAACATGTAGTTGCTATATGACACATACAGGAGCAGGCAGCAGCATGAGTACACAAGAGGGAATCACAACCCCTAAAATTAAAAGGTGAATGTTGAAATCTCTATTGAAGATGCATGTCAGCTAGTGCTACCATCCAAAAATTTAAGGCCCAAGCCCAGTAACATCAATAAGCCAAGTAGTTCCTGAAACACGCAGTCAGGAGCAGGCATCAGCAGTGCACCCAAGGGTTTCATAACCCCTTACATTGACAGATGAATGTTGAAATTTCTATTAAGCATGTATTTAGCTTCTGCTAAACATCCCAAAATTTAAGGCCCAATCCCAGAAGCATCAATAAGCCAAGTAGTTCCTGAAACACACAGTCAGGAACAGGCATCAGCAGTACACCTGAGGGTTTCATAACCCCTTACATTGAAAGATGAATGTTGAAATTTCTATTAAGCATGTATTTAGCTTGTGTTAAACATCCAAAAATTCATGGCCCAAGCCCAGAACCATCAATAAGCCAAGTAATTCCTGAAACACACAGTCAGGAGCAGGCATCAGCAGTACACCCGAGGGTTTCATAACCCTTACATTGAAAGATCAATGTTGAAATTTCTATAAAGCATGCATTTAGCTTGTGCTAAACATCCAAAAATGTAAGGCCCAAGCCCAGAAGCATCAATAAGCCAAGTAGTTCCTGAAACACACTGTCAGAAGCAGGCATCAGCAGTACACCAGAAGGTTTCATAACCCCTTACATTGAAAGATCAATGTTGAAATTTCAATTAAGCATGTATTTAGCTAGTGCTAAACATCCAAAAATGTAAGGCCCAAGCCCAGAAGCATCAGTAAGCCAAGTAATTCCTGAAAGACACAGGAGCAGTCAGGAGGAGGCATCAGCAGTACCCAAGAGGGTTTCATAACCCCTTACATTGAAAGATCAAGCTTGAAATCTCAATTAAGCATTTATGTTAGCTAGTGCTACCATAACATATTTGGAGTTAATAGCCCAGTCCCAGTAGCAGCAGAAAATGATATATTGGCTGAATGACACAGCCTGGAGGTTGGGAAAGCATAAGGAGCCCATGTAGTGTCTGAATGGTACAGCCTGAAGGTGGCTGAAGCATGAGGAGACCATTGTAATACAAGAATTTTAAAAAGAAATCTAAGATTTTGAAATTGAAATTGAGGATTTTGAAATGGAACTTTTAACTCCCAAGTTTTAGTGCCCTGGGCATGTGGGTATAATGGACCTAATCTAATAAGGAGTCCCATTTGACATGTCAGCACAATGACAGAGCCTGGAGGTGGCATCAGTAGGAGGAGACCATAAAGTGTCTGAATGGCACAGCCTGGAGTTGGCTGAAGCATGAGAAGACCCCAGGGCTTCACAATCCCTAAGAAATAAAGACGAAGTTTGAAATTTATACTGAAGATTTTGGGTAGATAGTGCTACTATAACAAAAAATGTTATGCCCAGGCCCAGGCCAACAGCATCAGTAAACCAGATATTGGCTAAATAACACAGCCTGGAGTTGGCTGAAGCATGACGAGACCATATATAGTGTCTGAATGACACAGCCTGGAGTTGGCAGCAGCATGACGAAACCATTGAAATCTATGATTTTTAAATTTAAGATTTTGAAATTGATATCATGGATTTAGTAATTGAAATTTCACTAGTCTGCCTGACATACTTATTGCGTATATGAGGGGAGTACAATACGCTTTAGTTTGCTTAAAACAGTATTTGTCTAGAACAGCAGCAGGTGTGTACTATTGGCTGTCCTTTCACAGTATATAGAACCTTGACAGATTAGCAGGTACAAAATAGTACACTACTTATATGTAGGTATGTGGTATGCACTAATGAAGGCAGAAAAATGTGCTACAGTATGCTTAAAAATACTTATTTTTACCTGTATCCCAGATTACAAAATTCCTTTATAATCAGAAATTGTCAGAATACCACCTGACATTCAAAATAATAAAATGATAGATACATTCTATGAAGAAAAGGATCCTTCATTAGATGACAATATGAGTATTGTATGTTCCAGTGACATTGGCTCATTGGAGGAACAGGAAAACATGATACAACTTAATTCTGCCACTGAAGAACCACAACAAAGAATGAACGACTTAAATCCTACTGGAACTGAGGAACTTCAAAATGGTAAATCTACCACCTGGGATATTCAGTCAATTCCAACAGCCGGTGGTCAGTATCCACAGTTCCCTGTTTCTGCTAGTCCTTGGCAATATTGCTTTTATTACTGCTCTGGTATCAACATGGCAATAATGCTGGGAGAGTAACTCAAGGATAGCCACATGTTTCCTACAATACACAGTCAATATATGGAGACCATATAGTGGCTGAATGACACAGCATGGAGATGGCTGAAACATGAGGAGACCATATAGTGGCTGGATGGCACAGCCTGGAGTTGGCGGCAGAGGAGGAGACAATAGGGCCTCACAATCACAGAATAAAAGATTCATTTTGAAATTTCCATTGAAGATGTATGGTACCTAGTGCTACCATAAACATATATAGGTAATGTCCTAAGCCCAGCAGCATCACTAAACCAGGTAGTTGCTGAATGACACAGACAGGAATAGTCAACAACAGGAGTGCACAAGAGGGTTTCATAACCCCTAAGATTGAAAGATCAATGTTGAAATATCAGTTAAGCATGCATGTATGCTAGTGCTAACATCCAAAAATTTAAGGCCCAAGCCCAGCAGCATCCCTAAGTCAAGTAATTCCTGAAACACACAGCCTGGAGCAGGCATCAGCATGAGTTTACAGGAGGGCTTCACAACCCCTAACATTATGTTAATGTTGAAATATGTATAGAAGATGTATGTTAGCTAGTGCTAACATAAAAAATTCTATGCACAGGCCCAGCAGCATCACTAAACCATATAGATGCTGAAACAAACAGCCTGGATCAGGCAGCAGCAGAAGTACACAAGAGGGCTTAATAACCCCTAACATTAAAAGGTGAATATTGAAATCTGTATAGAACATGTATGTTAGCTAGTGCTAACATCCCAAAAAAATTGGCACAGGCCCAGCAGCATCAGTAAGCTAAGTAGTTCCTGAAACACACAGCCTGGATCAAGCAGCATGATGTGTACATAAGAGGGCTTCACAACCCCAGCCATTCTCTCAATTGACGCTGAAAAAGCTTTTGATAACGTGAATTGGGAATGGCTGTGGAGGGTTTTGTCCAGGGTGGGTTTTGAGGGCCCCTTTCTGCAATATTTACACATCCCTGTGGGTATCCCTGTGGGTGATTTTGAGGTGAAAGTAGCCTTTTTCGCAGATGACCTGTTATTGTTTTTCCCCCGAGATTTGCCCCGGGTTATGGATTATCTGATTGATTTTGGGATCCTTTCGGGTTTCAGGGTCAATGTCTCCAAAAGCACGTTGTTTGAGCTCTCTGCTAATCCCATCTTCTGGCCTACTGATGACCCTCCACCGGTCCTCGTGACTAGATCCTCCCTGAAATATTTAGAGGTGTGGATTGGGAGATCCCCGACCTCTCTATATACCCTAAATTACCCCCCTTTGATCCATAAAATCACCTCCGAATTTGTGACTTGGCGATCTCTGCCCCTGCCATTTCTGGCTAGATGCCACTTACTCAAGATGATGAGTTTCTCCAAACTGTTATATCATTTACAAACTATTCCGATTCTATTGAAACAGGGGGATATCGCTAAACTCACAACGGCGCTCGCACAATTTATTTGGTCTGGACAGCGGCCCCATATAGCCATTAGAAAACTTATGCTGCCTAGGGACAGAGGGGGGGGGGGGAGGGGGGGCTTCCCTGACCTACGCCATTATAATTTGGCCTGTTTATGCAGGCATAGTATAGACTGGTTGAGTGGAGCCAGTCACTACTCCAATTATGGCCTAGAAGCTAGCATGGTGAAACCCTGGACATTAGCAGCACTCCTACACACAAAATACGGGCAACTACCACCCTATGTTAGAAAGAGTGTCCTCTTAGGGGATACGATTGCAGCCTGGAAATCTTGTCGAGGACTTATGAAATTGCCGTTCTCACTAAGTAAACATCTTCCTCTTTGGTCCCACCCAGAATTTAGACAGGGGATGGAAAATAGGCTATTCGGTACATGGAAAGCAGCAGGGATACAGAGGGTTGGACATCTTCTTCATCCGGCTGAACCCAGATACCTCTCTCTCCCAGAATTGGGGGCAAATTTTGGCCTTAGGCAGGGCCATGTTTTGCAGTATTAACAAATTAGGGCGTTTTTAAAACCCAGACTAGTGGACCTCGGTAGGGAACATAGATTAAACTCTTTCGACTGCCTAATTGACGCCTCAGACTGCTCTTACTCTCTTTCTCTGCTGTATAGGAGGATTACTAGACAGGGTAGCACGGATTTTGCTACCTCGCTGTTCTCCTATTGGGAACGGAAATTAGATGTAAATGACCTAACGTTAAGGATCCTGACCGGTTGGGAAAAAGTGCGGAAGGCAGTAGTGAATGAGGTGTCGAGGGAAACTCAATACAAAATAATGCATCATGCCTTGTATGGCTTTACTTTGCCGAAGACTCCTTCCCACCCGGACAGGATCGAACACTGTCCGAACTGCGGTGATAGGGGGACGGACTTAGCACATGGATTGTACTATTGCCGAAAGTCAAGGGTTTTTTGGAGGGATGCTCAACGCTTTTTAAGACTTAGATTGAGAATCCATATTCCTCTAGATCCACTGCTCCTCTTGCTACACGTTACGGAGGAGACGGACGCTGTTACACTTTTGACCCATACTATTATCCTGGTAGCCAAGCGGTGTCTCCTAGCTCACTGGCTCGAATCTGCTATGCCAACCCTAAATGAGGTCTTACTACAGCTGAAAAAATATCTTTATTTAGACCAAATAGAGATAGAAAGACACAAAGAGAAGTCTGCTAAATCTTTCTTTAAAAGGTGGAAAACTTTCATAGCGTCGGTCTTATCTGCTGACGAGATTACCAGGGTTATGACACCATTTAAAGACACGTCATGGTACCTTAGACGAGAGATCTCTGGGTCCCTGGGCCGATTTAGAGTTACCTAACTGTGCGGATCTTGCTTCCTGGGGAGACCGGAGAAATGTGGGTGTTTAGGTTGAGCATATGACTGCATGTCCATATTGTTGGGGACACATGGGGAACGGAACACACTTATCTGGTCTTCTTCTTCTGACCACGAAGGGTGGTTATGAAAGTGTGTGGGGGGGGGGGGGGGTTGGGTATTGTTGTAGGGGTTTTGTTCCGGAACGATACAGATGCCTATTCTGTCTGCACTCTATTGCAGAGATGTGCTGACTGAAGTCTTTTCTGTCTACTACTATGTTCCATGTTTGGCTATCTTTGGTCGGGAATGCCCGACTCGATTGCATTTTTTGGAAAATTGTGAAAATTTCAATAAAGATTTATTTTAAAAAAAATGCAGAGCCTAAAAACTCTGTAATTTTTGTAAAACACCAGCCAGTGATTACTTTTGGCTGTCCTTTGACAAATTAACAGGTACAATATGGTACACTACTTAGATGTAGGTATGTGGTGTGCACGTATGAGGGCCATAAAATGCGCTATAGTACACTTGGAAAACGTATTTTCATAAAACAACAGCCAGTGATTAGTTTTCCCTGGCCTTTCACTGTATGTAGGCTTGTTACAGATTAACAGGTACAAAAAAGTGCAGTACTTAGATGTAGGTATGTGGTTTGCAAGTATGAGGGCAAAAAAAAATGCGCTACAGTACACTTGGTAAACATATTTTCATGAAACAACAGCCAGTGATTACTTTTCCCTGGCTTTGCACTGTATGTAGGCTTGTTACAGATTAAAAGGTGCAAAAAAGTGCACTACTTAGATGTAGGTATGCGGTATGCGCTGATTAGAGCAGAAAAATGTGCTACAATACGCCTACAAACTCTGTATTTTTGTAAAACACCAGCCGGTCAGTACTTTAGCTTGAACTTTCAGAGTATGTAGGCTCTTAACAGTTTAACAGGTATAAAATAGTACACTACTTAGATGTACAAATGCGGTATGCACTTAGGAGGGCTGAAAAATGCGCCACAATGAGCCTAAAAACTAAGTAATTTTTGTAAAACACCAGCCGGTGATTACTTTTGGTTCTCCTTTCACAGTATGTAGGCCCTTAACAGATTAACAGGTACAAAATAGTACACTACTTAGATGAATGTTGCGGTATACACTGATGAGTGCATAAAAATGTGCTACAATATGCCTAAAAACTCTGTATTTTTGTAAAACACCAGTCAGGAGTATACTTTAATGGCCTATCCATAGGATGACTGAGATGCAAACCCCCAGCTGCATGCACAGAGGTTTAGCCAAAATATAAACTGACCTTCATGATCACACATGGATGGCGATCAACATACATTACTAAAAACCCCTTTCAAGCTCGACAGTCATGCTGGTCACATAACCATGTCATGGCAGACTGACTGGTAAATACATATTGTTAGTTTTGTAACTTCATAGTAACAGTGAAAAAAGAACAAACAAATTAAGCTTTTTGGATATATTAATGTGAATGTAAATTTCATAGGGTGTGCACGTGGCCTCTGGGACTCAAAATGCTTGACAAAACCATCTGGGACTTGGACAAGTGTAAATGACTATCATTTTACAAGTTGAACCAATGTGAAACTATAAAAAAAAAAAAAAACTATAACCAAAAAACAGAGCAATGTTAGGTTTAGTGCCTTGCACAGAAATGTTAAGCTTAAGTTCACACAGTATAAAAAGAATTGACATAAAATGTATAAAAATGTGGGTGTATTTTTACACTGTGTGAACATTGCCTAAGCGTATGTTTTATCTTGTTTCCTTATGACAACATTGCTGCATTCGAAACCACCCAGCATGTGACTGGGTAATGTTTGTGTTATTTTTATATAGTGACACATGTGAAATACATTAGCATAGCACCTAACATGGCAGCCTATCCCTTTCCCCCCTGCTCTTTAGGATTTCTTCAGGGACATGGAAGCCAGCAAAAGTGGGCGGTGGGGGAAGCAGCTGCCTTTTAGTTTTCACGCAGTTCCAGTAAAGGTGAATGAGGCTACATCTGTAACTAACTATAGTGAATTCTAGGAATGTGCATATCCCAGTCTTACACATGTCAAGTTAAATGTATTCTAATGGCAATTACTAAGTGAAGGAAGTCAGGTCCTCAATGAAAACTCAAGACTAATGACATGTGGAGGATAACCTATACCTGTAGATATGTAAGGGGCGAGGAGCTTTCCGTGCTCTTGGTCTCATGCTCCAATTGTTTTTCTTTCAGCTGAAAAGAAGTATATTACAGATTTAATAAGATGTGACATGTTAAAACTCAGAAGCACTAATACACAAATTGGTTTCAGCCTACACGTATAATGTAGAACACTATATTAACTGGTCAAGTTATACAATGAGACAAAAAGTTATGTTTAAAGGGGCCCGTACATTTAAGTCAAAAGTAGGCTGAACCCATTGACTTCAGCAGGACCAGCTATCTGTCTAAAATGTATAGCAACCTTAATTTCTCCCTTGCCAGATGATGTTGTGGGAGAGAAGGGTCACGCATATTGGGGGACATTTACTAATCTAGTCTATTCTGGGTATGCTTATAGACCAGCATATGTGGTAGTCTCCTGTCTATTGTGCTCCTAATTTATCAAAGGTCTCACAGCCCTTGATAAATTCTGTGCTCAGACTTCAGGGTCTACAGCTTAAACTGCATTTAGACCTGCTCCAACATGGTCTGACATTTCAGCCTATTTTGGGCAGATGCGACTTGTCGCACAAAAGTCGCACTTGATAAATTCAGCACCAATGCATTTTTCAATGCATTTCCGTCTAAAATAGACTTGCATGCATCATGTTCTAAAAATCCTCTACAGCAAATGTCGCAGAAAAGTCGCACATATTTAGACTGCGACTTTCTGTGCGACAAATTTAGACAGGAAAAACCAGTCTAAATCCTTTGATAAATCTCCCCCACAGAATATTAACTGCCTTACCCTTTTATTCCTATAGACCAGGGGTCTCAAACTACCGGCCAAAATTTGGTAGCCCGCACCAGGGATCTTGAATTTGGATTGCTCGACGCCCAGGACATGCATGCGGGCAGGTGATTTCTTCAGGCAATTAGCCCTGCTTCGGGCAAGCAGGACTAAATGCCGGAAGACTTCGGCAAACACTGCTACATGGGACCCGGTGCACATATGACGGGGCAACCAGTCTTGCCCCGTCACTAAACTGCTACTTACATCAGCCTGTGGGGACTTCCTGGCGGAGGTGCGTGTGGTGAGTGATGTCATCGCAAGCGCCACACAGCATGTGCGGTAGCGTCACTTATAGCGTGCACCTGGAAGTCCCCGCAGTCAGATGCAAGTAGCGCTGTCCAGGTGGGGAATCTGTGCTTTACATTTACTGCCTCACACACAATACATATGCATCTTTTACTGTCAACACTGTCTTGATCCACTATATAAATATAAAATGTTTATTGAAGACACATCTAATCGCTTACAAATTCATGATATTTTTTATCCTGCTTGAAATGGGTCCCCAGCACCATCTCTATCAACCTGGCAAACTACAAGATACTTTATCATCTTTCCACCTGACTTCCATCACACACATTCACAGTACCATAAATGTCTATCAGGTCAGGTTAGTTGTTCATAGCACTAAAAAATCTATAGCCAGGTCAAATAAATGATACATTGTATTAGGCCTAATCTAGACTTGTGCAACATCCAAGCAAAGTATAGCTTGTCTGGAAAAAAGGATATCTTGAAAAGAGAGAATACACTGGACATACCTTTAAATATGAGCTTCCAAGTTTATTTGTTGAATTAAATTCAGTTTGGTATAATTTGACAAATTGTTGGCTGTGCATTATTATTATTATTTATTTATTTATTTTGCATATGGCTGTACTTTAATATACTGTATGATCAGCATAAAAAAACACCTAGGGGAAAAGTATTATTGGCTTTGGTTATAATTTTGGTGTATGTGGTTCTCATATTTTTTTGCATGTGCTGTTTTGCACAAAAACCTGGCAAATTTTTAACATTCCTGTATCTCGGGTGATTTTTGCAAAACAGCTTGTTAGACATTTTTCACTGGTTATACATGAATGGTCAGAAATGTATGAAATTCTAATTTCTTAAATAAACAATGCAAAGCACAGAAATATTCCCAAATCTACACCACCCCAAGCAGAGCTCTAGAAAAGTCTTTTTTACATGGTTTAATCCCAGAGCCTTCTTTAGTTTACTTGTACAAAACTGACCACACATTGTGCAAACTTTCAATAAATTTCCCTCAATTCTGCAAAATTGAATTAAAGAAAGAGTGGATAAAGCAACTACACACAAAGACCAATGATAAATTCCCCCATCCCTAGAGTTTTGGATCTGCATTGTCATGTCCTCTGGCCAATCACTGCCAAACCATTATTTTGGACCTTTTAGGAATCTCTACCAATAGTTAATTGATCTATAGACTGTCAAAACACTACTGTAACATAGTAACATCGTGTGTAAAGTTGAAAGAAAATGACCTAAATTCCTACTGTCTTGATCCAGAGCACGGCAAAAAAAAGAAAACTATGAGGCTGATGCAAATTACCCCATGACAGATGAAAATTCCTTCCTGACTTAATACGACTATCAGAATAAATCCCTGGATCAATGTTCTATCCCCATGAAACTAGTATCCATAACTGGTGTTGCAAGCTACTCTAATCGGCCAGATAGCACATGTAGAGGTAATAGACAAACTACAAAATAACCCTAGGGGGTTAAATGAACTTCTAAATTACACGTGCTACAAATAAAACTTAACTTTTTATACTCTTATGTAAATGTAACAGAAAGGTGAGAACACGCCATTTAACCCCTTAAGGACCCAGGACGTCCTGTGACGTCCTGGCGTATTCAGGTCCCTGCAGCACGCCGGGCAGAGATCGGAAGCGGATGCCTGCTGAAATGCTTCAGCAGGCATCCAGGGCAAACGCCGAGGGGGGCCATGTAGGCCCCCCATGTCGGCGATCATCGCAAATCGCGGGGGAAATCGCCCCTGCGATCTGCGGTGATACCGGGCGGATCGGGTCTCTGGGACCCGACCGCCCGGTAATTTTGCATGATCCCGGCTGTCACAGACAGCCAGGACCATGCTAAAGTATAGGAGCGAGGTGGCAAGCCTGCCACCTCCTCCTATCCCCTGCGATCCGTCGGTTAGCTAACCGACCAATCACAGGGGGGGGCGGCGGTTACTTCCTCCCGCCCTGCCCGGCCCCTGGAAGTCCGGAGAGGACGGGAGGAAGACCGGAGGACGCGGCGGGGGATGGGAGAGTGCTGGGGCCCGGCCCCGGTACTTACCTCGTCCCTGAAGACCCAGATCCCGGCGATGAAGACGGCGGCGGCGGCCACAGGTGAGTGGATCTTCAGCCGCGGTCAGGCCCTTTACAGCAATGCACGTCGCCGTAAAGCGACATGCATTGCTGTATTGGGACCCTGTATACTACAACTCCCAGCATGCCCAGACAGCCCTTGGCGTCTGAGCATGCTGGGAGTTGCAGTTTTGCAACATCTGGAGGTACACAGTTTTTGGACCACTGTGCCCTTCCAGATGTTGCAAAACTACACATCCTCAGCATGCCCTTACTGTCCAGGCATGCTGGGAGTTGTAGTTCTGTAACATCTGGCCCTTCAGATGTTGCAGAACTACAACTCCCAGCATGCCTGGACAGTTTTGGCATACTGGGAGTTGTAGTTTTTCAACATCTGGAAGGGCACAGATTGGGACCCACTGTATTAGTGGTCTGCAAACTGTAGTCCTCCAGATGTTGCAAAACTACAACTCCAAGCATGCTGGGAGTTGTAGTTCGGCAACATCTGGCTCTAAAGATGTTGCCGAACTACTACTTCCAGCATGCCTGAGAATGTTTGGGAGTTGTGGTTTTGCAACAACTGGAGGCACACTGGTTGGGAAACATTGTCTGTTTCCTAACTCAGTGTTTCCCAACCCGTGTGCCTCCAGCTGTTGCAAAACTATTACTACCAGCATGCACTGATAGCCTGTGCATGCTGGGAGTTGTAGTTTTGCAACAGCTGGAGGTTCTCCCCCCCCCCCCCCCCCCTGTGAATGTACAGGGTACATTCGCATGGGCAGGGGGCTTACAATGAGTATCAGGCTGCAAGTTTGCGATGCAGCAAATTTTGCGCGGCAGCTCAAACTCGCAGCGGGAAACTTGCTGTAATCCCCCGCCCGTGTGACTGTCCCCTAAAAACACTACACTACACTACCACAAAATAAAATAAAAAGTAAAAAACACTACATATACACATACCCCTACACAGCCCCCCTCCCCTCCCCAATAAAAATGAAAAACATCTGGTACGCCACTGTTTTCAAAATGGATCCTCCAGCTGTTGCAAAACAACAACTCCCAGTATTGCCGGACAGCCGTTGACTGTCCAAGCATGCTGAGAGGTTTGCAACAGCTGGAGGCACCCTGTTTGGGAATCACTGGCGTAGAATATCCCTATGTCCACCCCTATGCAAATCCCTAATTTAGGCCTCAAATGCGCATGGTGCTCTCTCACTTCGGAGCCCTTTCGTATTTCAAGGCAACAGTTTAGGGACACATATGGGGTATCGCCGTACTCGGAAGAAATTGCCTAACAAATTTTGGGGGGCTTTTTCTCCTTTCACCCCTTATGAAAAGGTGAAGTTGGGGTCTACACCAGCATGTTAGTGTAAAAAAATAAATTTTTTACACTAACATGCTGGAGTTGCCCTATACTTTTCATTTTGACAAGAGGTAAAATGGAAAAAAGCCCCCCAAAATTTGTAATGCAATTTCTCCCGACTACGGAGATACCCCATATGTGGGCGCAAAGTGCTCTGGGGGCGCACAACAAGGCCCATAAGGGAGAGTGCACCATGAACATTTGAGGTCATTTGCACAGGGGTGGCTGATTGTTACAGCGGTTTTGACAAACGCAAAAAAAAACAAAAAAACACATGTGACCTAATTTCGGAAACTACACCCCTCACGGAATGTAATGAGGGGTGCAGTGAGAATTTACACCCCACTGGTGTCTGACGGATCTTTGCAACAGTGGGCTGTGCAAATTATCTGTTCCAAAGATCTGACAGACACCAGTGGGGGGTAAATGCTCACTGTACCCCTTGTTACGTTCCTCAAGGGGTCTAGTTTCCAAAATGTTATGCCATGTGGGTTTATTTTGCTGTCCTGGCACCATAGGGGCTTCCTAAATGCGACATGCCCCCCGAGCAAAATTTGCTCTCAAAAAGCCAAATAGGACTCCTCTTCTGAGCATTGTAGTTCGCCAGTAGTGCACTTTAGGTCCACTTATGGGGTACCTCCATACTCAGAAGAGATGGGGTTACAAATTTTGGGGGGTATTTTCTGCTATTAACCCTTGCAAAAATGTGAAATTTGGGGGGGAAACACACATTTTAGTGAATAATTTTTTTTTTTACATATACAAAAGTCGTGAAACCCCTGTGGGGTATTAAGGCTCACTTTATTCCTTGTTACGTACCTCAAGGGATCTAGTTCCCAAAATGGTATGCCATGTGGGTATTTTTGCTGTCCTGGCACCATAGGGGCTTCCTAAATGCGACATGCCCCCCGAGCAAAATTTGCTCTCAAAAAGCCAAATATGACTCCTTCTTTTCTGAGCATTGTAGTACGCCCGTAGTGCACTTCAGGTCAAATTATGGGGTACCTCCATACTCAGAAGAGATGGGGTTACAAATTTTATGGGGGGTATTTTCTGCTATTAACCCTTGCAAAAATGTGAAATTTGAGGGGAAACACACATTTTAGTGACATTTTTTTTTTTTTTTTTTACAAATGCAAAAGTCGTGAAACACCTGTGGGGTATTAAGGCTCACTTTATTTCTTGTTACGTTCCTCAAGGGGTCTAGTTTCCAAAATGGTATGCCATGTGTTTTTTTGTTGCTTTTCTGGCACCATAGGGGCTTCCTAAATGCAACATGCCCCCCAAAAACCATTTCAGAAAAACGTACTCTCCAAAATCCCCTTGTCGCTCCTTCCCTTCTGAGCCCTCTACTGCGCCCGCCGAACACTTTACATAGACATATGAGGTATGTGCTTACTCGAGAGAAATTGGGCTACAAATATAAGTATACATTTTCTCCTTTTACCCCTTGTAAAAATTCAAAAATTGGGTCTACAAGAACATGCGAGTGTAAAAAATGAAGATTGTGAATTTTCTCCTTCACTTTGCTGCTATTCCTGTGAAACACCTAAAGGGTTAAAACGCTGACTGAATGTCATTTTGAATACTTTGGGGGGTTCAATTTTTATAATGGGGTCATTTGTGGGGTATTTCTAAGATCAAGACCCTTCAAATCCACTTCAAACCTGAACTGGTCCCTGAAAAATTGTGATTTTGGAAATTTTGTGAAAAATTGAAAAAATTGCTGCTGAACTTTGAAGCTCTCTGGTGTCTTCAGAAAGTAGAAACACGTCAATTTTATGATGCAAACTAAAAGTAGACATATTGTATATGTGAATCAAAAAAAATATTTTGAATATCCATTTTTCTTACAAGCAGAGAGCTTCAAAGATAGAAAAATTTCAAATTTTTCATCAAATTTTGGGATTTGAAAGAAAGGATGCAAATTACCAAAAATTTTTACCACTATGTTAAAGTAGAATATGTCACGAAAAACAATCTCGGAATCAGAATGATAACTACAAGCATTCCAGAGTTATTAATGTTTAAATTGACAGTGGTCAGATGTGCAAAAAATGGCCGAGTCCTAAGGTGTAAAATGGCTGAGTCCTTAAGGGGTTAAAATTAGTCGCACTAATGACATTGAGGTGTCTGAAAAATAACACTTTTGTGTCATAGCCTATGTAGTCACCATAGACTAACCAACAGTTATTGTGAAATCATATCTATCCACTACAATGCCACACTGGACAGCCCTATGTTTATTTACGCTTTTATTCCGTGTTAGACTGGGCTCACACTACGTTTTTCAACTACGGTTCCCGCATACGTTTTCTATCAAAAACCGTATGGGAAAAAAACGGATGGAACAGTATGGGAAAAAGTAAACCGTATGGGTTTTTAAACAGTATACTGTTTTTAAAAGTGCATCCTGTTCAGTCCATTTTTGTAGAAAAAAAAAACATACGTTTTTGAAAATTTTGTCCATTTTTAATGGGAGGGGTCTTGGGTGGGAACTTAAGGATTCAAATGCGCATGTGCAAAGTAAAAACGTATACGTTTTTCCCGTATGGAACCATATACATGTGCATTTCCCATTGACGTCCATGTTAAAAAAAACTTATGCGGTTGCAGTATGGTTTTTAAACCGGAGACAAAATCGTGGTCAACCACGGTTTTGTCTCCGGTTTAAAAACCGTACTGCAACCACATACTTTTTTTTAACATGGACGTCAATGGGAAACGCACATGTATACGGTTCCATACGGGAAAAACGTATACGTTTTTACTTTGCACATGCGCATTTGAATCCTTAAGTTCCCACCCAAGACCCCTCCCATTAAAAATGGACAAAATTTTCAAAAACGTATGTTTTTTTTTCTACAAAAACGGACTGAACAGTATGCACTTTTAAAAACAGTATACTGTTTAAAAACCCATACGGTTTACTTTTTCCCATACTGTTCCATCCGTTTTTTTCCCATACGGTTTTTGATAGAAAACGTATGCGGGAACCATAGTTGAAAAACGTAGTGTGAACCCAGCCTTAGGGTGGGTTCACACTACATTTTCTCCCATACGGGAGCGCATACGGCAGGGGGGAGCTAAAACCTCGCGCTCCCGTATGTCACCGTATGCGCTCCCGTATGTCATTCATCTCAATGAGCCGGCCGGAGTGAAACGTTCGGTCCGGTCGGCTCATTTTTGCGCCGTATGCGCTTTTACAACCGGACCTAAAACAGTGGTTGACCACAGTTTTAGGTCCAGTTGTAAAAGCGCATACGGCGCAAAAATGAGCCGACCGGACCGAACGTTTCACTCCGGCCGGCTCATTGAAATGAATGACATACGGGAGCGCATACGGTGACATACGGGAGCGCGAGGTTTTAGCTCCCCCCTGCCGTATGCGCTCCCGTATGGGGGAAAACGTAGTGTGAACCCAGCCTTACTGGGTTTAGGGAACAATTGTCTCTCACTTATATACTGAGCAATATAGGCACTGTATTAGATTAATGCATGTCACACTAGGGTGGTGCCACCCTCAAGATATTGATGCCACTATCACATGTGGCTCTCACATGAGGGTGCTCACCTCACTTATATATGTGGCGGTCAAATGGAGATCACTGTTAGGCAACTATTGGTGGCTGTTTGGCAAACCACTGATCGTAGCCTGCTGTGCACCGCAGGCACGGCTATCAAGGCTCATTGGCCTCTTCTGACCCTTCCTAATTTTTAGATTTTTCCTTTTAAGTTGATTTTAGACATAGTGGAAATGCAATTAAGACCATATACTATCACACCCCTACATGTTTCGCCACTGGTGTGGCTTTATCAAGGAGATAAACTGACAGCACTGAATGTCAATGACAAATGAGCCCTTTTATATGGTGTCAGGATAGCCTCATTAATCCGCCATCCAATAGAGACCTCTGTCTCTACCCACCAACCAATAACACTTAGCACATATGTGACTAACCAATCGCTTACCCACTTCTTTTGTGGTTCCAGAGTTGGACAAATCACTCCATGGGATATAGGGTTACATCACACGCTCAATTCAGACTGATCCAATTAAAGAGGTTGATTGCCACCTCCAATCGGTGTCCTAACGTATGTTAACAAACCCCACGTCACTGTTCAGCGCCTCCCAGTGACGCAATGTATACAGACAACTGCTGTCTAAGTCATCTGACCGGCCACGGTCACATGATCAATCTGGATCACATGACATCGTGCAACTTACATGCGCCATCCCGTGTTGTTACCTTACTGAGCGGATATGTGCCTACTTGTATGTCTATGTGGGCGCTTCTGCGCATGCGCTATTAAGCGCCGCTACTCGGCTGATGTTAACTGTAACCCTGCCAGGGTCTGGTCCCTTCTATCCTTGCCATAGATGGATAAAAACATATAGGATGGACCAGACTCTTGTTCCTTGAGGTTAAATGGAATGAGGCACAGTTTATTGCATGTATAATAATTAGGAACAGTTAATAATTCATTATTGAAAAGCATATTATCATATTACATGCAATAAACTGTGCCTCACTCCATTTAACCTCTAGGAACAAGAGTCTGGTTCATCCTATATGTTTTTATCCATACTGTGCTGGGGGTCCAGGCCAGAGATTGTGCGGTTCACAGAGACTGGACTCTCCGTGATCAGACATCTTATCCCCTATATTTTTAATAGGGAATGATGTTTAGGGGCGAAGTACCCCTTTAAACCTTTACTATTGTTAATAAAAACTATTGACAAGTCACCCAGATAGTTTAGATCAGTCAGGGTCTCAGTGCTAATACCTTTACTGATCCCTAGATATTGCTGGATGAAGCATAGGGCTGTGGGCTTCAGTTTACTCAGTCTGTCTAATTGCAGGAGTCAGAATCCATAATTTTTTAAAGAATCCATAGTTTTTACTACAATCAAGCTGTCAAGCTTGTTGTGTATTTAGAGATTGATGATGGTCTCAGCACTGGGACCCTGACAGTAACTCTTTAAGGGAAGAAAACATTAATGTAATGTATTCCTATCTTAGATTTTTTTTCTGCAAGTAACTTTTGACCATCATGTCAAGGAACTCCAACAAGTGCAGCTCACCATATAAATAGTATAGATGGTCTCAGGTAAGTGGGAAAAAAAAGGATTGCCAAATAAAATGGCTCCAGAGAAGAGAAGGAAATTATTGGGAAATTAATGTTTTTATTAATATGGTAAAGTTCCTATTAAAATGTATGCAATCATTTTTTAGAATTTATTAGTCTTTGCTGCTAAAAGAAAAGCTGTTAAATCTTAAAAAGTGAATGTGCCTTATTTTATTGTTTGAGCTATAAAGGTATAAAACATATTGCTCCAAAAAGTATGAAAAGTGGTGATAAAAATCAAATGCTTGACATTTTTGTTCAAGAACATAATATCTTTTTATCTATTGGGTATTTCATTTCAGGTTTATTAGAAGGGGAAGAATGTGTTCGTTCTAGTTATTTTACATATTGCAGCTGTTTATTTATTATTCATAAAAAAACATCTCTTGGTACTGCCATATTGGAGGTACACTTTTAGTTCTCCTATTGTCTGAATAGATAGTAAACAGCCTCTCACCCCAAAGACTAGGAGCTGAACTCAAAGGGGAAGATTCACTATTTCTCTTGTGCCTGAATATTGGCACATTGTGCACCAAAAAACTGACTAACATGATCTGGACTACATCGAACAAAAGTTTAAGATTCTTTCCCGCAGTGTCAGGAAACGGACATGGCTTCAAGAAAAGGGAGCAAAGTCTTGCTCCCAAAAATGTGTCAGAATTGCATATTGAAATATACGTATTCATACACTATCTAGTCTATGTGTGCACAGTCACAGACAAACATTTGCTTTGTTTTTGTAGGCTAAAAAATTATTTGTCGGCCACACATGGCCCTGTCTATACAATGAAAAATAAGGGGCCACTTGAACGAATGCTGGATCTGGCCCTGATCATACAAGCTAGTTGAGCCATATAAAACCTCTTTAAACAAGCACCAATCTTATGAGATCAGTGCTCATATCCTGCTGAAGTCAGCCTAGAGGAAGCTGTACAATACACTTGATTATTTACACTACAATACTTAGTTTAACCCCTTAACGACCACGGACGTAAACGTACATCCTGGTTTGGCGAGACTTCCCACACCAGGACGTACATTTACGTCCTGTGTATGACTGCGAGCATCGGAACGGTGCTCGCGTCATACATGGCAGGTTCCGGCTGCTAGTAGCAGCCGGGGATCCGCCCGCAATGGCCGACATCCGCGATCGTGCGGATGTCCGCCATTAACCCCTCAGATGCCGTGATCAATACAGATCCGATCATCCAGCATGGCGGCCGGAGGTCCCCTCACCTGGCTCTGGCCGTCTCCCGAGGTCTTCTGCTCTGTAGACATGTGCAATTCGTTTCATAACGTAACGAAAAGAATGCACGGAAAAAAAAAATCACAAAATCCCGAAAAAGCATACGAATACGAATATACAGTTAACAAATGCATTCTTTAACTAACGCATAACGAATATGCATGTTAACGAACAACAAATGCATTCGTTATCAGTATACTGAATGTCGGGGCCATGCATCAACTACTATCCGGCAGCGCATAATGCTTAAGCTGCTGCCGGATAGCAGTTGAAGCAGCCCGGGCAGGTTCACTCACCTTTCCGTGCTGCTTCAGGCCTTCCTCTGGTGGGTCCTGGGCTGATCCGGGGCCTTCATACGGGTCTCCCTCTGACGTCGTTATGACGCTGTCGCGCACGCCGTCCCGTCATCCAATAGGAACGGCGTGTGCAGCGACTTGATGACGTCGCTACGGAGGCCCAGTAAGGCCTTGCGGCAGACAGCGGAGGACCGGAGAAGACCAGGAGAGCCCAGCAGAGCCCAGCGGAGTACCGAAGAGGACTAGGAGAGCCCAGCAGAGGCCCGGGGACACCATCGGGAGCAGCGGGGAAAGGTGAGTAGGACTTTACTTTTTTACATTGCACGCATCCCTCAACATACGAATTACCATCGTATGTTGAGGGATCACTAGGCATGTGCAGAACCAAAAAATCTGAATTAACGAATGCATTTGTTTTTTTTAACGAATGCATCCGAAAACAAAAAAATTTTTTGCGGATGCATCCGAAAACCGAATATGATGAATGCACAGCATTCTGAATATTCACAGAACCGAAAATTTTTAAAATATGAAAACGAAAAAAACTAAATTTTTGGTTCTGCACATGTCTACTGCTCTGGTCTCAGATCGAGCAGACCAGAGCAGAAGATCACCGATAATACTGAGCAGTGCTGTGTCCAATGCATAGCACTGCACAGTATTAGCAATCAAATGATTGCTATAGATAGTCCCCTATGGGGACATAAAAAGTGTAAAATAAAAGTTGAAAAAAGTAAAAAAAAATAAAAAAGTAAAAAAAAAGTGAAAAATCCCCTCCCTCAGTAAAAAGGAAAAACTATTTTTTTTATAAACACATTTGGTATCGCCGTGTGCGTAAATGTCTGTACTATCAAAATATAATGTTAATTATCCCGTACGGTGAGTGATGTAAACGTAAAAATAAAAAAAAAGTCAAAAAATGCAGCTTTTTTGTCACATTTTATTTAAAAAATTTATAAAAATGATCTAAAAGTTTTATATATGCAAATGTGGTATGGATAAAAAGTACAGATGACGGTGCAAAAAATGTGCCCTCATACTGCCCTATATACAGAAAAATTAAAAAGTTATAGGTTGTCAAAATAGGGCGATTTTAGATTACTGATTGTGAACAAAAAGTTTTAGATTTTTTTTAAGCGGTACAAAAATATAAAAGTATCTAGCTATGGGTATCATTTTAATCATATTGAACCACAGAATAAAGAACACATGTCATTTTTACTGTAAAGTGTACAGTGTGAAAAAAAAAACTCCAAAATGTGCAAACTTTTGGTTTTCATTTAAATTTCCTCCCTAAATTTTTTTGGGGGGGGTTCGCCGTACATTTTATGGCAAAATGAGAGGTTTCATTGCAAAGTACAATTGGTCATGCAAAAAACAAGCCCTCATATGGAAATATAAAGGAGTTATGGATTTTAGAAGGCGAGGAGGAAAAAATGAAAACGCAAAAATAAAATTGGCCTGGTCCTTAAGGTTAAAATGGGCTTGGTCCTTAAGGGGTTAAGTGTTAAAAAGTTGTGTAACTTAATCTTGGGTTGCATCCAGCTTTTCCATCATCCAAGACACATGAGGGATGAATTGAAGACCGCTGTGATCATTTAAGTAATATCCCATCTCTCTGAAGCTGTATCTCTCCTAACAAGCTCCTTTAGGCTCCCCTTTTGGGAAACTGTCCATACCTCCAGTCAAGTTATTTTCACTCTGTAGTAGCAACCTCTGCTGCCATGTGGCTTCAACCATACTCTGTCACATTTTCTGCTATCCGCCCCTTTTACAGCCTTACCCTGATCTATGGTACTCCATTCAACTGATTGTGCTCCTTCTGAAGATATATGCCTTGTATCATACTTTCCAAGGAAATTATTTTTGTTGCAGTTTTTACACCCATGTCTGTCTGCTTTTATTTTCCTGTTCCATCCATCTTGCACATTCTCTTATGCCATTAAACCAGTAAACATAATGTACAATGAATTAAAGGGGTACTCCGCCACTAGACATCTTATCCCCTATCCAAAGGATAGGGGATAAGATGTCAGATCGCCGGGGTCCCGCTGCTGGGGACCCCGGGGATCGCTGCTGCAGCACCCCACTATCATTACTCTGCAGAGCGAGATCGCTCTGCACGTAATGACGGGCAATACAGGGGCCGAAGCATCGTTACGTCACGGCTCCACCCCTCGTGATGTCACGGCCCGCCCCCGTCAATACAAGTCTATGGGAGGGGGCGTGGCGGTCATCACGCCCCCTGCCATAGACTTGCATTAAGGGGACGGACCGTGATGTCATGAGGGGCGGAGCCATGACATCACGCTGCTCCGGCCCCTGTATCGCCCGTCATTATGCACAGAGCGAACTCGCTCTGTGCAGTAATGATGGCGGGGTGCCGCAGTGGCGATCCCGGGGTCCCCAGCAGCGGCACCACGGCGATCTAACATCTTATCCCCTATCCTTTGGATAGGGGATAAGATGCCAGGGGCGGAGTACCCCTTTAAGAAAGTGTTTGGGCCCTTTTCACATTCAAACTTAGGTTCACATTTTGTTATGTTGTGTGACCTTGTGACCAGAGGATGACAGGTTTTCTTTACTTATGGCTGCCACAGCATATTCCAATAGGAAAAATGGTCCAGTACAGGTAATAAGTTAATGCAATACTGTTGGTCTGGCCACGAGAAGAAAAAATATGAATAATTTAGGTAAGTTATGCTCTCATGCAATTCAAACCGATAAAATTTGCCTATAACTTCACATGTACTGTAATGGCAATTAAGGTAGTATTATGTCAAAAAAATTTATGTAAACAGAAGGATAACTGAATTCCATGATATAGAATATATTTCAGGTCTCACGACCTATAACTGGCTTGTGTTATTTTGCACAGGTCCCCCCTAGTCCCATGCTTTTCACCATCTATTTAGGGACTGACTTTCTCTCTTACAAGCCCTGCTTTCTAGGGCTCTTACTTCAATACTGTCTCCCTCTATTGTAGAGACAAGGAAGTAAGTGCTCCATAGAATAATATTGTTGGACCCAGAGAGCTGAATAATTGTATAAATGAACTGCTCACCCTGGGTGATTGTGTAGGCACATACACAACAATGGGAATAGATATAGGATAGATCATCTGCTGCCCTCCGGAACCTAAACGGTAGTGGATGTTTGGCTTCAAAGGAACCCGGCTCACGGCACTAATCGACCAGACAGGTAGGTAAACATAAAAGAGGATTTATTGACCAGAATGCAACGCTTTCCGCTGCGCATGCGCAGCGAAACGCGTTGCATTCAGGTCAATAAATCCTCTTTTAAGTTTACCTACCTGTCTGGTCGATCAGCGCCGTGAGCCGGGTTCCTTTGAAGCCAAACATCCACTCCCTCTATTGTGACATGCAGAAGTTAAGTCCTCTCCTGGTGTCACTTTGCTCCTATAAGGCCTGCATCGAAATCTTCACTTAACAGTGTCCAAAGGGTATAATTGCTCCTATAGACCCTACATTCATGAACCTAACTTCTCTAGTACTCAATCTACTTTCCAGGCCCAGTCCACTGCTCCCAGGAGTGTACCACCACTTTCTATCCACATCCCAGGCCTGTCTATCTAGGCTACTCCACAAGTTTGCAAAGCAACAAAAGGCCATTGTAGCTACAGTTGAAATAATATGTAATATAATAATGTGAAATATTAAAGGGGTTATCCAGGACAAAAAAAAAATTATATATCAACTGGCTCCAGAAAGTTAAACAGATTTGTAAATTACTTCTATTAAAAAATCTTAATCCTTTCAGTACTTATGAGCTTCAGAAGTTAGTTGTTCTTTTCTGTCTAAGTCCTCTCTGATGACACCTGTCTCAAGAACCGCCCAGTTTAGAAGCATATCCCCATAGCAAACCTCTTCTAAACTGGGCGGTTCCCAAGACACGTGTCATCAGAGAGCACTTAGACAGAAAAGAACAACCTTAACTTCAGAAGCTCATAAGTACTGAAAGGATTAAGATTATTTAATATAAGTAATTTACAAATCTGTACTCAAGTAGAAAACAGACATGGTGCACATCTACAATCTTGCACAATGATCCAATTGCTTCTCAGCATAATTTCAAAAACTAACAGATTTTTAGTATATACGTTTTGATCAAAAAGTACAAAGCCCACTCGCCACGTCAAGGCCACCTATTTAGAGTGGGTCCCTAACGTCCCCAGCATAAAATGGCGTAGCACTGTTTGAACACGTGTCTGCACTCTTCCCCACCCCCTCAGCCCAACCCTATGTAAGTAGTAGTTAGCTACACAAGGGCCATTTCTTTCCTAGCAGCCTCCCAGTCTGACTGGGAGAGCTTGGTAAGTGTGCTGTTACACCTTGTTCACACTGGTGTGGTGCTGTGCGGCGTCCGTTGCTGCCGTGGCGCCGTGTCTGTGGGGAGGCGCGACCCATAGACTGGTTTGAGTGGCATTGGGGCCGCTCTGCCCGTGGGTCGTTCCCCCTGTGGGCACTGGTGTCGCGGCGGTGGTGGTCGCCGCCCAGTGCTACGCCATTTTATGCTAGGGACGTTAGGGACCCACTCTAAATAGGTGGCCTTGACGTGGCGAGTGGACTTGTACTTTTTGATCAAAAATGTATACTAACAACCTGTAAGTTTTTGATATTATGCTGAGAAGCAATCAGATCATTATGCAAGATTGTAGATGTGTGGCCATGCCTGTTTCTTGTACCCTAATTTACAAATCTGTTTAACTTTCTGGAGCCAGTTGATATATAAAAAAAAGTTTTTTCCTGGATAACCCCTTTAATTTAAATAGCTAAACATATTCAACACAAAAAGGTTATATTAATAAATATTGCAGTCTCAGAGTTTTCTACCCCATAAATAGAATCTCTCATAAGAGAAAACGCTGCCAAATTAGATATTGCCTCAAGCATCAAATTCTTCCTTAGTTGCATCAGGTGTGCTTGAGATAAGAAACATAAAATACCTGGATTGGACAGTGCTTTGTTGATTGTGATGTTTAATGGCTTGTAAGAGATATGGCAAGTCAAAAAAGTGATCCAAAAAGATAAAGGATGAAAAAAGTTAAATTAAAGGGGTACTTCGGCGCTAAAAATCTTATCCCCTATCAAAAAGATAGAGGATAAGATGTTAGATTGCAGGGATCCCGCCACTGGGGACCCCTGCGATCTCTTGTGCAGCACCCCCTTTATTCAGCTGCAGGGTGCTGCAGGAGAGATCGAGGGGTCTCCAGCGGCGGGATCCCCGCTATCTAACACCTTATCCCCTATTCTTTTTATAGGGGATAAGATGTTTAGCGCCGGAGTACCACTTTAAATGGATACTAAAAGATAGCAAAGGCACTCAGGGGGAGATTCATTAAAACAGAGCAAAAGTTGACCAGTTGCCCATAGCAACCAGATTGTTGCTTTGTCAGGTGCCTTTTTAAAAATGAAAGAAGGGATCTGATAGGTTGCTATGGGCAACTGGTCAACTTTACCTCCGCACAGGTTTTGATAAATCTCCCTTTCAGTGTTCCTAGAGATACAGCTGAAAGCTTAGCCTGCAGTTAAAGTTAAAGGAACACTAGCTACACTATATGAACTTGACAAAGTGGCTACCACCAAATTCCTGAGGAGACAGTTTAGTCAATAAACTCTGAGTAACTACAAAAGACCTTCAGCAAGATTTGGTGGCAACCGACACTGAGGTTTTCATTTACACAGTAAGGATTGAACTTATACTTGAACTCTAAGATGTTAACCTCTACTGACCCAAAAGCATAAGAAGAGAATTATTAAGCCACAGAAATTTGGGGATTCTGTGAAGTGAACTTTTAGGATGAGTGAGGTGTCTAGAGGAGGTAGAATGAAGCGTATGCTAAAAAGCTCTGTCTGGGGCTGCTTTACTTCCTCTACTAGAAACCTGCTGTGTGTTTGGGAAAGATGGGTTCAAGTATTAGGAAATCATAAGAGAAAAGGTCATGGCTTCTGTGAGGAAGCTAAAGCTTGGGTAGCATTTTTTCATAGTATAACAAGGCTTGGTTTCCCAAAAAGTTTTGGGAGATTCTAGAGTAGATAACACAATGACCTGAGTTGAAGCCCATAGAAAGTCTTAGTGGGATTTGGGGAAGGCAGTTGCAGTGTGTAAACCCAAGAATATTGGTGACCCGGAAGTCATTGCCCATGAGGAATGAGCTAACATTAGCTGGTGTGTGGCTATGCATCATTTCTTGAAAGCTGTATTTTTTGTTGTTGAATTTGGAGAAACCTCTTGTCTAAGTTGTGTTGATCTATTTACTTTGTTATTTTTTGTTCTCTTGCAAATAGCTGAAAGTTAGTAAATTTAGCAAAAAATACTTTATCTTGCAAGTGATTTTGAATCATTTTGATTGCAACTGTATATACCAACTCACAGGGATCTTTCCAAGCCAAGACTTTTCAAGACTTTCCTTAGGACAAGTCCACAATGCAAATAGCCGTATATTGTTTTTTTTTTTTTTTTTTTTTTTTTGCCATGAAAATCGCACTAATTTGTGGAATAAAAACCATGCTCCAATTGATTTCAATGGAAGGCGGGGAAACACATAGGAAAGATGTGACACCTCACTTCTTCTCCACGCAGTACAGTACTGTAGTTCCAGTGCTAACCACTTCCACTTCAAACAATACTGCCTCACTGGTGCTCCAGAAACAACACTCCAAGCCATCCTACTCCAAGGCTAGACCTTCCTTCCTCCAGAAGTGTAGCAGTCACGTCACCAGCTCACACATCAACCAGACTTAGACCCTTTCACACAGCCTTACACAGGTCTACATCATGTCTCCTAAAGACCGGTCACCGAAACTAGCCTCTGGCCCCTCTGCCTGCCCTACTAAAGAAGAAGCTAACATCTTGATACAGACCACTGCCCTCTCCACTAGCATCTCTCATAGGCTGTCTACACTCTCCCCATTTGGCACAAAAGCTCAGCCTTTTAACACCTCCCCAATCTTCCTCCCACACAGCAAGGTGAAGCAGCACTTCAGTGTTACCACTTTCTACAGCACATATTACTTTCTACAGCACAGAATAGACTCTAATTCCTATTGCCAGCCTCAACAATTTCACAAGGCAACCATGCAGTAGCAGTACTTGTCTTCCCCAGTTCTGAAACCACTTAAAATCTATTCGTTTTGAGGTCAAATTCTGGTACCTACTGGTTGTATTTCCTGGATGAGCTGTTGCTCAGCACTACAATTCCCAGAATGCACTGCTTTCTCTCAGCTCGCCATAACAGTCTTCCAACCCTGCCTACTCTCACAGCATTCCTGTCAGTTACCTGCCCAGAGCTGTTGCAGAGCATTTAAAGGGATATTCCAGGAAAAAACTTTTTTATATATATCAACTGGCTCCAGAAAGTTAAACAGATTTGTAAATTACTTCTTAGACAGAAAAGAACAACCTTAATTTCAGAAGCTCAAAAGTACTGAAAGGATTAAGATTTTTTAATAGAAGTAATTTACAAATCTGTTTAACTTTCTGGAGCCAGTTGATATATATAAAAAAAGTTTTTTCCTGGATAACCCCTTTAATTTACAGCAGATTATAGCACAATCAATGAGGTTACAGCACTTGCTATTTATATATTCTGCTCCTCTCCCTGTAGCATTGTTCAGCACTATGCTGTAAACACCTAATTTTCCATAAATGTCCCAAAAAAGTTACATATGTATATGTGTATAAGACAGCAAGATGTAGGCTGGGGCTGGTCACAGGTGGTGACATCATTCAGTGGGTGGGGCTAGTGCTCAGAGATAAAATTTAGCCAAGCCTCCTGAAACAGCAGATGATGCATTTTCTTGGGAGAGAGGTAGGAGCCAGGGTGCTGGAGACAATTCCACATTGACAATGTAAGAACTACACAACTTCCTGTCAAAGGCGATTCATGCAAAAGCATGCTGAAAGTTAAATTTGTGATAACAATATTTTAGTAATTTATACATCCTAGGGTGATCGTCTTATTTAAAGTGCAAAGTCAAAAGTGTAAGGGAGAATATACTAACACTGTAGTATTTGTATCAATATCTATACAAACATTCGCACCCTCAAAAATTCCCTAGCTTCTAGTTGACAATAAGACGGGTACATACCAAACATCACACGCTATCATTTCAGCCCACACTTTTATAGGGGTTCAGCTTTATACATATAGGCAAAAGTCTGACTTCCCCCAAAAAATGCTAAATGAAGTTATATAAAAAACAAGAATGTTTACAACAAATGTGTAGATTTATTTTAAGTCAACAACAAAACACTAACAGAACTATTGCTTGGCAATGCTTCTCAATTAGGGACTAAAATCAATGAAGTCTGCTTCTGACCTTTTAGTTTAGAATTCCTAATGCTATTTTCGATCAATGGATGTTCTGATTTTGCTGTAACAAATGAATTACATGCCACACAGAGCAATTACCACTATTGACCACTAAGTTCTACTCAGAGATACAAAACATAAATATTACAATAGAAGTACAGCACTCGTATAATGTGTATGGAATGGAAATTACGCCTTTGTAATCTGCCAGACAGAAAATAAATTCTACATCTAACAAGATGAGATTCGAACAGAGAATATGTTAGAAGATATAGGATATGGATGGTTTTTAAACTGAACATTGACACAATACTATTTGTTTATTAAATAAGTACTGTTTTGTATTTATGATTTGTTTAATGTTTTGTGTTATCTATGACATGTTCTGCCAGCCCTCACATATATATATATATATATATATATATATATATATATATATATATATCCTTTTAAGGACGCGGGGCGTAAGCATACGCCCTGTATCCCGAGTCCTTGAAGACGTGGGGCATATGCATACGCCCATGGGAATTCCGGTCCCCACCGCTAGTCGGTTGGGGACCGGACCAGAATGCCTGCTGACCCCCCCATGTCGGCGATCGCAGAAAATCGCATGTCAATTCAGACATGCGATTTTCTGCTATTCCGGGCTGATCGGGTCTCTGGTGACCCGATCACCCGGAAAATAGGGATGATCGGAGCTGTCAGGGAAAGCCCCGATCATCCTGAGGGCAGTGCTGCGATCTCCTCCTATCCCCTGCCATTGGTCAGAACTGATTCTGACCAATGGCAGGACAGTGGGTTGTCGAGGGGATCGTGAGAAGAAGATGGAGGCCGGTACCTGGAGGAGAAGATGCTTGGGGATCCCGGATCGTCGCTGGAGACTGCTGGATCCTGGCTCAGGTAGGGAAACCACATTGGGGGGGGGGGGGGGTGAAATGAAAGTGAAAGTAAAGTGATCTTTACTGTGGCAACCACTAGGAAGGCCAAACTGCAACTCCCAGCATGTCCAGACAGCCAAAGGCTGTCTGGGCATACTGGGAGTTGTAGGTTTGCAACATCTGGAAGGTCACATGAAAATTGCAAAATTTGAAGGGAAGGATGTTGCCAAACTACAACTCTCAGCATTCCTAGACTGCCCAGGCATGCTGGGAGTTGTAGTTCTGTAACATCTGTCCCTTCAGATTTTGCAATTTTCATGAATTTTTTTAAAATTGCTGCTCTTCTTTGAAGCCCTCTAATTTTTTCAAAAAGCAAAAATATGTCCATTTTATAATGCCAACATAAAGTGGGCATATTGTATTTGTGAATAAAAATTAAATATATTTGGAATATCCATTTTCCTTACAAGTAGAGAGCTTCAAAGTTAGAAAAATGCAACCTCTTCAAAAATTTCATGAAATTTTGGGATTTTTCACCAAAAAAGGATGCAAGTAACGCCAAAAATTTTGCACCAAAATAAAGTAGAATATGTCACGAAAAAACAATCTCAGAATCAGAATATTCGGTAAAAGCGTTTTCGAGTTATTAATTCGTAAAGCGACGGTGGTCAGAATTGCGAAAAAGGGCTCAGTCCTTAAGGTGAAAAAGGTCTGCGTCCTTAAAGGGATATATATATATATATATATATATATATATATATATATATATATATATATATACAATGTTTAAAAAAATAAAGGGAACACTAAGATAACACATCCTAGATATGAAAGAATTAATCATATGAAATACTTTCGTCTTTACATAGTAGAATGTGCTGACAACAAAATCTCGCAAAAATTATTAATGGAAATAAAATTTATCAACCCATGGAGGTCTGGATATGGAGTCACACACAAAATCAAAGTGGAAAACCACACTACAGGCTGATTCAACTTTGATGTAATGTCCTTAAAACAAGTCAAAATGAGGCTCAGTAGTGTGTGTGGCCTCCACGTGCCCGTATGACCTCTCTACAATGCCTGGGCATGCTCCTGATGAGGTGGCGGAGATCCGCTAACTCCTGCAATGTGATTTTGGTGGATTAAGCAAGACATGATGTCCCACATGTGCTCTATCTGATTCAGGTCTGCGGAATGGGCGGGCCAGTCCATGGTATCAATGCCTTCCTCTCGCAGGAACTGCTGACACACTCCAGCCACATGAGGTCTAGCATTGTCTTGCATTAGGAGGAACCCAGGACCAACCGCACCAGCATATGGTCTCACAAGGGGTCTGAGGATCTCATCTCGGTAACTAATGGCAGTCAGGTTACCTCTGGCAAGCACATGGAGGGCTGTGCAGCCCCCCAAAGAAATGCCACCCTACACCATTACTGACCCCCCGCCAAATCGGTCATGCTGGAGGATGTTGCAGGCAGCAGAACATTCTCCACAGCGTCTCCAGACTCTTTCACATCTGTCACATGTGCTCAGTGTAAACCTGCCTTCATCGGGGAAGAGCACAGGGCGCCAGTGACGAATTTGCCAATATTGGTGTTCTCTGGCAATTGCCAAAGGTCCTGCACGGTGTTGGGCTGTAAGGACAACCCCCACCTCCGGTACCATTTTTGTTTTGATTGGACTTTTTCATTGCTTTTTCTTAATTTTTTTTGTGCTATAAAAAGTGACCAAAAATACGCTATTTTGGACTTTGGAATGTTTTTGCTTGTACGCCATTGACCGTGCAGTTTAATTAACTATATTTTTTTTATAGTTTGGACATTTACGCACGCGGCGATACCACGTATGTTTATTCTTATTTTTATTTGTATAGTTTTTTTTTATGGGAAAAGGGGGGTGATTCTTACTTTTATTAGGGAAGGGGTTAATTCATCATTAGTAACTATTTTTTCAAACTTTTTATTGCTATGTTATAGCCCCCTCTAGTGACTATAATATGCATTACATTGATTCCTAACATAGAACTACATGCGGATGATCAGTGTTATCGAGGCTTGACTTCTCCTGCCTAGATCTAAGGCATGGAGAAGTCAATCGCCGATCTGACACACCGGAGGCAGGTAACGAACCCTCTGCTTGTGTTGTAGCTGATCGGGACATCGCGATTTCACTGCGATGGTCCCGATCAGCTCGAAAGGATAGGGGATAAGATGTCAGATCGCCGGGGTCCCGCTGCTGGGGAGCCCCGGGATCACCACTGTTCGCTCTGCACGTAATGACGGGCAATACAGGGCAGGAGCATCATTACGTCACGGCTCCGCCCCTCGTGATGTCACGGCTCTCCCCCTCAATACAATTCTATGGGAGGGGGCGTGACGGTCGTCACGCCCCCTGCCATAGACTTGCATTAAGGGGACGGGCCGTGATGTCACGACGGGCGGAGCCATGGCATCATGCTCCGTCCCCTGTATTGCCCGTCATTACACACAGAGCGAACTCGCTCTGTGCAGTATTGATAGCGCAGTGCCGCAGCGGCGATCCCGGGGCTCCCCAGCAGCGTGACCGCAGCAATCTGACATCTATCCCCTATGTCTAGGGGTGGAGTACCCCTTTAAGAGTCCTTAAGAGGTTAAGTGTTCCCTTTATTTTTTTGAGAAGTGTATATATTTATATACACAACAGCATATCTCTGCATAACACAGTCCTGCACTTACTAACGGCACTATTCAAGGGCCAATATTATCTCTCCACATACTGTATACTGTATCTAGCGTTTGATCAATCATGGTTTTTCCCTTTCCTTTTCTATTTGACTCAGATGGCCATTATGACATCCTAAATGAGACTCATCTGTGCAGAGTATGGTGCCCCTATAAGGGTATCATACGGCAATAACGTCTACACTAATACTGCCCCAAATATGCCCCCACCTACTAATAGTGCCACCTGTACCCCCGTGTAATGCCCCCATTGTTTCTATACAGCATGTTTAACCCTATGCAGTAACAATACCCCCGGTACCTCAAATTAATAATTGCTCCATACAGTAAAAATTATTCCCTTTATCCTCATCTAATAATGCCCCCATACAGTAATATTACTCCTTGTGGTCCTCATGCAGTAAAAATTTCCCCAGTGCCCGCATATATTAATAATGCCCTTCTGTGCTCTTACACAGCAAAAATGCCCCCTGTACCCTCCATTCAGTAGTAATTCTCCCAGTGGTCTTCATGCAGTAGAAATGACCCATATGGCCCATATGCAGTAAAAATGGATCCCCTGTGCCCCATACAATAATAATTCACCCTTGTGCTCCCTTATTACGGTGTGGGGGACACAGTAATAATGCCCTAGGACCTCCCCCCAGGACATTGTAGTAGTAGTAGTAATTCCTCCTGTGTCCTCATAGAATTATAATGCCCCCTGTACTAATAATGCCCCATCATGGCCAAACAGAAAAAAACACATAGTCACCTGGTCCTGGTTCCCACAATGAATACAGCTGCCTTGTCTGTCTTCAGTCCTGAAGCCTGTGAAACGCCAGGTTGGGATCCCCAGACAAGAGTGATGGAGTCATATCAGTGGGCCGGCCACTGTGGGAATCCCATTCCAAGATTTCATAGGCTGCAGGTCTGAAGTGCTGCTATTCTACTTTACTGTATCTGCTTGAGCGGAGGTAGATTCAGTGAAGGGTGGCAGTTGTCCAGGCTGGGGCACGAGCTAAAAATGTGCACCTTATGTCTAGTGATGCCCCTGGGGATTGTCTGTTTAAACTATAGTCTTTTTTATATGATCTCATGAACAACAGAAGACTGCACTGTTTAGAAGTAGCCTAGTAATGGCCAACCATGATCAAAAACATGGACATTTATTTACAAATGTAAAGCTTTGGCTCCTAGTGAAAATTTATTTAATGACCATCCAGGATCCAGGTCATTACTTGGGCGAATAAAGATCCACCTTATAATTGCTCCCATTATCCTGATTAGCTGGATCAAGTGAGACTCTTCAAACTTCCCCTGCTGATTCCCAAAATGCTGCATTATGATTAAAGGGGTACTCCGCTGGAAAACAATTTTTTTTTATCAACCTGTGCCAGAAAGTTAAACAAATTTGTAAATTACTTCTATTTAAAAATCTTAATCCTTCCAGGACTTATCAACTGCTATTTGCTCCACAGGAAGAGTATAATAGGTTTGTTATGGGGATTTTCTCCTACTCTGGACAGTTCCTAAAATGGACAGAGGTGTCAGCAGAGAGCACTGTGGTCAGACAGAAAGGGAATAAAAAAATAAAAGAACTTCCTGTGGAGCAAATAGCAGCTGATAAGTACTGGAAGGATTAAGCTTTTTAAATAGAAGTAGTTTACAAATATGTTTAACTTTCTGGCACCAGTTGATTTAAAGAATTTTTTTTCCAGCGGAGTAAAGAAATCCCCACTGAAATAATGGGGGTATCTTTGTTATTCTAGTAAATACAAAATCTGTCCGTCTGGCTGTGAAAAGGTTAAATAACTCAAACAACCCCTTAAAGAGATCACATTGAATAGCAAAGTTGAAGTTACTGTATAGTGGTTACAGAGGTTATCCAGGAAGAAAATCAGAGCAAAGTTCTTCCAAAAACAGCACCACACCTGTCCTCGGGTTGTGTGTGGTTTGGTACATCAGTTTTGATACCACACACAACCCAAGGACAGGTGTGGTGCTGTTTTTAGATGAACTTAGCTCTAATTTTCTATTCCTGGATAACCCCTTTAATTTTCACTTCACAGAATAGAGGAAAAATTGCATCGGTAGAGGTACAAGCATCTGGACCTCTGTCAATGTTGACAACGCTGGTAAAGTACAATGAACTGGCCGGTCCATGCATGTTCTGCGCTCGAAAGGCCTATAGATAAAGAATGTAGTGGCAGCCACGCATGCATGGCACGTTCTGTTTATTCAGAACTCCAACTGGACTGCATTCTCAGGATTGGTAGAGGTCCCACATCAATTTTCAAGTTATTCCCTAACCTGTGGATAGGTGATAACTTGCAAAAGTGTGAATACCAAAATACTATGTAAAATTAGGTGGGCGGAATCTTGAAAATCTAAAGTGCTTTAGCATAAACACATATTAACACTTCTTACTTTTCTTTTACTTTTATCTTCTTAATGCCCTTATACCTACAGTAAGGTCCTCTGTTCAGGTCCCAATGCTCAGCCAATGGAAGTCTTGGTATGCTTTGGTGCACAGCCTGATCTGTACAGCTGTATAGAATGTGCAGAGCCACATAGTATTTATAATCATAATGTATAAAGTTGTAATACATTCTGTACCACTTTCTACAGAATGGCCCTCATTTACTAAGAGTGGAGTGTAAGTTTCTTTGTGGGTTTTAATTCCCTACAATTTATTTTCCACGGAATTTACTAAGGTTTCCCTACATTTTCCACTTTCCCTACACTTTGCTTTTTTTTACACATGCTCTGACCTGTCTGGTTTTCCTCAGCTCAAATCCACCACCTGTTATGTGGAAACCTTAGTAAATATGTTGGGTTTTTGGGAAAATGTCAGGAACACGCCCCTTTTTGGTGTTGACGCCCTCTTTTCCAGATGACCACACCCCTTTTGGGGTTTTCTTAGTAAAATGGAGAGTTAGGCTAGGTTCAGACTACAGAATTTCTACCTGCAATTTCAAAGCGGAAATTCCGCTTGCTAAAATGTATAGTGTAGTGAATGGGTTTCCGTTCTCAAATTCACACTTTGGAATTTGTGAAGCGGAGTTTGAGAACGGAAAATCCGCTTGGAAATTTCCGCCTGAAGAATGGCGTTGCTCATTCTTCAGGTGGAAATACTCGCAGAACACATTGCAGTCTATTGGAGACTGCAGTGTCCGCACGGTCCTAGCTGGCCGCACTCAGAGTCTCCGGGCAGAAATTTTCTGCCTGGAGATTCCGTAGTCTGAGCCTAGCCTTGGTCAGGTTTTTTTTCAATTCCGGCTCAAATTCTGCCTCAAATTCTGGCGCACAACCCAACAAAACATGTTGGGTTTGCAATAGTAAATAAGGGCCAATGTATTCACTCATATCTTTCTCTGTCTTAAGTATGACTCAAAATCTAATTTCCATGTCCCAGACACATATGCTAGGGTCAATTTCCTAGGAAACAATTAATCTAAGTATAGTTTTAGAGTCTCAGGGGAACCCATGTGAATTTGGGAAGAACATACAAATTTTAAGCAGATGTTGCCATTGTCAGATTCATATCTATGCCAAGGATTCTTTACTACAAAGTTGAAGTTTACTGAACTAAGAATGGCCACCCATTAAATAAACAGAAAAATAAAGAGCCATGTCATATCAAAAGATAGATCATTAGATAGATAGATAGATAGATAGATAGATAGACAGAAAATGGATAGATAATAGTAAGATAGATAGTAAGATAGATAAATAGATATGAGATAGATAGATAGATAGATAGATAATGAGAGAGAAATGAGGTAGGTAGATAGATAGATGATAGATAGCGATGAGATAGATAGATATGAGATAGATATAAGATAGATAGATAGATAAATAGATAGATAGGCAGATATGAGATAGATATGGTTGATTGATTGATAGATAGATAGATAATAGATAGTAAGATAGATAAATAGATATGAGATAAATAGAGATTAGATAGATAGATAGATATGCAATAGATAGATAGATATTAGATAGATTTATAGATATGAGAGATAGATAGATAGATAGATAGATAGATAGATAGATATTAGCTGACTGGATAGATAGATAGATAGATAGATAGATAGATATGAGATAGATAGATAGATGATAGAGATAAGATAGATAGATAGACAGATGTGAGATAGATAATAGATAGTAAGATAGATAAATATATATGAGATAGATATATAGATAGAGATGAGATAGATAAATAGATAAATAAATAGATAGAAAAGTAGATACATAGATAGATAGATAGATAGATAGACAGAAATGGATAGATAATAGTAAGATAGATAGTAAGATAGATAAATAGATATGAGATAAATAGATAGATAGATAGATAGATACCAGCAATAAATCCAACAGCACTCACGGGTTCAAGTGAAAAAACACAACGGTGTTTATTTAAACCATGTTCAGATGCAACGTTTCAGTGATATCCACCACCTTTTTCAAGCATGGTATACAAATGTGCAAGACAAGCCTTTATATGGTATCATATTAAGTTAATTACAGACTCCAATCAATATAATCAAACAAAATTCATGCGCGAGTGTGCGCCCCGGTCACGTGATGACGGGGCGGAGCTCGGGGGCGTCACATGACCGGGAGCCATATGACAACATGTGAGATGCCGTAATGGCGGCGCCCATACGCGGGAGGTGAGTGGTCTGTCCCCATGGCAATGTTGTTTTTAATCACTGTAACACGCAGTTGCAGCTGCGCTTTTATTATCCGCACTTTATATTTTTAATAACAACGATGATCTATTGTATGTACGGTGATCATTGTTGTTTCTGATCACACTGTTATCACTTGCACTTTTTATATTATACATTTTATACTGATCATGTTTTTTTACTGTATGAATTTAGTTTGATTATATTGATTGGAGTCTGTAATTAACTTAATATGATACCATATAAAGGCTTGTCTTGCACATTTGTATACCATGCTTGAAAAAGGTGGTGGATATCACTGAAACGTTGCATCTGAACATGGTTTAAATAAACACCGTTGTGTTTTTTCACTTGAACCCGTGAGTGCTGTTGGATTTATTGCTGGAATTTATGGATGTGGTCTGCGACTGGGACCACGTTTCTTTCCTATTGCACCCGGACTACTATCTTGAGACTTACAGTGGTAGTGCTGTCCTCCGCCATTTGGGAATAGATAGATAGATAGGTAGATAATGAGATAGATATAGAGATAGATAGATAGATTGATATGAGATAGATTGATATGAGATACATAGATAGATATGAGATAGATAAATATGATAGACAGATATGAGATAGATAAATAGATAGATAATAGATAGTAAGATAGATAAATAGATATGAGATAGATAGAGATTAGATAGATAGATAGACGGAAAGATTTGCAATAGATAGATATATATATATATATAGATATTAGATAGATTTATAGATATGAGAGATAGATAGATTTGAGATAGATAGATATATCCCAAGGAGAGCAGCACAGCCTATTAGATGAACACTGATGTAGGTGCACGCTGTAAGGGAACCTGGGTTGGAGTTTCCATTCACATACACAATTCCAGTAAACAGCAGCACACAGAATTGTGAAAAAATAGTGATTTATTCCATTCGAGCTTGAGAAAGGCAGCGAGAGGCTGCGGAAACGTTGCTCCGTTTTTTTGCACTGGAAATGGAATAGATCTTCCCTATTTTTTCACAATCCTGTGTGCTGCTGTTTACTGGAATTGTAGATAGATAGATAGATAGATAGATATGAGATATGAGAGAGAGAGATAGATAGATATGAGATAGATAGATAGATAGATAGATAGATATGAGATAGATAGATAGATAGATAGATAAATAGATAGACAGACAGAAAGAAAGATATGCAATAGATAGATATATACAGATAGATATGAGCAAGATAGATAGATAGGAGATAGAATGATAGATAGATAAATAGATAGATCTGAGATAGATATATAGATAGATATGAGATAGATAGATAAAACTCCAATAAAAACTGCACATTCAGAGTTGTAGTCTTTCAGCAGTGGGTACAGGCAGGTTTAGGACAGCAGTTACCAGGTCCAGAGCAATAGCCAAAGGATAAGTGCAACCACCAAATGTATCCAGTCAAAAGTAGTAGTTTATTTCATAGTGCAGAAAAAAAGCAGATAGGTTAGATAGATATGTGGAGTGCAGGGATGCAATGTAGGGCAGATGTTGTAACCCAAGGGGCAGATGTTATTAACCCCTTCTTATTGGGACTCCAGGGCATGGTTTTCCTATACAACCACCCGAAGGTATTTCCGCTAGTCCTAGGTCAGGCAGGGGCAATAAAGAGTCCAAGGCCAAGTTAAGAGTAACGGTAGCTTTACTGAGGTAAAACAGATGGTACATTCTATGCAGTTCAGCCAATATCCCAGAGAGGTGGCCAGTGACTCAGAGAGACCTCGAAGGCTTGCTGGAACTTGCAGTAGGTAGACTGACTATAATGCAGGCCACGGTGACTAGACAGTAGACTTGACTGACTTGATGACTGACAATTAGATGACTTTAGCTTACTTGCAATTGACAGGTGGCTGCAGACTTTAGGCTTGAGGCCTCCAAAGCTCTGGACACACTCTGTAAGATGCCTTGACTGCACTGAACCTCAGGAACAAGAGAGCGATTGCAGCTCGTCCCATCTTATACAAGGGGGATGTGCAAGGAGCCCATAGGTTACTTGGGAGGTCACCTGGTCACTGGGTTCTCTGAGTAACAATCATATGACTTGTTATATGGACCCATGACGTACCGGTACGTTAAGGACCCATGACGTCCTGGTACGTTAAGGACCCATGACGTACCAGTACGACATGAGATCCTGGTAGTTAAGAACCCATGACGTACAAGTACGTCCGTGGGAATTTCGGTCCCCGCCACCGCGGTGACTGCTGATATCGATCAGCAGGCACCCCGTGCAAATGCCCAGGGGGGTCAAGAGACCCCCCCATGTCGACGATCACCGCAAATCGCCGGTGAATTCAAACCGGCAATTTGCGACAATTCCGGTTCATACGGGTCTCCAGTGACCTAGAAAATAAAGGGGATCGGGGTTGTCCAAGACACCCACGATCCCCCTGAAGGTATAGGAGTGAAGTGGCAGGTGTGCGCACCCCTCCTATCCCTGCTATTGGTCGTCTAGAAGCGACGACCAATAGCAGATCGGGGCGGGGGGGGGGGTTAACTTTCGGTTTCCCAGTTCTGCCCACCCACAATAGGCGGGGCAGAATGGGGAAACCGATGAGGACCGGCACTGAAGGTCCACCTACCCATCGGCGGCGGCAGCAGGCGGCGATCGGCGGCGGTGATCGGCGGCAGCAGAGGACGTGATGCAGCTCCCTGGATCCTATGGAGGCCGGTGAGTTGCCTAGCAACATCTGGAGGGCTACAGTTTGAGTCCACTATACAGTGGTCTCTAAATTGTAGCCCTCCAGATGTTGCAAAACTACAATTCCCAGCATGCCCAGACAGCTGTTTGTTGTCTGGGCATGCAGGGATTTGTAGTTTTGGAACATCTGGAGGGCCACAGTTTGGAGATCACTGTGAAGGTGTCTAAACTGTAGCCCTCCAGATGTTGCAAACCTGCAAATCCCAGCATACCCAAACATCGGCATGCTGGGAGTTGTAGTTGCATACCTCCAGCTATTGCATAACTACATCTACCAGTATGCCCTTCGGCGATCAGTACATGCTGGAGTTGTAGTTTTGAAACAGCTGGAGGTTTGCCCCCCCCCATGTGAATGTACAGGGTACATTCACACGGGCAGGTTTACAGTAAGTTTTCTGCTTGAAGTTTGAGCTGTGGCAAATTTTCTCAAACTCCTAGTGGGAAACTCACTGTAAACCCGCCAGTGCGAATGTACCCTAAAAACACTACACTAACACATAATAAAGGGTAAAACACTACATATACACCCCCTTACACGGTCTCCCCCCAACCCCAATAAAAATGAAAAACGTTTCGTACGGGAGTGTTTTCAAAACGGAGCCTCCAGCTTTTGCAAAACAACAACTCCCAGCATTTCCGGACAAAAACAGACTGTCCAGGCATGCTGGGAGTTTAGTAACAGCTGGAGGCACCCTGTTTGGGAATCACTGGTGTAGAATACCCATTTGTCCACCCCTATGCAATCCCTAATTTAGTCCTCAAATGCGCATGGCGCTCTCTCACTTCGGAGCCCTGTCGTATTTCAAGGAAACAGTTTAGGGCCACATGTGGGGAATTTCTGTACTCGGGAGAATTTGCACTACAAATTTTGGGGGGTATTTTCTCCTTTTACCCCTTATGAAAAGGAAAATTTGGGGGCTACACCAGCCTGTTAGTGTGAAAAAATAAAACATTTTACACTAACATGCTGGTGTTGCCCCATACCTTTTATTTTCACAAGCAGTAAAAGGAAAAAAAGACCCGAAAAATTTGTAACACAATTTCTCCTGAGTCCGAAATGTGTGTGTAAAATGCTCTGTGGGCGCAAAACAAGGCTCAGGAGTGAGAGGGCACTATGTACATTTGAGGCCTAAATTGGTGATTTGCACAGGGGTGGCTGATTTTACAGCCGTTCTGACATAAATGCAAAAAAATAAATACCCGCATGTGACCCCATTTTGGAAACTACACCCCTCATGGAACATAACAAGGGGTATAGTGAGCCTTAACACCCCACATGTGTTTGACGAATTTTCATTAAAGTTGGATGGGAAAATGAAAAAAAAAATGTTTTCACTAAAATGCTGGTTACCCTAAATTTTTCATTTTCACAAGGAAAAATAGGAAAAAAGCCCCCCAAAATTTGTAACTCCATTTCTTCTGAGTAAGAACATACCCCATATGTGGATGTAAAGTGCTCGGCGGGCGCACTACAATTCTCAGAAGAGAAGGAGTGCCATTGGGCTTTTAAAAAGAAAATTCAAAATAATAATAATTTTTCATTTGCACAGCCCACTGTTCAAAATATTTGTCAAATGCCGGTGGGGTGTAAACTCACTGCACCCCTTATTAAATTCTGTGAGGGGTGTAGTTTCCAAAATGGGGTCACATGTGGGGGGGTCCACTGTTCTGGCACCAGACTTCCATTCCAAACGAATTCTCTTTCCAAAAGCTCAATGACGCTCTTCCTCTTCTGAGCATTGTAGTGCACCTGCAGAGCCCTTGACGTCCACACATGGGTTATTTCCATACTCAGGATAAAATGGGGTAACAAATTTTCTCCTATTACCCCTTGTAAAAAAAAATTATTTGGGAAAAAAACAGCATTTTTGTGAACATTTTTCATTCACACGTCCAACTTTAACAAAAAGTCATCAAACACCTGTGGGGTGTTAAGGCTCACTGCACCCCTTGTTACATTCCTTGAGGGGTGTAGTTTCCAAAATAGTATGCCATGTGTTTTTTTTTTGCTGTTCTGGCACCATAGGGGCTTCCTACTGGTGACATGCCCCCAAAAACCATTTCAGCAAAATTTGCTTTCCAAAAGCCAAATGTGACTCCTTCTGTTCTGAGCACTGTAGTGCGCCAGCAGAGCACTTGATGTCCACACATGGGGTATTTCCATACTCAGAAGAGATGGGGTTACAAATTTTTGGGGGCATTTTCTCCTATTACCCCTTGTAAATTTGGGGGAAAACTAACATTTTAGTGAAAAAAATTATTATAATTTACACATCCAACTTTAACGAAAATTCGTCAAACACCTGTGGGGTGTTAAGGCTCACTGTACCCGTTTTTACATTTTATTGAGGGGTGTAGTTTCCAAAATAGTATGCCATGTGTTTGTTAGTTTTTTTCCTGTTCTGGCCCCATAGGGGCTTCTTAAATGTGACCCAAAAACCATTTTAGAAAAACTCGCTCTCCAAAATCCCACTGTTGCTCCTTCCCTTCTGAGCCCTCTAGTGCACCCACAGAACACTTTACATACACATATGAGGTATTTCCTTAGGCTAAGTTTCCACTTGTTTTTTTTCTGGCAGTTTTTGGAATACTACCACTGCAGTTTTTGAGCCAAAGTCAGAAGTGGATCCATAAGGGAGGAGACATGTGAGTCCTTCCTTTATAAGTCCTATTCCTTATGGATCCACTTCTGGCTTTTACTCAAATACTGCAGTGGCAGTATTCCAAAAACTGCCAGAAAAAAAACAAGTGGAAACGTAGCCATACTCGAGAGAAATTGGGTTACACATTTTAGGAAGATTTCTCTCCTTTTACCCCTGTGTGTGACGGTTTTCTCACAATTCTTCTGTGATTTTTACTCTAATATTTATTTTTACCAGCATAGAAAATTACTGTTGTCTTAGATTTTTCCAGGTTGCAATGTGGCCGAGACCTGACTCACTAGTCAGCTGATGACAGGGAGCCTGTCTGCTTCAATGGGTGGAGGGATCGCTTGGTGGGAGAGAGACCAACTGCAGCTAATGCAACAGCTGTAGGCACCCTTGATGGATGCAGCTCATTTATGTTTAAATGGGTGGGGTGGCTGATGTGTGGGAGGGAGGGAATGGAATTATGGGATTTGTAGGCAAACAAAGAAAACTCAAACAGGAAATACCAGTTCACAAAAAGCTAGCCACAGTGTTATGGTAATCTCACAACATAGCCATTTAGCCCCAAGACAATCACATATCCTTCCTAAGCATGTCCATTACTGCCTGCCAGGTACCTACTAAACTAACCTTATGGTAGATAACCCCTTTAAACATAATCATGTGACTAACAATAATGGTCCTTTACTCATTATATGAAAACCCTTTTATGGGAAACCTATATACACAGGGGGAGATACTGCAGTAGAGCCCCGGGGACAGACAGGGACTCAACCTGATGGGACAGAAGGGCCATATCCCGTACTGGATTACTGGAGATAGATAGATAGATGATAGATAGATAGATAGATAGATAGATATGAGATAGATAGATATCCAAATGAAAAAAGGCGACCTCAGCACAATGGAGTATCAAACGTGCAGGTACTTTATTCCATGAACACAGAGTGCGACGTTTCGGTGTTCTCACAACACCCCAATACAGTTAAATAGATAGCTATGAGTTAAATTGATAGACGTGAAATAGATATGAGCTAAATAGCTAGCAAGATAGATAATGCAAAGTAAAGGCAGCACCACTCTAAATATGTGACGTTTCAGACTCATTTTCTTGCTGAATATGGGGCCGAAATGTTGCATATTTTTTAGGTGAATAAACTAACATTGTTTGCACTGAATTTTTTAATCGTTAAGTGCTGCTGCCTTTATATATAAAAAGAAGAAAAAAAACACTTAATTTAGGTGTTGGTCAGCCGGCACCATGACTTTCTACAGGAGTGCTACATATATTTTTTTTATGGGTTGTCTAGATAGATGGGATAGAAAGGTACGCATATATATGTGCTTGCTTTAATGACCTAGGTAACGTAAACCTATTTAGTGTCATTTTGACCCCATAAACTTCAATAAAGTTCTTTTAAATTGAAAGAGGCCAGAGAGGCCATGTCAATAATTCCCCTGTTAATACCTCTCCAAAGCTTGTAAGAGAAGCAGAGAAAATAAACAATGCTGGGAGGCACATTAAGCATGCAGCTAAAGTGGAAGTGATTGAAGTGCTGCCCATCAGAGAAACAGTTCAATGTCGGGCATGCACAGACAGCCAGCTGTTCTAAGGGCTCATAACCTTCTCCTTTATTGTTCTGCTCAGTTAGGGGTGGGGCATGAGAGGGATTCCAAACATAGCACATGTTTATACAGAAATGTTAATATGTTCCACACTCTCACATACATAAAAAGGAAATAACAGCTGATCAGAATCAAACCAGACAGCAATCTCTGACAACACTCATTTGGAGAACTGTGGAAAATCCAGGGGAACTGATCACCCACAGGGAGGCAAGAATAATCTAAGTACAGCTGCCCTTTTATCTAGGGATCATCACAATTTAAGCATCCAATGGAAAAGCAAAAGTATTTAGCACCCATCTTGCCAGTGCCCTAATGTTAATGCCTTTGTCTGGGTATCTGGATTCAACATTATTATTTACAAAGCATTCTACAGGCAGGTGACATTCAATACAGCGTTCCAGAATTGATCTTTCACTTTGATTCACTGTGATTTTTCAGTATTTTGATGAATATATTTTCTCAATATTTGCAGATGATTTAAAGTTCGTATTTGAAAGTGATTAAGAGGAGTCTAAAATGAAAAAAAAAAAATAATAATAATAATAAAATGAACATACATTTGGTGGGTTAGTAACAAGCAGGGGGAGGAAGTATGTGCCCATGATCAGTCTACATTGGTACATTTGTAGTCTGTAACCATAGAGAAGCATAGGTCTGCCTAAAAGCTGTAGACACAAAATGGTAGTAGATTATTTATCTAAAACTATTTTCATTGTTGTTCCATTTTTACTTTAGATGCAATAGAACAAAACAAACCGTTATTGTATTTATGTATTAATAGTTTTTACCAATAAATATTTATACAATAGAATCTCCCAATAGCGGACATTCACGGGGAAAGAAAACTGTCTGCTATTGAGAGATGTCCCCTATTGGAAAAAAGGGTTAAAAAATATTTCTAAATGACTGAATACTGTACTATACTCACTCCAAAGTGTAATTACCTACAAAACACGATAAAAAGCAACATTACAGTAGAATCTTAAATTGCCGTTTAATCCCCCCTTGTCACCCTTCCCCTGTACTATTTTATTCCCCATTTTGATCCTTCCAATGCCACTTCATTCCTCCCCTCTTGAACCACCTGTGCCACTTTATACCCCCTGTGCCAAATGATCCCCCTTACCCCCCTGTGCCACATCATTTGCCCTTGATCCCCCCTGTGCCATTTCATTCCCCCTTTATTACCCTCTGTGCAAATTTATCACCCCTCTTTACCACCCCCTGTGCCATTTCATTCCCCCTTTATTACCCTCTGTGCAAAGTCATCACCCCCTCTTTACCACCCACTGTGCCATTTCATTGCCCCTTTAACCCCTGTGCCATTTCATATCCCCCTGTGTAATTTCATTTCCCCATTATCCCGCTGTGCCACTTTATTCCCCCTGTGCCAAATCATCCCCCCCCCCTCACCCCTTGTGCCACTTCACTTTTCCCTTTCTCCCCCTGTTGTTCTTCTTACTTGGCCAGCAGGCTCAGGTGTTGGGGCTTTAAGCAGGTTTGACATTCTCTTGACATTCTCTGTGCTGCACTCACTGAGAGGCTGTGAGCAGCGGCAGCTGCCAGCAGTGACGATTAATGCTCCTGATATCACTTCTCAGTGCCTGCAACCGCTGCTACTCTCAGTAACAGCAGCACAGAGGACACCAGGAGAATGTCAGGCCCTATTTGGACTGTTTTGTCCCCTATTGATTGTGTTCGCATCCACTATTGGGAGTGTCCCCTATTCAGAGGGTACAAACACATTAAGTGTCCACTATTGGGAGGTGTCCTCTATTGGGAGGTGTCCATTTAGGGAGATTTTACTGTATTGTACACTGATGTGTACTGTATTAAACAAACAGAAAATATAACTGGAAGAGCCATAATATGGGACTACTCCACTCTTATTGAGTCATCTTAATCAGTGCTGGTGCAAACCTCATTTTGCCCATCCCCTCAGGGGGCCGGCCCTGATCTTAAGTATATGCTATTATTATAAAACCTTCACTGTGTAGCCGGATTGCTTATGTATATAATGATGAGAAAGGTGGACATACTATATGTGCAACCAAACAGCCTAAAGGCATGTTCCTACTTTCAACTAGATTGCAGGCAAGGGACTTAGGTAAAGAAATTCTTGGTTTTATTTTACTGGCAGGTTGTTAGACATACTTAGGCCAGGCACACACCACAATTTGCCATTACATTGCACGGCTATATCCGCATCCTGCCAAATCAGATGCCAACATATCCATCCACAGGCAGGCACAGGACTTTAAAGGGAACCTGTTAGCTGTATTTTCTGCAAAAAACTACAAATAACATTAGCTAGATTTTAGGTTAAAAAAAAAAAAGTGCATTTTTCCAGCAGCTGATGGGAGTTGCCAAACTCATAAAATCACCTTTTTACATAGAAACATAGAATGTGTTGTCAGATAAGAACCATTCGACCCATTTAGTCTGCCCACATTTCTGAATATCTTTAATAGTCTCTGGCCCTATCTTATATGAAGGATAGCCTTATGTCTATATCATGAATGCATAAACTCCTTCACTGTAGTTGCAGGAAGGCTATTCCATGCATCCACTACTCTCTCAGTAAAGTAATACTTCCTGATATTACTGCAGAAACCTTTGCCCCTCTAATTGAAAAATATGTCCTCTTGTGGTAGTTTTTCTTCTTTTAAATTTACTCTTCTCCTTTATCGTGTTGATTCCCTTTATGTATATAAAAGTCTCTATCATATCCCCTCTATCTCTTCTTTCTTCCAAGCTATACATGTTAAGGTCCTTTAACCTTTCCTGGTAAGTTTTATTCTGCAATCCATGGACTAGTTTAGTATCTTCTCTGAACTTTCTCTAGAGTATCTATATCCTTCTGGAGATACGGCCTCCAGTACCGGTAAGTCTTCTGTAATAATGACCCTTAAATCCTTTACCTCAGATACTTAGGTTAGGACTGTATAAAATAGCCTATATCCTGCCCTTGGGTGCTTATGCCCGAACTCCATTATCCTGCACTTAAAGGGGTACTCCGCCCCTAGACATCTTATCCCCTATCCAAAGGATAGGGGATAAGATGTCAGATCGCCGCGGTGCCGCTGCTGGGGAGCCCTGGGATCCCCGCTGGGGCACCACGCTATCATTACAGCACAGAGCGAGTTCGCTCTGCACGTAATGACACGCAATACAGGGCCGGAGCCTCGTGACGTAACGGCCCGCCCCTTTCAATACAAGTCTATGGGAGGGGGCGCGGCAGTCGTCACGCCCCCTGCCATAGACTTGCATTAAGGGGACGGGCCATGATGTCACACGGCTCCGTCCCCTGTATCGCCCGTCATTACGCACAGAGCGAACTCGCTCTGTGCTGTAATGATAGCGGGGTGCCGCAGCGGGGATCCCGGGGCTCCCCAGCAGCGGCACCATGGCGATCTGACATCTTATCCCCTATCCTTTGGATAGGGGATAAGATGTCTAGGGGCGGAGTACCCCTTTAAGGTTTTTTTTTTTTTCATTTGGCATATCCTTCCAGGAACATCAACCCTTAAGCAAAGCAAACCATGTTTTAGCATTTGACAGGATGCTGTCGTATCTAGGCAACATAAAAAAATCATGGTGTATGGTGAATATAATAGATCATAGATAATAGATCTGTTGAGAACTGACTATCAGTACCACTGCCAATCTGCTACTTGAAGTGGCCCTACTAAGCTCTGCATCCCCTGCATTGTTTGCCATGCGCAGTACCATAATATTAGTGGCAGCAGTGCCTGGTATTGTAACTCTATTCAACTCATCTGAATTGGACTGAGCTGTAGTAAAAACAACTTCAAAGAAATGAAGAAAGAAACGGAGCACATATCACATTTAAGATGTCTTCTTTGTCTTTTTCTTTATTGCTTCATATCGGGGTGAGCGGTACAGGGGTTGGGATGGTAGACGGTGGATCACCTGATGAAGCACGATCCAACGTGATACGGACCGTTGTCCCTGGTTCCCCCGTAGCACCCGTCCACCCTCCCAACCCCTGTACCGCTCACCCCGATTTGAAGCAATAACGAAAAAGACAAAGAGGGCATCTTAAATGTGGTGTGTGCTCCATTTCTTTCTTCATTTCTGTGAAGTTGTTTGGTCTATATGAAACTGTTCATAGGCGTGAGCACTACCAAACATTGCCTGGAAAGGGGTAGTCTGTGCACACAGGTGCTTTAAACGTGAAGGTTGATCATTACGGCAGGAGATCTATTTGTTTAGCGGTGCCGGTGTATACATCTTGCTACATTGTGGACTGAGCTGTAGTAAACTGCAATGACAGGCACAGACACTACTAAAAAATACAGAGCTGTGTTTGGTAACAATGAAGGAGATGTGGCACTGCTGATCAGTGTGAGTGACAAAAGTTGGACCTCCCCACCCACCCCACCCCAAGCAATGATTTATGTCTTATCCTAAGGGTATGTTCACACTGCAGAATTCCACGAGCGGAATTCCACAAGTAGAATTCCGCGCAGTAAACATTTCCATCAGTGTGAACGGGTCTTCCGAGAGACCCGTTCACACTGCGGAATTTCAGCGGCGGACAATTCTGCCGTTGAAATTGTTCCGCGCAAAGAAAAAATATGTTCATTCTTTGCGCGGAATTCCGTGAGTACTGCATAGCTGTCAATGGTGACGGCACAGTGCCCCGCGGTCCTACGGCCAAAGTGTCTTCGGCGGCGGCCACCTGAGGGAATCTCCGCAGTGTGAACATACCCTAAAAAGGAAAATTGTCCCTGGATTCTTTGAGAACTTTGTGAGCAAAAGATTTATTTATTTATTTATACATACTACTTAAATGCAGGTCATACCATAGTGTAAATCTGCATCCTGTGTAAAGAGGAGATAGTGGTATAGACTTCAAGAAACGTATCCCCCCTCCCCCCCTTCACATCCCTCTAAGTAAGGACAAATTGCAGGAAGATTATGTGAATAAAACTCCTTCCACACATTTTATAATGTAATATAGTTATTGGATGCCACTTATTCATCACAAAGACTCACATGTTGAATACAGAATACTGTGCAGAATAGAGCAGTATGCCATGCTATCCCATACAGCAAAGAAAAGAGCAACTTGCCATATAATGTCTAAACAGAGACCTATAGGACACTATTTTTGGCTTCAGTCCAGTGAATGGTAGTCAAGGAGTCTGATTAAAGGGGTACCCCGGTGGAAAACTTTTTTTTTTTTTATCAATTGGTGCCAGAAAGTTAAACATATTTGTAAAATATTTCTATTAAAAAAATCTTAATCCTTCCAGTACTTATACACTGCTGAATACTACAGAGGAAATTCTTTTCTTTTTGGAACACAGTGCATCACGAGCACAGTGCTCTCTGCTGACATCTCTGTCCATTTTAGGAACTGTCCATAGCAGCATATGTTTGCTATGGGGATTTTTTCTTACTCTGGACAGTTCTTAAAATGGACAGATATGTCAGCAGAGAGAGCTCTGTGTTCCAAAAAGAAAAGAATTTCCTCTGCTGTTTTTTAGCAGCTAATAAGTACTGGAACGATTACGATTTTTTTAATAGAAGTAATTTACAAATCTGTTTAACTTTCTGGCACCAGTTGATTTAAAAAAAAAAAAAAAAAAATCAGTTTTCCACCGGAGTACCAATTTAAGACTTAACAACTGGTGCAAAAGAAACAATTAAACACTAATAAGAAGCAAAGTGGTCCATGACATTTTAGGGACCACAGCTTAACAAATGTTCAAAATGTACTTTAGCCATAGTTACAGAAAATGATGGCTCCTCTTAAATGGTGACTCTTGCTTGTGTGTAAAGTAAGTGATCCACTTGGCACATACTACTCAGCAGCAGTAAATTATCTAAAGGTAGAGTTATATGCCATTGCCTACATTATCAAAATACATTATCTTTAGGACAAGGCAAAAAAATACATTATCTTTAGGACACACCACTAGTGCATGGTTATTTTTCCCTATAGCCTATTCTGACCTAGTGCATACTCATCCCCAGCCCAAAGGCAGCTTATACCCCCTTATCACTTTAGCCCTCAATCACTAGATGGTAAGATTCTATAGAAACGTTTTTTGATCTAAGAAACTTTTTTTATTTTTTATTATTGCTATGTGTTACTTGCATTTGTATTATACTTTGATGGTAAAATGATGGTTCTATTATAAGTCTATATAAACTATATTAATCTATTGTGTGTGGCCAATAGATTACTTTATGCACTTTTCACTTCTTTACCATTTGTAACTATGTATATTCAAGTGTATCTATACCACTGTTTCCCAACCAGGGTGCCTCCAGCTGTTGCAAAACTACAATTCCCAGCATGCCCGGACAGCCGAAGGCTGTCCGGGCATGCTAGGAATTGTAGTTTTGCTACAGCAGGAGGCACCCTGGTTGGGAAACTCTGATCTATACTATGTTACTATTACAGGGTTGTTAAACTTCAGCTCAACAGCTGTTAAAGTAGTTTGTATCTATCATTATTTTTATTATTATTTCATAATTCTCATTATTATTATTATTATTATATAACATCATCATGATCTGTAGTATTTTATGGTGCAGACATTTTACAGACAAGTATCACGTGTATTAATGAATTATTCATTAATGATTATTTATTATAAATAACATCCCACATGCTTAAATAACATCATTATGCACAGAAATAAAGAAAGTTACTGTATTTTAGATGCAGATTGTTGTTTTTTTTTTTTTTTTACCTTTTCAAAGTCATTCCCAGAGATCCTTTGGAACTTCCATCCTTAATCCAAGTATTAGGTACAAAAAATAAAATAAAAAATAAAAATAAATAAAAAATAAAACTGCAGCCCAGATAGATTTTAAAAATCTTGTTTTAGTCCACTATAGGAAAGACAAAAAAAAATAAAAGAATGTGATCAATGGGGTTCGTTGATCTGCTCTCATTGTCTACAGCATCTTAGCTCTCTAGTTGACACTTAGAACATTTGTTGTGCCTCAGTAACTAAGTCCACTACTAAATATACTTGTCTGAGGTCCTGCCAACACTAACAGGGTATATTTCCTCCTAGGCAGTAGCCAATCATAGACCCCCATGAAATCCTTCCTAATCCATAACCAGTGCACTTCAATCCATGACAAAGCTTCTCTAACATTAACATAAATATTATTGTATAAATGAAAAGAGGTGACACACAGAGCTTGAAATAAGTCTTGCCTATTGTTGCTGTCATCCCAGCTATCCAGGGCAGATGCTGTGCGAGAGATCAAGGGACATGTGTGGTCACAAGAGGTTTCATGGGAAGGGGCTGGCTGCATGGGGATCCATAGACTTTGTACAGGAAGAGGGAGGACTGAGGTGTCTGCCTGTACTCACACTCACATGGACAGGCAGGTTGGGGAGAACTTCATCATTTACAGATGTTCCCAATCTTTCCCAGGCGTCTGACTTACAAGCAGTCTCTGAGTGTACTGTGTGACTCCCCTCTCTCATCTCTCTCTCTCCCTCTGTTTCTCTTGTTCTTTTTCCCCCCTCTCATTCTGTTCTTTTACCCTTTCTGTAAAGTCACCTCCTACACCTTTTTTCTGACATTTCTCTTTCTTTTTAACTTTTGCTTGTCATTCACACCCATTCCCTCTTCTCTCCACTATCTATGACCTTCATATTTTCTCGCCCTCTCTTAAGCATGGATTGGACAGTATATAAATCAATGAATGATTTGTTGTTGTCATGGATATAGCCCCAGACACATTTTAGGAGGCATGAGGCGTGCTCGGCAGCAATTGTGATACAGGTCTGTCATGCAGGTCCATAGCAACTCAGTGTGTATAGGTATTTCCCATAGAGCTGGTCAATGTGGCATATATTCACCAGATCTATCTATCTAATCTAGTGTTTCCCAACCAGGGGGCCTCCAGCTGTTGCTGAACTACAACTCCCAGCATGCCCGGGCAGCCTGTGGCTGTCCAAATATGCTGGGAGTTGTAGTTCAGCAAAGCTGGAGGCAACCTGGTTGGGAAACATTGATCTAATCTATCTATCTATCCATCTATTATCTATCTATCTATCTATCTATTATCTATCTATCTATTATCTATCTATCTATCCATCTATTATCTATCTATCTATCTATCTATTATCTATCCATCTATTATCTATCTATTATCTATCTATCTATTAACTATCTATCTATCTAGCTATCTATTATCTATCTATCATCTATCTATCTATCTATCTACTATCTATCTATCTATATCATATCTACCTATTATCTATCTATCTATCTATTCATCTATTATCTATCTATTATCTATCTATCTATCTATCTATTATCTATTATCTATCTATCTATTATCTATCTATCATCTATCTATCTCATTTTTTTATTTTTTTATTTATTTATATAGCGTCTACAGATTCCGCAGCGCTTGTATATATCTACCTATCTATTATTTATCTATCATCTATCTACTATCTATCTATATCATATCTACCTATTATCTATCATCTATCTATCTATTATCTATCTATTGATCATCTATCTATCTATCTATCCATCTATCTATCATCTTTCTATCTATTATCTATCTATCATTTATCTATCTATCATCTATCTCATATCTATCTATTTATCTATCTTATATCTATCTAATCTATTTATCTATCTAGCAGCAGAGAAGACCGCAGCACACAAAAAGTGTCTTAGTGCAAAAAAGGGTGACTTTTATTCCATCATTAGCAAGCAAAAAAAGTGCAACGTTTCAGTAGTCTCACACCATTATCTTCAGGCATGGTGGTGTGAGACTACCTAAACATTGCACTGTTTTGCTTGCTAATGATGGAATATACGTCACCTTTTTTGCACTAAGACACTATTTGTGTGCTGCGGTCTTCTCTGCTCCTATTCAAGTTGGGGCCTCTAACCAAGTCTCCTATGACTGCGTGCACCTTCTATATTTTTACTTCAAATCCTGGCGGATGTGCTGCTTCTTCTGTAAGGTCTATCTATCTATCTCATATCTATCTATCTCATATCTATGTATCTATATCATATCTATCTATCTCCTATCTATCTCATATCTATCTATCTATATCATATCTATCTATCTATCTATCTATATAATATCTATCTATCTATCTCATATCTATCTATATATCTATATAATATCTAACTATCTATCTCATATCTATCTATTATCTATCTCATATCTATCTATCTCATATCTATCGATCTCATATCTATCTATCTATCTCAGATCTATCTATCTCATATCTATCTATCTATCTCATATCTATCTATTTCATCTCTATCTATCTATCTCATATCTATCTCATATCTATCTATCTATCTATCTCATATCTATCTCATATCTATCTATCTCATCTCTATCTATCTCATATCTATCTCATATCTATCTATCTATCTATCTCATATATATCTCATATCTATCTATCTATCTCATATCTCTCTATCTACAACAAAATGTTGTTGAGGCAGCACAACCAAAGCAATGTGCAGTAAGCGGGTGCAGGCTGATGGTGGACAGTCTGTGTAGTGATATCCAGGCAAGATGATTTAGCAGCACACCAAAAGATTTCATGCAAAAGTGGTTTTAATTCCCCATGTACAGATACATCATTTCAGCAGGATCTCACTGCCTTTCTCAAGCATAACAAAATGGGTATCAGAGAACAATAAAATGCATAATCAATATCAATTAATACAAAAGCTCATATAATCCATAAATATATCCAATTGCATTACATATAATGGAATCAGTGCAGATATCATAATTAGCTTACATACATATTAAATATATTAGTGCCCTTATAAATACTGTATTACATCCATAATATCGAGTTGACTTTAAATATTGTGCACCTGCACAATATTTATAGTCAACTCAATATTATGGATGTAATACAGTATTTAAAAGGGCACTAATATATTTAATATGTCTGTAAGCTAAGTGCAAGTGAAGTGAAGACCAGCTCACCCCGCCTCGGACAGCAGAGCACGGATCCAGGTGCTGGATGGCACCAGCCAATCAGAAGAACAAAGAGAGATGGATCCAGCTCGGTGCAGATAAAATGATTTTAATCCATAGGACAAGGAGGATACAAGTAACGCGTTTCAAGCGCTGTACGCGCTCTTAGTCATACCAGTATGACTAAGAGCGCGTACAGCGCTTGAAACGCGTTACTTGTATCCTCCTTGTCCTATGGATTAAAATCATTTTATCTGCACTGAGCTGGATCCATCTCTCTTTGTTCGTCTGTAAGCTAACTATGAGATCTATGCAGTGAGATCTATCATATCTATCTATCTATCTATCTATCTATGTCTTCCTCTGTTTCTGCCTCTCTCATTCCTATCCTTGTCTCCTTCAGTCAATATTCTCTTCTCCTTCTTTCCATAATCCCCATTCCCTGACAATCGCCCACTGTCTCTCTCTTTCCTTTCTTCTTAATTTCCTCCCTCTGCCCCTTTCTTCCTTTTCTTGCTCCTTAATTTCCTGTCTTTAATCTCCTTTTCTCAGTTTATCTCCCGATTCCCCTCAATCTCCTTTCCCCTGTAATCTCTATCCCTGCTCCGTCATTCACTTCTGTCCTTCTTGTCTTGCATGGATTGTAGACAATACATTGGAGCTGTAGTCAGAGCAGAAGAGAATGTGGTAAAGTGAATGTCAGATGGACAAGAGCCATTTCAGTCATATATCAGAATAGCAGCAAATAGGAGTATCAGGGAAACATGACCCCTCCTTATCTGGGAAATCACTAAACACAATTTGCTGAAATAACCACAAACTAGATTCACATGTTTATGAGCCTCATAATGTGCACTGGTGTAAACTAGAGAGGAATGTGGGTTTAAGTGCTGTTCTCAAATAAATCATCCCGGCCAATGTCTGTGAATGGGGATAGTTTGGGATAAAAGCAGTAAGTAATTGGAAGTACTCTGTTTCCTGTATACAAGATATACAAGATATACAAGAATCAAACCCACTTGTTTTGCCTATGTAATATTCTTTACATTTGTTTAGGTTGGACAATTTTTGGGATTCTTCCCCCCTCATTGTGAAAGGGATCTAATTTTTATTGTTAAAGGGGTATTCCAGAAAAAAAAATTATATATCAACTGGCTACAGAAAGTTAAACAGATTTGTAAATTACTTCTATAAAAAAAAATCCTAATCCTACCAATAATTATCAGCTGCTGAAGTTGAGTTGTTCTTTTCTGTCTGGCAACAGTGCTCTCTGCTGACACCTCTGTCTGTCTCGGGAACTGCACAGAGTAGAAGAGGTTTGATATGGGGATTTGCTTCTACTCTGGACAGTTCCCGAAACAGGTGTCATCAGAGAGCACTTAGACAGAAAAGAACAACTCAATTTCAGAAGCTCATAACTACTGAAAGGATTAAGATTTTTTAATAGAAGTAATTTACAAATCTGTTAAACTTTCTGGAGCCAGTTGATTTATATATATATATATATATATATATATATATATATATATAAAAAGTTTTTTTTCCAGGATAACCCCTCTAATAAACTCAAATATAAGCATAATATAGACACATTTTTTCTTCTGTGTATGTCTGAAGCCCTGGTTCTGCAGTAGTCTAATGACCTGAACTGCAAGCAGGGGCGGACTGACCGGCCAGTCTGATCAGACACCGTCTGGGGTACAGGTCCCACTGCCACCGCTGCTGAGTATCCAGGACATTTGTCCCAAATCCCCAGCAGACAGCGCTGCCTTCTCCTGTATGTGCAGGCACTGATGACGTCACTCATCGGCGCCTGCACTGTGGAGGAAAGAAGATGTGTGCCCTGTTGCGCTCCGGAGGAGGAGATCGCTGCATGGGACTTCAGGTGAGCATCATTTTTTTTTTCAACCTGGGAAGGGCGAGGGGGAAAAACTCTGCTGTCTACACCTACTGGGGGGGGGGGGGTAGACTCTAACTCTGGGGTGCCTACACCTACTGGGGGGGAACTCGAACTATGCTGCCTACACCTACTGCGGGGGGAACTCTAACTCTGCTGTCTACAACTACTTGGGGGGAATCTAAGTCTGCTGTCTACACCTACTTGGGAGGGGGGACTCTAACTCTGCTGTCTACACCTACTGGAGGGGGGGACTCTAAATCGGCTGTCTACACCTACTGGGTGGGGGGAATGCTAACTATGCTGTGTACACCTACTGGGGGGGGACTGTAACTCTGCTGTCTACAACTACTGGGTGGGAATGCTAACTCTGCTGCCTACACCTACTGGGGGGGGGGGACTCTAACGCTGCTGTCTACACCTACTTGTGGGGGAACCCAAACACTGCTGCCTACACCTACTGGGGCAGGGGAGGCTCTAACTCTGCTGCCTACACCTACTGGGGTGGGGCTTTAACTCCGCTGTCTAAACCTACTGGGGGGACTCTAACTCTGCGGTCTACATCTACTGGGGGGGTAACTCATACTCTGCTGCTAAGACCTACTGGGGGGACTCTAACTCTGCTGCCTACACCTACTGGGGGAACTCTAACTCTGCTGCTTACACCTACTGGGGTGGGGGGGACTCTAACTCTGCTGCTTACACCTACTGGGGGGAACTCTAACTCTGATGCCTATACCTACTTGGGCAGGGGGGGGGGACTCTAACTCTATGGCCTACACCCACCATGGGTGAACTCTCCTGCCTACACCTACTATGGGAGAACTCTGCTGCCTACAACTAATGGGAGAATTTGAGGGAACTCTGCTGCCTACACCTAATGTGAAGGACTATCTACTATGTTCCTGCCTAGCTAATATGGGGACAAACTACTAAATTAATAGGAGGACTACCTACTAACTGCATAGGGGCATTTCATAGTGCCCCTTCTGAGACTAGACTTGGGATCTGCCACTGGGTGAAGGGGGTGCTCGCTACCTATTTGATTAACTTCCAACTTTGTACATGGATGCCTAACTACTTACCTACATACCGGGCTATCTAACTACCTACATACCTGGCTGCCTAAATACCTACCTAAATATCTTGCTACCTACCTACATACCTGACTGTGACGGACTGACTCCGCCAAAAGTGACTTCTCCTTCCAGATAACAAGCCCCAGCATATCACAGGCAATATCCCCAGGCAGAACTAGAGATTATTGCATCCTTGTACCCAAAGAACCAGGCAACACCAGTCTTAAGGTATAAAGTCAGAACTCTTTATTGTGGAACAAGCGTCTTCTTTTATAGGAAGGACATCACAGGGGGAAGGGTCAGTAAAGACAATACAGGTGACAGCGAGTCTGGGAGATAATCCAATAAAAATAGCTCTCCCTATACAGTGCCTTGAGTGCAAAAGGTGGAGGTGTGCAGAAGTCGGACTGTGTGCAAAAGGTAGAAGCATGTGTAGCATTAGTGCATTGTACAAAAGGTGAACCGCGTGCAAAAGGTGTATTTTGTAAAGGAGGTGGACCGTGTGCAAAAAGGTGTATTGTGCACAGAAAGTGGACCGTGTGCAGAAAGTGTATGAAAACAGTAAATAAAAGTATTTTAACTCTGAGCTTTATGTCACTGGACAACATCAACTGAGGGGTACAAATAGTGATGTCCTAAAGTCCATCCAAGTAGGTAGGATGACTCTAGGATCCGTCACACTGACTACCTAACTAAGTACATACCTGGCCTTCATACATGGCTGCCTAACTACCTAATTAGCAACCTACCTACCTACCTGGCTAGACACCTACCTACATATCTGGCTTTCTGATCTATCTACCTAGTTAACTATTTACCAGGCTACCTACCTACCTACCTGCCCTTTTACTGTGCAGGACACCAAGGAGGGCATAATTATAGTTTGTGGGCCTATAGATGGGAAGATTGTGTAGAGGAGGGGAGGGCACTGGAAAATGCAGAGTCTAACATGTTTGTCCTGCAGATGTGAATAGATCGTCATGGTGGTCTGATCCAGATGGAGAAGAAAAGGAAAGAGGATGCTGCCGATCAGAAAAGATGTAATTGTGAGTCCCTTAATGTAACTGTAATCACTTATATGGTATACATGTCCTGTGTACAGCTGATATCTATCACCATATGGTCCTGTATATAATCACTTATATTGTATACAGATCCTGTATAGTATACTGGTCTGTGTATAGTGGTTTTATTTAGTACAGTTTTGGGGGTATTATCTAGTTATTGTGTGGTGGTAAATATTTACTCCTTATATACCAGTATTATTGGTTATAGAAAATTATTTTACCTACCTTAAATTTAGTTTATTTTGTGTGTAGGGCTGGTGGAGGGATTTGGGTAGAATAGGGGCAGAAGTGTGTCCAGCAGCAGAGCATCGCAGGGGGCCCTTACTTTTTTTTAGTCCGGGGGCCCTGAGTGTTGTCAGTCCGCCCCTGACTGATTGCATCTTAGGCTTTGTTCACAATGGGATTCTTCTGCACTGTGCATAAGGTGTCATTTCAATGATAGAAACATCTGCTGCGGAAAATCAGAACCTTTGTAGAGAAGGGTGGTGCAGTTGTCCTTAACAGCCAATTAGATTTCAGCTTTCAAAATAAAATAGAAGCAATCTGATTGGTTGCTATGGATAACTGCATTCTTCCTCTACCCAGGTTTTAATAAATCTTCCAAATTGATTTCTCAGATTGTTTTCCTCTTCTGTTAGCCACAGCCACATTGAGTACAGTTCTCGACACTGGAACACATCAGTTCTATCCACTGTACATAGACTCTAATAAGTGCTGACAAATGGGTATGATTCCTAATGGGTGTAGAATAGTTTATATCTTTCTTTTTAAGAAATGCCCACATGCATTTGGTCATATAATGAATTGTTTTTGTACATGTCTGTACTATGGTGGCCATATCCTGCTATGAACCTATTCTGTATATGCCTCTTAACTCAAATCCATTGGAGTAAGATTTATGAAATGGACTAAGGGTATGTTCACACAGACCCAGTATGCGCAGTGCTAAGAAACTTTGAGGTGTTGACATGAAGATTCCATAGGTATCAATAGGAGTTTCAATGCTGAAACGTGTGGATTAAAACTGACCTGTTACTTCTTTTTCGTGTGTTTCCCAAAGCAGTGGGAGCAGAGTTCTCTGTAGAGACATGGCACTGTTTTTGATGTGGAAATCAGCATTTTTAGTTTTAGTTAAAACACAAGACGCCTATAGCCCGTTTGAATATAGAGGTGCACACAAGAAGTGCACCAGGGCTCAAGTCCTGCAGGAATGAATGGGAACGGAGTTTTGGCACTTTGCCCACAGCAGGAACACTGTTCCCATTAGCAGAAGTCCTGCAGGGTCAGCCCTTGAATGGAAATTTTGGGTGAGTTCTGACAATTTTCTCCCAGGACTTGACTCCTGAGGTGCACACAAGAGGTGCACACAAGAGGAGCTTAATGTATTTGGTGCATCTGTGGCTATAAACATACCCTTAGAGGTGCACATCTCTTAAAGAGGTTTACCAGCTGTATAATAAGTTTGTGATTATGCAAGCTTAAAAAAAAAAAAAAAATGGATACTTAGCTTCCCTGTTTCCCCACCGCCACCTCTTTCATGCTTTCTGCTCCCTGGTCTTGCACATTCCTAGGTTTGTGAATTGGTACAAACCATTGCCCTCTCAGCCAGTCAGTGGATGCATCATATTTAAAAAATAACAGGAGAGCGCTCCATAGCGTAAAACCGCCTATAGGTAAACCAGCAATGCAGCCTCCCCAACCATACAGACAATAGCAGATGAGGACTTCCAAGGAAGAAGTGGGTTTCAGTGGCGCTGACCAGGGATAGGCACAACAGGTGGACTATATTAATTTCATTCAAAATTAATTTAATACACCTGATTTGCCTATCCCTGGTCAGCGCCACTGAAACCCACTTCTTCCTTGGAAGTCCTCATCTGCTAGCGGATGCCTCAGGCTGAGCAGGCATAAGCCTCTTTCATTTTTAGATGCAATGTTTACCTTTATTTAGGAGAAACTACAGGGGCTTCATTTGTAAATCTTTAACCCCAAAGAAGAAGAATGGGACCTTGCGATCCTGCATGAACTATGGCACGTAACGCAAAACAACAGTGAAGGATTGTTATTCTATCCCTTTCATCACTGAGCTGTCTTGTTAAGAGGAGCCATCATTGTCACAAAATTAGATCTTCACAGAGCATACATTCTGGCCTGTAGTAAGAAAGGGAATGAGTGAAAGATTGACATTAACCCCAGTGAAGGAAACTACAAAAACCTGGTCATGTCCTTGACGCTTTATATTGCTTTATCTTCAATTTGGAACATCTTTATACCCTTTTCCTTTTTCACATTCTGTTATGTTGTGGCCTTGTGCTAAAATAAAAATATAAAATCCCCCATCATTCTGCACTCAGTATCCCATAAGTGACAACAGAATGTTAGAAATCTTTGCTAATATAAATTTGCTCAGTACTTAGTTGACCCTTTACTCAGTACTTAGTTGAAGCATCTTTCATAGCAATTACAGCCTCCAGTCTTCTTGGGAATGATGTCACAAGGTATAAACACTTAGATTTCGGGTTTTCCTGTCATTTTGTGTATAATGAGAATAAGTTAAAAAAAAATGTAAATATATTTTTATATATATATATATATATATATATATATATATATATATATATATATATTGTGAAGCTCAGAACAGAAGACATGAGGTTTACTGGGACCTCTTACACCCCAAGAGAAAAAATGGAATAACCAAATTAAAAACTATATTTTCTCAGTCCTCAATGTGTCACTCAATCTCAATGATTGAATGTGTGATGGATAATTGGATAATCTCTAGGTGACCTCTCTTAGAACTAATTGACCTAATTATCCATCACACATCTACTCACTGAGATTGAGTGACACACTGAGAACTGAGAAAGTGTAGTTTTTATTTTGGTTATTCCTCTAAAGCTTTGTCAGCTTGAATGGGCACTGTCATTGGGGAGCCATGTTTAAGTTTCTCCAGAGTTGTTCAATTGGGTTCAAGTCAGGACTCTGGCTAGGCCACTCAAGGACATTCTTAGATTAGTCCTTAAGCCACTTCTGTGTTGTCTTGTCTGTGCACTTATCGTCATTTTTTCTTGTTGGAAGTTGAACCTTCTCTCCAGCCTGAGGTCCAACACTCTGGACCAGGTTTTCATTCAGAATATCTCTGTTCTTTGTTCCATACAGCTTTCCCTCATCCCCGACCTGTCTTCTTGTACCAGCTGCTGAAAAACATGCTTGACTCTAGGGATGGTAGTGGGCAGGTGATGAGCAATTGTTTCCTCCAGACATGTCTCAAAAAAATTCTGTCTGGAGCATCCGGATCGGACCACATGAATATTGAATAGAGACCGCAATATGGACAAGACCATTCTTCTGACGGGGGAATTTATCCACCACTAAAATTCCATTGTGTGAACTGTGCAGCGGAATCCCATTGCCAGCAATGGGACTCTGCTACACCAGAATTTCTGATCAGCATTTCAAAATGGAATTTTGCTGGAAAATTCTATACCTTTAATCTGGCCTTAGGGTTGAGGCAAAAAAAAGTTTAATCATGGTGTCATCAGTCTGAGAGTCCTTTATGTACTTTTCTGTGTTTTTCTGAGAAAGCCTACTCTGCTATACTGCCTAGATTGGTAAATTCTGCAGTGATGGTTGACCTCCTGGAAGTTTCTTCCATCTGCACATAGGATTTTTGGAGATCAATCAGAGTGACTATTAGTTATTACCGTATTTTTTGTCATATAAGACGCTCCGGCATATAAGACGCACCCAATTTTAAAGGATAAAAATCCAGAAAACAAAGATTCTGAACCAAATACAATGTAAAGTATAGGACAGTGATCTTCAACCTGCGGACCATCAGATGTTGCAAAACTACAACTCCCAGCATGCCCGGACAGCCAACGGCTGTCCAGGCATGCTAGGAGTTGTAGTTTTGCAACATTTGGAGGTCCGCAGGTTGAAGACCACTGGTATAGGAGGTAGTACTCACATGTCCGCGCCACTCCGGACCCGTCACCTCTCGTAATCGCTGCCCTGGATGTCACCCTCCATCGCTGTCGCCGCGTCCCCGGGGTGTCCCCGTCGCTCCGTAACATCTCTGCTGCCCGGTATCCTCGCTCTCCGTCGCCACCATCACGTCGCTACGCACGCCGTTCCTATTGGATGACGGGACTACGTGATGACGACGAAGGAGAGCGCCGGCGATGAAGGGGATCCTGGCACGGAGCAGACACCGAGGAGGCAGGTATGGTCCCTCCCGGTGTCCTGTAAGCTGCTCGGGATGTCGCGATTTCACTGCGGCAGTCCCGAACAGCCCGACTGAGCAGCCGGGTTAGTGTCACTTTCGCTTCAGGCGCGGCGCTTTGATCGCTGCGTCTGAAGGGTTAATACAGGACATCACTGCGATTGGTGATGTCTTTTATTAGCCGCCAGTCCCGGCCGCAGGGACCGCCACAATAGGACAGGGTTTTAATGTGTATTTGCTGTATAAGACGCACCAACACCAAGGGAAGAAAAAGTGCGTCTTATACGGTGAAAAATACGGTAGTCACTTCTCTTACAAGACCCTCTGATAAGAGTTCTGGTTGTTCCAAGCTTCTTCCATTTAAGAATTATGGAGTTCACTGTGCTCTTAGGAATTTTTAGTGCAACAGTCAAAATTGGAGCTTTTTGGCTATACACATCAGCATTATGTTCACAGACACAAAAATGAAGCATACAAAGAAAAGAACACTGTACCTACTGGGAATCATGGAGGAGGCTCAGATATGTTTCAAGGCTGCTTTGCTGTATCTGGACAGGGTAAAATAAAATCTCAAGACTATCAAGGCATTCTGGAGCGAAATGTGCTGCCCAGTGTCAGGAAGCTTGGTCTCAGTCCTCCAACAGAATAATAATCCAAAAACACACAGCTGGTTAAGATGCAAGAATGGTTAAAGGGGTACTCCGGCGCTTAGACATCTTATCCCCTATCCAAAGGATAGGGGATAAGATGTCTGATCGCGGGGGTCCCGCCACTGGGATCTTGGCTGCAGCACCCACCTCAACGGCTTCCGGCAACGCTGGAGGCTTCGGATCCCGACCACGCGAGCGAAAGAGCGTGACATCACGACTCTGCCCCCGTGTGATGTCACACCCCGCCCCTCAATGCAAATCTATGGGAGGGGGCGTGGCCACCATCATGCCCCCTCCCATAGGCTTGCATTGAGGGGCGGAGCGTCACACGGGGACGGAGTCATGACGTCACAACGATCCGGCCCCGTGATCGACAGTAATCAGACCCGGAGTGAACACACTCCGGGGACTGATTTTAAAGGGGTGCGGTGTGCAACATCAAGGGGGTCCCCAGCAGCGGCCCCCCCGCAATCAGGCATCTTATCCCCTATCCTTTGGATAGGGGATAAGATGTCTAAGCGCCGGAGTACCCCTTTAAGGAAAAAACATTGGAATATTCTGAAGTGGCCTTCTATGAGCCCTGATCTGAATCCTATTGAAAATCTGCTGAAGAGGCTGAAACATGTAATCTGGATGAGGCAGTTAGCTTATGAGGAGTGGGGCAGTGCAACTCAGAGGTTGGGTGAAATTCATACTCTATGATCTATACAGGTTTACTGTTTACATTTTGCAGAATGAGTTCTGCGTTCATCCACTTTAATTCTCTCATTCATTCATCAGGCACAGGTATGGAAGTAACACTGACATACTTAATTCATTGGTAGTTTTTTTCCTGTAAAATGTTGCTTATACTTACTGCTATATAAATGAAAATAATCACAAAAGTACACATTTAACAGGGAGTCTAGAAAAACAAATATACGTTTTTTTTAATGTCCTGCAGGTTTATCTGAAGTATGGGGTTAACAATTTTTTGTATTCAAAGATCTCAAAGCCAGTAAGTGTACTAAATAGTAATAAGGGTCATTTTAAACACAGCATTTTGTTTTACAAGTCACTAAGGATTTTTTATACAGTTTTGTAAGCCAAAGCCAGAAATGGATCCAGCAGGAAGGAATAATATACATATTTTCTTTACATGTGCAATTTCTTTTGAAATCCACTTCTGGCTTTGTCTTTACCCCTTCATGACCCGGCTAGTTTTGGCCTTTATGACCCAGCCCGTTTTTCCAAATCTGACATGTGTCTTTTTAAGTGGTAATAACTTTGTACTGCTTTTACCTGGCATTAATGTGATTCAGAGATTTTTTGTAGACATATTGTACTTTATATTAGTGGTAAATTTTTGCTGATTGTGAAAAACTCTAAAATATTGTGAAAAATTTGAAACAATTTGCATTTTTCTGCATTTGAAATTCTCTACTTATAAGAGAAATAGTAATGCCAAATAAATTTAGTTATTAATTCCCATCCACAACATGTCTACTCTATGCTGGCATCATGTGTTAAACATTCTTTTACATTTTTTTAGGACACTAGCTGAGTACCCGGCGTTGCCCGGTTTTTCCTTCCTCATCCTTGTTGGGGAGGAAAATCAACAAAGGAGGAAGCTTTTGACTTCAAATCCCATCCCCATATATTGTTGTCATATCCCAACCCCATATCCCATCCTCATATCCCGTCCTCATACCCTGGCCTCCTATCCCAACCTCCTATCTAGTCCTCCTATCCTGTCCTCCTATCCTGTCCTCCTATCTCGACCTTCTATCTCGACCTCCTATCTTGATCTCCTATCCCGTCCTCCTATCCCGTCCTCCTATCCCGTCCTCCTATCCCGCCCTCCTATCCCGACCTCCTATCACGTCCTCCTATCCCGACCTCCTATCTAAACCTCTTATCCCATCCTCCTATCCCATCCTCCTATCTCAACCTCATATCCCGACCTCCTATCCCGACCTCCTATCTCAACCTCCTATCCCGTCCTCCTATCCCATCCTCCTATCTCAACCTCTTATCCCGACCTCCTATCTCGACCTCCTATCCCATCCTTCTATCCTGTCCTCCTATCTCGACCTCCTATCCCGTCCTCCTATCTCGACCTCCTATCCCGTCCTCCTATCACGTCCTCCTATCCCAACCTCCTATCCCGACCTCCTATCTCAACCTCCTATCCCATCCTCCTATCCCATCCTCCTATCTCGACCTCCTATCCCGACCTCCTATCCCGACCTCCTATCCCGACCTTCTATCTCGACCTCCTATCCCGTCCTCCTATCCCATCCTCCTATCTCGACCTCCTATCCCTACCTCCTATCTCGACTTCCTATCCCGTCCTTCTATCCTGTCCTCCTATCCCATCCTCCTATCCCGTCCTCCTATCTCGACCTCCTTTCCTGTCCTCCTATCCCAACCTCCTATCCCCTCCTCCTATCTCAACCCCCTATCCCGTATTCTTATCTCCACCTCCTATCCCGACCTCCTATCTCAACCTCCTATCCCGTCCTCCTATCCCGTCCTCCTATCTCGACCTCCTATCTCGACCTCCTATCTCAACCTCCTATCTCAACCTCCTATCCCGTCCTCCTATCTCCCCCTCCTATCTCCATCTCCTATCTCCACCTCATATCCCGTCCTCATATCCCGACCTCCTAACTCAACCTCCTATCCCGACCATCCTGTCCTCCTATCTTGACCTCCTATCTCGACCTCCCTTCCCGTCCTCATATCCCGACCCGTAATATGTGTACCAGGTATTAAAATATCTCCAGCCGTACAGACGTTATGTGAGAACATACATTTCCCATTGATTTGCCTCGGACTTTAAACAACAACCCCGACCCTCACAAATGGGGGTAGTTAAGGGTTAAATTAACTATCCTATATTTTAAGTGGACATATAAGTAACATGTGACCAAGTATTATCGAAATATCTCCAGCCGTTTGGAAGTTCTGCAGTAACAAATATTTCCCATAGATTTGTATAGGACTTTAAACATAAACCCCGCCCCCTGGCAAATGGGGGTGAGTAAGGGTTAAATTACCTATCCTATGTTTGTTGTTGACATATAAGTAACATCTGTGCCAAGTTTCATGTTAATATCTTTAGCCGTTTGGAAGTTTTTGTGGAGCATACATACACACACACACACACGTTGCGTTTTATATATATATATATATATATATATATATATATATATATATATATATATATATATATGGACTAGCTGAGTACCCGGCATTGCCCGGTTTTTCCTTCCTAATCCTTGTTGGGGAGGAAAATAAACAAAGGAGGAAGCTTTTGACTTCATATCCCATCCTCATATATTGTTGTCATATCCCGACCTCCTATCCCGTCATCATATCCCGACCTCCTATCCCGTCCTCCTATCCCATCCTCCTATCCCGTCCTCCTATCCCATCCTCCTATCCCGTCCTCCTATCCCGTCCTCCTATCCCATCCTCCTATCCCATCCTCCTATCCCGTCCTCCTATCCCCTCCTCCTATCTCGACCTCCTTTCCCGTCCTCCTTTCCCATCCTCCTATCCCATCCTCCTATCTCGACCTCCTTTCCCGTCCTCCTATCTCGACCTCCTTTCCCGTCCTCCTATCTTGACCTCCTATCCCTTCCTGGTATCCCGTCCTCGTATCCTGTCCTCCTATCTCGACCTCCTTTCCCGTCCTCCTTTCCCGTCCTCATATCTCAACCTCCTTTCCCATCCTCCTTTCCCGTCCTCCTTTCCTGTCCTCCTATCCCGTCTTCCTTTCCCGTCCTCCTATCCCGACCTCCTATCCCGACCTCCCATCAAGACCTCCTATCCCATCCTCCTATCACGACCTCCTATCCCGTCCTCATATCTCGACCTCCTATCCCGTCCTCCTATCTCAACCTCCAATCCCGTCCTCCTATCTCGACCTCCTATCCCGACCTCCAGTCCCGACCTCCTATCACGTCCTCCTATCTCGACCTCCTATCCCGTCCTCCTATCACGACCTCCTATCCTGTCCTCCTATCCCCACCTTCTATCCCGACCTCCTATGTCGACCTCCTATCCCGACCTGTAATATGTGTACCAGGTATTGAAATATCTCCAGCCGTACGGAAGTTATGTGGGAACATACATTTCCCATTGATTTGCATGGGACTTTAAACAAAAACCCAGACCCTCACAAATGGGGATAGTTAAGGGTTAACTTAACTATCCTATATTTTAAGTGGACATATAAGTAACATGTGACCAAGTATTATCGAAATATCTCAAGCTGTTTGGAAGTTATGCAGTAACATATTTCCCATTGACTTGTATGGGACTTTAAACATAAACCCCGCCCCTGGCAAATGGGGGTGAGTAAGGGTTAAATCCCCTATCCTATGTTTGTTGTTGACATATAAGTAATGAGTGTGCCAAGTTTCATGTTAATATCTTTAGCCGTTTGGACGTGATGCTGGAACATACACACACACACACACACACACACGTTGAGCTTTATATATATATATATATATATATATATATATATATATATATATATAGATTAGAAGGCTTATAACATTATGAGCATTTTTTCAAATTTTCTACAAAAGGTCAAAATCTAATTTTTTTAGGGACCACTTGAATTCTGAAAATATATGTGTATATGTGTCTATGTGTCTATCTATCTATCTATCTATCTATCTATCTATCTATCTATCTATCTATCTATCTATTCTATCTATTCTATCTATCTAATCTATCTATCTATCTATCTATATAAACGGGATGAGTATTTAACTCAGGGAGAGTTCACAACTCCTGGCGTGACAGAGCTTTCAAGGGCCGCTAAGCACTCCGCAGGCATTCTGGGTAGGGGAATATGCAAATCAGCTCATTACATCACCTTTTCAGGCGATGTTCCCTGGTATCAGCTTAGCTCCAGTTACGGAATATAAAAAGCTAATCGGGATTAATGCCAAGCCAGAACTCTTACTCTCACAGCTGTTCAAGAAGTTCAAGAAAAAGTGCAAACGTGTTACACTAAAAACGGGGCTGGTGGGGATGGGTGCTGCATGGAGGGTGCAGGTGTACCAGGGCTTTCCGGGGCTGGTTCTGAGGAATCAGCTCAACGGCTGCCCCGATGTGACCTGTTCCCTCGGGGTCTCGCCATGAGGCTGAGAGGGTCTAGAGCCGAGGTACTTTTGTGCCTCGGAGAGTGTTGACCCCAAGGTGCCAAAACTCACTGGGAATACTGGCTTACTGAGTTGAAGCACAGGCACAATTTTTTATTTTTTTTAAAGCCGAGGAACGTGCTCTCGATTCACCCAAAGTGCAAGAAAAAGTGCACAAAGGATGCGGTCTATCGCAAGCCCTTCTCCGATAGGAGAGAGGCCCCCCAACAAACCTTACCCTTCGCTTCCGGACCAAAAGGTCCCTTTTTGCCGAAGCTACTAGGGGACCACAAATGCTCCCGGCATCCCCCTTGGCGTTAGCCAAGGTATCTGCCCGCAGAGCCGTTAGCGGTAGGTACCCTGCCAAAGCAGGAGTACCCGGGGTGTTTGCAGGGAGGTGCAGAACCTAATGGCCACACACACCTCCCCTAGACCGCCAGGAGGGACACCCAGAAGGGCTACCGCATCCTGACAAATCCTGTGAACACACAAAAAGTGACACAGTGAGACAAAAAGAAATAAATAAGTGAATATGTGCAGATATACTGCCCGGACATCCGGCCGGATCTATAAAAGTTTCTCTGATCCTAGCCAGAAGGCCGGGAATCAAGAGGTGAATGCCACAACGTGAAGAGATTATGGTGCCCGTGCTTCAACTCAGTGAGCCAGTACTCCCAGTGAGTTTCGGCACCTCGGGGTCACCACTCCCCGAGGCACAAAAGTACCTCGGCTCTAGACCCTCTCAGCCTCATGGCGAGACCCGGAGGGAACAGGTCACATCGGGGCAGCCGTCGAGCTGATTCCTCAGAACCAGCCCTGGTACACCTGCATCCTCCATGCAGCACGAAAACTGATAAGAACAGATACTACACTTGATCTTAGCCAAAAGGCCGAGAAGCGATAATCTCTTCACCTTGTGGCACTCACCTCTTGATTCCCGGCCTTCTGGTTAGGATCAGAGAAATTTTTATAGATCCGGGCAGTATATCTGCACACATTCACTTATTTCTTTCTTTTTGTCTCACTGTGTCACTTTTTGCGTGTAGTGTGTTCACAGGATTTGTCAGGATGCGGTAGCCCTTCTGGCGGTCTAGGGGAAGAGTGTGTGGCCATTAGATTCCGCACCTCCCTGCAAACGTCCCGGGTACTCCTGCTTTGGCAGGGTACTTACCGTTCTCGGCTCTGCGGGCAGATACCTTGGCTAACGCCAAGGGGGATGCCGGGAGCATTTGTGGTTCCCTAGAAGCTTCAGAGAAAAGGGACATCGAACCTGGAACCTCACAGGTACCTTTTGGTCCAGAGGCGAAGGGTAAGGTTTGTTGGGGGGCATCTCTCCTATTGGAGAAGGGCTTGCAATAGACTGCATCCTTTGAGCACATTTTTTTAGTGTAACTCTCACAGCTGTTTTTTTAATTTTTTTTTATCTAAAGCCGAGGAATGTGCTCTCAAATCACCCAAAGTGCAACAAAGAGGGCAAACATGTTACACTAAAAAAAAATGTGGCATTAGACCAACTAAACGGGATGAGTATTTAACTCAGGGAGAGTTTACCACTCCTGGTGTGACGGAGCTTTCAAGGGCCACTAAGCACTCCACAGGCATTCTGGGTAGGGGAATATGCAAATCAGCTCATTACATTTAGTGGCCCTTGAAAGCTCCGTCACACCAGGAGTGGTGAACTCTCCCTGAGTTAAATACTCATCCCGTTTAGTTGGTCTAAGGCCCTCATCTCAGCCAAGCCAGATTACCATGCTCTGTACTGATGAGGGGCAGGTACCCAGAAACAGCTGTTGGGTGCTCTTTCCTTCTGGAGAGAGTGTTCTGGCTTGGCATTAATCCTGATCAGCTTTTTATATTCTGTAACTGGAGCTAAGCTGATACCAGGGAACATCACCTGAAAAGGTGATGTAATGAGCTGATTTGCATAATCCTATATATATTTTTTTTTTGTGTCTGCCCTGCCAAGCACAAAAGGACAGTAGAGGGGGCTGTACAACTAAACAGCTCATTTACAAAGGGGAAAAAAATATTACTGCACTGCGCTTCACCCGGTAGTGAAACGTGCAGGAGGGCAAAGCTGCGGGAGCTCGGGATGGGACACTATGGACACTTAGCAGAGCAGTGTGTGTGTGTCCCAATCCCCGTGATTGGGATACACGCACCGCTCTGCACTGGACTTTCATATGTGAAAGGCTGCCATCAGCTAGTCAGATTTGACTTGCTGATAGTGGCCACCCCCCAGGTCCCGAGGCAAGATGGCTGTCTATTAGTGATAACCACCATCTTACCAGGTGTGGCAGGAGGTCGTGAGTAGCGGCCAGTATCTGCATAACGTATATGTAAGTCAAAGTTCGGGAAAACCTTCCCGGTCGTAAAGTAAATGTATGTCAGGGGTCGGAAAGGGGTTAAAAAACTGTTTCCTTGTCTCTTTGATAAACTTGTTGCTTCTACCTTATGTGATGCTACGGGTAAATTGAGCAAATATGAACACGTTCCCATAAATTTCCCCCACATTCCCTTGCCCTTGTTTCACTATCTCCAAGTTCAAAGTTATGTTAAATGAACACTCTCATTAAAATAATTTTTTTGCTATTGCACTCCTTATGGTAAATAAAAAATATTTTTAATATACTTTGTTTAAAGAATATGACGTTTTTTTTAGTTTTATTTGTGCTTAAAAAAGCTCAAGAGCACATTTTCCCCCATCTCATACACAGACTTTGGACCGAAGCCCAAACACAGGAAGTGCAGTCTGGAGTGCTGAGGGGGGGTGTCCAACCAACAGCATATGGCAGTTAAGTGTGAGAGGAGCTATTATTGGATGAGGCTGGACACACCTGCTCAGCACTCCAGGCTGCACTTTCTGTGTTTGGACTTCAGTCCAAAGTCTGTGTATAAGATGGGGGAAAATGTGCTCTTGAGCATTTTTAAGCATAAATAAAACATAGAAAACTTAATTTTTTATAAACAAAGTATATTAGAATAATTTTTTATTTACTATAAGGAGTGCAATAGCAATAGTTTTAATGAGAGTTACCCTTTAATATGGTATTGTTTTCAGTATCAGATCAGGATACTGGCACTCTGCTTCCATAAAATGATTCTTGAATACCCATAAATCTCAAATCTCCATGGTCTTCAGTTTTTAAACTCCTCTTTAGATTACTTTATAATCTAAGCTCATCCTGGAGGTTCAGGCAGAAGGGTGCAGATGGTTATCCTTGACTTAGTACATTGAAATGATGTTAAACATTTCACAAAGGAGACCTGACCCCTCTAGTGCGACATATAATAGGCTAACTCAAAGAGGGAATTGCTCATGACAGAGCAGCAGGAAATGCTAGCAGAATGTTTGGGTGTATAGGGAGAGGTATTATCAGTAGAAAGAGGGAAGTGCTCATGCCGCTGTACAGAGCACTGGTGAGACCTCATTTGGAGTTTTTGTGTGCAGTACTGGAGACCATGGGGGAGATGTATCAAAACCTATCCAGAGGAAAGGTTGTCCAGTTGCCCATAGCAACCAATCAGATTGCTTCTTTCATTTTACAGAGGCCTTGCTAAAATGAAAGAAGCAAGTTGATTTGTTGCTTTGGGCAACTGGGCAACTTTTCCTCTGGATAGGTTTTGATAAATCTCCCCCCATAGCTCAAGAAGGATATAGATATTTTGGAGAGAGTTCAGAGAAGAGCTACTAAACTAGTCCATGGACTGCAGGATAAACTTACCAGGAAAGGTTAAAGGACCTTAAAGTGTACCTGTTGTCAACAAAAACTATTTATAAAATGTAGATAATACCATTATATGTATGTTTGTAATATACATTGGTTAAAAAAAATTTGTATATTTTTGTCCTTACAGTTATTGTTTGTGTGAATTCGGGTAGAAAAACAGACATGGTGCACATCTAAAATCTTGTATAATGATCTGATTGCTTCTCAGCATGATATCAAAAACTAACAGGTTGTTAGTATACATTTTTGATCAAAAAGTACAAGCCCACTCGCCACGTCAAGGCCACCTATCCAGAGTGGGTCCCTAACGTCCCTAGCATAAAATGGCGCAGCACCGGGCGGCGACCACTGCCGCCGCGACGACAATGCCCACAGGGGGGAACGACCCACTGGCAGAGCGGCCCCAATGCCACTCAAACCAGTCTATGGGCCGCAGTATTATTAGGCAGTATTACTTTACTGAGAGAGTAGTGGATGCATGGAATAGCTTTCCTGCAGAAGTGGTCGCTGCAAATACAGTGAAGGCGTTTAAGCATGCATGGGATAAGCATAAGGCTATCCTTCATATAAGATATGACCAGGGACTATTGATAGTATTTAGAATATTGGGCAGACTGGAAGGGCCAAACGGTTCTTACCTGTTGACACATTCTGTTTCAATTCAATTTCCTTTGGCAGTCCCCCTCAAGTCAGAAAGGAATTTTGGAAAACAGTCATGAGTTTTACCTCAGATCACCTCATCTCCTTCGGCCACTTTAATGCAACCTGATATTCAGTTATGTAAATAGAGACTCTCATGGCACAGAAGAGGATGAGACTATCATTTACATCTTGTGGCAGCAGTGGCTAGAAAAGCTATATTAGGCTGGGTTCACATATATCAGGTGTCCAGCATAGTTTCCCTCCGGCATGCACCAAAGGAAACTGATGCTAGAACTGATCCCATTCATTTGAATTTAACAGTTCACAATTGTCCAGCGTCTCAATTTTGATGCCGGATGGTTGGACAGGGGAGCGCAGCTTGCTGCGTTCACCTGTTTGGTGCCGGAAACAATGGACACCGGATGCCATACAACTGATGACAACTTGTCATCATTTGTGGCATCAGTTGCGTCGAGATCTAGGCTGAGTTCACCTATGCTGGATATATGTGAACTCAGCCTTACAGATGTGGAAACAACCCAATTTCCTCGATTCTGCTTATTCTAGACAAACTTGCACAATTCATGTCCATTCTTTATAAATGATCCTTTGAGGGTTGACATAGACTGTGTAGATGTTGAATATATACAAGAGACGATGAGTAAAAAAACGCATCAAAACTGCGTAAAATGTAAGCTGACCTCAACCCATTTATGAGTCTAACAAGTTCACCTGGCTGAACTCCAACAATAGCAGCTAAATTAGATGACCAGCTGCAGTCATAAAACTTCATACCCTCAGCCAGGGGATTCATGGGAAATGTAGGCTGCATTAAAGAATAACTTGACAGTGGAAATTCAAACCAACATGAAGCCAATCCCATGCCTGCTTCATCAGCTAAAATAGGAAAGCAAAAGGCATACACAATAACCTCTACATTATTCTGTAATAATAGACTATGCTTTAATATAAAAAAAAATATCCTGGAATGCTTTGTTAATGTACCATTAGATGGAATCTAGTTTTATTTATTTTTAACAAAATCTAATGGAACAGTGTATTTCAGCTCAAATCTATTACCAGTTGGCAACTAAAAAAAAAACAAAGATGGGAACTCAGAAACAAAATTTTAAAACTGGAATACAAAAGTAGAACGTTTTTGTGCAAGCCGCAGTTTGAACAAAAATGTAGGCCTTATGGGTTAAATATATCTTTAAAAAGGGGTATCCCAAAGAACCAGGGTGCCAGAAACCCTTACTGAAAAGTCAATGATATATTATACTGCTATATTCAATGTCAAAACCGATTGAATACTTCTCCAATATTAAACTGTAACTCAGCCTGACAGGGAGAGACACTGTGGGGTCTAGGAATTGGAGCAAACATAACCCGGTGGCCAGAAGCACATGTTTAATTTGAAAATGGATCTATTGTAGCTTAGAGCAAGTTTCATGCATCTGGATATATAGAAATATCTTGGAAATAGATGCAAAGTAAAACTCAATCCGTAAATTTATCTACTTTATACTTTAAAATTAAAAATAAGATTTTGTTCTTGCTAAAATATCAATAAAATGTTTTAATAGGAAAGAACTTATATGTTTGTTCCTGATATTATAGTCACCAAAATGGGGAAGAAAATACTGTGTGTGCAATAGCCTCCTACTGTATAGTATCTGCTAGCAGCTCTGCTCCCAATATACTATAACAAAGTGGTTTTCTTTAAGATTTATTGTTATTTATGGTTATTTATTGATATGGGATTTATGCAGAACTCAATGGTAGCTTCTATTGATTTATTCAATTTTTGTGCAGAGCCAGTAATGCTGAACGATAAGACATACTGTAAATAGCCAATGACTCGAAAAACTTATCACCTGTCACAGGTCTTATCGAGACTCCTTACCCACTCATCAAGGAGGATGGGTTTTAAGTAAGTCTCACACATCTTGAAGACTGTCCTATATAACCCTTTGCTGCTATCATAATCCTTACCTTGTAGTTCAGAGATAGTAAATAATCCTGTCTATTTGTAACTCCGGATAAAGATGCTAAATAAAATCGTAGTATTTGTCACGTGAATTGTCTATGACAGTCTTCACCACTTGGAATGTAGACCCTAAAAAGACTACATCTGAACTGAAGAATGTATTATTAATTCCGTTGATGCCTTTGTGATACAACTGTGCTCCTGTACATGGTTATGGAGTAAACTGTTGTCTTCCAATTTATATTATTAGTGTACTTGATAAATGGCTTTTAAATCATTTTTAACATCTGTTTCAAACCTCTGCTCATCTTTATGAGATAGAAACAAACAAGTATTTCTACTTAACATTTATTTTTCCCATCTCAAGCATTTCTAGCTTCTTCACAGGATATGCCATACATTTCTGAAAGATGAGAGCTCTCCCTTATGGATACCGACCAATTGGAACAATTAAAAGAGTAGTCCAGTGAAAAATAACTTGTCTTCTATCCAAGAATAGGGGATAAGTTATAAATCACAGGGGGGTACGAGCGCTGGGACTAGGGATGAGCGAATCGAATCTGACGAATCTGAATTTGTTACGAATTTCAGGAAAAATTTGCTTTGCAACGAATCCGCATATCGCCGCGATTCGATTGCTTGAATCGCTTCATTAAACTCCATTTACTGAGGTCCAGGCTCCAGGGAATCTAAAATGGCGGATCCACATGTCAGTACATGGGGCAAGGAACTCTGGAAAGGCGGGTAGGCGGGATGACCCTGAATCACATGCAGCATGCAGCCTATCAGCAGCCAGCCACCCACCCCTGTGATGTCACAGCCCTATATAATCGGCAGCCATCTTATGGCCAGTCACTTCAGAGTTTTATTTCAGAGTGTTTCAATGCAGGGAGAGATAGAGCATTATGTGTGTTGTACAGAAAAACAGCAGCGATTCACCACAAGCCCAAATCAGTGCATGAAAGCACTGACAGAGAGAGAGAGAGAGAAAGAAAGTAGACTTTTGGGTGTAATACACAGCGACACCACTGCTGCAGTGGGGTGGACAGCAACTCTAAAGCTTAAAGGGGCCAGTTAAGCAGGGTACTAAAATTCTGGTTATGCTTGTGGTAGTCATACTGTTTTAGGCTCACTGCCTCTATACTTTTCATATGCTCATGGCATGTACACATTTATGGCATTTATAGTGTTCATTAGCCCACAGTATTCATATTGTTCACCAGCTCATAGTACTTGTTATTACATGATCGGGCCATTGATACTTTCCATACGCTTATGACAGTTATATTGTTCGGGCAATTTTGGTGTTTACACAATTCTTATGCTCATCATATGCATTTCATAGCCTCAAAGTAATTTATAATGTTTTATACATTCATCACTGTCCACACGCTCGTGGCATTTATAATGCCCTTATGCTCTCGGCAATTATACAGATCCTATGCTCACGGCACTCATTTCATTATACCATATTGTTCACACGCTCGTAGCATCTATACTGTTCATACAGTGTCAGCAGTTACTGGTCGGGTACTCATGGCATTTGTGCTGTTCACATTCATGGCGGTCACACGGTCTTGCGATCAGGGTATTTATACTGTTCATACGCTCCTGTTCTTCATACACTCATAGCTTTCATGTGGTATGTGTACTCGTGGTGTTTTATGCTGCACATGCGCTTGTGCGTTCGTTCCAGGCACTCAGGTCATTTATATTGCGCATGGCATTATACAGTTTATACGCTCATAGCATTATGGTTGTTTCCCATCACACCTGCCGCTTCTGCAGGGGGTCGATCGACATGGTTGTTCATTTCTGACACATATTCAGAGCAACAGCATCACGACACATATTTGGTGTATACCCCTCATATCTGCCATGACTGCAGAGGGATACATGCACAGTCGTTGCTACTGACACGTTTTCAGAGTGACAACATCACAACTGTCATGGTTACAGACACGAAGGATTTTAAGTTATCTGTCAATCGCGGCAGCACGTCACCCCAGAGTTCAGTTTTGAGGCAGAAGTTTGGCAGTTTAAGGTTGGGTCAGTGTTCAGGATGGTTTTATTTGAGTATAGTCGATGGCATTGTCTACGCATAGTCCTGGCCTGTATACAGGTATGATGGCAATACAAGGTTCGATTACTCGCAATAGGCCAATGCTTTGCAGTACAGTGGGTGGGTAGTTCATGGTATGGCTGTCAGACAGTTCAGGTAGTCTTCAGGTAAGTTTCTTGAGCTTAGTTCTGGTCATAGGTAAATATGCACATCATGGTCAAGGTCTGTCATGGGGTCAGGTTACTGTGTGTCAATTGGAAAACAGTTTGGATTTGCCCTCTAAAAAAGGGATCGGATAGTGTAGTTTAGGCCTTATTGGCAGCTATCAGTTCTCTCGGTTTAATGACACATGACAGTGGGTTTAGCTTGTATGCTAGCATGGTATAGAGTTAGGGCTGATTTATTCTTCAGAGTAGGTATAGTGGTTGTAGCTACCCATCACTAGGTAGAGCCTTGGTTAATAATTAGTTGGTTGATTCTACTGTAATAGGGTCGGTATTAGGGCTTTCAGGGGCAGTACAGTTAGGGGGTGGGTTGTTTATGAGGTTTATGCATTCTACTACTTAACCTGCCAGGTCAGGTTTTTATGCCCTCTAAAGGCCTGCCCTTGGTCGCGGCGATGGGCACAGTTTAGCCGCTGTTGTCAGGTTAACCTTCCATGCAGGTCTGTAGGACGTTGTGACGTGAACACGAGGGGAAGTTTGCTCTTACCACGTTACAGTTTGTTCTCACATAAGGTCATTGATCACAACTTTGAGAGGTAACCATCGGGAATTCTCAGGTCACCCTTATTAGCATTGGGGCAGCATCAGCAGCATCACAACACAAGGTTCCTCCACACATTGTCCCACATTTATCATTGTCTTTAGACTGTTTTTTGTGTCTAAAAAAGGGGTAAAAAGGCGCAAGCAGGGTTTTTTTCGCCTTTTTTTGCCCCTTTGTGTTTACACATTTCTGCTGATTTTGAGTTGCAATACACTGATTTTGGCAATAGACATGTTATGGAAGGGATTCATCATTGCCCCTTTTTGTAAAAAGGAGCAAAAAAAGGTGCAAAACCACTGAAAAGTCTCTAAAACTACACCAGCCCAGACATGGTGTAGCTTTTTGGTGTATGTGTAGACAGAAGTTTCAGAAAATGTGACCTGCACAAAATGTATCAAAGCTCTTTTGCCTTTTAATAAATTTGGTGCTCCTACACATTATCAGCACACAAAAAAAAAAGTTGTAAAAAAATGCTTCACTTGCACTGCAATGATAAATGTGGGCCACTATACAGAAGTTAGGCAGATGGAAGTCAGGCGGCTATGCTACTCATGTCCCAAATCCCCACAACAAAATGGCTGATGTCTTCAGATACTTGGTATTGTAATTCAAATAAATTATTTTATTCCTATATGGTTTTGTGTTTTTGCCCTCTAAAGGCTAACCTTTGGTCGTGGTTTTTGGCCACAGTTCAACTGCTTTACTATACAGTGTTATGCATATGTGTTATTAGTTTCATTACAGGAACCACCGAAGAAGTATTATCTACTGGTGTAGGTAAGTCTTGACGGTCACATATGGAGCCCCGACCACAAATATATATATATATATATATATATATATATATATATATATACAGTGTATATATACATACACACACACTAACATAGGTGGGGCAATTTCCCATGATAAACACATGTCCTTCTAAATAAATCATACGGTTACCAAATAACACCAGTATGTAAGGAGGAATATTATCACCATACATATTACCATCATACTGTTACTGACCAAATCCTGTATACTGAGACCAATATTACTAATAATGCCAGTATACAAGAAGGAATACTATCACCATACATATTACCATCATATTGTTACTGACCAAATCCTGTATACTAAGACCAATTTTACTGTAATGGACATGACAGGTGGTGTATCCTTTGGGCCTGTGTGGATGATTACATGAGCCGTGCAAGGGAGCGGAGTTTAAGGTGCCGGTGGTTTTCACCAGAGCCTGCCACAAAGTGGGATGGTCTTGCTGCCGCAGGTGGCACCCAGGTCGCTACCCCTGGCACGACTCTTCCACATAGGTTGCTGAGATGTGGCGTGGCACAGAAGGAAACTGGCAAGATGAGGTCAAGATAGCAGTAGGTCAGAGCAGGCGGCACAGGTGCAGGGTCTGGTAACGGAACAAGAATCAGGTACACAGATATCAGGAACACAGAAACACAATAGCTTTCTCTAGGGCACAAAGGCAATAAAGATCTGGCAGGGAACAAAGGGAGGAACTGATACTTAAAGACAAGGCGCAGGTGTAGACACTTAATTAAATGAGTACTGGCCCTTTAAATGTAAGAGCACCTGTGCACGCGCGCCCCAGGAAGCGGGGACACAAGCGCCAGGGCTACAGGAATAGAAAGACCAGGAAGGTGGGTGACAGGCTGGGATTCGCATGCAGGCGCGATGCGAATCCCAGCCCCGCCGGCAGTGGGGACATGACAAGAGAGTGCTCACGGCCAGCGCAGATGTTACAATTACTAATAATACCAGTATACAAGGAGGAATATTATCACTATACATATCACCATCATGCTGTTACTGACCAAATCCTGAAGACTGGGAACAATATTACCAATAATAACAGTATACAAGGAGGAATATTATCACCATACATATTACCATCATACTGTTACTGACCAAATCCTGTATACTGAGACCAATCTCAACAATAATAATGCTTGCAGTCCTCCACGGCTCCATCAGCTTGCAGTTTACCATACATGCACAGCCTCTGAACATCTGTCCAAACTCGCTGAACATTGCCTTGTTTAGACGGATGCAGTGGCGTACCTGCCGTTTGGCGAACCCAGCCTCTGCAGGCCGCAAACATGGCAGGCTGCCCCACTGCTAGATGAATATACAGGCTGCTTAGGATGATTGTAAATGTCAGGGAATCACGGACTGCAGCGGAGAGCTGGGCTGATCACGCTACACTGTCAGCATACTATAATCCCGTGTGCGGGCCCTTTAAAAATCTGGTACGGGCCAGACAAGCCAGGGGGTGCTGGGACCGGACGTGCAAGCCTGTGCAGGCCCGGGCCAGCACACACGTCTGCCCCAGGCCCCAGACATCTCTGGCAGTGCACAGAAGAAAAGCTCCGCCGCCTGACAGGTTATCAGGACCACGGCAATGGAGGGTGAGTGTACTGACCAAGGATGGGGGCGCTGAAGGGACAGGACGGAGGGAGATGATGAAGAGACCATGGATTCAGTAACAGGTGTGTGTGTGTTTGTTGTAAAGAGACTGGCGGGTGAGGTGTCTGAGAATAAAGGGGAATGAAGTGTCTGAGGATAAAAGGGGTGAGGTGATGGCGGGTGATGAATTGTCTGAGGATGGGTGGGTAAGGTGAGGATGTGGGGACGAGGTAAATGAGGATGAAGGGGGGACGAGGTGACTGAGGATGAAGGGGGGACGAGTCGACAGAGGATGAAGGGGGGATGAGGCGACTGAGAATGAAGGGGGAACGAGGTGACTGAGGATAAGGGAGGGATGAGGAGTCTGAGGATGAGGGGGATGTGCATATGTATGTATGATGTGTGTAATAATATGTATGATGTGCTTGTTTGTATGATATATGAACATATGTATGATAGTTACATAGTTAATTCGGTTGAAAAAAGACATACGTCCATCAAGTTCAACCAGGGAATTGAAGGGTAGGGGTGTGGCGCGATATTGGGGAAGGGATGGGATTTTATATTTCTTCATAAGCATTAATGTTATTTTGTTCCAGGAATGTATCTAACCCTGTTTTAAAGCTGTTAATTTTTCCTGCTGTGACCAGTTCCTGAGGTAAACTGTTCCATAAGTTCACAGTTCTTATGGTAAAGAAGGCGTGTCACCCCTTGAGACTAAATCTTTTCTTCTCCAGACGGAGGGAGTGCCCCCTCGTCCTTTGGGTGGGTTTGACCTGGAACAGTTTTTCTCCATATTTTTTGTATGGGCCATTAATATACTTATATACATTTATCATATCCCCCCTTAAACGTCTCTTCTCAAGACTAAACAATTGTAACTCCTTTAATGGCTCTTCATAGCTAAGATGCTCCATCCCCCATATTAGTTTAGTCGCGCGTCTCTGCACCCTTTCCAGCTCCACAGTGTCGCTTTTATGGACTGGTGCCCAAAACTGAACAGTATATTCCAGGTGAGGCCGTACCAATACTTTATAAAGGGGGAGTATTATGTACCTGTCCCTCGAGTCCATGCCTCTTTTTATACATTGAAGGAGGAGGAAATCGGAAGCTGAGATCGCGCTGTTGCAGAAAAGGTTCAAGGATACTGGTAGAAGTCTTAATTTCTTTTATTCTATTCACACGGTTATCACCGACTAGGGAATCACTTACATAGTTTTGTGATCCTATATTATCGTAATGATAAATGTCAAGAGGATCTTAGCAAGAAAAGTCACCGAGAAGTCGTCCTCATGATCAATACAAAATAATGTTTAAAATATAACTTTTAATGTACTACAAACTAAAATTAGAAGATAACAATTGAACTAAGGTATGTGCTACATGTACTAAATAGTGCTAGGGAGCCCGGGGGTGTGCAGACCCAAATCTTGAGGATAGATAAGTGAACCACGCCTATAGTAGATACAGATGGATGATCTAAGATAGGAGCGACTGAGGTCCTGGATTAGAGGATGTAAATATACGATTATTCAACAATGAAATAATCCATAGATGAGAGGGATGGAGGGATATGTGTCCACTATGATCAATATACCCATCCCTCTTTCCCTGCCCTTTGAGGGACCCACCTCCCCAACAGGGTGGCCTCAACCACGGTGACGTTCCCTGCTCTCACTAAGTGAGGGGAAAAAACAATAAAATGAGGCAATAGATAGAAGGGGATAGGGCTGCACAACCCAAGGCTCCAAAGACAAAGTGTGTGTGATAACCACAATAGAGCAAAGACAATCAAAAAAGAACCCAACTCCAACGCGTTTCACCTGTCAAATTTAAACAGGATCATCAGGGAAAACAGTGGCACCAAACATGAATATTAGTGATAGTGATAGCACCAATTTTTAAAGCAGCGCACTTATGATGACCAAGTGTTCCCTCAGAACGCAGCGAACCAAGCCCAGATAGTGGCTAATTCCTCCAAGTTTGCCCTCCTAGTGTGGGATGTACACTAGGTGCATGAGGTATGCCACATATATTAGATTGTGCCCTATGCAAAGTAGAGGTTATCAATAGCCATGATGTTTACTCAATACAGCCATGTACACAAACAGAAAATGCATAATTTGCTAGCATAGATATATAAATAAAGATGCAAATATATATAACTAAGTCCTCTGGATTGTTAAAGTAGATACAGGTGGTGATGTAGTAGACAAAATCACCATTAACCATTACCAGTAAATATGCATAGGTACCATGAAGTAGTTGTAATTGGTCAGGAATACGGCAGGGGGTGACTTAGTGTTAGTGCACTAGTAGATGGGTGCACTACACACAATGGTAGCAACGCGATAGGAGCTACCACTAAATAAACATAGATACATAAACTGCCTAGCCTGACAGGTATATTAAGTATAGCCAATAAACCACAAACTGGGACCAATATCCTAAATGCTGGATAGCTGGCATAGATATTCAAGATATTCAAAGATGTAGAAAAAGGCTAGTGGAGTGTAATGGCACCCCAGCAGCAGGTATACTTAACACCCCCAGACGTTGGTACACTTAGGGCATCCGGTCTTAATGGGCTGGCGACATGCTCGGATGTCAGTGAAGGAGGAGGAAATCGGAAGCTGAGATCGCGCTGTTGCAGAAAAGGTTCAAGGATACTGGTAGAAGTCTTAATTTCTTTTATTCTATTCACGCAACGCATTTCTGGATATTAATAATCCTTTCTTCAAGGATTATTAATATCCAGAAATGCGTTGTGTGAATAGAATAAAAGAAATTAAGATTTCTACCAGTATCCTTGAACCTTTTCTGCAACAGCGCGATCTCAGCTTCCGATTTCCTCCTCCTTCACTGTCTCTCACACGCCGGTGGATCCAGTGTGGGAAGCCGCAGCAGTTGTTACATTAAGCCCACATCAGCATTGTGCCTGGAATATGCACAACCAGACCAGGTGAGTGCGTTCCTCACTCACCCACATAATCCTACCTGGTCTGGAAGATCGCACACAGAAGCGCTCTGTTGTCTTTTTATACATGACAATATCCTGCCAGCCTTGGAAGCAGCAGCCTGACATTGCATGCTATTCTGTAGTCTGTGATCTACAAGTACACCCAGATCCTTCTCTACCAGTGACTCTGCAAGTTTAATCCCCCCTAAGACATACGACGCATGCATGTTATTAGTACCCAGATGCATAACTTTACATTCATCCACATTGAACCTCATTTGCCAAGTGGATGCCCAGACACTTAGTCTATCCAAGTCATCTTGTAACCTATACAGATCCTCTATAGACTGTACCGTGCTACAAAGCTTGGTGTCATCTGCAAAGATAGAAACAGAGCTGTTAATGCCATCCTCTAGATCATTGATAAATAAATTAAACAACAGCGGCCCAGTACTGAACCTTGGGGTAAACCACTAATAATCGGGGACCAATCAGAGTACGAATCATTGACCACCACTCTCTGGGTACGATTCATGAGCCAGTGTTCAATCCAGTTACAAACTAAAGTTTCCAAACCCAAAGACCTTAACTTACCTGTCAGACGTCTATGAGGGACAGTATCAAACGCTTTAGCAAAATCCAGAAACACTATATCCACAGCCATTCCTCTGTCAAGGCTTCTACTCACATCTTCATAAAAGCAAATTAGATTGGTTTCACAATTTCTATTCTTAGTAAACCCATGCTGGCTATCACTTATAATACAATTATCCCCTATGTATTCCTGTATGTAATCCCTTATAAGTCCTTCAAACAATTTACCCACAATGCAGGTTAAACTTACCGGTCTATAGTTTCCTGGGGAAGACCTACAGCCCTTTTTGAAGATTGGCACCACATTCGCCTTGTGCCAGTCCCTCGGCACAATACCAGATACCAGTGAATCTCTAAATATCATGAACAGGGGTACAGATATTACTGAACTTAGTTCTCTAAGTACTCTTGGGTGCAATCCATCTGGCCCTGGAGATTTGCTTACATTTATATTACTTAACTTACCTTGTACCAGTTCTACATTAAGCCAGTTCAGTACATTACATGATGTGTTACCAGCACTGACCTGTCCAATGTCAGCTCCTTCTTCCTTAGTATATACAGAACTAAAGAACCCATTCAGTAGCTCTGCTTTCTCTTTATCGCCTGTGACAACCTCCCCATTATCATTATTAAGGGGTCCTACATGCTCTGTCCTTGTTTTTTTTTGCAATTATATATCTAAAAAAAATATTTAGGATCAGTTTTGCTTTCTTTGGCCACCTGTCTCTCATTATGAATTTTTGCTGTTTTTATTACATTTTTACAGATTTTATTAAGCTCCTTGTAATGTTTAAATGTTATAGCTGATCCATCAGATTTGTATTTTTTGAAAGCAATTTTTTTGTTGTTTATTGCTCTTTTAACATCATTTGTCAGCCATGTAGGATTAAGTTTTAATCGTTTATATTTGTTCCCCTTTGGTATATATTTAGCTGTATAGTTATTTAGAGTTGATTTAAAGATGTCCCATTTACCTTCTGTATCAGTGTTTGACAACACCTCCCCCCCAGTCTATGTACTGTAGTGCAGCTCTCAGCCCAGGGAAGTTTGCCTTTTTAAAGTTATATGTTTTTGCCTTCCCCGTCTGTCTTTGTTTTCTACATTTTAAGTCAAAAGTAACTATATTGTGGTCACTATTACCAAGGTTTTCCCTCACAGTTACATTACCAACCAGCTCTGCGTTGTTGGAAATGATCAGATCCAACAAGGCATCACTTCTTGTTGGGTCCTCCACAAACTGGTCCATAAAGTGGATTTGAAGGGTCTTCATATTAGAAATACCCCATAAATGACCCCATTATAAAGACTACACCCCCCTCCAAACTATTCAAAATGACATTCAGTAAGTGTTTTAACCCTTTAGGTCTTTCACAGGAATAGCAGCAAAGTGAAGGAGAAAATTCAAAATCTTCATTTTTTACATTCGCATGTTCTTGTAGACCCAATTTTTGAATTTTTGCAAGGGGTAAAAGGAGAACATTTTTTACTGTTGTTTGTAGCTCAATTTCTCTTGAGTGAGCACATACCTCATATTTCTATGTAAATTGTTCGGCGGGCGCAGTAGAGGGCTCAGAAGGGAAGGAGCGACAAGGGGATTTTGGAGAGAACATTTTTCTGAAATGTTTTTTGGGGGGCATGTCACCTTTAGGAAGCCCCTAGGGTGCCAAAACAGCAAAAAAAAACACATGGCATACCATTTTGGAAACTAGACCCCTAGAGGAACGCAACAAGGAATTAAGTGAGCCTTAATACCCCACAGGTGTTTCATGACTTTTGCAAATGTAAAAAAAAAAAAAATTTTTACATAAAATGCTTGTTTTCCCAAAAAAATGTCACTTTTAAAAAGGGTAATAGCAGAAAATACCCCCCAAAATTTGAAGCCCAATTTCTCCCGATTCAGAAAACACCCCATATGATGGTGAAAAGTGCTCTACTGGCACACTACTGGTCTCAGAAGAGGAGTAGTCACATTTGGCTTTTTGGAAGCAAATTTTGCTCTGGGGGCATGCCGCATTTAGGAAGCCCCTATGGTGCCTGGACAGCAAAAAAAAAAAAAAACACATGGCATTATATTTTGGAAACTAGACCCCTTGGGGAACGTAACAAGGGGTAAAGTGAACCTTAATCCCCCACAGGGGTTTCATGACTTTTGCATATGTAAAAAAATATATATATTTTTACCGAAAATGCTTGGTTTCCCAAAAATTTTTCATTTTTACAAAGGGTTAAAGCAGAAAATACCCCCCAATATTTGAAGCTCAATTTCTCCCGATTCAGAAAACACCCCATAGGGGGGTGAAAAGTGAACCTTAATCCCCCACAGGGATTTCACGACTTTTGCATATGTAAAAAAAAATATTTTTTTTTTCACTAAAATGTGGGTTTCCCCACAAATTTCACATTTTTGCAAGGGTTAATAGTAGAAAAGACCCCCCAAAAATTTTAACCCCATCTCTTCTGAGTATGGAGGTACCCCATAAGTGGACGTCAAATGCACTACGGGCAAACTACAATGCTCAGAAGAGAAGGAGTCACATTTGCAAACTTTGCTGAAATGGGGGGGACATGTCGCATTTAGGAAGCCCCTATGGTGCCAGGACAGCAAAATACCCCCCACATGGCATACCATTTTGGAAACTAGACCCCTTGAGGAATGTAAAAAGGGGTAAAGTAAGCCTTAGTACCCCACAGGGGTTTCACAACTTTTGCATATGTAAAAAAAATATTTTTTTTCACTAAAATGTGTGTTTCCCCCCAAATTTTACATTTTTACAAGGGTTAATAGCAGAAAAGACACCCCACAATTAAATACATTTCTTTTGTGTAAGGACATACCTTATTTTTTGATGCACAGGTGCACAGCAGGTCTTGCTTGAGTGGGAGCGCAGTCAGGGACTGTCAGGATCGGCAGGCTGGAGGTGGATCCTCTGTGTCAGAGAGGGATTGGCGTGGACCGTGTGGGTGGACCGGTTCTAAGTTGCTACTGGTTTCACCAGAGCCCGCCGCAAAGCGGGATGGTCTTGCAGCGGCGGTAGCAACCAGGTCGTATCCACCGGCAACGGCTCAACCTCTCTGACTGCTGAGATAGGCGCGGTACAAGGGATTAGACAAGAGCAAGGTCGGACGTAGCAGAAGGTCAGGGCAGGCAGCAAGGATCATAGTCAGGGGCAACGGCAAGAGGTCTGGAACACTGGCTAGGGATACACAAGGAACGATTTCACTGGCACATTGGCAACAAGATCCGGCAAGGAAGTGCAGGGGGAAGTGAGGTAATATAGGGAAGTGCACAGGTGAACACACTAATTAAAAACCATGCGCCAATCAGTGGCGCACCGGCCCTTTAAATCGCAAAGAACCGGCACGCGCGCGCCCTAGGGAGCACAGACAGGGAGCGAGTCTGGTAAGCGGGTCGGGATGCGCACCGCGAGCGGGCGCGTTCCACATCGCGAATCACATCCCGGCTAGGGACATTATCGCAGCGCACCCGGTCAGCGGGTCTGACCGGGGCGCTTCAAACAGGAGAACGCTGTGAGCGCTCCGGGGAGGAGCGGGGACCCGGAGTGCTCGGCGTAACAGTACCCCCCCCCTTGGGTCTCTGCCTCTTTTTAGAACCCGAAAACCTGTAGATAAGATCCTTGTCAAGGATGTTATCCTTGGGTTCCCATGACCTCTCCTCCGGGCCGCAATTCTCCCAGTCTACAAGAATTTTTTTTTTACCTCTGACCATCTTGGATGCAAGAATTTCTTTAACCGAGAAGATGTCTGAGGACCCGGAGACAGGAGTAGAAGCAACAACCTAAGGAGAGAAGCGGTTAAGGATAAGTGGTTTAAGGAGAGAGACATGAAAAGCATTGGGAATACGGAGAGAAGGAGGAAGAAGGAGTTTGTAGGAGACAGGGTTGATTTGGCATTTGATTTTATAAGGTCCAAGATAACGTGGTCCCAGTTTATAACTGGGGACACGGAAGCGGATATACTTGGCGGAGAGCCACACTTTGTCTCCAGGAGAAAAGAGAGGAGAAGTTCTTCTTTTTTTGTCGGCATGTTTCTTCATCCGGGATGAGGCCTGTATGAGAGATTTTTGAGTCTCTTTCCAGATGGTGGAGAAGTCCCGAGTCACCTCATCAACAGCGGGCAAACCAGAAGGTGTGGGAGTGGGGAGGGGGGGGAAGAGGGTGACGGTCGTACACCACAAAGAATGGGGATTTAGCGGAGGACTCAGAGACTTTGAAATTGTACAAGAATTCGGCCCATGGTAGGAGATCGGCCCAATCATCCTGGCGGGAGGAAACAAAATGTTGCAAATAGTCACCAAGAACCTGATTAACTCTCTCCACTTGCCCATTGGATTGGGGATGATAGGAAGACGAGAAGTTTAATTTGATTTTAAGCTGATTACAGAGGGCCCTCCAGAATTTCGACACAAATTGAACGCCTCTATCAGAGACGATATGTGTAGGAAGCCCGTGAAGGCGAAAAATGTGCACAAAAAATTGTTTCGCCAACTGTGGCGCAGAAGGAAGACCTGGAAGAGGAATAAATTGTGCCATCTTGGAGAAACGATCAATGACCACCCAAATAACTGTGTTGCCATGGGATAAAGGTAAGTCTGTAATAAAGTCCATAGCAATCTGAGACCATGGTAGCTCAGGAACAGGCAGAGGATGAAGGAGACCGGCTGGCTTCTGGCGAGGAGTCTTGTCCCGGGCACAGACTGTACAAGCCCGAACAAAATCAGCAACATCTGCTTCCAGGGTAGGCCACCAATAAAAACGAGAGATGAGCTGGACGGATTTTTTGACGCCAGCATGGCCGACGAGGTGTGAGGAGTGTCCCCACCTGAGAATCCTGAGGCACTGGCGTGGAGGGACGAAGGTCTTTCCAGGAGGAGTTTGTCTGATGGAATCTGGGGAAGCAGAGATCAGACAGTCCGGAGGAATAATGTGTTGCAGGGAGGGTTCCATTTCAGAGGCATCCGAGGAACGAGAGAGGGCTTCAGCCCTAATGTTCTTGTCAGCGGGGCGAAAATGAATCTCAAAGTTAAAACGGGCAAAGAACAACGACCACCTAGCCTGGCGAGGGTTCAGCCGTTGGGCAGACTGAAGATAAGAGAGATTCTTGTGATCGGTGTATATAATAACTGGGTATTTGGAACCCTCCAGCAGGTGCCTCTATTCCTTGAGAGCCAGTTTTATGGCCAATAGTTCTCGATCACCAATGGAGTAGTTTTTCTCTGCCGGAGAGAAGGTCCTAGAAAAGAAACCACAAGTAACAGCATGTCCGGAAGAATTTTTCTGTAGGAGTACAGCTCCAGCTCCCACCGAGGAGGCGTCTACCTCCAGTGAGAAGGGTTTAGATGGATCAGGTCTGGAGAGTACGGGAGCAGAAGAAAAGGCAGTTTTGAGACGGTTGAACGCCTCTTCCGCTTGAGGAGGCCAGGACTTAGGGTTCGCGTTTTTCTTGGTTAGGGCCACAATTGGGGCCACAATGGTTGAAAAATGTGGAATAAATTGTCTGTAGTAATTGGCAAACCCCAAGAAACGTTGGATAGCTCGGAGTCCGGAGGGGCGTGGCCAATCCAACACAGCTGATAGTTTGTCCGGGTCCATTTGGAGTCCCTGGCCAGAGACTAAATATCCTAGGAAGGGAAGAGATTGGCATTCAAAGAGACATTTCTCCATCTTGGCATATAACTGATTGTCCCGGAGTCTCTGAAGAACCATGCGAACATGATGGCGGTGTTCTTCTAGGTTAGAAGAAAAAATCAAAATATCGTCCAGGTAGACCACAACACAGGTATATAATAAATCACGAAAAATTTCATTTACAAAGTCCTGGAAGACGGCAGGGGCGTTGCAAAGCCCAAAGGGCATAACCAGATATTCAAAGTGTCCCTCTCTGGTGTTAAACGCGGTTTTCCACTCGTCCCCTTCCCTGATGCAGATGAGATTATATGCACCTCTTAAATCCAATTTGGTAAAGATGTTGGCGCCACGTAGGCGGTCAAAGAGTTCCGACATAAGGGGCAGAGGATAGCGTTTTTTTATAGTGATTTTATTAAGACCGCGGTAATCAATGCATGGTCGTAAAGAACCGTCTTTTTTAGAGACAAAGAAGAACTCTGCTCCGGCAGGGGAGGAAGACTTGCGGATAAATCCCCCCATTTTCTTGGATGTACTCCGTCATGGCTTGTGTTTCCGGAGCAGACAGAGGATAGTTTCTGCCCCGGGGTGGAGTAGTAGGGAGGAGATCAATAGGACAGTCATAAGGCCTGTGAGGGGGCAAAGTCTCAGCATAGTCCAGATAGGCCTAGGGGAGACCAGGTATCGGAGAAGCCATAGGATTTTTACTGGCAGGACTGGGAGCAGACATAAGGCATTTTGTGTGGCAAGAAGTACCCCAGTTCTTGATCTCCCCGGTGGTCCAGTCAAGGGTAGGGGAATGGCGTTGCAGCCAAGGTAGTCCAAGAAGAATTTCAGAGGTGCAGTTAGAAAGTACCAGAAATTCAATATTTTCGTGATGGGGTCCAATGCACATTAAGAGGGGTTCTGTGCGGTAACGCACAGTACAGTCCAATCTTTCACCATTAACAGAGGCGATGTAGAGGGGTCTGGCGAGACTGGTCACTGGGATGTTGAACCTGTTAACGAAAGAGGCCAAAATAAAATTTCCTGCAGATCCGGAATCCAAGAAGGCCACAGCTGAGAAGGAGAAGTTAGAAGAAGAAATCCGCACAGGCACAGTAAGACGTGGAGAAGCAGAGTTCACACCTAGAGCTGTCTCACCTTTGTGCGGAGTCGGAGTGCGTCTTTCCTGACATGGAGGTCGGATAGGACAATCCTTCAAGAAGTGTTTGGTACTGGCACAGTACAGGCATAGGTTCTCATTGTGGCGGCGTGTCCTCTCTTGAGGTGTCAGGAGAGACTGGTCAACTTGCATAGCCTCCACGGCGGAAGGCACAGGAACAGATTGTAGCGGACCAGAGAAGAGAGGAGCCGGGGAGAGAAACTGCCTCATGCGAACAAAGTCCATATCCTGGCGGAGCTCCTGACGTCTTTCGGAAAAACGATGCGGGTGGCCAGATGAATAAGTTCATGCAGGTTAGCAGGGATTTCTCGTGCGGCCAGCACATCTTTGATGTTACTGTATAGGCCTTTTTTGAAGGTCGCGCAGAGGGCCTCGTTATTCCAGGACAATTCGGAGGCGAGAGTACGGAATTGGATGGCGTACTCGCCTACTGAAGAATTACCCTGGACCAGGTTCAGCAGGGCAGTCTCGGCAGAAGAGGCTCGGGCTGGTTCCTCGAAGACACTTCGAATCTCCGCGAAGAAAGAGTGTACAGAGGCAGTGACAGGATCATTGCGGTCCCAGAGCGGTGTGGCCCATGACAGGGCTTTCCCAGACAGAAGACTGACCACGAAAGCCACCTTTGACCTTTCAGTTGGAAATTGGTCCGACATCATCTCCAAATGCAGGGAACATTGCGAGAGAAAACCACGGCAAAGTTTAGAGTCCCCATCAAACTTGTCCGGCAAAGATAAACGGAGGCTGGATGCGGCCACTCGCTGCGGAGGAGGTGCAGGAGCTGGCAGAGGAGATGGTTGCTGAAGCTGTGGTAGAAGCTGCTGTAGCATCACAGTCAGTTGAGACAGCTGGTGGCCTTGTTGCGCTATCTGTTGCGACTGCTGGGCGACCACCGTGGTAAGGTCAGCGACAACTGGCAGCGGGACCTCAGCGGGATCCATGGCCGGATCTACTGTCAGGATCGGCAGGCTGGAGGTGGATCCTCTGTGTCAGAGAGGGATTGGCGTGGACCGTGTCGGTGGACCGGTTCTAAGTTGCTACTGGTTTCCACCAGAGCCCGCCGCAAAGCGGGATGGTCTTGCAGCGGCGGTAGCAACCAGGTCGTATCCACCGGCAACGGCTCAACCTCTCTGACTGCTGAGATAGGCACGGTACAAGGGATTAGACAAGAGCAAGGTCGGACGTAGCAGAAGGTCAGGGCAGGCAGCAAGGATCGTAGTCAGGGGCAACGGCAAGAGGTCTGGAACACTGGCTAGGGATACACAAGGAACGCTTTCACTGGCACAATGGCAGCAAGATCCGGCAAGGAAGTGCAGGGGAAGTGAGGTAATATAGGGAAGTGCACAGGTGAACACACTAATTAAAAACCATGCGCCAATCAGTGGCGCACCGGCCCTTTAAATCGCAAAGAACCGGCCGCGCTCGTCGGGACAGCACAGACGGGGAGCGAGTCTGGTAAGCGGGTCTGGATGCGCACCGCGAGCGGGCGCGTCCCGCATCGCGAATCGCATCACGGCTAGGGACATTATCGCAGCGCACCCGGTCAGCGGGTCTGACCGGGGCGCTGCAAATAGGAGAACGCTGTGAGCGCTCCGGGGAGGAGCGGGGACCCGGAGCGCTCGGCGTAACAGGGACCTTGAGCTTGATATGGAGCCAGGATGTGGGACCCCCCTCAAGGAGCGTTAATGGGGGGAGCACTGAGCCCTAAAATAGGGGAACACTATGGGGGACAACGGGCCATAACTGGGGTAGACAGGTGGGGTACAGAGGCCCGTAATATGGGGTACAGACGGCCAGAAAATTATAAAACATAATAAAACAGGATATGTTCCCAGAATGATGACCCAGAGCATAGCCAAAACAAAAAAAATATGCCCACCCCAAACCCTATGCTCTGAATCATCATTCTGGGAATGTGATGTCCCTAACCTGTTGCCTCAAATGCGCACCCGCTCAGGTGGAGAGAGAGCGCTGCACATTTGAGGAAACATAAAAAAAAGTCCCCGATGACAGTGACTCAGTGACCTATGACCCATTTTTGACAAAACACCCCCAGAGGTCTTATCAGGTTTTTTTTTTTTTTTTAAAGGTTTTTTGGGGGCAATTTAGTGATTTATGGGGGTTATATTTTGGAATGTACCCTGGACTTGGTACATTGGTCAAATTATGGAAATTCTAATAAAAAGGGAAAATTTAGGGTTCCATGGAAGTATGATACTCCCTGAAGCAGCCTATGCAGAAGCCCGGACTATCTGGGCAAGTGTCACACTGAATGGTGGTGTCCCTCTGTCTCCCCTTCCTGTAACACACTCTGCATTTTTTCTGGGATCATCCCTTCTTTCCACTGGGGGGGGGGGGAACCTCAACTGGAAAGTGTTGGCCTGGGACGATCCTGGTGCCTCTAGACCCTTGGGAAGTCCGGTCTGATCTTTCACTTAGGACTTCTTCTTGGTACTAGAGGAATGTCCCTGTGTTGCCAGCGTACTGGGATAGTACAAAAGCGTTGTACATGGCAACCTGTACCAAGTAGACCGCAACTTTTTTGTGCCATGCCCGTGTTTTCCGCATGGCGTTATATGGCTTGAGGACTGGATCTGAGAGATCAACTCCCCCCCATATACCGATTGTAGTCCAGAATACAATCAGGCTTGAGGACCGGTCCCACGGTACCTCGCACAGGGACAGGGGTGCTGCCGTTCCCATGAATAGTGGTGAGCATAAGGACATCCCTCTTATCCTTATACTTCACCAAAAACAGGTTATCATGGGTGAGGGCACGGGACTCACCCTTGGGGATAGGCGTCTTAGCAAAATTTAGAGGGAGGCCTCTCTGGTTCTTCCGCACGGTCCCACAAGCGGACGTGGATCTGGCGGAAAGGGATTTGAACAGAGGGATGATGGTATAAAAGTTATCCACGTACACGTGGAAACCCTTATCCAGCAATGGGTGCACAAGGTCCCAAACGAGTTTCCCGCTAACACCCAGAGTGGGGGGACATTCTGGGGGTTCAATACGGGAATCTCGTCCCTCATATACTCTAAACTTGCAAGTGTACCCGGAGGTACTCTCGCAAAGTTTGTAGAGTTTCACGCCATACCGCGCCAGCTTCGAGGGAATATACTGGCGGAAGATGAGTCTCCCCTTAAAACTGATGAGACTCATCTACCGAGAGGTCCCTGAGCGGTACATAGGCCTCCAAAAATTTGGCCCCAAAGTGATCGATGACCGGCCTCACTTTGTAAAGACGGGCATGGGCGGGATCACCTCGGGGCGGAAATGCCGCATTATCTGCATAATTCAGGCATTTCCAAATGGCCTTGAACCGCCTCCGTGTCATCGCCATACTGTAAAGCAGGGTCTGATAGAGGACGTCCCCGCTCCAGTAATGACGAGCACTTGGTTTTTCGTCCAGGCCCATATGCAGTGTGAGGCCCCAAAATGTCCTCATTTCCGCTGCATCAATGGCGCGCCATTCATTGGGCCTGGCCAAAAGCAAATCGGAGTGGTGGGCAATGAACTGCTGGGCATACAAGTTTGTTTGCTCCACCATGTGATTGACCAGGCTGTCACTGAAAAAAAACTTTAAAAAGTCCAGATCAGTGAAGTCAACATGGTCAATCCGGATTCCTGAGTCGCCAACAAACTCAGGAATCCGTGGCTGATAACCCTCTGGGGGGCTCCAGACAGGTTCACCGGAAGGGGGCTCCGGTGCACTTGTCTGGGGGGCCGGACTCCTATTACGAGCGGCATTGCCACTCGTACTAGTGTCGGCCACTGGGTCACTCTCATGGGGGGTGCGTGGTCTCGCCTGGCTGCGTCTCCGCCGCCATACAGGGGACTCATCATCACATCACTACACGGGGGGGGGCGGGGAAGTATGTAGTGTGTGGTGCTTGGTGTAAAAAGTGTAATAACAGTAATAGAAAAAAAAAAAGCTGCGGCCCAAGAAAAAAGGGGTGGCAAACGCAGCTCCCTGAACCCCTAATAGGACCCGGGGTAAGGGATCAGACCCTAATAGGACCCTTGGGGACCTATTAGGGGGTCGAGGGGGACTTTTTTTTTTTTTTACTTTTTTTACTTTATTAAATCCTACCTGTCCCTGCAATCCGCTGTCCCTATTCTAAGGCTCCTGAGGGGGCTCCGGAGCTGTGAGGGGGGATCCACGGTCTTCTCCTCACTGCTGCACCCGCTGACTGAACACAGAGACCGGGTGCAGCAGCGAGAAGGGACCGTTAACCCCTCCTCTGCCGCACTGCTATTGGCTGGACGATTGCCGGCCAATAGCAGCGTTGCTGGGGCAGTGACAGTATTGTCACCGCTCCCCAGCAACGGCAGGGGATTGGCGGTGAATTGTACACCGCCGATCACCATCTATTACCGGGTCATCGGGTCACAAGTGACCCGAATGACCCGAATCGCCGAAGATCGCTTGCGTGATTTTGCAAGCGATCTCCAGCGATCGCCGACATGCGGGGGTCCCAGGACCCCCCTAGACATTTGCACGGCATGCCTGCTGAACGATTACAGCAGACATGCCGTTCCGATCTCTGCCCGGCGCGCGGCAGAGACTGGAGAAACACCAGGACGTTCTGGAGCGTCCTTGGTCCTTAAAGCCCAGGGTGCGGGGACGTTCCAGAAAGTCCTGGGTCCTTAAGGGGTTAATGAGTATTCCGACAATTATTTTATTTTATTAGTTGTATAATTGTATGCAATATTTTTATATCAATTCAAGAGAGAACAAACCGCAAGGGCCCTGCGGTCTCTCGTTTATTATGATATAATACCTTTTCATTGTATACTACATTTTATCTCCTACTAATAAAACAATAATAATCCCTACAACCTAGAGAAATGCATTTTTTTTTGTACATTTGAATTTTCCTATTCCATGGGTAGTGGATTTAGGCAGACACCTCGGTTGTAGCTACGTGAATTGAGCTGCACCTTACTCTGTTTTGTTGCAAAGCTACACACTTGTTTCTGTAGTCTAAAACTGTTTTAAGCATAGTGGAACGTATTGTCTTCCTCTCATAAGTATAACATATATGCACTCAGCTGGTGTATAAGTATGTCAGGCAGAGAACTGCCAAGATGTGCACAGAGGAGTGGCAGAGGCCTAAATTCATCAGATGCAGGCAGAGGTCGCAGCAGAGTAGAGGAAGCAGCAGGAGTCGCAGTGAGAGGTCTGAGCTCCCGCTGTCAGCTAGCAGTCGTGTCTCGCAGCCATGATTGATTGGTTCACTAGGTCATCCACTTCATCCAAAGGGACATCCGAACCCCCAGTCAACAGTCGGTGGGTTCCTCAGACTCGACCCTCAATTGGCATGGCCCTCATGCTGCTGCTGCCACCTCCAGGCTCTTTGATTGTACTGCCATATGGTCTTCTCATGCTGATGCTACCACCTCCAGACTCTCTCATTGTGCTGCCATGGATACTGCAAAACATAATTAAGGTGCTGGTCCCTAGTTACAGAAATTCCTCTGCATTAGACTACATGTAAGTATTCAGAATATGCATCAGCTAAAACTTAACTATTCTTAGGATAAAATATATGGACCCAAATATTTGTTTAAATCTAATAAAAGGAAAGGTGTGCTTAAAACACTATGTGCCACCTACACCACCAAGTATTGATGTGATGCAAAGACCTCTAAAAGGTGGAAGGGAGCAACATATGGTCCATTGTAACAGATGGGGTAAAAACTTCCCCTGCAAGGGCCTACTCTCGCACTATTAATTCCCTTCTTGGCAAGTGTTACTCATCATAAAAATGGCAGCCTCACACAGGAACCTCTCCCTATTTCCAACTAAAAAAACATAGGAAATGGCAGTGTTTGTAGGTGGAAATAGGGAGAGGTTCCTGTGTGGGGCTGCCCTTTTTAGGGCAAGTAACACTTGCCAAGAAGGGAATTAACAATGCTAGATTAGGGCCTTACAGGGGAAGTTTTTACCCCCACCAGTTACAATGGACCATACGTTGTTCCCTTTCACCATTAAGAGGTCTTTGCATCACACCAATACTTGGTGGTGCGCATGGTGTTTTTTGCACACCTTTCCTTTTGTTAGATTTCCCCAAAATTTTGGGTCCATATATTTTATCCTAAGAATAATATTAAAAGTTAAGTTTTAGGTAATGCATATGCTCAATACTTACTTGCGCACACTTTGACAAAAGAGACCGTTTTCTTCTACCTACCTGCCTCAGCTACTATTCTGATCCTGCCACCCGCCTAAAGCCACACATCTGATGCCAAGTTCCCCTTCTTTCACCCACCTTCATCACAGGGTACTGGTATTAACACCCACCACCGCACTCTACCAAAGTGTACCAAAGTGCACGGCAGCACCTATGTGTGGAGCTGTAACTATAGTCAGAGACAATACATGTCCTTTACGGCCCACTGGGTGAATGTGGTTTCTGCACAGCCACAACAGCAACTTGGACAGGTCACGCCGCTTCTGTCTCCAGTGTGCGACTCCTCATCCTCCACGTGTCCTCAGCCTCCACTGCACGGACAAGTCTCAGTGCCCCTCCAGCATACCATGTGTGCAGGGCACGGCGGTGTCACGCTGTTCTTCACATGGTTTGCCTTGGCGAACGGAGTCACACAGGGGAGGAACTGTTAAAAGTCTTTCATCAAGAAATCAAATCATGGCTTACTCCACGAAAACTGGAAATGGGAGCCATGGTGACCGACAGCTGGAAGACCATCTTGGCTGCGCTGCGTCAAGGAAGCTTGAGCCATGCGCCCTGCATGGCACACATGTTCAATATGGTTGTCAAGCAGTTCATGAAGTGTTCCCCCCATCTGCAAGACATCCTAACAATGGGAAAGATGCACTTCAGCCACTTGTACACCGCAAAGCACACCCTCCTTGAACTGCAGCGTCAGAACGGCATCCCCCAACATAGTCTGATTTGCGACATTTCCACATGTTGGAATTCCCCCCTCCATATGTTGGACCGACTATACAAACAGAGAAAAGCCATCACCGATTTCTTGATGATCCAAGCGGATCCTGTGTAACTTCAATGTCAACCAGTGGCAGCTCATACGTGACACCTGCAATTTGCTCGGGCCCTTTGAGGAAGCCAAATTATTAGTCAGTCGCCAGGATTAGGGGATAAACAATGTCATTCCACTGCTTAATTTCCTACAACACTCCTACAACACGTGTTGGAAACGATGGCTGGTCAGGGCACTGGAGACGTGGCTCCTACCTCTCACGGCCACATGAGCTCTGTGGGGACTGAACTGGAGGAGGAGGGGAACAGTGGAGCACAGGCAAGGTTTTGCAAAATGGGTGGTTTTTATAATCATCTGACAGGAGAGGAGGAGCAGGCTGTGGAGCTACAGGGTGATGAGAAAGACCATTGACCCAGACACACCGTGGCCATGTGGTCTCCTCGTGCTGCTGGCACATTAAATTTAACTTTTTATCTTAATCTATTTTAAATCTTCAATTTAAATTTAAAAAAAAATCTTTCATCTTTTCAATTGTGAGGCCCTATGGTCTCATAAGGCTGTTGCCTCCTCCAGGCTGGGTCATTCTGCCACTATATGGTCTCCTCTTGCTGCCGCCAATTCCAGGCTGTGTCATTGTGCCATCATATGGACTCCTATTGTTGTTGGCACATTAACCTGTTATGGACCAAGGGCGTACCTCTACATTCTGGGTCCTTTCCCTTTCTATAACGCGAGGCCATGACGTGGCCCCGCATCATAGCGTGTCGGGCCCGGCCGTTGTTAATAGCGCGCGACACTGATCGCGGTGCCGTGTGCTATTAACCCTTTAGACGCAGCATTCAAAGTTGATCGCTGTGTCTAAAGTGAAACTAAACTACCCCCTGCTAGCTCAGGGGGCTGTTCGGGACCGCCGCAGTGAAATTGCGGCATCCCGAACAGCTGTAGGACACGAGGAGGGTCCCCTTACCTCCCTCCTGGTGTCCGATCGCTGAATGACTTTTCAGTGCCTGAGATCCAGGCATGAGAAGTCAAGCTGCAGAATCATCGATCAATAGTTTCCTATAAGAAACCATTGATCAATGTAAAAGATCAGTGTGTGCAGAGTTGGGGGCTATAACATTGCAAAAAAAAGTGGAAAAATAAATAAAGGTTTGAATCACCCCCTTTTCCCTTAAAAAAAAAAACATAAAAATATACATATGTGGTATCGACGGATTCAGAAATGTCCAAATTATAAAAGTACATCATTAATTAAACTGCACGGGCAATGGCGTCCGCGCAAAAAAATTCCAAAGTCCAAAATAGCGTATTTTTGGTCACTTTTTAAAACATTTTTATCAAAAGCGTTTAAAAAGTCCGATCAAAACAAAATTGGTACTGATAAAAACTTCAGATGAGCCCTCATACTGCCCCGTTCGTGGAAAAATAAAAAAGTTGAGTTGTTGTCGCAAAAAATAAGCCATCATATGGACTTTTATGATTTTTTATAGGTAAGGAAGGAGGAAACATGAAAGTGCACAAATGGATAAACCCCTGGCCCTTAAGGGGTTAAATAAAACTTTTTAAATTTTAATATATAAAATCTTCAATTAAAATTTTACAAAATATCTTTGTAAAATTCAAAAACTGGGTCTACAAGAACATGTTAGTGTAAAAAATGGAGATTTAGAATTGTCTCCTTCACTTTGCTGCTATTCCTGTTAAACACCTAAAGGGTTAACAAAATATTGTGGAAAATTGCTGCTGAACTTTGAAGCCCTCTGATATCTTCCAAAAGTAAAAACATGTCAACTTTATGATGCAAACATAAAGTAGACATATTGTATATATGTGAATCAAAGTTTGGAATTTTTCACCAAGAAATGATGCAAGTATCGACGAAAATTCACCACTAACATAAAGTAGAATATTTCACTAAAAACATTCTCGGAATTAAATTCATAAGGAAAAGCATTCCAGATTTATTAATGCTTAAAGTGACAGTGGTCAGATGTGGGAAAAAATGCTCTGGTCCTTAAAGGGGTATTCCAGGAAAAAAAAATGTATATCAACTGGCTCCAGAAAATTAAACAGATTTGTAAATTACTTCTATTAAAAAATCTTAATCCTTCCAATAATTATCAGCTTCTGAAGTTGAGTTGTTTTTTTATGTCTGGCAACAGTGTTCTCTGCTGGCATCTATTCTTGTCTCGGGAACTGCACAGAGTAGAAGAGGTTTGCTATGGGGATTTGCTTCTACTCTGGACAGTTCCTGAGACAGGTGTCATCAGAGAGCACTTAGACAGAAAAGAACAACTGAACTTCATCAGCTCATAAGTACTGAAAGGATTAAGATTTTTTAATAGAAGTAATTTACAAATCTGTTTAACTTTCTGGAGCCAGTTGGTATATAAAAAAAATGTTTTTCCTGGATAACCCCTTTAAGGTCATAATGGGCTTTGTCCTTAAGGGATTAAATCCACTGTAACTTTTTTAACCCATTGAGACATAAATAAATAGAGCCTTTTAATCCAATAAAGCCCATCTTATCATGGATTTATAGCCCATAGTGTGATTATGCCGTAACAACTTAAATACCCCTGTAACATTCAGCCTATTGACCCTGCTGGTAAGCAGCAAGACTGTAATTATTATCAGATTGCTCTTCATTTATAAAGAATCGTTTTCAGTTTTATCATTGTAATATGTCAATGCTGCTAAAATAATAAATTTGCCCCGTATTATCACGGATTGTATTACAGTATAGTAGAGGATTTCCTGAAAAGTCCACACAGAAAATGCACAACTATACCCCTGTGTGTGAGCATCACCTATGGGTTATCAAGAGGGGTTATCCAGTGTTTAGAAATAAAAAATTATAATATAGTGCTGGGATGGGAAGAAAATAATAGTATGTCCCGCTGGTCCCGTTCGGCTTCCTATTTCTTCATTCTTCTTGCTTGTTTCAGGACCAGCCCGCTCAGCCAACCACTGGCCACAGGGGTGTCCGCGTCTGGGCCACTTTTTGGCTGCACAGTCCGGTAAGTGTGTCACCCACACCCTTCCCCCCTCCTTCCTGCCCCAGAACCATAATATTTTTTTTTTTCAAAACACTGGATAACCCCATACTGAATTGAACTAATAAAGGAAATAGCATGACAAATAGGGCATGCTTTGGTTTATAAAAAAAAAAAAAAGAAAAGGAAATATGAAGACAGCATGCCCCCAAAAACATGGGTTTAGAAGTACATTGTGTAATGGGATTTTAAACACTTTTATAAGTACAGTTTGATCTGATTTCTGCAGTAATGTCTCTGTGTTTCTCTACCGTATCATAAATCATCTTCTGCTATAAATCTTTATTTTCAATACACAGTACACTTCAGATGTGATCAGCTGGCTATGCTTAGTGGCTCAGTAGTAAGGATACACTCCTGTGGCCTCGGAGTGACACTTTTATCTTCTGCACAGCATTCCATGAACCCAGAACACCCCTTGCATGAATTAGATTCCAGACTGTAATTTATTACAAGCAGATATCTAAAAAAGTAGGTTTGACAATGTCTGGACATGTTAATGTGGTGTAAATGCTTTATTTAGTCAGTAGCCTTTAGTGTGTCCCTATAAAAAAAGGGAGGGGCATCTGCATAATTGTAAAGGTTTTAGTATTTTATGTCAAATAAGCAAACTAGAAATAAGCAGATAACTACATGTATTGGAGTTTTGTCATAAGGGGAACTTTGCTTGCAGCATTTTTTTGTTTGTTTATTTTTCTTAGTTAAAAAAAAAGCTGAAGCCAGATATTACTTTAAAGTCTATGTTAAAATACCAAAAAATTGCAGGTTTTGAGGGTGGTTATTTTGATGAGGTGGGAGGAGAGTTAAATGGATTTTGATTTAAGATACCGTAATGTCCATCTTTTTTTCAAATAGCAACTGTTTTGATGTTATTCTGTTTATTACCAAAATGTTATCTGGCGGCAGTTAAAAACACAACAAAAATGAAAAAACTTACATTTTCTTTTTTGTGTATGTGTGTGTGTGTGTTTTTAAGGCCAGATTGTTGCATTTTTGCAACATACTATCGGTAAGTCTTTTTTTTTTTTCCATAGGCTTCGCTATAAAAATTATAAAACACCAGAAAAAAGGCCTGAACACAAAAATTAGAACATAAAACAGCCACCAAAAAGAATGTAAAAATTGGCATTAAAAATTCGAATCACATTCTGTTTTTACATGAGACTTATAAGACACACACAATTATCCGCTCTTTAAACTCTCCCACTACTCCAGACTATGCTACATTTCATGAAATTTATTTGGTCACAAAAACCCGCCAGAGTGGCTTATGAATTATTGTGCTTGGGTTGGACACTAGTGGGTATGCAGTTACCTCACGTACATTATTAAAATTTAGCAGGACTATTCCACCATGTCTGGGACTGGATCTTAGGTCCAGGTTTCTTTTCTTATACAGAATTGGATGGGGGACTTGTTACTATGAGGCCTCTATGTATTCTTCTTCATCTCCAATATAAAGAGATTCCACATTCACTTAATCAAAAACTGTGCAGAGGAAGAGTGGTGCATTTGCCCATAACAACCAATCAGATTGCTTACCGTATTTATCGGCGTATAACACGCACTTTTTAGGCTAAAATTTTTAGTCTAAAGTCTACCTGCGTGTTGTACGCCGATAAGCTGCTGCAGTTCAATGATTTAAAGCGGGCACTTTAAATCAATGAACTGCAGCGGCTTTGCAGGTGCAGAGACCTGCCGTCGCTGCCGGCTTCTCTGCCCCTGCCTGTCCTGGGGTCTAGAGCCCTGCTGCCGGCCCTTCTCTCCCCCTGGCTATTGGTGCCGCTGCCCATTCTCTACCCCTGGCTATTGGTGCCGCTGCCCGTTCTCTCCCCCTGGCTATTGGTGCCGCTGCCTCATTGCCGGCGCCGATAGCCAGGGGGAAAGAAGCGGCGCCGACAGACAGGGGGAGAGAAGGGGCAGCGGCACCCATTGCCGACGCCGCTGCCCCGTTGATTCCCACATCCCCAGTTGTATAATTACCTGTTGCCGGGGTCGGGTCCGCGCTGCTTCAGGCCTCCGGTGTGCGTCCCCTGCGTCATTGCTATGCGCTGCGCGACGCAATGACATCACTCGTCGCGCCGTGCAGTGCATAGCAACGACGCATGTGACACACACCGGAGGCCTGAAGCAGCGTGGACCCAACCCCCGGCAACAGGTAATTATACAACCGGGGATGGGGGAAGCAACGGGGCAGCGGTGCCCCTGCCCCTTCTCTCCTCCTGGCTATCGGCGCCGGCAATGGGGCGCCGGTACCGATAGTCAGGGGGAGAGAATGGGCAGTGGCGCAGATAGCCAGCGGGAGAGAAGGGCCCGCAGCAGGGGTCTAGACCCCAGGTAAGGCAGGGGGAGAGAAGCAGGCAGCAACGGCCTCTCTCCCCCTGCCTTTCCTGGGGGTGTATCGGGGTATACGCATGCACACACACGCACCCTCATTTTACCAAGGATATTTGGGTAAAAAACTTTTTTTACCCAAATATCCTTGGTAAAATGAGGGTGCGTGTTATAGGCCGGTGCGTGGTATACCCCTATAAATACGGTATTTCATTTTTCACAAGTCTCTTTAAAAATGAAAGAAGCAATCTGATTGGTTGCCATGGGCAACTGCACCACTCTTCCTCTGCACATTTTTTGATAAATCTCCCCCAATGTGCTTCTATCAGACATGCTGACAACACGGAAAGCTACACCTAAATTGTTAGGCCTTTCTTGGAGGTTATCTAAATATTTCCCCTAATGCACCCGTACCCGCACTAGCTCATTGTGCGAGCAATCTGCTTTGCAAGTTTTGGGTTGAGCAGAACATTCTGCCCTTTGGAAATCTTCTGAATGAGTCCACCGGACTGGCTATTTAATGGGATGCCTTTCAATCCAAATATGACTTACCAAAGTCACATCAGTGGCTTTAAAATCAAATGTATTCTCATTTCCAGGGGCTGGTGAGGGTCTGTGCCTCGGTTATAAAGACAAAAACTTTCCTAAATGGTCCACACGCCTAGGAGAGCAAGATTTAGAAGGTAATATAAAAGAAGGATTAAGGGCAGAACGACAGTCTACACCCAGTGAACAACTGAGAGATTTTTATTGGCGAATTAAACATAAAGTATAAATTTATTTAAGGCTGATTTATGTCATCGCATTTGGGAATGTCAGGAGGTCTCAAAAATGGGGGCAGAGGTGAAAGATCATATTCATGCTATTTCTGGTACTGATCACCAGAATCCTACATCTTTCATTATGTATCGAAGAAGGACTCTAATCCACCTGATAGGGGTAGAATGAAAAGGGTATGCATCTATTGCTTCTAGTGACAAAAAAATGCTTACTGAAACATTGGCTTGTGGACACAGTACCCACAAAATCTAAAATTCTTATCTTACAGAAGAAACTTATACTCACTCTTTAGAACACAGAATTACACACTAAAGCCTTCTTTCATAATTGGAAAAGGTATCTACAATATCTACCTGAGGATAGTGAGAGAAGATGTATAATATGTCGGGTATAGTTCAAGTATATTGCCAGTGTTGTAGTCCACTGAAGTTTAGCAAAATAGTAGCAAATAAAGTATCAAATATATGCCGGTGCTTCTGCACCACTCACCGCTCTGCTGTGTGCAGGAAACCTGGGATGGAAGCCCCTATTTTGCTCTGTATCGCAGACTGGCTCGGCTTGGCGGCTGGCTCAGTGTGGATGTCTGCGTGGCAAGTCCAAGGATTTCCCAATTCTGATGGCAACAAGGATGCGGTGTGTGGCTGGTGAGTGGATGCAGGTGCAGATTAGCAATGCTGAAGGCGTCATCCCCGTGTTGGAGAGCGCACGTATGAACAGTGGTTCCAGCTGTTGCAAATGGTAGGATGGTGTAAGGCTTCCAATGGTGATCTGAATGCTGGGGGTGGATAAGCTAGAAGCGTTTCGGGAGTGCCCCATTATTTTATTTTTTATTATTCTTTGCACAACGTAATATTATTTTTAACTGTTTTTGCACAAATTCATTGTTAATATATTTAGTAGATCCATAGCAAGGGCCCTGCTAGGACTACTATATTTTACATTAATAAACTAATTTTTACTCATATCATCTACTGCTAGTCTATTTGCACATACACACCTACCTCACATCTCAATTCTAATATTCATCTAATACAATTTTATTTAATATATACCTAGAGGTCTGTATACCACTATATTCTTTATTCCCTTTCTGGCATGTAGGAGTTACGTGTAACACAGAAACCTCAGTACATATTAGCACAGTGTGAGCCCCCCAAACTCTTTTCTTACGGTTTAGAAGCCTGGAAGGGTACATTGGGAAACCTGTTACTTGAACATGAATAGCCTTTGTTGGGTAAGCTATATTGAGATCCACGAACTGTGTATGGTGCATTCCTCCTCTGGTAGAAATTGCAAATGTTGAGATTGAGATGTTTTTTTGTGAGTGTGTATCTCAGTGACTCTCTTTGTTTGTTGTGTCTGACTATCCTACACTATACTGACAGTGCATCTGCTAGTTGTAAAGATCCACACGAGTGGTTTTCTCTAGTTTTGTTATTTATTGTGTTTGTCAATTAAAGGATAATAAGCAAAGATTTTCTCTTTTTTCAATGGACTTCTAAGGATGCCTTGCTATTCAGTAACTTTATTTCTCGGTCATGTGTTAATTGCTTCATGTTTAGAATTAAGAAAAAAAACAGGAATAAAATTGCAATGTATTCCTGAAGCTTATAATAAAAAAAAAAAAAAACACACACACACACGAAACAAGTGTTTGGGAAAGAGGCCTATCTGTTACAGTAAGTGTGAATCTATGACCTTAGGAATTCTAGAGTGACACCAATCATTTTACAAGCTTTTATAATGTCCTTCTAAATTAATACATGATTTAATGCTATACAGTCAGATGCAAACGTTTGAGCACCCCTGACAATTTCCGTGATTTTCCTTTATAAATAACAAGTGTTTGGACCAGCAATTTAATTTTGACCTTTCAAATAACTGAAAGACACAGTCATTTTATTTCAGATATTTGACAGCTAAAAACTAAACTGCTCATCCAAACACCCAATTATTTACAAATGAAAATCGTTAAACTTCATAAGCAATATATATATATATATATATATATATATATATATATGTATATATGTGTGTGTGTGTTAAATAGCATCAATCACCAAAATGCTTATGTCTTAGATCAGTTGCTACAAAACCATATTATACAGTGGTTCTCAACCTGGGGTACAAGTACCCCCAGGGGTACTTAGCAGTTCTCCAGGGGGTACTTAAAAATCAGTAATGGCAGCCACAGCCACTGGTTAGTGGTCTGGACCACTTTGAATTAAATGGTAGGCTGACGTCACTGCACCGAGGAGAAGAGCAGGAGGACAGCAAAGGGAAAGCATGGGCACTGGGCTGCTGTGGGCAGTAACTATCATCAGCACCAAAGTGGGACAGTATTGTAGCCTACAGCTATATTTGGGGGCACAGAGGGGGCCTAACAATTTTATGGGGACGCAAAGCTGCTACTATTACTGTGTGTGACAATAAACATAGGGAGTTTGTAAAGAGGTGGGTATTGTACTGCAGAAAGAAGCCTAAAATGTTTGTTTGGCTGGTTCTGTGGAGAAGTCTTGTATGGGAGAAATCCTAATGGTGGTGTAGGCCAGATAGTGAAGAAAAGAAAAGTAAACGACTCCGGTTGGAGAAGACGTCACCTGTAAATCGTGGGGTTGGTGAGATAGGGAGAGGAACAGGGGGCATGTTATAGAGGAAAGTAAAACATATGAATTATACTATAACCATTACAAAATGTCTCTAATATGGGGGTACAATCTTTTTGGGAATGGGCTGTCAAGGGGTACTCAGGCAGGAAAGGTTGAGAACCACTGATATAATACATATACTGTATTCTTTACTGTGTGTCTGACTAGATTACACAATTGCTGTCCTCCTTATTTCGATCTGTATATCTTGTGAAAGAAAAATTATTATCTGTTTGGCACTACTGCAGGTCTACATAAGGAATTCTCCTCTTAGACCCAACACATGACAATTTTTCTTTTGTTGTCCTCTACACTCCTTGGTTTGGAGGGTGGATCAGATCCTTGGAGCAGCACGCTATCTATAGATTTGTGTCTCTACCTAGCACAACTTTCAAGGGTTAGTGGGCACTGTCACAGTAAGGTGGAGGTCCACCTACCAATCAGAGAATACTACAACAGGACGCACCCTATTTTTGACTAGCGCGTGTATATATTAACAAAATAAAGTGTGGAGTGGAGAGCTGCTCCCATCAAAATGTTGTGTAACGCACACAGTTACTGTATTTTTCTCCGTATAAGGCGCACTTTTTCTTCCCCAAAACTGGGGGGAAAAGTTGGTGCGTCTTATACGGCGAATACACACACCTATCGCGGCGGTCCCTGCGGCTAATACAGGACATCACCGTGATGCCCTGTATTAACCCTTCAGATGCGGCGATCAAAGCTGACCACCGCGTCTAAAGGGAAAGTGACACTAACCCGGCTGCTCAGTCGGTCTGTTCAGGACCGACGCGGTGAAATAGCGGCGTCTCGAACAGCTTACAGGACACCGGGAGGGACCTTATCTGCCTCCTTGGTGTCTGCTCCGTGCCGGGATCCCCTGCACAGCCGGCGCTCTCCTTCGACGTCATCACGTCGTTGCGCACGCCGTCCTGTCATCCAATAGGAGCAGCGTTTGTAGCGACATGTTGACGGCGACGTGATGACGGCGATGGAGAGCATGGATCCCGGGGAAGGAGACGTCTGGAGCGTCGGGGACACCATGGGGACGCGGTGACAGCGATGGAGCGACATCCTGGGCAGCGGTGACGGGTCCGGAGCGGCGGGGACACGTGAGTATTTCCTCCTATACCAGTGGTCTTCAACCTGCGGACCTCCAGATGTTGCAAAACTACAACTCCCAGCATGCCCGGACAGCCAATGGCTGTTGGGTTTAGAATCTTTTTTTTCTAGATTTTGCACCTTTAAAATTGGGTGCGTCTTATATGCCGGTGCGTCCTATAGGGCGAAAAATACGGTACTTCTAATTGTGTGCTGCACACAGACTTGCCACTTTAAAACATGTGCATGAGGTCTAAAATATTGTGATACTTCCAATGGCCTCTCATTTCTACAGACAGATTGTTTTTGAGTGTAAGAAGGTGACAAAAAAATAAGAATTAAGAAAATGACCAAGATTAAATAACTTGGGGTAATTTAGTTTAAAATGTCTGACTACAATGTACAAATATATGAATGGACAGTACTTGTGATCTATGTACACCTAGGTCGCTAACCAAGGGACACCCTCTTTGTCTAGAGAATAGAAGATTTTAGTATCATAACAAACAGGGATTCCTTAGTCAATGCTGTTGATTCATGAGAGGCCTGGATGCTTTTTTTTTTTTTAATATAACATTGAAAATAAGGGTTCTGGAGATGAAATGTTGATTCCAGAATATATTCTGCTATCTTTGGAGTGGGAAATAAATATTTAGAACGGGACGACTGACCTTTACTTCATAAAGGATTTTCGCCTTTTTCTAGATAAACATGTAGGGTTATAAGTTGGTCTTAAAGGGAACCTGCTACCATAAAAATGCAAATGAAAATCTAATCTATTGGCAGCAAGTTACAGAGAAGAAAGAGCTAAGCATATATATATATATATATATATATATATATATATATATATCAATCAATAGCCCTGATTTATCAATCAGCCTGAAACCCTAATTGTCTGGTTTTTTCCAACAGCAACCAATCACAGCTTTCACTTTCACTTTAACAGAGCTTGTTAAGACATGAAAGTTGAGCTGTGATTGGTTGCTATGAGAAAAAACAGGCATTTAGGGTTTCAGACTGATTGATAAGTATGGGCCATTGTGTTTGTGTGTGTATGTGTATGTGTGTGTATATTCCAGGATCACTTCCAAATGGCTCAGATATTAACATGAAACTTGGTATACATGTTACTTATATGTCAATTACAAACATAGGATAGGTACCCACCCCTATTTGAGAGGGCCGGGGTTTTTGTTTAACCCCTTAAGGACCAGGCCATTTTACACCTTAAGGACCAGAGCGTTTTTTGCAATTCTGACCACTGTCACTTTAAACATTAATAACTCTGGAATGCTTTTAGTTATCATTCTGATTCTGAGATTGTTTTTTCGTGACATATTCTACTTTAACTTAGTGGTAAAATTTTATGGTAACTTGCATCCTTTCTTGGTGAAAAATCCCAAAATTTGATGAAAAAAAATGAAAATTTAGCATTTTTCTAACTTTGAAGCTCTCTGCTTGTAAGGAAAATGGATATTCAAAATAAAACATTTTTGGGTTCACATATACAATATGTCTACTTTATGTTTGCATCATAAAATTTATGAGTTTTTACTTTTGGAAGACACCAGAGGGCTTCAAAGTTCAGCAGCAATTTGGAAATTTTTCACAAAATTTTCAAACTCGCTATTTTTCATGGACCAGTTCAGGTTTGAAGTGGATTTGAAGGGTCTTCATATTGGAAATACCCCATAAATGACCCCATTATAAAAACTACACCCCCCAAAGTATTCAAAATGACATTCTGTAAGTGTTGTAACCCTTTAGGTGTTTCACAGGAATAGCAGAAAAGTGAAGGAGAAAATTCACAATCTTCATTTTTTACACTCGCATGTTCTTGTAGACCCAATTTTTGAATTTTTGCAAGGGGTAAAAAGGAGAAAATTTTTACTTGTATTTGAAACCCAATTTCTCTCGAGTAAGCACATACCTCATATGTCTAGGTTAATTGTTCGGCGGGCGCAGTACAGGGCTCAGAAGGGAAGGAGCGTCAAATGGTTTTTGGGGGGGCATGTCACATTTAGGAAGCCCCTATGGTGCCAGGACAGCAAAAAAAAAACACATGGCATACCATTTTGGAAACTAGACCCCTCAGAGAACGTAGCAAGGGGTAAAGTGAACCTTAATACCCCACAAGTGATTCACGACCTTTGCATATATAAAAAAAAAATGTTTTACCTAAAATGCTTGGTTTCCCAAAAATGTTACATTTTTTTAAAAGGATAATAGCAGAAAATCCCCCCAAAATTTGAAGCCCAATTTCTCCCGATTCAGAAAACACCCCATATGGGGGTGAAAAGTGCTCTGCTGGCGCACTACAGGTCTCAGAAGAGAAGGAGTCACATTTGGCTTTTTGAAAGCAAATTTTGCTCTGGGGGCATGCCGCATTTAGGAAGCCCCTATGGTGCCAGAACAGCAAAAAAAAAAAACACATGGCATACCATTTTGGAAACCAGACCCCTCGGGGAATGTAAAAAGGGGTAAAGTGAACCTTAATACCCTACAGGTGTTTCACGACTTTTGCATATGTTAAAAAAAAATTTTTTTTTACCTAAAATGCTTGGTTTCCCAAAATGTTTACATTTTTAAAAAGGGTAATAGCAGAAAATACCCCCCAAAATTTGAAGCCCAATTTCTCCCAATTCAGAAAACACCCCATATGGGGGTGAGAAGTGCTCTGCTGGCGCACTACAGGTCTCAGAAGAGAAGGAGTCACATTTGGCTTTTTGAAAGCAAATTTTGCTCTGGGGGCATGCCGCATTTAGGAAGCCCCTATGGTGCCAGAACAGCAAAAAAAAAAAACACATGGCATACCATTTTGGAAACTAGACCCCTCGGGGAACGTAACAAGGGGTAATGTGAACCTTAATACCCTACAGGTGTTTCACGAATTTTGCATATGTAAAAAAAAACATTTTTTTTTACCTAAAATGCTTGGTTTCACAAAATTTTTACATTTTTAAAAGGGTAATAGCAGAAAATACCCCCCAAAATTTGAAGCTCAATTTCTCCCGATTCAGAAAACACCCCATATGGGGGTGAGAAGTGCTCTGCTGGCGCACTACAGGTCTCAGAAGAGGAGGAGTCACATTTGGCTTTTTGAAAGCAAATTTTGCTCTGGGGGCATGCCGCATTTAGAAAGCCCCTATGGTGCCAGGACAGCAAAAAAAAAACACATGGCATACTATTTTGGAAACTAGACCCCTCGGGGAACGTAACAAGGGGTAATGTGAACCTTAATACCCCACAGGTGATTCACAACTTTTGCATAAGTAAAAAAAAAAATTTTACCTAAAATGTTGGTTTCCCAAAAATTTTTGATTTTTAAAAAGGGTAATAGCAGAAAATACCCCCCATAATTTGTAACACAATTTCTCCCGAGTACGGTGATACCCCATATGTGACCCTAAACTGTTGCCTTGAAATACGACAGGGCTCCAAAGTGAGAGCGCCATGCGCATTTGAGGCCTGAATTAGGGACTTGCATAGGGGTGGACATAGGGGTATTCTACGCCAGTAATTCCCAAATAGGGTGCCTCCAGCTGTTGTAAAAGTCCCAGCATGTCTGGACAGTCAGTGGCTGTCTGGTAATACTGGGAGTAGTTGTTTTGCAACAGCTGGAGGCTCCGTTTTGGAAACAGTGGCGTACCAGACGTTTTTCATTTTTATTGGGGAGGGGAGGGGGGGCTGTGTAGGGGAATGTGCATATGTAGTGTTTTTTTACTTTTTATTTTATTTTGTGTTAGTGTAGTGTAGTGTTTTTAGTGTACAGTCGCACGGGCGGGGGGTTCACAGTAGTTTCTCGTTGGCAGTTTGAGCAGCGGCAGATAATTTGCCGCAGCTCAAACTTGCAGCCGGATACTTACTGTAATCCTCCGCCCATGTGAGTGTACCCTGTACGTTCACATTGGGGGGGGGGGACATCAAGCTGTTGCAAAACTACAACTCCCAGCATGTAGGGTCTATAAGTGCATGCTGGGAGTAGTTGTTTTGCAACAGCTGGAGGCTCCGTTTTGGAAACAGTGGCGTACCAGACGTTTTTCATTTTTATTGGGGAGGGGAGGGGGGGCTGTGTAGGGGAATGTGCATATGTAGTGTTTTTTACTTTTTATTTTATTTTGTGTTAGTGTAGTGTAGTGTTTTTAGGGTACAGTCACACAGGCGGGGGGTTCACAGTAGTTTCTCGCTGGCAGCTTGAGCTGCAGCAGAAAATTAGCTGCAGCTCAAACTTGCAGCCGGATACTTGCTGTAATCCTCCGCCCATGTGAGTGTACCCTGTACATTCACATTGGGGGGGGGGGGGGGAAACATCCAGCTGTTGCAAAACTACAACTCCCAGCATGTACGGTCTATAAGTGCATGCTGGGAGTTGTAGTTTTGCAACAGCTGGAGGCACACTGGTTGTGAAACACCGAGTTTGGCAACAAACTCAGTGTTTTGCAACCAGTGTTCCTTCAGCTGTTGCAAAAGCTACAACCCCCAGCATGTACGGACAGCGGAAGGGCATGCTAGGTGTTGTAGTTATGCAACAGCGGGAGGCATACTACTTTGGCTGGGGATTGTAGTTATGCAACAGCTGGAGACACACTGGTTTGCTACTTAACTCAGTGTGCCTTCAGCTGTTGCAAAACTACAACTCTCAGCAGTCACCGACAGCCAACGGGCATGCTGGGAGTTGTAGTTATGCAACCAGCAGATGCACCACTACAACTCCCAGCATGCACTTAAGCTGTTTGTGCAAGCTGGGAGTTGTAGTTACACAACAGCTGAAGGTACACTTTTCCATAGAAAGAATGTGCCTCCAGCTGTTGCAAAACCATAGGTCCCAGCATACCCATAAGTGCATGCTGGGAGTTGTGGTGGTCTGCCTCCTGCTGTTGCATAACTACAGCTCCCAGCATGCCCTTTTTGCATGCTGGGAGCTGTTGCTAAGCAACAGCAGGAGGCTGTCACTCACCTCCTGCTGCTGCTTGATCGCCGCACAGGTCAGTCCCGCCGCCGCCGTCGTCGCTCCCTGGGCCCCGATCCCAACATTAACGCCGGGGATCGGGGTCCCCAGCACCAGGGGTGCACGTCCCGTGCCCGCTCACGTCCTCCGGAAGAGGGGCGGACCGGGTGCGGGAGTGACACCCGCAGCAGGCGCCCTGATTGGTCGGCCGGGAATCCAGTGCCACCTCACCCCTGCAGGCTCTGGCTGTTCGGGGCCGTCTCTGACGGCCCCGATCAGCCAGTAATTCCGGGTCACCGGGTCACTGGAGACCCGATTGACCCGGAATCGCCGCAGATCGCTGGACTGAATTGTCCAGCGATCTGCGGCCATCGCCGACATGGGGGGGCATAATGACCCCCCTGGGCGATATGCCGCGATGCCTGTTGAACGATTTCAGCAGGCATCGGGCACCGGCTCCCCTCCGGCTAGCGGAGGGGGACCGGGAATGGACAGGACGTACTCCTACGTCCTCGGTCCTTAAGGACTCGGAAACGGGGGCGTAGGAGTACGTCCATTGTCCTTAAGGGGTTAAAGTCCCTTACAAGTCTAGGGGAAATATATGTTACTGCAGAACTTCCAAACAGCTGTAGATATTTTGATAATACTTGGTCACATGTTACTTATATATCCACTAAAAATTATAGTATAGTTAATTTAACCCTAACCTACCCACCCATTTGCGAGGGTCGGGGTTTTTGTTTAAAGTCCTATGCAAATCTATGGGAAATATATTTTCCAGCATAATTTCCACTTGGTCACATGTTACTTATATGTCCAATAAAAATATATATTAGTTAAATTAACCTTAACCTACCTCCTTATGTGAAGGATGGGGTTTTTTGTTTCAAGTCCCATACAAGTACAGTATATTTAACTTCCGCTCTGCATTTCCTGGTGAATTCATCAGTCCAGCTGGCAAGCCACACCCTCCTCGCATTCCATGCCCCATCTTGCAAAGACATGCCCACCCTTTAAGCCACACCCCTTTTATTTTCAGTTTACAATATCTTGATCACAACTCCCAAATGAGAACTATATATGAGGATGAGACATGAGAACAGGATATTGGGATGGGATATGAGGATGGTTATGAGGTTGGGATATGAGGACAAAATATGAGGTTGTGATATGGGGACAGAATATGAAGATAAGATATGAGGTTGGGATATGGGGACAGGGTATGAGGATGGGATATAAGGTCTGGATATGAGCATGGGACGTGAGGAAGGGATATGAGGAAGGGATATGAGGATGGGATATGAGGATGGGATATAAAGGTCAGGATATGAGGATGGGACATGAGATCGATATATTAGGACAGGATATGAGTTAGGATTATGAGGAGGGGATTTGGGGTTGGGATATGGGGTCAGGATTTGAGGACAGCATATGAGGACAAAAGCTTCCTCCTTTGTTGCTTTTCCTCCCCCAAAAGGATTAGGTTGGAAAAACCAGGCAGCGCCGGGTACTTAGCGTGTAGATATATATTTGTGGCAAAAGATTCAGTATAACTTGTAACTTATTCATTGAAATCCCTGCTCTTTCTATTCTAAGGAATTCAATGACAGTCACTCAATTATAGGACCACCCACTGGACTCCTAAAGCATGGAGAGATCAAAGATTTCAATAAATGAATAGCAGGTTATACTAAATATTTTCCTACAAAGATATATATCAATCTGCTCAGCTCACCCTGCTTTATAACATGATGCTGATAGATTAGATAGCATGTTCATGGTGTCAGGTGCCCTTTAAAGGACTAATGTCTGTTTCCATCATTATCATCTGTGTAAGTTTGTAACCCTTGTTTGTTTGCAATGAAAGTTCATTTGATGCCGTGTTTTTCCATTCACTTGGCAGCAGAAATAAAATGACCAAACTATTCAATATTTATGGACTTCAATCAGCCAGATATATGTCAAAGTGTACATTTGGCACACATCTAGCAGATTTACATCTGGACACATTTTGACTATATGGAGAAATGTGGACTGCAAAATATTTCAAAACAACAAAAAAAGTATATATTAAGGTATACTGTGTCAGTGGCACATGTATTCATTCACAAGGGTGTACATTTACAAGTGACACTTATGTAAAAAAAACTATAGCTTGGACCGTCCCACCGCGATAAGGTGGCCTCATTGTGATGGTGTAGGGTCTGTCCCAATGAGGCCACCTTATCGCGATGGGTCGGTCCAAGCTATTTGACCGCCGGCGGAGACAAATTTGCGAGCTAAGTGCCTCACTATCTCATAGTTTCACATTTGCATCTATTATACCATAGCTGTATAGCTCTCCATGTTTTATCTGCATGTTCATGTTTCACCTATATCCTTGTGCTGGCAATGTGCTGCTGCATTCTTCTGTTGCTGTATATTTAGCCTAGTAGCGTGCACCTGTAGGCCAGGTCCATATAATAGTTTGGTATCAACTAAAATGCTGGATGACTTATTCTTTGTCTGTATTACACATATGGGGGAGTGGCTACCTCCATGTTGGCCTTGCACCCCACCCACCTCTATCAGGTGTATATAAGGTGTCTTGGATGTTCCAGACCCTGCCATGCTTACTGAACTGTTCACACAGAGGCATATTCACAGTGTAGGGTCCGTCCCAATTTGCGAGCTAAATGCCTCACTATCTCATAGTTTCACATTTGCATCTATTACACCATAGCTGTATTGCTCTCCATGTTTTATCTGCATGTTCATGTTTCACCTATATCCTTGTGCTGGCAGTGTGCTGCTGCATTCTTTTGTTGCTATATATATATATATATATATATATATATATATATACACACACAACTTTTCTTGGGTTATTTCTAAGTAGAGTCCCTATAGTCATGCAACTAAATTTAAAAAGCTCTGTTTCTGTTTGCTTTTTTATACACACAACAGGGACTTTTAAGTGTTTTAACTTATACTACCACTGTGAATCCAAAAAAACATCAGGGTTCCAAATTCTAAGAAAAAAGTAATAATAGCTTGAGTTGCAGGAAATCCGGAACATGTGAAAATTTGTGGAAATTATTGGTACTAGATATTTAAAACACCCATCTAATATTAAAAAGACGTAACAAAGACATGACCTCTCTATTTTTTATATTCTTTATTTTAAATGATGTCATATATTGTACAAACATATATTCCATAAATAATTTAGTACAGTACATTAGTAGTTTGGCATAACAAAAGAGCCTTTATAGTAAACTTATCTTTAGTATATTCCTCTATAACCCCAAAAATAAACATTGTCAGTGTACCATAAATTACTATCAATATTTGTCTTTTATTTTATTTGATGATCTATTTTCAAAACAATTGTTAGGGAAGACTCAAATTAAATGGAAAAATGGCCTTTTTCTTAGAACCCTCAACTGAACCATTCTGTGCATATAAACTTGTATCCTACAACTCATTTGAAATGGTACCAGGGTTGCTCTTTCACTTTTCCCTAATTCTAAGTTAAAAAAAAAAAAGTGGTTTCCTAGCAAAGTGTTTTTATATATTTACAACAAAGACTCCCCCTGTCTTCCTAATATTATCTACTAACTTGTGATTATCCACTATAAACATATGTCTTTCCCTGGTTAATATACATGCAAAATATATCTGAATACACAATCATTTGTGACTATCCTCAATCCTATACACCCTTATCAACCAAGTGACTAATACATGTGACACATCTATCTCCCCAAAAAGGTTTCTCTTTTAGCAACATCCTTTAACCCCTTAAAGGGGTATTCCAGGAAAAAACTTTTGTTTTATATACCAACTGGCTCCAGAAAGTTAAACAGATTAGTAAATTACTTCTATTAAAAAATCTTAATCCTTTCAGTACTTATGAGCTTCTGAAGTTAAGGTTGTTCTTTTCTGTCTAAGTCCTCTCTGATGACACATGCCTCGGGAAACGCCCAGTTTAGAAGCAAATGCCCATAGCAAACCTCTTCTAAACTGGGCGTTTCCCGAGACAGGTGTCATCAGAGAGCCCCTTAATGACTAAGGACGTATATTTACCTCCTCCGCTGGCTCCGGGATACTTTCACTTCAGACGCGGCGGTCAGGTTTGATCGCCGCGTCTGAAGGGTTAATGCAGGGCATTACCGCGATCGGTGATGTCCTGTATTAGTCGCGGGTCCCGGCCGTTGATGGCTGACGGGACCGACCCGATATGACGCGGCGTGACCCCGCGGCATATTGCGGGAGCCAGCGGAGGAGGTAAATATACGTCCTTCGTCGTTAAGGGGTTAAATTTTAATTATTTTAAAGCAGTATGAAAATCAAACTTCTCTGTATCTTAGATATGGTACCATCTTTGTACCTTCTTTGTTTCCCTCCACACCTTATCAGATAGTCTAGAATAAGTAAACATTGGGGGACATTTATCAATGTTTGCTTATGTATTTCTTTTTTTTAGTTATTTTTTTCTTACAATTTTTTTTTGTTTGTGTGCAATGCATTTAGCAACTGGTTTCAGCCTGTTGATAAATTTCTTTCACATAAGCAATTTTTTTAATTTCATTTTTTTTGCTTTGGTAGTGGCTTTTTCTGCTCCATGTCTGAGCTGGAGTAAATTTAGGAGGTTTTTTCATGCCATGCGACTTTTTTGCGACTTTCGTACTTGATAAATCTCTGACCACTGCAAGTCAAAAATCACTTTTTGCTTTGGTAAGCAAGATTTTAATTTTTTGCTTAGGACACTGCACAATCAAAAAGTCTCAGAAAAAAAGAGAGTAGTGCAGATTTTTTGCGACAATTTTAAGTGAAAAAAATCTACTAAATGCTTTGAGAAATCTCCCCCATTGTCTCTAGCTCTTCCATCAAAACCACCCATTTAACATTACCTGAAGGGATCTAGCCACTTAGCCAGAATCTAAATAGGGGAAGCATATAAAAAAATACAGACAAAAACCCTTATCTATTAAGCTCTTTTTTTGCAGTTGCCAATGGTTCTATATATAATATAAATAATAGCAGTATTAGGGGACAACCCTGTCACATTCCTATTGATGACAATATTGGCCACAGGGTTATTATTAAGATGTTTTATCCAAGCAATAAGCTCTCTTCAAACTCCAAAAGCCTTTAAGAGCTGCCAAATGAACCTCGACTTTACAATGCGAAAAGCCTTCATCGTGTCCAAGGTCAGAAAGGAGCAGAGAGTTCCTCTTTCTACCTGGATGTTAGAAAATAGTTCAATCAAATTGTCATGTATCAATCTACTTAAAGGGGATAGGGGATAAGATGTCAGATCACCGGGGTCACGCTGCTGGGGACCCCCGGGATCTCCATTGTGGCACCCCGCTTTAATTACTGCACAAAGCACACTCACTCTGTGCGTAGTGACAGGGGCCGGAGCATTGTTACATCACGGCTCCGCCCCTCATGACGTCACAGCCCGCCCCCTCAATACAAGTCTATGGGAGGTGGCCATCACGCCCCCTCCCATAGACTTGCATTAAGGGGGTGGGCCGTGACGTCATGAGGGGCGGAGCCATGACGTCACGATGATCCGGCCCCTGTATCGCCCGTCACTATGCGAGTGAGTGTGCTCTGTGCAGTAATGATAGCGGGGTGCCGCAGCAGAGATCCTGGGGGTCCCCAGCAGCGGGACCCCGGCGATCTGACATCTTATCCCCTATCCTTTGGATAGGGGTGGAGTACCCCTTTAAAGGATAAGTCTCATGCCCGACAGTACAGAAAAACATATCCCCTATCCGCAGAATAGGGGATAAGTTGTAGATTGCGGGGGGTCCGAGTGCTGTGGCACCCCACGATCGTCTGTACGGAATCCCAGGTCTCCCACAGAGTGGCGCATCACAACCCCCGCCTGAACCGGGGTCGCCATGCTGCCTCCATATATCTCTATGGGAGAGCCGGAGATTGCCGAACAGCTCTCCCCTGCGGATAGGGGATACTTTTTTTGTACTGTCAGGCATGAGACTTATACTTTAATACAAACCCTGTGGGATCTGGGCTGAATTGAAAAAGTGTGGGCCTCTGGACTACAAATCTCAATCCAGCTTGGACCACACTTTGAAAGGTACCTAGATCTAAGCTATTTAGCTATTTATGATTGTAAAGACTCATGGCAGTTGGCAAAACACTCTGGAGGTCTTGGATCTGCTGGACCTGTGTGGCAGATGATGTGGGCCGTGCCATTGAGCAGAGTTTAATGTGCCACTGGTTTTCACCAGAGCCTGCCGCAAAGCGGGATGGTTTTGCTTCGGCAGGCGGCACCCAGGTCACTACCCCTGGCACGACTCGACCATACAGGCGGCTGAGGTGATTCGAGGTATAAGAGGGATAGGCAAGAGGTGGTATGGATAGCAGAAGGTCAGGGCTGGCGGCACAGATGCGTAGACAGGGACGTAGCAGGAGGTCAATAGGCAAGCGGCAAGGAGAAAGGCCAGCTCACGGAATGCAAGGGTCTGGAACACGGCAAGGCTATACAACAAACGCTTTCTCTGGGGCAACAAAGATCTGGCAGAGAGTGATGGGAGTGATGGTGCAGATATTTATAAAAAATAAAACAGTGAAGGTGCATGTACTAATTAAGGGCGCACTGGCCCTTTAAATTTTAGAGCACCGACACATCCGCTAGGAGATGGGGGCACGCTCACCGGCGCTGCTAGACGACAGAAGGGACAGAGGAGGGCGGAGGCTGGGATTCCCATGCGGGCGCGTCCCGCAATGCAAATTCCAGCCCCTCCGGCAGTTGCTGGAAGGGGGCGCTCACAGCCAGGGTGTCTGGCCGTAGCGCAGACCGTGACAGTACCCCCCCCCCCTTTGGTCTCCCCCTCCTTTTACGGTTCAAAGAAAAAGGTCACGGTCCAGGATATTCTCCTCCAGTTCCCAAGATCTTTCCTCTAGACCACAACTGTCACGATGCCGGCTGGCAGGTAGTGGACCCTCTGTGCCAGAGAGGGATTGGCGTGGACCGTGCTAGTGGACCGGTTCTAAGCCACTACTGGTTTTCACCAGAGCCCGCCGCAAAGCGGGATGGTCTTGCTGCGGCGGTAGTGACCAGGTCGTATCCACTAGCAACGGCTCACCTCTCTGGCTGCTGAAGATAGGCGCGGTACAAGGGAGTAGGCAGAAGCAAGGTCGGACGTAGCAGAAGGTCGGGGCAGGCAGCAAGGATCGTAGTCAGGGGCAACGGCAGAAGGTCTGGAAACACTGGCAAGGGACACACAGGGAACGCTTTCACTGGCACTAAGGCAACAAGATCCGGCAAGGGAGTGCAAGGGAAGTGAGGTAATATAGGGAGTGCACAGGTGATAACTCTAATTGGAACCACTGCGCCAATCAGCGGCGCAGTGGCCCTTTAAATCGCAGAGACCCGGCGCGCGCGCGCCCTAGGGAGCGGGGCCGCGCGCGCCGGGACAGAACAGACGGGGAGCGAGTCAGGTAGGAGAGCCGGGGTGCGCATCGCGAGCGGGCGCTACCCGCATCGCGAATCGCATCCCGGCTAGCAGCAGGATCGCAGCGCCCCGGGTCAGAGGACGTGACCGGGGCGCTGCAGCGGAGGAGGTGAAGCGAGCGCTCCGGGGAGGAGCGGGAACCCGGAGCGCTCGGCGTAACAGTACCCCCCCCCTTGGGTCTCCCCCTCTTCTTGGAGCCTGAGAACCTGAGGAGCAGACTTTTGTCAAGGATGTTGTCCTCAGGTTCCCAGGATCTCTCTTCAGGACCACAACCCTCCCAGTCTACCAAAAAAAAATTTTTTCCTCTGACCTTTTTGGCAGCCAAAATCTCCTTGACCGAGAAGACGTCCGAGGAGCCGGAAACAGGAGTGGGAGGAACAGATTTGGGAGAAAAACGGTTGAGGATGAGTGGTTTGAGAAGAGAGACGTGAAAGGCATTAGGGATACGAAGAGAAGGAGGAAGAAGAAGTTTATAAGAGACAGGATTAATTTGACACAGAATTTTGAAAGGACCAAGATAGCGTGGTCCCAACTTGTAGCTAGGGACACGGAAGCGGACATATTTAGCGGAGAGCCATACCTTGTCTCCAGGGGAAAAAACGGGGGGAGCTCTTCTTTTCTTATCCGCGAACCTCTTCATGCGTGAAGAAGCCTGTAAGAGAGAATTTTGGGTCTCTCTCCATATAATGGAAAGGTCACGAGAAATTTCATCCACAGCGGGCAGACCAGAGGGCAAGGGGGTAGGGAGGGGGGGAAGAGGGTGACGGCCGTACACCACGAAAAATGGGGATTTGGAGGAAGATTCAGAGACCCTGAAGTTATACGAGAATTCGGCCCATGGAAGGAGATCTGCCCAGTCATCCTGGCGGGAGGAAACAAAATGTCGCAAATAATCACCCAGGATCTGGTTAATTCTTTCTACTTGTCCATTGGACTGGGGATGATATGCAGAGGAAAAATTTAATTTAATCTTGAGTTGTTTACAGAGAGCTCTCCAGAATTTAGACACGAATTGGACCCCTCTATCCGAGACAATCTGCGTAGGCAACCCGTGAAGACGAAAAATGTGTACAAAAAATTGTTTAGCCAACTGAGGCGCAGAAGGAAGACCAGGAAGAGGAATGAAATGTGCCATTTTGGAGAATCGATCAACGACCACCCAAATAACGGTGTTGCCACGGGAAGGGGGTAAATCAGTAATAAAATCCATACCAATCAGAGACCAAGGCTGTTCGGGGACAGGCAGAGGATGAAGAAAACCAGCGGGCTTCTGGCGAGGAGTCTTATCCCGGGCACAGATAGTGCAGGCTCGCACAAAGTCCCCAACATCCGTCTCCAGAGTTGGCCACCAATAGAAGCGGGAGATGAGTTGCACAGATTTCTTGATGCCCGCATGACCTGCGAGATGGGAGGAGTGACCCCATTTGAGGATTCCGAGGCGTTGGCGTGGAGAAACAAAGGTCTTTCCTGGAGGAGTCTGTCTGATGGAGGCAGGAGAAGTGGAGATCAGGCAGTCAGGTGGGATGATGTGTTGCGGAGGGAGATCAACTTCTGAGGCATCCGAGGAACGAGAGAGAGCATCGGCTCTAATGTTCTTATCGGCAGGACGAAAGTGAATCTCAAAATTAAATCGGGCAAAGAACAGAGACCACCGGGCCTGGCGAGGATTCAGCCGTTGGGCCGACTGGAGGTAGGAGAGGTTCTTGTGGTCGGTGTAGATAATAACAGGAAATCTTGATCCCTCCAGCAGATGCCTCCATTCCTCAAGTGCTAATTTAATGGCTAGAAGTTCTCGATCCCCGATGGAGTAGTTCCTCTCCGCTGGAGAGAAGGTCCTAGAGAAAAAACCACAAGTGACAGCATGCCCGGAAGGATTTTTTTGTAGAAGAACAGCTCCAGCTCCTACTGAGGAGGCATCAACCTCCAATAGGAAGGGTTTGGAAGGGTCAGGTCTGGAGAGCACGGGAGCCGAAGAAAAGGCAGACTTGAGTTGTTTAAAGGAGTCTTCTGCTTGAGGAGGCCAGGACTTGGGATCAGCATTTTTCTTGGTTAAAGCCACGATAGGAGCCACAATGGTAGAAAAATGTGGAATAAATTGCCTGTAATAATTGGCGAACCCCAAAAAGCGTTGGATAGCACGGAGTCCGGAGGGGCGTGGCCAATTTAAGACGGCAGAGAGTTTGTCTGGATCCATCTGTAGTCCCTGGCCAGAGACCAAATATCCTAGAAAAGGAAGAGATTGGCATTCAAACAGACATTTCTCAATTTTGGCATAGAGTTGGTTGTCACGAAGTCTCTGAAGAACCATACGGACATGCCGGCGGTGTTCCTCTAGATTGGCAGAAAAAATTAGGATATCGTCCAGATATACCACAACACAGGAGTATAATAGATCACGAAAAATTTCATTGACAAAGTCTTGGAAGACGGCAGGGGCATTGCACAGTCCAAAGGGCATGACCAGATACTCAAAGTGTCCATCTCTGGTGTTAAATGCCGTTTTCCACTCGTCCCCCTCTCTGATGCGGATGAGGTTATAGGCGCCTCTTAAGTCCAATTTAGTGAAGATGTGGGCACCTTGGAGGCGATCAAAGAGTTCAGAGATGAGGGGTAAGGGGTAGCGGTTCTTAACCGTGATTTTATTAAGACCGCGGTAGTCAATGCAAGGACGTAGGGAGCCATCTTTTTTGGAGACAAAGAAAAATCCGGCTCCGGCAGGAGAGGAGGATTTACGGATAAAGCCCCTTTTTAGATTCTCCTGGACGTATTCGGACATGGCAAGAGTCTCTGGGGCAGAGAGAGGATAAATTCTGCCCCGGGGTGGAGTAGTACCCGGGAGGAGGTCGATAGGGCAATCATAAGGCCTGTGAGGAGGTAGAGTCTCAGCTTGTTTTTTGCAGAAAACATCCGCGAAGTCCATATAGGCCTTGGGGAGACCGGTTACTGGAGGAACCACAGAGTTACGGCAAGGGTTACTGGGAAGCGGTTTTAGACAGTTCTTGGAACAAGAGGACCCCCAACTCTTGATCTCCCCAGTGGACCAATCCAGGGTTGGGGAATGAAGTTGAAGCCAGGGAAGTCCAAGGAGAATCTCCGAGGTGCAATTGGGGAGGACCAAAAGTTCAATCCTCTCATGATGAGATCCGATGCTCATAAGAAGGGGCTCCGTGCGGAAACGTATGGTACAGTCCAATCTTTCATTATTTACACAATTGATGTAGAGGGGTCTGGCGAGACTGGTCACTGGGATGTTGAACTTGTTGACGAGAGAGGCCAAAATAAAATTTCCTGCAGAACCAGAGTCCAAGAAGGCCACTGTAGAGAAGGAGAAGGCAGAAGCAGACATCCGCACAGGCACAGTAAGACGTGGAGAAGCAGAGTAGACATCAAGGACTGTCTCACCTTTGTGCGGAGTCAGCGTACGTCTTTCCAGGCGGGGAGGACGGATAGGACAATCCCTCAGGAAGTGTTCGGTACTAGCACAGTACAGGCAGAGGTTCTCCATACGGCGTCGTGTCCTCTCTTGAGGTGTCAGGCGAGACCGGTCGACCTGCATAGCCTCCACGGCGGGAGGCACAGGAACAGATTGCAGGGGACCAGAGGAGAGAGGAGCCGAGGAGACGAAACGCCTCGTGCGAACAGAGTCCATATCTTGGCGGAGTTCCTGACGCCTTTCAGAAAAACGCATGTCAATGCGAGTGGCTAGATGAATAAGTTCATGTAGATTAGCAGGAATTTCTCGTGCGGCCAGAACATCTTTAATGTTGCTGGATAGGCCTTTTTTGAAGGTCGCGCAGAGGGCCTCATTATTCCAGGACAATTCTGAAGCAAGTGTACGGAATTGTACGGCATACTCGCCAACGGAAGAATTACCCTGGACCAGGTTCAACAGGGCAGTCTCAGCAGAAGAGGCTCGGGCAGGTTCCTCAAAGACACTTCGGATTTCCGAGAAGAAGGAGTGTACTGAGGCAGTGACGGGGTCATTGCGGTCCCAGAGCGGTGTGGCCCATGACAGGGCTTTTCCGGACAGAAGACTGACTACGAAAGCCACCTTAGACCTTTCAGTGGGAAACAGGTCCGACATCATCTCCAGATGCAGGGAACATTGGGAAAGGAAGCCACGGCAAAACTTAGAGTCCCCATCAAACTTATCCGGCAAGGATAAGCGTATCCCAGGAGCGGCCACTCGCTGCGGAGGAGGTGCAGGAGCTGGCGGAGGAGATGACTGCTGAAGCTGTGGTAGCAACTGTTGTAGCATAACGGTCAGTTGAGACAGCTGTTGGCCTTGTTGCGCAATCTGTTGTGACTGCTGGGCGACCACCGTGGTGAGGTCAGCGACAACTGGCAGAGGAACTTCAGCGGGATCCATGGCCGGATCTACTGTCACGATGCCGGCTGGCAGGTAGTGGACCCTCTGTGCCAGAGAGGGATTGGCGTGGACCGTGCTAGTGGACCGGTTCTAAGCCACTACTGGTTTTCACCAGAGCCCGCCGCAAAGCGGGATGGTCTTGCTGCGGCGGTAGTGACCAGGTCGTATCCACTAGCAACGGCTCACCTCTCTGGCTGCTGAAGATAGGCGCGGTACAAGGGAGTAGGCAGAAGCAAGGTCGGACGTAGCAGAAGGTCGGGGCAGGCAGCAAGGATCGTAGTCAGGGGCAACGGCAGAAGGTCTGGAAACACTGGCAAGGGACACACAGGGAACGCTTTCACTGGCACTAAGGCAACAAGATCCGGCAAGGGAGTGCAAGGGAAGTGAGGTAATATAGGGAGTGCACAGGTGATAACTCTAATTGGAACCACTGCGCCAATCAGCGGCGCAGTGGCCCTTTAAATCGCAGAGACCCGGCGCGCGCGCGCCCTAGGGAGCGGGGCCGCGCGCGCCGGGACAGAACAGACGGGGAGCGAGTCAGGTAGGAGAGCCGGGGTGCGCATCGCGAGCGGGCGCTACCCGCATCGCGAATCGCATCCCGGCTAGCAGCAGGATCGCAGCGCCCCGGGTCAGAGGACGTGACCGGGGCGCTGCAGCGGAGGAGGTGAAGCGAGCGCTCCGGGGAGGAGCGGGAACCCGGAGCGCTCGGCGTAACAACAACCTTCCCAGTGAACCAGAAAGAATTTTCTCCCTCTCATTGTCTTAGTGGCTAAAATTTCCTTGATTTTGAAGAAATCTGTACAACCATAGACAGGCATGGGAACAAGATTTTTTGTAAAAACCGGTTGATGATAAGAGGCTTGAGGAGGGATACATGGAAAGAATTGGGAATGCAAAGAGAAGAAGGCAAACTGAGTTTATAAGAGACCGGATTGATTTTTCGCAAGACCTCGAACCAGGAAACGAGGACCCAACTTGTAACTAGGAATCTTGAAACGAATGAATTTGGAGGACCACCCGGAGTGGATGGAGGAGGTCTTCTCTTCCTATCAGCCTGAGCTTTCATGAGAGAAGAGGCAAGAGACAAAGAATGCCGAGCTTGCTGCCAAATGGAAGAGAAGTCTTGAACGAGTTCATCAACAGCATGCACACTGGAGGAAACAGGAGCAGGAAGAGGAGAACGAAGATGTCCATAAACTAAAAAAATTGAGAGGTCTTGGAGGACTCGGAATCCTTATGATTATAGGAAAATTCAGCCCAAGGTAGAAGGTCGACCCAATCGTCCTGACGAGCAGAAACAAAAAAATGACGGAGATAAGTTTCCAGAACTTGATTTACCCTCTCCACCTGACCGTTGGACTGAGGGTGGTAGGCAGAGGAAAAGTCCAGATCAATGACAAGACGGGAGCACAGAGCTCACCAGAACTTGGAAACAAACTGAACTCCGCGATATGAGATGATATGATTTGGTAGACCATGAAGGCGAAAAATATGTTGAAGGAAGTGCTTCGCCAGCTGTGGAGCAGATGGAAGACCTGGTATTGGAATGAAATGAGCCATCTTGGAAAATCGACCAACCACCACCCAGATGGCCGTGTTATCACAGGATGGTGGCAGATCGGTAATTAAATCCATAGCAATGTTGGACCAGGGAGTCTCTGGAATGGGCAAAGTCTGTAAGAGTCCCGCAGGTTTCTGACGAGGAGTTTTGTCATGTGCACAGGTAACACAGGAACGGACAGAATCTGAGACTTTGTGTTCAAGAGGCAGCCACCAGTAGTGCCGGGATATTAGTAGTAAGGTCTTATGAATTCCAGGAGGATCTGCCAACAAAGAAGAATGACCCCATTTCAGGACTTGGCATCTCAATTTGGCGGGCACAAAAGATTTCCCAGGAGGAAGATGCTGAAGATCAACAGGAGCTGCTGAGATCAATCGCTCTGGAGGGATAATGTGCCTAGGTGTGGAGTCCGTTCCCACGACATCGTAGGATCAGGAAAGAGCATCGGCTCTGATGTTTTTGTCAGCTGAGCGGAGATGATTGAAGAAATTAAATCTGGAAAAGAAAAGAGACCATCTAGCCTGGCGAGGATTCAAGCGCTGAGCAGATTGGAGATATAGGAGTGCTAAGCATATTGAAGATATACTTCTAATAAGTGATGCCCCTCTTCCAAGGCTAACTTGATAGCAAGGAGTTCCCGATCTCCAATAGAGTAGTTCCTTTCTGCAGGCGAGAAAGTCTTAGAAAAGAAACCACAGGTTACAATCTTGCCTTTGGAGTTTTTCTGGGTTAGAACAGTTCTGGAACCTACGGATGAAGCATCTACCTTCAAAGCAAGGGGTTTCTCAGGATCTGGCCTAGTAAGCACGGGAGCAGAGGCAAATGCCGATTTTAAGTGAGAGAAGGCCTCTTCGGCTTCAGGAGGCCAAGACTTGGGGTTAGAGCTCTTCTTAGTGAGAGCCACAATCAGAGCGACCAAGGAAGAGAAATGTGGAATTAACTGTCGATAATAATTGGCAAATGCCAGGAAGCGTTGAATAGCTCGAAGTCCAGTGAGGCAAGGCCAATCCAAACCGCAGTCAGTTTGTCAGGATCCATCTGGAGACCTTGGTGAGCAACTAGGTAATTGAAGAACGGAAGACTAGATCTCTTGAATATGCATTTCTCCAGTTTAGCGTATAGAAGATTCTCCCGGAGGCACTGAAGAACCAGACGGACATGTGAGCGATGCTCCTCCAAATTAGGTGAGAAGATCGGAATGTCATCCAGATATACAACACAAGTGTAGGGGAGGTCTCGGAAGATGTCATTGACAAATTCTTGAAAGACAGCTGGAGCATTACAGAGATTGAAAGGCGTTACGAGATACTCAAAATGTCCATCTCGGGTATTGAAAGCTGTATTCCATTCGTCTCCTTTGCAGATATGGATTAGATTATATGCTCCCCGCAAGTCCAACTTTGTGAAGACTTTGGCACCACATAAATATCAAAAAGTTCAGAGATCAGAGGAAGAGGAAAAAGATTTTTGATTGTGATCTTGTTAAGGCCCCTGTAGTCTATACATGGACAAAGAGAACCATCCTTCTTCCCTACAAAGAAGAAACTTACTCCGGTAAGAGAAGAGGACTTCAAGATAAATCCCTTTTGGAGATTCTCTTTGATATATTTTGCCATGGCTTGAGTCTCTGGAACAGATAATGGATAGATCCTTCCTCGAGGAGGCACAGTTCCAGGCTGTAAGTCAATGGGGCAATTGTAAGGGTGATGTGGGGGTAAGGTCTCTGCCTGCTTTTCGCAGAATACACCTGAATAATGATATGGAAGAGGCAGACCAGGAATAAGAGGAGAATAAGAGACTGCTTTAGACTGGACTGGCATAAGACAGTGATTTTGGCAAAACTGTCCCCAGCGTGTGATTTCACCAGATTACCAGTCAAGTTGTGGAAAATGATGTTTAAGCCATGGAAGACCGAGAAGAAGCTCCGAAGTACAATGTGGAAGAACATAGAACTCAATTTTTTCCTTGTGCAAGACTCCTACTTGCAGGACGAGAGGCTCTGTGCGGAATAGCACCTTACAGTCCAGATTTTGCCCATTAACAGAAGAAATAGACAAGGGCTTGGCAAGCCGAGTCACAGGAAGCTGATGTTTATGGACCAAGGAGGCATCAATGAGGTCGCCGGCGGAACCAGAGTCCAAAAATGCAGAAGCGACGAATGAAGACTTGGCAGAGGTATAGACTTTAACAGGAATGGTCAATCAAGGAGAGGTAGTATTCACACCTTGGGACGCCTCTACCACATGTCCTAGGTGCAAGCGTTTCCTGGACACTGTGGACATATAGAACAGTCTTTGAGAAAGTGCTCCGGACTGGCACAATATAGGCACAAATTCGGGATCTTTCCAGCGAGTACTGTAAACTTGCATAGCCTCTTCGGTAAGAGGCAAAGAAGACTGTAAAGGTGGACGTTGGAACACGGGTACTAAGCAAAGAAATCGCAGTGTTCGTGCAGGTTCTCTTTCCATACGAAGTTCTTTCTGCCTCTCGGCAAAACGCACATCAGTATGTGTGGCTAAATGGATTAGTTCACACAGGGTAGAAGGAGGATCTCGTGCAGCGAGAACATCCTTAATTCTGCTGGACAGTCCTTTTTTAAATGTAGCACACAAGGCCTCATTGTTCCAAGCCAGTTCAGAAACAAGAGTGCGAAATTGAACCACGTAGTCGCCAATGGGGGAATTCCCTTGGTAGAGGTTCAGAAGAGCCGTCTCGGCAGAGGAGGCTCGTGCAGGTGTTACGCCGAGCGCTCCGGGTCCCCGCTCCTCCCCGGAGCGCTCACGGCGTCTCTCTCCCTGCAGCGCCCCGGTCAGTCCCGCTGACCGGGAGCGCTGCACTGACATGGCCGTCGGGGATGCGATTCGCACAGCGGGACGTGCCCGCTCGCGAATCGCATCCCAAGTCACTTACCCGTCCCGGTCCCCTGCTGTCATGTGCTGGCGCGCGCGGCTCCGCTCTCTAGGGCGCGCGCGCGCCAGCTCTCTGAGACTTAAAGGGCCAGTGCACCAATGATTGGTGCCTGGCCCAATTAGCTTAATTGGCTCCCACCTGCTCCCAGACTATATCTGCTCACTGCCCCTGCACTCCCTTGCCGGATCTTGTTGCCCTTGTGCCAGAGAAAGCCTTTCCTTGTGTGTTCCTAGCCTGTGTTCCAGACCTCCTGCCGTTGCCCCTGACTACGATCCTTGCTGCCTGCCCTGACCTTCTGCTACGTCCGATCTTGCTCTTGCCTTATCCCTTGTACCGTGCCTATCTCAGCAGTCAGAGAGGTTGAGCCGTTGCCGGTGGATACGACCTGGTTGCTACCGCCGCTGCAAGACCATCCCGCTTTGCGGCGGGCTCTGGTGAAAACCAGTAGCTACTTAGAACCGGTCCACCGACACGGTCCACGCCAAACCCTCTCTGACACAGAGGATCCACCTCCAGCCTGCCGATCCGTGACAGTAGATCCGGCCATGGATTCCGCTGAGGTGCCGCTGTCAAGTCTTGCCGACATTTCCACGGTGATTGCCCAGCAATCCCTAATGATCACCCAACGAAATCACCAGCTGGCATACTTGACCACCGTGACACAGCAACTTCAGTCACAGATACAGCAGCTGCTGCCGCAGATACAGCAACTTCAGTCTCAGACACAGCAGCTGCAACAGCAACAACCATCTCCTCCGCCGGCTCCTGCAACTCCTCCACAGCGACCGGCCGCTCCTAACCCCTGCTTGTCCCTGCTGGACAAATTTGATGGGGACTCTAGACTCTGCCGTGGTCTCCTGCCTGGGAAGGCCCTGCCATGTGCCACACCGCTCGGAGCACCTCTCTCACAGTATCCTTTGCAATCCCCACCCCTGTGCCTCCCGCCGAGGAGGCTATGCAAGTGGATCGGTCTCGTCTGACCCCTGAAGAGAGGACTCGCCGCAGAAAGAAAGATTTACTTCTATACTGCACTGTGCGTTACCGCACAGAACCCCTGCTCTTGAGCATGGAACTTTTTGTTTTGCCCAAATGCTCCTCTGAACTCCTCCTCGGTCTGCCATGGCTCCAACGCCACTCCTCTACCCTTGTCTGGACCACCGGGGAGATCATGAGCTGGGGTGCTTCTTGCCAAAGAAAATGCCTCACGTCTGCTCCCAGTCCCGTCAGTCAAACCTCTGTGTCTCCCCCTTTACCTGGTCTCCCCAAGGCCTATCTGGACTATGCTGTGTCTCCTCCTCACAGCCCCCGTCCTGTTAACACTCTGCCCCGTGCCAAGCTTGACCCTCTTCCCTCCCCACCCCCACGCCTTCTTGTGTGCCCGCTGTTGATGAGGTTTCCCGGGGCTTCGCCACCGTCTGGAAAAAGACTCTAAAATTCCTCATACTAGCCTCATCCCGGGTGAAGAAGCTTGCCGGAAAAAAGAGAAGAGCTCCTCCTGTTTTCGCGTGGCTCTCCGCCAAGTATATCCGCTTCCGTGTCCCCAGTTTTTATCTGGGACCACGTTACCTTGGACCCTTTGAAGTTAAATACCTAGAGGAAGCCACTCCGGTCTCCGGGTCCTCAGACGTCTTCCGGATTAAAGAATTTTCAGGTCCCAAAAAGAGGGGGAGACCCAAGGGGGGGGTACTGTTACGCCGAGCGCTCCGGGTCCCCGCTCCTCCCCGGAGCGCTCACGGCGTCTCTCTCTCTGCAGCGCCCCGGTCAGTCCCGCTGACCGGGAGCGCTGCACTGACATGGCTGTCGGGGATGCGATTCGCACAGCGGGACGCGCCCGCTCGCGAATCGCATCCCAAGTCACTTACCCGTCCCGGTCCCCTGCTGTCATGTGCTGGCCCGCGCGGCTCCGCTCTCTAGGGCACGCGCGCGCCAGCTCTCTGAGACTTAAAGGGCCAGTGCACCAATGATTGGTGCCTGGCCCAATTAGCTTAATTGGCTCCCACCTGCTCCCAGACTATATCTGCTCACTGCCCCTGCACTCCCTTGCCGGATCTTGTTGCCCTTGTGCCAGAGAAAGCCTTTCCTTGTGTGTTCCTAACCTGTGTTCCAGACCTCCTGCCGTTGCCCCTGACTACGATCCTTGCTGCCTGCCCTGACCTTCTGCTACGTCCGACCTTGCTCTTGCCTTATCCCTTGTACCATGCCTATCTCAGCAGTCAGAGAGGTTGAGCCGTTGCCGGTGGATACGACCTGGTTGCTACCGCCGCTGCAAGACCATCCCGCTTTGCGGCGGGCTCTGGTGAAAACCAGTAGCTACTTAGAACCGGTCCACCGACACGGTCCACGCCAAACCCTCTCTGACACAGAGGATCCACCTCCAGCCTGCCGATCCGTGACAGCAGGTTCTTCAAAAATACTACGGAATTCAGCAAGGAAGGCCATCAGGTTAGAGGAAAATGGATCATTACGATCCCAGAGACGTGTAGTCCAAGCCAGGGCATTTTCGTACAAAAGACTGACCACAAACGTCACTGTAGCCCATTCCGTCGGCAACTGATCCGCCATGAGCTCCAGGTGCATGGATCACTGAGTCACAAAGCCTCTACACATCTTTGGATCTCCATCATACTTTGTAAACGAAGGGTAAACGAAGCTTGGATCCGGAAGGAGCCCCAGGAACAGGTGGAGAGACTGGAGCAGATTGCAGCTGCTTCTGTTGCTGCATGGCTGGAAGCTGTTGCATCATGGCTGACAATTGACTTAGTTGTTGTGCCTGACAAGCAAACTGCTGCGACTGATTAACCACAACGGAGGGAAGATCCGAAGATGCAGGCAGAGGTACCTTAGCGGGATCGATGCCAGATCTTACTGTAAGAACTCACGGCAGTTGGCAGGACACTCTGGAGGTAGTGGATCCACTGGACCTGTGTGGAAGATGATGTGGACCATGCCAGGGAGCAGAGTCTAAGGTGCAGCTGGTTTTCACCAGAGCCTGCCTGCAGCTGGAGGCAGTCTGTTGCATGGAAAGGATCACATTTGTGTTTCAATGGGTGGAGTGGCTGATGTGTAGGAGGGAGAAAAGTGACCTCACACTTACAAACAAGAAATTACGGGACATGTAGTTTAAGGGAACAAACTCAATCAGGAAATAGCCCACGACAACCGCTGATCCTTCATAAGAATGTCTATTAAGGTCTGGTAGGTAAACCACTAAAATCACCTTATGGTCGATGATAGTGTTGCTCGCGAATATTCGCAATGCAAATTTTATTCGTGAATTCGTGAATATTCGCGAATATAGCACTATATATTCGCAATTACGAATATTCTTTTCACAGTACACATCACAGTGATCATCCCTCTCTGCTTCCAGCTTGCGTGGTGTAAAGAAGGCTCTAATACTACTGTGTGAGACTGGCATACAAATTTTCGCATATGTGAAAATCTGCATATGCTAATTTCCGTTTATGTTAATTTTCGCATATGCGAATTTTTGCATATGTGAATTTTTCACATATGTGAAAATATAACGTGTGATTACGAATATGTGAATTTAGCGAATATATGTCCATATATTCGCAAATATTCGCGAATTTGAATATGGCCTATGCCGCTCAACACTAGTCGACGATAACCTCTTTAGGCATGTTTTTCCTGTGGCTTATATCATATTGTTAAGTTACCATGACATTCATACCATTATATTGTGATACCTTTGGTTTGATCCCAGGTTGTATATTCTGACTACACATCTGGTGTCCCCTATTGGCGCTATGGCCTTTGATTTCTTGCTCATCCTCAGTTTTTGTCTGAAAATCTCCATTGTCCTTACAAGCACTATTTCATTTGCACGGGTTATGCCTGTGTAAACAATGGAGGACTCCTTATTGTACATATTAACATGAATTGAGGAGGTTAGATCCCCACTTACTAAACAATGAGCATATTTCCTAAAAATAGGTCATCTGTGTTCAAATCCCTAGAGAACCCCTTTATTATAGAAATGTGAATAAACATTTGGCTAAAATCGGAACTGTCCACATTAACTCATTTGTATCTTCATATAACAATAAAATGAACAAACACTGTAAAGCCTGTGATGTCTTGTAATCTGTGCAGTCATGCACAGCTACATGTCCTGTTGGATCTTTTTAATCTTTAAGAAATTGGCAAAACATTAAACAAGTAAAATAACAAGTTACTAGAGAAAGTCTTTTTTCTATGCATCAATGGAGTTTTCAATGAAGCCAACATGAAGTCGTGACCTTTAGTGTGATGTTTCAATCAAACTGAATTAAAAGTAAAAAGTATTTTTATTACACTTTCATCATGTGACAGGCAGATGTCTTTCCTTTGTGTTCAGAAAATTTCAAGTATAATTTTATGCTTTAACATTGACAAGTTTTAGATTTACTGGATTGTCTCATAACATCTGTGTTCAATGCATATGGTCTGTCTAAACGAAAGCAAAACAAACACAGCACTCTAAAGAGTCAGTATAGGACCGCATTCACCTGGATAGCTATTCAAGGATTGGTAGTAGATGTGTTACCTACAGTAGAAAAAAATCGGATATCTAATTTTCATTCTTACATAGCTCACATTTTAGCCTTAAAGTGATACTCCAGCCCTGAGACATCCAAAGGATAGGGGATAAGATGTCTCACCGCGGGGGTACCGCCGCTGGGGACCCCCGCACTCTTGTATTCACCACCCACCTGTTTGAGCTGCACACCACGATGCCAGCTCACAAACAGGTGGGTGGGGAATACAAGAGTGCGGGGGTCCCCAGAGGCGGGACCCACGCGGTGAGACATCTTATCCCCTATCCTTTGGATAGGGGATAAGATGTCTCAGGACTGGAGTACCCCTTTAAGGCTAAAATGTGAGCTATGTAAGAATGAAAATTAGATATCTGATTTTTTTTTCTACTGTCTCAGGGCCGGAGTACCCCTTTAAGATCAGATTGGTATTCAAAATATATGTACACAGCATTTTTAATATGCTTAAAGGTAAACAATGCTCCTAGAGACTGTGGATCACACAAAGGTAGATCCTAGGACAAAACTTAAAAACACTCTATAATAAAAAAGATCCTACCACCAGACTTAAAGCAAAAGGGATGTAGGGCTATCCGGCATATATATTTACCGCACCTAAAAAATGCTGCATGCGTCAGGCCAGTTGAGTTGAGAAGGGGCAGTAGACGTGTTACCCACAGAGAAAAAAAAATGGAACATCTCAGGAAGACTAGAAGTCCCATACCACCAATTTGTGAGTCTATCAATTACGCCATGATTGTGACAGAGACAATTTACCAGATACTTCTCTACCTTTAAAGTATATATAAAGTACGGCATCCCAAGCCTGTGTGATTATCAGTGTATTCTTCTGTATTGGATTTGTAACATAAGTTAAAAACAAGTAGTTATCCATAAATCCTTGCATAAGAGGTATTCATTTTCCAGGGCCATGATATGGATTTCAGCTTTATTGAAGTAGTGAATTGTGGGAAAAGGGTTGTACCACTCCTGCCAAGTGACACTACATCCCTCTTCATCCATCATTTACTATGATCTCAACACGACTTCTCGTCACAAACGTGACAATTTGCTAAGTATCTCAGATAAGACAGCAGTAACCCTGTTCTGACTGAAACTACTGTGACTGAGAAAGGCTTCCTGTCGTGTTAGAATCTAATGAGTAGTGATGAGCGGCAGGGGCCATACTCGAATTGGCAATATTTCATGAATATATGGACAAATATTCATCCTTTGTTCGCAAAAATCGCATATTCGCTATGTTCGTTCTTTTTTTTTTTCCATGGGAAAATTTGTAATGAAATTCGCATAGTGTGCATGCGCAATTATATCTTTGACCTAAAAGAAGGGAGGTATCATTGTCCAGTCTGGAAGTGCCGATATTCGCATAAATATTAGCAAAAATATTTGCATAAATGTTTGCATAAATTAATATATAGAAAAAAATATATATCACTTTATTCTAAATATTCAAAAAATCGTGAAGTTTTCACGGTATTCACTGTAAAAATTTGCATTTTGAATATTCGCGCTCAACACTACTAATGAGCAGTAATATGAGCTTCCCCTTATAACATCAATGGTCTCACACTGAGCAGACAGGAGGGAGAGCAGAGGCAGGAGCTCTGAAGGACTTGATGTCACAGCTACAAGGGAGAGAGTAAAGCTGATATAGAGAGATCTGTGCAATATGGATAATAACATTATCCTCTTAAGGATGCAGGGCGTACTTGTACGTCCTGCGCCTGGTCCCGGTATTTAAAACGGGGTCACACCGTGACCCTGCATCATACCGGGTTGGTCCCGACAGCTAATGATAGCTGGGACCCTGGGCTAATAGCGTGCGGCACCGATCGTTGTGCCGCACGCTATTAACCCTTTAGACTCGGCAATCAAAGTTGATTGCTGCGTCTAAAACGAAAGTAAAAGCTTCCCGACAGCTCAGTCGGGCTGATCGGGACTATTACGATAAAATAGCGATGTCTCGATCAGCTAGCACGTGAGCGGAGGCCCCCTTACCTTGCTCCGTCACGTCTGATCGGCGTTTGATTGCTCCAAGCCTGAGCTACAGGCTTGAGCAATCGAGCCCCTACAATGCTGATCCATGCAAAGCTATGGCTTTGCAGGGATCAGTGTAAAAGATCAGTGTGTGGGAGCTATAACACTGCAAAAGAAAAGTGAAAAAAAATGTTTTTCCGTTTCGCTATAGATTGTTTGGTAAAATGACTAATGTCACTGCAAAGTAGAATTGGTGGCACAAAAAATAAGCCATTATATGGAATTTTATGAGCAAAATTGAAAGCTTTATGATTTTTAGAAGGTGATGAGGAAAAAATTAAAACGCAAAAACGGAAAAATGCTGAGTCCTTAAGGGGTTAAATTAGTAAATTGCTTTATTATACTTTTTCACACCATACACAGGTTATTTATTTCTCTTGACAACCCTTTAGAAGAGGTTGTTTAGGGGAAAAAACATTTCATCACTGCTGGGGGGGGGGGGGTGCACAATAGAGATTCACAACAATAAAATATATCTCGCCTTTGCAATTTTTATCTTAAATCACTTCTTGTGTTTCAGCCAACACATCAGGTATTATGCAACATGCTGGATGCCTTTTGGCGAAAAGCAATTTTCAACTGAACATGCTTACAACATAAAAAAAAAATGGTTATTATATAGAGGCTTATCCCTTACTGATGACCAGGTTGGTAATATTGGTAACAAGAATACATGAACACAACAAAAACAAACACACATGCAATTCCAAATAAACATAAACGCTGTCATAGCTAAATATATTGTATGCCCCCATGTAAAGTAAGGAGTATCTTCTTAAAGGGGTACTCCAGGTCTAAGACATCTAATCCCCTATCCTTTGGATGCCTGACCGCGGGGGTCCCGCCGCGGGGGACCCCCGTGATCTTCCACGCCGCACCCCGTTAGAATCAGCTGGGTCTGATTACTAGCGATCACAAGGACGGAGCATAGTGACATCACGGCTCCGCCGCCTCAATGCAAGCCTATGGAGGGGCTGATTCTAACGGGGCTGATTCTAACGGGGTGCGCTCCAGGGGCTGATTCTAACGGGGTGTGGCGTGGAAGCGCAAGGGGGTCCCCAGCGGCGGGACCCCCGCGGTCAGGCATCTTATTCCCTATCCTTTGGATAGGGGATAAGATGTCTTAGCGCCAGAGTACCCCTTTAATGTGTTGTTATGTAGAATCTTTCCGCACTGTTGCTCCTGGTGTTTTGCTTGTTTCCACTTTTTCAGTGTTCCTGTAATGTCCTAACCCAACAGAAAGAGGCCTACATAGGCAATCACTGACCGAGATGGGACACCTCTCGGGCCACTGATTGGCTGAGCAGGCCTGGTCCTTTGGGGGCGGGACATCACAGGGACCTGGAAGACCTAGAGACCAGTAAAGGACAGAGGGCATCAGCACAGCAGGTATGGGAGACTAGAGGAGGTGAGTAGAACATGTTTATTACTTTTAAACCACTCCCAGCAATGGAGCAATTTTTTTGTTTTCTTCAGACAACCCCTTTAACTAATAGAAAAATAGAATATTCAATGTCTAGCTATGATTTAAAGTAAAGCTAATTCCTCAGAGGTGCATATCTTTTTAGAAAGTCAATAAACCTATGTTAGTATAGCCAGACACAGAGGCATAGGGTGCTACATTTGTTTGCAGACGCCACTGGAAAGTGAGCTATGTGGCTTTCCTAAACAAGTGGATATGGCCTCATAACCGAATGCTGTTCTTCATTTGATGTTTGCATATAAATACAGTTAGCTTGTCTGTAAACAAGACACAGTATTCAATATGTCCTTTCTCACCAATTTGACTCCATTACACAACACATTTGATTAGACAAAAATAACCTACAAATTTCGGCTCGTTCCTTAATTGGTTGGAACAGTTAGAGATCACAGATAACTTGCACATCATTAACTTACATAAACATTCCTAACTCTGCGCCCTTTATAGCAATGTGGGAAATATAGCTTTTCCGTTTCTCCTAGGGATTGTAAAAGCTGATGACCATAGATGCTTGCTGGGAAACTTAAAAGCATGGCTAAGCAAGTTATACAAGGCCATTTTGTAGAGAAACGCATGAGTGCATATTAATGGGGGAATACTTTTCTACTGGAGCAAAAGGCTGCAACATAACAAAACATGAAACAGTTCCTAATACTCTATACTGAAGTCCTTTTTAAATTGGATATAGCATAATGTCAAATGTAGAAAAAATAGGAAAAAAAATATACAGTATAAAGGAATAGATATAAATATAAAGGTTATTACCTGTACAGCAATAGTTCATATTCATACAGATAAAAATAAAATGTGTTTCACAAACAGAGTCTGAAGGGGCAAAGTCTAGATAGTAGAATAATGTTCTATCTTAGAATCATATCACAATATACAATGAAGAGCATGATAGTATAACCCCTTAGGATACGGAGCTGCGGCAAGCAGCAACATTGAAGTGCCCGTGGGTTCAGGTGAGCTCATTGGACCAGTGTAATCACAGGGATCTGATAAGTGCAAATGGCCACCAGAGGTCTCTTACCCTACAGGGTGGCTAATCTTCTTATACATGCTGCAAAGTCAGGCCAATTTACCAATTAGAACCAGAAACTGCAACATATTATTTTTTTCTAATCCATTTCTATTTTTTATTTCATTTTTGTTCATTTGTGATGGGGGGAGTTGGGTGGGGGGAGTTGGGTGTAGGGAGTGTAGCTGTGCAGTTACTAAAGGGTGTCTGGTTAACCCTTTCTATTCGTGACACCAGGGTGAGGGCTCCTCTGTAATGCTTGTCCTACCGCCACCCTTACCAAGAGCGATAGGGAAGTACAGAATAATTGAATATCCACAACTGGAGAGTTAGCTGAAAACAGTTGGAACTTTTACTGAAGATTTTATGCAAGCTTCATAACAGGAACAGTCTCTATACATGCAAAGTCTCACGGAGATTGACAGTGGTGGGGACCTTAAGCAATTTAGAGTCCTTAGACTGATATGCGCTGTTCCACTGGATATAGGGGATTTAGTTTTGGTCCAGTAGTCACGCTAGCTTTAGCGGGGATTAGTTTAGAACTCACGGTTTAGTTTTGTGCTGAAGCCGGCAGGCTTTCTGGCCTAGCGTGACTTTGAAAGTTGCGCAGATCCGTCCTGCTAGTCCGGCATCCACGAGAGCAGCAACCTAAGAAGGCGATAATTGGCTACAGCTCCCTTATATGGGCAGGGGCTGGACTAGAGCTAATTGGTCCAATACTTCTGTCAATAACCTTCACATAGAATTATGGGTAAACATGTGACCCAGGGACCTCCAAAGGTCCTCCAAAATACCATAGAGGAATTAACCGAAGGTCCTGCGACGCTAACAAGATAAGTATACTATACATTATTTTAAATATACACAATATTATTAAACATGTACAGGTAAACATCACAGAATTAGAATAGAAGAGAGGCGACTAGGGGCTACCTGAGCGCAGTTACTCTGACTTTGGGGACCACCATACAAGGTACGGTATGCAATACGGTACCGGGACACCACACATTATTATTGGGGCTGCCATCTTGTCTGAGCCTTTTTTAACAGCAGAGAGATATGCTTTACAGTAAGCCACATGAATATAGGCAACAATAGACTGGAGCTGTCCAATTTAGATGAGTGGGAAAGGTTTCTGGGTTTTCTCTGTGACTTTTCAAGAGATCATTCCTCAGGGAAGGGGAGGCTGCGCTCTTATTGTCTTCTCTATCTACTGATGTCACCGTTTACTGTAATCCTGCACTAATAACTTTCTAGCAGCCTCCTTTTTATCATCACAGATTTATTAGAACGTGCCATCTTAGTTTTTTGCTTAGTGGTGAGAATAAACACTGCAAGCTCTTTGGATTGTTTTAAATTATAGAAGGAAAAAATTAAAAAACATCAACAAAGTTTAAACAATATGTTTAACATTAAAACTTTTTTAAAGAATAGACCTTTTTCTCACACATTTTCTTCTTTTCTATGCTGAGCTATTTAGAAGCCAGTGGTGCTCTACTGCCTTTGTCTTACTCTGCGATTATATATGCATTAGAAAACAATATTAACCCCTTCCCGCTACAGGACGAATGCATACGTCCTGCACGGGGGGGACACGCTGACCCCGCGTCATATCGGATGGTCCCGGGACCCGCGGCTAATACCGGACATCACCGATCACGGTGATGCCCGCTATTAACCCTTCAGGCGAGGTGATAAACTTTCACTAACGTGAAAGTAAACATTGCCGTAAATAAAGTGTTAAGAAATGTGATTTAACCCCTTCCCAAATAAAAGTCAGAATCACCCCCCTTTTCCCATATAAAAAAAAACTATGTAAATAAAAATAAATATAAACATATGTGGTATTGCCGGGTGCGTAAATGTCCAAACTATAAAAATATATCATTAATTAAACCGCACGGTCAATGGCGTACACAAAAAAAAATAGCAAAGTCCAAAATAGCGTATTTTTTGTCACTTTTTATACCATAAAAAAATGAATAAAAAGCAAACAAAAAGTCCAATCAAAAAAATGGTACTGATAAAAACTTCAGATCACGGCGCAAAAAATGAGTCCTCATACATTCCCATATGCAGAAAAATTAAAAAGTTATAGGAGCCAGAAGAGGACATTTTTAAACGTATACATTTTCCTGCATGTAGTTATGATTTTTTCCAGAAGTGCGACAAAATCAAACCTATATAAGTAGGGTATCATTTTAACCATATGGACCTACAGAATAAAGAGAAGGTGTCATTTTTACCGAAAAATGCACTGCGTAGAAACGGAAGCCCCCAAAAGTTACAAAATGACATTTTTGTTCAATTTTGTTGCTCGTTTTTTTTTTTTTTTTGCCGTTTCGTCGTGGATTTTTGGGTAAAATGACTAATGTCACTGCAAAGTAGAATTAGTGGCACAAAAAAATAAGCTATAATATGAATTTTTTAGGTGGAAAATGTAACCTGTTAAGGACCCAGGGCGTACCTGTACGTCCTGAGTCCGCTCCCTATCTATAACGCGGGGCCCCGCCATGGCAAAAAAAAGTGAAAAAAAAAGTTAATGAAGGTCATTTAACCCCTTCCCTAATACAAATTTTTAACGTATAAATTTTCCTGCATGTACTTATTATTTTTTCCAGAAGTCCGACAAAATCAAACCTATATAAGTAGGGTATCATTTTAACCGTATGGACCAACAAATAAAAGATAAGGTGTCATTTTTATGTCACTGCAAAGTAGAATTGGTGGCGCAAAAAATAACGATCATATGGAATTCTATGTGCAAAATTTAAAGCGTTATGATTTTTAGAAGGTGATGAGGAAAAAATGAAAATGCAAAAACAGAAAAACCCTGCGTCCTTACGGGGTTAACTTTTTGCCACCAGTTCATTTGAAAAAACGTGATTCGCACAAATAATCACCACTAGACATCACTAATCTAATTTGCAGATATTCACATTTTTCTGATGTTTTCAGACAAAAAAAAACAAAACAAAAAACCAATATCTTCTACATCAGAAGTAACCAATCCAGCATTGTTAATAACTCCATTCTGGCTATCAGTCATAGAGTTGGATGAACAAGTACTATATTGAAACACATCATATTTGGCAAGCATTGAATACACTTTGATATCAGTCCAGAAATTTTATCTGTAGGGTGTTTGTTTTGGTCATCCTTTTTTAGAAGAAACAATGATGGCTGAAGATGGATTTTTCTAAATCACTTGTTTCAATTAAAGTGGATCTAAAGCCAGATGGGATAAATAATATGTTGAGTTAAATGAGGAATCTAAACACACATTTCTCGTAAGAATCATAGGTTTTCCTCTACATAACAGATCTTGCTACTACTACAGGCCTGAAGTCTGGTTAGGGTTTGCACTACCGCCTAAGAATTATTGATCTTCAGAAACAATCATGCTTGTTCTGCGACAACTGCGATACTGCACCTAATGTGGGGAACTATACGGCACCTAATGTGGGGAACTATACTGCACCTAATGTGGAGAGCTATACTGCACCTAATGTGGGGAACTATACTGCACCTAATGTGGGGGAACTATACTGCCAACCTAATGTGGGGAACTATACTGCACCTAATGTGGGGGAACTGTACTGCACCTAATGTGGGGAACTATACTGCACCTAATGTGGGGGAACTATACTGCCAACCTAATGTGGGGAACTATACTGCACCTAATGTGGGGAACTATATGGCACCTAATGTGGGGGACTATACTGCACCTATTGTGGGGAACTATACTGCACCTAATGTGGGGGAACTATACTGCACCTAATGTGGAGAGCTATACTGCACCTAATGTGGGGGACTACTGTATACTGCACCTAATGAGGGGGACTACTGTATACTGCACCTAATGTGGGAGCTATACTGCACCTAATGTGGAGAGCTATACTGCAGCTAATGTGGGGAACTATACTGCACCTAATGTGGGGGAACTATACTGCACCTAATGTGGGGAACTATACGGCACCTAATGTGGGGGAACTATACTGCACCTAATGTGGGGAACTATACGGCAATTAATGTAGGGGGAACTGTACTGCACCAAATGTGGGGGAACTATACTGCACCTAATGTGGGGAACTGTACTGCACCAAATGTGGGGGAACTATACTGCACCTAATGTGGGGAACTATACTGCACCTAATGTGGGGGAACTGTACTGCACCTAATGTGGGGAACTATACTGCACCTAATGTGGGGGAACTATACTGCACCTAATGAGGGGGACTACTGTATACTGCACCTAATGTGGGAGCTATACTGCACCTAATGTGGAGAGCTATACTGCACCTAATGTGGGGAACTATACTGCACCTAATGTGGGGGAACTATACTGCCAACCTAATGTGGGGAACTGTACTGCACCTAATGTGGGGGAACTATACTGCCAACCTAATGTGGGGAACTGTACTGCACCTAATGTGGGGAACTATACGGCACCTAATGTGGGGGACTATACTGCACTTAATGTGGGGAACTATACTGCACCTAATGTGGGGGAACTATACTGCACCTAATGTGGAGAGCTATACTGCACCTAATGTGGGGGACTACTGTATACTGCACCTAATGAGGGGGACTACTCTATACTGCACCTAATGTGGGAGCTATACTGCACCTAATGTGGGGAGCTATACTGCACCTAATGATGGGGAACTATACTGCACCTAATGTGGGGAACTACACTGCACCTAATGTGGGGAACTATACGGCACCTAATGTGGGGGAACTATACTGCACCTAATGTGGGGAACTATACGGCAATTAATGTAGGGGGAACTGTACTGCACCTAATGTGGGGGAACTATACTGCACCTAATGTGGGGAACTATACTGCACCTAATGTGGAGGAACTGTACTGTACCTAATGTGGGGGAACAATACTGCACCTAATGCGGGGGACTATACTGCACCTAATGTGGGGAACTATACTGCACCTAATGTGGGGGAACTATACTGCACCTAATGTGGGGAACTATACTGCACCTAATGTGGAGAACTATACTGCACCTAATGTGGGGAACTATACTGCACCTAATGTGGAGAACTATACTGCACCTAATGTGGGGAACTATACTGCACCTAATGTGGAGAGCTATACTGCACCTAATGTGGGGAACTGTGCTGCACCTAATGTGGAGAGCTATATTGCACCTAATGTGGGGGAACTATACTGCATCTTATTAAGGGGGACAGGGGACTGGTGAAGGGGTAAATGGGACTGATTAAGGGGGCAGGGGACTGATTAAATATATTTAAAAAAATATTTGTCTCAAAGATTTTTTTCCTCTTTGTGTACGTTTATGGGGGGGGGGGGGGGGGGGGCACCACAAGGTTAGCTCACACAGGGTGCCTGAAAACATAAGGCCGGCCCTGCCAGGAATAAATGTAAGCCACTGATGAATAGAAAACCATGATATTACAGTGATCCCTCAACTTACAATGGCCTCAACATATAATTGTTTCAACATACATGGTCTTTTCTGGACCATTGTAAGTTGAAACCAGACTCCACATACAATAGCAATCTGGACAAAGACAGTCCAGATCTGTGAAACTTGTCAATGGCCGAGAGAACTGACCAATCAGAATGGGCAATTTACTGGTAAAACACCTGAATTACTGAAGCGTATCCACTGACTGATGTCTGGTAGCACCTCCTACAGTACAGAGAGGTACTACATGTTCTGTACTCTTTACCTGTATTACTGAAGTGCATGCACTGACTGATGTCTGGTAGCGCCCCCTACAGTACAGGGAGGTATTACATATTCTGTATACTTTACTTGTACAAGGGTTACCTGCTTCTTTGGACACCAGGTGAGGGCGACTCCATGTTACTTTTTGAGAACATTGCATGTACTGTACAGGACTCTGAAGAAGCTCCTGTCCTCTACATAGACCAATGTTTCCCAAGCAGGGTGTCCCCAGCAGTTGCAAAACTACAACTCTCAGCATGCTCGGACAGCCTTTGGCTGTCCGGGCATGCTGGGAGTTGTAGTTTTGCAACAGCTGGAGGCTCCCTGCTTGGGAAACACTGACATAGACAGTGATTTACAGCTCCCAGCAGATCTTTCTTACTTTTATATGTAAGGATTTGCTTCATATATATTAGTTATCTACTTATTTTTCTTTAATCCTCACTTTTTTTCTATTTTTTTGGATGACATTTTGGGGCTTTAGAACCAATTACCAGGTTTCCATAGAGTTATGGTCTCAACGTACAATGGTTTCAACATACAATGGTCCTCCTGGAACCAATTAATATTGTAACTTGAGGGACCACTGTATTAGGAAAGGAAACAAAAAAAATTAATCTAAAGGGTTGGGCATTAAAATAAAGCAAAACTTAATGATACATTTAGTTTTACAAAGGACAAAAAAAAATCAGAATGGTCCTAGATCTATTGGATCAGTAGAAAAAAAAACTCTGTAGGAAATATCTTTGGGGAAGATTTATCAAAACCTGTGGCAGAGGAAGAGTGGAGCAGTTGCCCATAGCAACCAATGAGATCGCTTCTTTCATTTTTTAAAAGGCCTGGGGAAAATGAAAGAAGCAATCTGATTGGTTGATATGGCAACTCCACCACTTAGAGATGAGCGAACTTACAGTAAATTCGATACTTCACGAACTTCTCGGCTCGGCAGTTGATGATTTATCCTGCATAAATGAGTTCAGCTTTCCGGTTCTCCGGTGGGCTGGAAAAGGTGGATACAGTCCTAGGAAAGAATCTCCAGCCCACCGGAGCACCTGAAAGCTGAACTAATTTATGCAGGATAAGTCATCAACTGCCGAGCCGAGAAGTTCGTGACGAATCAAATTTACTGTAAGTTCGCTCATCTCTAGCACCACTCTTCCTCTAGACAGGTTTTGATAAATCTCCCCCTTTATGTTTATAAACATGTCTGTCCTACCAAACATGGCTCTCAACCATAACATGACTACCAATGTAAAGGCTAGGAGCTATGACAGCAATATGAACATAGCTTAGCATCAGGCACACTTGTTTGTCAGATATCAATAATATTGTGACTTTACAATTTATTCTAATATGAAATATGAAAATGTATCTCTGTTGTTTGTTTATTGAGTCTGATGGAAAGATAATCTCAATTTAGTTATATTATTATGGTTATTTAAATGCTATAACATTTTTGTGTGTGTACAGATGTTCCAATGTGGGTGAAGATAAACGTAATTTCATGGGTTATTCTGAAGATTTAAAAAAAACTGTTTCTAAATGAACTGGTGCCAGAAAGTTAAACAGATTTGTAAATTACTATAATTTAAAAATCTTCATCCTTGCAGTACTTATCAGCTGCTGGATGCTCCAGAGGAAGTTGTGTAGTTCTTTCCGGTCTGACCACTGTGCTCTCTGCTGACACCTCTATCTGTGTCAGGAACTGTCCAGAGTAGAAGTAAAACAGTTTAAAAACACACTCATTAACCCATTCCTTAGTCAAATTTAAAATCACCCTCTTTTTTCCCAAATTCCATATAAAAAATATATACATAAACATAATAAAAATAAACATATGTGGTATCACCGCGTGCGTATATGTCTGAACTATAAAAATATATCATTAATTAAACTGCACGGTCAATGGCATATGTGCAAAAAAATTCCAAAGTCCATAAATAGCGTATTTTTGGTCCCTTTTTATACCATAAAAAATTTATAAAAAGCGTTCAAAAAGTCCGATCAAAACAAAAATGATACAGATTAAAACTTCAGATCACAGCACAAAATATGAGCCCTCACATAGCCACACACACGGAAAAATAAAAAAGTTATAGGGGTCAGAAGAGGACAATTTTAAATTTATTCATTTTCGTGCATGTAGTTATGATTTTTTCCAAAAGTACGACAAAATCAAACCTATAAAAGTAGGGTATCATTTTAATTATATGGACCTACAGAATAAAGTGAAGGTGTCATTTTTGCTGAAAAATGTACTGCATAGAAACAGAAGCCCCCAAAAGTTACAAAATGGCGTTTTTTCCTCAATTTTGTCGCACAATGATTTTGGGGTAAAATTACTGATGTCATTACAAAGTAGCATTGGTGGTTCAAAAAAAAGGCCATCATATGGATTTTTAGATGCAAAATTTAAAGAGTTATGATTTTAAAAAGGTAAGAGGAAAAAACAAAGTGCAAAAACAGGAAAACGCTTTGTCCTTAAGGGGTTAAAAAGCAAAGACAATTACAGCCTAATAAGCTTAATGATTCTGCCATTTTTTCAGCAATCATTAATCATCTCAGTACTTGCACTATGACATATCAATGTTTTTTTTTTTTTTTATGACATGTACACTGTCAATCAAATTATTTAAAGGTTGGGAATTGCTGGTAGGGTTGTTACTATGGGATGTGCCGAGATTAATTCTATAAATAGGTATATCTATCTATCTATATATATATATATATATATATATATATATATATATATATTGTCTTAACCCCTATAAATTGTTACAAATAAGAAAAATATGGGTAGAGCACTAACCGCTTCAATGTCTACTTATGTTTCATTCCTTGGTGGAGACAGCGGGATGACCAAAATGGGCGTTGGTGGGCGCTCAGAGGCTACGACCATTTCATGCATGATGATGCACTTCTTCTGGCCTCATTACGCATGAAACAGTCATAGCATTTGAGCGCCCAACCAACGCCCATTTTGGTCATCCCGCTGTCTCCACCAAGGAATGAAACATAAGTAGACATTTATGCGGTCAGTGCTCTCCCCATATTCTTCTTATTTGTAATAATTTATATTTACTTGTGCTTGAGGGGATCTGAGAACCCACTGTGTCCATTATACATAGTGTTGTCCCAGCCACGGCTCCGCTCTATGCGGTTTTTGATCTACTGAGTCCTGATTAGATGTAGTACCCTGCTCTTTACCTTTTATTATGTGTGTATGTGTATATAGAGTATATATGACAGAAGATTATCGGTGTACTCTCTCAAGAGACTGGAATATCAATATTACAATAAATATTTATATATACTTTTCTTTTTTCTTTTCCTGTTAAGAAGAGTAGGAGACTTCTAAAGGTTCTTCATTGGTGCCCAGAAGATCCATGTTGCATCTCCGGCCATTGAATCAGTCTAGAACAGTGGTCTCCAAACTGTAGACCTCCAGATGTTGCTGGGAGCAGGGGCGTACCTAGAGCATTTGGCACCCGGGGCGGACCCTTTGTTTGGCGCCCACCACACACATGCACCCCTCTTAATTACACCCCCTCCCTCCCCTCCCCCCAGGGGCGGACTGACAACACTCGGGGCCCCCTGACAAAAAAAAAACGCAAGGGCCCCTGCTAGGCTCTGCAGCTCGTCAATCTTCTGCCACGCTCCTATTCCACCCAAATCCCACACACAATAAATAAAAATGTATATATGTAAGAAACACTTTAACATAAGTAAATTTCCATGACCAATAATACCAGTATACAAGGAGTAAATATATACCACCACACAATAACTGCATAATACCGCCATAATGTACTGAATAAAACCACTATATACAGACCAGTATACTATACAGGATCTGTATACAATATAAGTGATTATATACAGGACCATATGGCGGTAGATATCAGCTGTACATAGGATGTGTATACCATATAAGTGATTACAGTTACATTTTTGGACTCACAATTACGTCTTTTCTGATCAGTGGCGTCCTCTTTCCTTTTCTTCTCTGTCCGGATAAGACATCTGCAGGAAAAACATGTCAGACTCTGCATATATTCAGTGCCCTCCCCTCCTCTACAATCTTCCCATCTATAGGCCCACAAACTGTAATAATGCCCTCCTTGGTGTCCTGCACAGTAAAAGGGCAGGTAGGTAGCCAGGAAACCCCCTTTTTCCCATAGGTAAATGCAGAGTTACACCCCCCCCCTCTTTCCCATAGCTATATGCATAGATATATGCAGAGTTAACCCCCCCTCTTTCCCATAGGTATATGCAGAGCTACCCCCCCCCCCCCTCTTTCCCATAGGCATATGCAGAGTTACACTATATACCTATGGGGAAGGGGGGGGTGTAGCTCTGCATATACATATGGGAAAGAGGGGGGGTGTAGCTCTGCATATACTTATGGGAAAGAGGGAGGGTAGCTCTGCATATACCTATGGGGAAGAGGGGGGGGTGTAGCTCTGCATATAGCTATACAGAGCTACACCCCACCCTCTATACATCTATATAATAATAAAATAATAAATCTAAAAAAAAGTGGTTCTGTTTCACAGTGATCTCACCAGCAGAATAGTGAGTACAGCTCTGGAGTATAATACAATACTCTGGGTCCTAAGGCAGTGTTTGCCAACCCAGGCGCCTCCAGCTATTGCAAAACTACAACTCCCAGCATGCCAAGACAGCCAAAGGCTGTCCGGGCATGCTGGCAGTTGTAGTGTTACAACAGCTGGAGGCTCCCTGGTTGGGAAACACTGGGTTAGGCCTTAAAGGGGTAGTCCAGTGGTGAAAAACGTATCCCCTATCCTAAGGATAGGGGATAAGTTTGAGATCGCGGTGGGTCCGACCGCTGGGGCCCCCTGCGATCTCTCTGTACGGGTCCTCGGCTCTCCGGCCAGATAGCGGGTGTCGACCTCCGCACGAAGCGGCGGCCGACACGCCCCCTCAATACATCTCTATGGTAGAGCCGGAGATTGCCGAAGGCAGCGCTTCGGCTCTGCCATAGAGTTGTATTGAGGGGGCGTGTCGGCCGCCGCTTCGTGCGGAGGTCGACACGCCCCCTTCCCGTGGGCTGTCGGGGCTCCGTACAGGAGATCGCAGGGGGCCCCAGCGGTCAGACCCCCCGCGATCTCAAACTTATCCCCTATCCTTAGGATAGGGGATAAGTTGTTCACCACTGGGTTCACCACTGGACTACTACTTTAAGGCAGTGTTTGCCAATCCGGGCACCTCCAGCTGTTGCAAAACTACAACTCCCAGCATGCCTAGTCAGCCAAATGCTCTCCGAGCATGCTGGCAGTTGTACTTTTGCAACAGCTGGAGGCTCCCTGGTTGGGAAACACTGGGTTAGGCCTTAAGGCAGTGTTTGCCAACCCAGGCGCCTCCAGCTATTGCAAAACTACAACTCCCAGCATGCCTAGACAGCCAAAGGCTCTCCGGGCATGCTGGCAGTTGTAGTGTTGCAACAGCTGGAGGCTCCCTGGTTGGGAAACACTGGGTTAGGCCTTAAGGCAGTGTTTGCCAACCCAGGCGCCTCCAGCTGTTGCAAAACTACAACTCCCAGCATGCCTAGACAGCGAAAGGCTCTCCGAGCATGCTGGCAGTTGTACTTTTGCAACAGCTGGAGGCTCCCTGGTTGGGAAACACTGGGTTAGGCCTTAAGGCAGTGTTTGCCAACCCAGGCGCCTCCAGCTATTGCAAAAATACAACTCCCAGCATGCCTAGACAGCCAAAGGCTCTCCGGGCATGCTGGCAGTTGTAGTTTTGCAACAGCTGGAGGTACCCTGGTTGGGAAACACTGGCTTTCTCCCTAAGGCAGAGTTTACCAATCTGGGTGCCTCCAGCTGTTGCAAAACTACAACTCACAGCATGCCCGGACAGCCAAAGGAGTTGAAGGGGGGAGGTAGAAGAGGGGCAGGCAGGTGGGGGGGTTACCTATATGGTGGTGGGTGATGGGAGGGAGGCCATGCAGGTGGGGAGCTGGTTACCTGTACGGCCACAACAGTGGGAGGCTTGGCGCTGCAACATTCTGCTGGAGGGCGCATGCTCATCTCCAGCGTGCTCCTCTCTGCCGGCACCACGTCTCACGCGTCATCACTAACGTGATGACGCTTCTCCTAGGCAGCCACAGCGGTTCTGTAGGGCCGCAGGCTGCCTGGGAGGTAAGGAAAGGGGGGGGGGTGTTTGCGGGCGGCAAACAGCGCGGGCGGCGGCAAAGTGTTTTAAAAAAAAAAAACTTACATTTTGCGGCGGCGGGTCAGTCCGCCCCTGGCACCCCCCTTGAGAGTGGCACCCGGGCCGGGCCGCCCCCCGCGCCCCCCCCTAGGTATGCCACTGGCTGGGAGTCATAGTCTTGCAATAGCTGTAGGTCCACAGTTTGGAAACCACTAGAAGACAAGTGACACTGCTGTAAAATAAGTACATAATATATTTAAAATATCTGTTGGTATATAGATTTGCAGGGGGCTACATATTAATTTTATTTTGTAACATTTCTATTGTTGTATGTATGTATAGTAAAACAGTATACAATAAATAAAACTATAAAAGTGTACAAACCATGACCTTATCTATCCTATGAATATGGAATTTTCCATGCGCAGCAGAATGAAAAGCTACATAAAGAAGTGAGTATATCAGTCAGCACAGATACAGTATCCATTCATTTGAGTAGAATATTTCCCACATTGCTCCTTAGTTTCTTAATAAAAACCACAAATGTATTCTTTCATCATCTCCATCATTATAATACAGATCATTCAGTGCATTCTCAGAAATCTCTTATTAATGTATGAAGTAATGCTAATATAATATGAGGACAGTTTATGTGGGACAAATGCACAAATAATGTTGTAAATGTTGTGTTTAGACCTAGTATGTTAGTTCATCACTCCTCAACATTCTTTTATATAATAGAACATTTTATTTACATCTTGTGTTTTACTTAACCCCTTAAGGACGCAGCCCTTTTTCACCTTAAGGACTGATCCCTTTTTTGCAATTCTGACTACCGTCGCTTTACGCATTAATAACTCTAAAACGCTTTTACCGAATATTCTGAGAATGTTATTTCGTGACATATTCTACTTTATTTTGGTGGTAAATTTTCGTCGTTACTTGCATCCTTTTTTCGTGAAAAATCCCCAAATTTCATGAAAATTTAGAAAATTTTGCATTTTTCTAACTTTGAAGCTCTCTGCTTGTAAGGAAAATGGATATTCCAAATAAATCTTATTTTTCTTCACAGATACAATATGTCCACTTTATGTTGGCATCATAACATGGACATATTTTTACTTTTTGAAAAAATTAGAGAGCTTCAAAGTAGAGCATTTCATGAAAATTGCAATAACTGAAGGGACAGATGTTACAGAACTACAACTCCCAGCATGCCTAGGCAGTCTAGGCATGCTGAGAGTTGTAGTTTGGCAACATCTGGAGGGCTACCGTTTGGGCACCACTGTAACAGTGGTCTCCAAACTGTGACCCTCCAGATGTTACAAAACTACAACTGGGCATGCTGGGAGTTGAAGTTTGGCACCCACTAGGAGGGGCAGCAGTAAATATCGCTTACTGCCCCCTTACTTCCTCCCCCCCACCGCCGATTTCCTACCTGCGACGTAATCTCCGCTGTCTCTGCGATGATCTTCGGTCCCGACGCATCTTCTTTGTAGGTACCGGCCTCCATCTTCTCCCCCCGTACTGCTGGACATCCAGGGATGGGCAGAACAGGGGGGTTGCCATGGCAACTCAGTGTCCTGCGCTACCATTCGTCAGAATCAGTTCTGACCAATGGCAGGGAATAGGAGGAGATCGCAGCACTGCGACCTTGCTCCTATCCCTCAGGATAATCGGGGCTGTCACTGTCAGCTCCGATCATCCCTATTTTCCGGATGATCAGGTCACCAGAGACCCGATCAGCCCGGAATAGCAGAGAATCGCATGTCAGAATTGACATGCGATTTTCTGCAATCGCCGACATGGACGATGTGCCGGGATGCCTGCTGAATGATTTCAGCAGGCATCCCGGTCCGGTCCCCAACCGGCTAGCGGCGGGGACCGGAATTCCCACGGGTGTATGCATACGCCCCACGTCTTAAGGACTCAGGATGCAGGGTGTATGCATACGCCCGGCGTCCTTAAGAGGTTAACCCCTTCAGGACCAGGCCAATTTTGGCCTAAATGACCCTGCCCATTTTTCAGATCCGACCTGTCCCAATTCATGTTGTTATAACTTTGGGACACTTTAACTTATCAACGTGATTCTGAGATGTTTTTTTCGTGAAAAATGTTACTTAATGTTAGCGTAAAATTTTGGTCAATGCATTCTGCATTTTTGTGTGAAAAACTCCAAAATTCCGGAAAAAAAAAAAGATTAGCATTTTTCCGAATTCCAGGTTCTCTATTTTTAAGAAAGATAGCCATAAGACATAAATCAGTTGTTACTTTGCATACTATATGTCTACTTTCTGTTGGCATAATTTGTTAAATGTTGTTTTACTTTTTTTAGGACATTATGGGGTTAAGAAGTTTTTCCAAAATTATAGAAAAAATGTCAAAATCAGATCTTTTTAGGGACCAGTACAGTTCTGAAGTAGATTTGAGGGGCCTTTATGTAAGAACCCCCTATAAATCACCCCATTATAAAAACTGCACCCCACAACGTAATCAAAGTGACATTTTGGAAGTTTATTAACCTTATAGGTGTTTCACAGAAATTAGAGCAAAGTGGAAGTGGAATTAAAACATTGTATTTATTTGTTTTGCAAATATGCCATTTTGCTCAATTTTTTCTGCAACAGAGCTGTATTCATGCAGTATAAATTACACATTATTTTTAGTCCGCCATTTGGTATGATTATGGCAATACCTAATTTATATATTTTTTATGTTTTATCCCATTTACATCACAAAAATAATTTTTTTGTAAAAAAGCTGTAACTTTTAAATTTTTTTTTTTTTTTTACCAATGGAGCTGTGTGAAGGCTTATTTTTTGTGGGATAAGTAGCAGTTTTGAATAGTACTATTTTGGGGTATGTCTGACATTTTTATCACTTTTTATTAAATTCTTTTGTGAGGGAGGATTACCAAAAACAAGTCATTTTGGCAAGATTATTATTATTTTTTTTACAGTGTTCACCTTGCAGTATCAATGACATGGTCATTTTATTCTGAAGGTAAGTACGATTATGGCAATACCTCATTTATGTACTTTGTTTGATGGTTTATTACTTTTACACTATAAAAACTATTTTTGATTTAAAAAAAATCTTGTTAGTGCATCGCTATTTTATGAGAGCTGTAGTTTTTTTTTTTTTTTTATACCGACAATGTTATGTTATGTCAAATTTTTTCCGAGAGGAGTTGACATTTTTAGTGATGCCATTTTGGGGTACATGGGACATTTTGATCACTTTTTATTTTAGTTTTACAGAGGCGGCATTGATATAAAGCCATAAATTTGACTGGGTTTTTAATTAAAAAAATGTAATGCTGTTCATCATGCGGGTTAAATAATGTCATAGTTTTATTGCTTGGGTTGTTATGGATGCGGCGATACTAAATTTGTACCGCCAAGTAATTACTGGACCTTCGGAGGTCTCTGGTTGCCATGGCTATCCTTTGGATAGGGGATAAGATGTGTAAGCACCGGAGAACCCCTTTAAACTACAAATCCCATAATTTATTGTTAGTAAGTGTGAGGTCACTTTTCTCCCTCCCACACATCATCCACTCCACCCATTGAAACACACATCTCTTCAGTGCAATAGACCAGTGTTTTCTGACCAGGGCACCTCCAGCTGTTGCAAAACTACAATTCTTGTCCCTCCTGTCCAGTGGTCCCTCCACCCATTGAAGCAAGGACAGCAAGAACACCTGACTAGTGATGTAATGTCTCAAGCCGCATTGAAGTCTGGGTAAACCGGAGATGCCAGTCATTTTGTATGCTATTAAAAATAAACTTTGGGGCAAAGATCACAATAAATTGCAAGACCACCATGAAACACAGGTAGAGACACAATAATATGAACTGCACTAAATTCAAATCCACGGAAAACCCCTTTAAGCATTGCACTAGGATTGAAATTACTTCCGTAAAATTTGGAAAGGTATTTTTTTTTTCTCCTCTAAAAGGAAAAGGAGCAATTTGGTGATGAACAATGTTTTCCTTTTTCAGTACAAGGGAGCACCCTGTAACAAGTGATAACTAAGTAGCTCTGTGAAAAAAAAACATTGAAATGGTGGGTCCATGGCCTTTAATTGGGAGTATTTATTATAATCAGGGCTGTTTTAATAATAGGAGGAGTTGGTACACTTTAGGGCACACATTAAGTTGAAAACTAAGGTAGAGAAGGGAACAATCTGTTCCCTGTCCCACCTAAAGGGAGGGAGTTGACAATCAACAGTGGCCACTTTACACTGGGATCCAGGGCACACTGTTCTGCCCAGCACTGAAGGTGAAGGACCAGAAGCTCTGCAGGTTTTGAGATGAGTAACATGTTTTTTCTTTTCTTTTACCAAAGGCAGCACTTTTAGGAGGTGAGGGGCAGGAAGGGGTCTCCCTAATGTAAGGGGATATCAGTCTAGCTGGAGGAGGGGGGTGGGTCTGCCTGTCAGCCTAATGTTTGGGAGGTCTGCCTATCTGCCTGATATAGGGGGGGGGTTGCCTAATAGGGGGTCTGTCTGCTTAACGGGAGGAGATTTTGGCAAAATTAGGAACAATGAGCTCTACCTAACTAATGTGAGGGATTATTTGGAGCAAAGGGACTAATAATGGGGCTTTGCCTGTTTGGCCAATGAACTACCTACCTACTATATAGAGGCACAAAGATGGACATAAAATGTATGCAGCAACAACATTTGAAGGCACTATTAATGTAGGAGCACCCAGAGGGTGGGTAATATTTCCATTTGAGCCACTATAGATGGGGTGTTTGTATAGATGTGCTGAGGGAGTTAGAAAAGTGAGGAGCCTTAGATGTTTGTCTAACAATTTTGCAGAAACAAGTCATGGCTGGAAGAAGTCATCATGGTAGTCTAGGCCAGATGAGAAGGAAAAGGAAAGAGAACAATTCCGAGCAGAAAAGATGTCACGTGTGAGTTCATGTAAAAACGTGCATTTAAACAATGCTAATCATTAGTGTCAGTGAAGTTTTTGAGATTTGTCTGTGAGTGGCCAGGAATATATACATACAGTGGTCCCTCAACTTACAATATTTTAATATACAATGTACAATGGTCTTTTTTGGACCATTGTAACTTGAAACCAGACTTAACATATAATGCTACGGACAGTCCAGATCTGTGAAACGTGTCAATGGCTGGAAGAACCGATCAATTAGAATGGGCATTTTACTGGTAAAACACCTGTATTACTGAAGTGCATGCACTGACTGGTGTCTGGTAGCGCCTTTCTACAGTACAGGGAGGTACTACATGTTATGTACTACTCTTTACCTGTGTCAGGGTAAGCTGCACCTTTGGACACCAGGTCTTCTACATAGACATGAGTTACAGCTTCCTGAACCAAAAAGTCTCTACTACAGTAAACCAGCAATGTTATATACATTGCTGGCTTACTGTATCTGCTTACTGCCACAGGGGTTCCTGAGAAAGAGGGAGATGTGGGCAAAATGTTGGCTCTGCAAATCAGTGAGGGTTTACCAGGAGGCTCAGTATAAGCTGGGCACAACAGCTGTATAGCCACAGGACCAACTCAGAAACAGAGCTGATGTCCACAGAGCTGATGTCTGCTCCCCTCCCTTCCCTCCAATCTGATTTGACTGTATAGCACTTCGTATTTACGAATAAACACGGATTTGAAAACCTCCATGCTGTGTCATGTGGTGAGTGCAACAATAATTTTTCTATTACCTGTGTCCAACTCAGAATGTGCACCACAAGCTGATGCATGTTCTGCTCTGTCCATGTTAGGAACTTGCTCTGTCCATGTCAGGAACTGTCCAGAGCAGGAGAGGTTTGCTATGGAGATTTTCTCCTTCTCTGGACAGTTCAGCAGAGGTGTCAGAGGACAGAGGTGTCAGCAGAGAGCACTGTGGTCAGACAGAAAAGAACTTCAAAATGAAAAGAACTTCCTTTGTAGTATACAGCAGCTGATTAATACTGAAAGGATTAAGATTTTTAAATAGAAGTAATTTACAAATCTGTTTGACTTTCTGGCACCAGTTTAAGAGAAGAGCCCTGGCTCTTATACAGTAAACTGTTCACAGAATGGCCATTACATCACCATTTTACTACAAAATACTTTATGTAATAATGCACTAATGTCTTAAATACTGCATCCAAATAAATTAGAATTTGAGGGAGGCCAACTCATAGAAACCTTGCACTGGGCCCACCAATGTGTAAAAACAACCTGACTATAATATCAAATGTTTTCTTAGCTATTCTACATGATTTACAAACCCAATTTCATCATAGTCAAAACCATTAATCTGCCTTGTTTGTATTGTGCACTATGAAAACTAAAACAATGACTGTTAATGTAAACCCCTCTTCTTGATTTATTATGTAAATGCAATTTATTTTTGTATATATATGTGTAAAAGAAATGGAATTTTGCCCAGTCTCTGTTTGTTATAATGTACTTCCGGTTCCCAGATGCCTTTTTCAATGTGTTCCTGATGTTAGCTTACTATTAGTACTCTGCTACTTGAGCTTCTCATGTGGCAAGAGAATGTGCTTGTGCAGTAGTTAGAACGTAATAGGATGGTTAAATCGCGTAAAGGCATGTGTATCCTGGGGTTAAGAAGAAAAAACCATGGTTAGTGCAGCGGTGCTGTAAGTGATAGGGAAAGGTATGTTCCAAGGGTTTATATCACTTAGACAATTCTTGTCCGTAAGCCCTATTAGGGCATATGGATGTCATTGAGAAGGGCCCATACCTATTACAGTTAAAAACTTTTAACAAAAAACAGCTGCTCCCCGGGCCAGCTTTAATGTCATGAGGAGACAAGCCCTTTTAAGTGACTCTCCAGTATTCCCTTTACTTAGGCTCATTTCCCGCAGTACATGTAGCATATATGTATGGCAATTACCTGATAATTTCCTTCTTCCCTTATGTCCTGGTGCTTTAGTAGTTTATGTGAACTACAAAGTATACCCTGTACTGTGTGCATTGATGCTCACTTAATTCACTGTATTGGACGCTCTGACACCTGGCCCAGTTATTATACTCTATAACAAGTACTTATGAACATAGTAATGTGTGCATCACCACTCACCAAAGTGCTGTACCTTACAGGAGCAAGGAGTCCAGCGATAGACAGGAGTCGCTGTTACTTTACCTACTTTCCATGGCATGCTATGCCAATAGCATACCAATCCACAGAAACAGAGTAGCTACATCCATCTGTACCTTAGACTCTTTATAGGCACTGTAGTTAAAGAAGCACATATCATGCACACTTACCATCGCTAGTCATGCTGTTCCATTTGTTTTATTCCAGTGCTGCTGCATGCGTTTTATTATTACAACTTGGTCATGTCAAGTCTATTACTATTAATTGGTCAAGTCTGGCCCACAAAAAACAGTATGCTTAAATAGGTACTCTGCCCATAGACATTTTATTCCCTATCAAAATCATAGGGGATAAGATATCTCAATGCGCAATCTCCAGCCTGAACATTTAAGTTTAGAATGCCGGTTTTAGGCGGCCGTGGTCGTGACGTCATGCCACCTATGTCTATGGAAGAAGGTGTGATGACTATGAATTGAGGGGGTGGGGCATGACATCACAAAACCAGCGGTCTGGACCCCCTGCTATCAGACATCTTATCCCTTATCCATTGGATAGGGGATAAGATGTCTACGTGGGGGAGTACCCCTTTAATGTGTCAGAACAGGATGTCAGTCCTGGCTCTGATTTTCTGTGAACTACAGGATGACATAATTACCTACCAGATCCCCTCCTGCTAGCTCTTCCATCCCTCCTCACCCCTCCCAGCTCCATCTGCTATCTTTATGGGATCAGGAGAAATAGCAGTTATACAGTGGGGATCAAAAGTTTGGGCACCCCAGGTAAAAAAATAATATTAATGTGCATAAAGAAGCCAAGGAAAGATGGAAAAATCTCCAAAAAGCATCAAATTACAGATTAGACATCCTTATAATATGTCAACAAAAGTTAGATTTTATTTCCATCATTTACACTTTCAAAATATACAGAAAACAAAAAAATGGTGTCGAAAAAAGTTTGGGCACCCTGCAAAGTTAATATCTTGTACTGCCCCCTTTGGCAAGTATCACAGCTTGTAAACGCTTTTTGTAGCCAGTCAAGAGTCTATCAATTCTTGTTTGAAACAAAGGACAGACAGTGCTCCATTGTGTGATACCGTTGTTGCACAGATTTCACTTGAGCATAATTAGCATTTACCGCAGCAGGTTACACTCAACCAAGTGCAACAATGGAAAAAGGCATAGATAGTAAGGCGTCTGCAGCTGCTCAACGTCCAAATAAAATGTAACAAAGAATAGGATCTCCAACGTTCCGACGGTATTCGAAGCGCAAGACACACAAGTAAAGGGATCTGAGGTTTATTAACCCATGATGCAATGCGTTTCACAGATAGACTGCTTCATCAGGCAGTCTATCTGTGAAACGCGTTGCATCATGGGTGAATAAACCTCAGATCCCTGTACTTGTGTGTCCTGCGCTTTGAATCCCGTCGACATGTTGGAGGTCCTATTCTTTATTGCAATTCTTGTTTGAGGTATCTTTGCCCATTCTTACTTACAAAAGTCTTCCAGTTCTTTGAGATTTCTGGGCTGTCTGTCACGCCCTGCTCTTTTAAGGTCTATCCATAGATTTTCAATTATGTTGAGGTCAGGAGATTGTGAAGGCCATGGCAAAACCTTCAGTTTACGCCTCTTGATGTAATCCCCCGTGGATTTCAAGGTGTGTTTAGAATCATTATCCATTTGTAGAAGTCATCCTCTGTTTAAGTTCAGCTTTTTCACAGATGGCATCAAGTTAGCATCCAAAATTTTCTGAAATTTTATTGAATCCATTTTTCTTTCTACCCTTGAGATGTTCCCTGTGACACTGGCTGCAATACAACCCCAAAGCATGATTGATCCACCCCCATGCTTAACAGTTGGACAGAGGTTCTTTTCATTTAATTCTGTTCCCCTTCTTCTCCAAACGTACCTTTGTTCATTCCAGCCAAAAAGTTAAATTTTAACCTCATTGGTCCACAGAATTTGCTAAGTTCAAACGCTGATTTTTGTGGTGAGGATGTAGAAGAGGTTTTCTTCTGATGACTCTTCCATGAAGACCATATTTGTACAAGTATCTCTTTATAGTGGAATAGTGTACCACAACTCCAGTGTCTGCCAGATCTTTCTGGAGGGATTGTGCAGTCAAACGTGGGTTTTGAATTGTTTTTCTCACAATCCTGCGAGCTGTTCTGTCTGATATTTTTCTTGGTCTTCCAGATCTTGCTTTAACTTCCACTGTTCCTGATGACTGACATTTCTTAATTATGTTCCAAACAGAGGATATTGACATCTGAAAATGTTTTGCTACCTTCTTATAGCCTTCTCCAGCGTCAACTATTTTCAGTTTCAGATTTCTAGACAACTGCTTAGAAGAACCCATGGTGCTGATTGTTGGGGCAAGGTCAGATGAGTCTGGGCATTTAAAACCTTTGAGATTGACATCACCTGGTCTTCCCAGATGATGATTGAGAACAATCCATGACACTCGCAGGTCTCAGCTTCGCAAAGGAGGGTGCATGCTATAAATTCTGCAGGGTGCCCAAACGTTTGCAGATGCCATTTTTTTGTTTTCTGTTATTTTCAAAGTGTAAATGAAGGAAATAAAATCTTACTTTTGTTGACATATTATAAGAATGTTTAATCTGTATTTTGATGCCTTTTGGAGATTTTTCCATCTTTCCTTGGCTTCTTTATGCACATTAATACAAATTTTTACCTGGGGTGCCAAAACTTTTGATCTCCACTGTATCTCATTGCGCAATCTCCAGCCTGAACATTTATGTTTAGAATGTCAATTTTTGGCGGTCGTGGTCGTGACATCATGCTCCCTATGTCTATGGAAAAAGACGTGATGACTATGAATTGAGGGGGCGAGGCAAGACATCACAAAACCAGCGGTCTGGACCCCTTGTATCAGACACCTTATCCCCTATCGTTTGGATAGGAGATAAGATATCTATTTGGTGGAGTACCCCTTTAATGTGTCAGAACAGGATGTCAGTCCTGGCTCTGACTTTCTGTGAACTACAGGATGACATCATAACCTACTCTCACATCCCTCCTCACCCCTCCCAGCTCCATCTGCTATCTTTATGGGATCAGGAGAAATAGCAGTTATAATTATCTTGAGGTTGTGCTTTTGCTTTAATTTTCCAAACATAGTGGCAAAATTGGTGATATTTTATCGCCATTGTGCAAATTACAGTAAAAACGTTTCATTTTTACAGCCATTTTGGAAAATCCCAGCCAGCCAAAATGCTGTAAAAATGTGTGAACATGCAGCAAAAATGGAATGGGTGAGCAAAGCCTAAAGATTTCAACCCTTCAGAAACCACCATAACTGTGGTTATAAGTCAAATCTCCTTCGCCTCATAGCAATATTTCGCAAAAAAATGCACTTTGAATAACAAAACGCACCGAAACTGCATAGTGTGAACTGACCTCAACCCACTTTTGAGTCTATTGAGTTCACTTGGCTGAACTCCAGCACTAGCAGCCTTATTGGATAAGCAACTACAGAAATAAAACACTGCTTTCATGTTATGGGAATGTACAGTTGTATATAATGTCAACACTAGATTTTGTATGTTAGATTTTATTATAATTATTACAATATTCAGGTATATAATTTAGAACATTGTCAGCAGAAAAGTAGACTAGTGACCATAAATCAAACCCAATAAAACCATTATCCTTAAAACAGGCTAAATAGCCAAGTCTCTATACACTAAACTGTATATTTAAATCCTGTCAGTTAATTGTTTGACACTTAAACACTGCATTTTCCTCCTATATTTGGGGTCTGTTTTAAATTTTCTATGAACTGCTTTACCCTTCATATACTAGGAAAACAAATACATCTGGCAAATTGACTGCAATTGTCAGACCTCTGTAAATTTTACAATTTAGCTTTTCATTGGCTTTAAGGGAAACAATTTAGCTTGTTTTCTTTGTAATTCATTCAATGCACACAGTAACATTTTATTGTTACTTATAATTTAACTGTGAGGTTTAATGTATTTTTATACTGTACTGAAATAAATCGTATTCCCTGTGTTTCTCAGAAAGTACAAAGCAATATTTTTTATGGTAAACATGATGAGTTTATTACGGTTTATAGGCAATGTGTGTGCAATAATCTAATTGGGGATTAATGCATTTCATGTTCATGTTTCTTTCCTAGGCTTTTGGGAATTTTCCTTTCCATTTAACAATATTATAGCTGGAGTAACACGTTTATCTTGCTGTTTTATAATAATAACTACAATGAATGATGTACTAAAATAGATGCTGTAGACACAAGGCCTGGGATACTTGACAACTTACTGACCCACACAAATTGTGGTTAAAATGTAGGACCATTGTCACATGACCACAATTGTTTCACACGGCAAGAAAAAAATACCTGCACGTGACATAACTGGAGGGATTTTAGTTATCTCCCAGTTTGATACCGAAACAAACCTAATAACCTCCCCCCCCCCCCCCACACACACACACATACCCCTAAATGCTCCAACCATCCCTTCTCCCCATAAATACAAGGACACCAAGAGTGATGAAGATGCGCTTCTCAGCCCGTTTTTTTTACACCATTATGAATAAAATACTATAAATAATTTATATAACATTATTACCATTATTACCAGATTTACATAACATGACCATAAATGACAAAAAGGGTCGAAACAGCCTCGGCATGTTAACAAACAACAAAAAACGTGGTCTCAAATGGCTGGAAGTGCTCAACCCCAAATGCGGTTGTGCATTTATACTGGGGGAGCAGATCCTGCCCTTGTAGTCCGTTGCTAGGGGCGATCCCCAGCATAAAAATGCATACAATGGAGGATGCCTGCAGTGGACTACAAGTGCCACAATAGAATCCTACACCAGATAAACGGTGTGGATATGTAACAATTAGAATACAATACAAGAATATGGGTGCACTACTGTGGTAGATGTAAACAATACATTGGCTATCCCTCAACACTGATGTTAAAATTGAGACATTCGCTAGTATATCCTTATATGAAGGACACACCAGAGCCCGCACACCAACGCCAAGGTTTCTCAATTTGGTGCGAGACCTAACGCTAGTCCTACCTGTGCTTGATAAACAGAACAGGGGCCAGTGGGCAATTACGGCAGCATTCGGCTGGCTCACAACTTCCTTCCAGATACCCTCCAGTGTTACTACGCACACATACAATGGGAGGAGGGAGGCAAGCTGCAAGCCCCACCTGAGTTGGCTATTATGGGTGCCTGGCCTCACAGGTGCTACCTTAATGCTGCCTGGTAGATATTCAAGGCGCATTAATGTTGGAGTTTACACACCTCCAAATTTAAAATTTAAACAAACAACAAAAAACGTGGTCTCAAATGGCTGGAAGTGCTCAACCCCAAATGCGGTTGTGCATTTATACTGGGGGAGCAGATCCTGCCCTTGTAGTCCGTTGCTAGGGGCGATCCCCAGCATAAAAATGCATACAATGGAGGATGCCTGCAGCGGACTACAAGTGCCACAATAGAATCCTACACCAGATAAACGGTGTGGATATGTAACAATTAGAATACAATACAAGAATATGGGTGCACTACTGTGGTAGATGTAAACAATACAACCTCGCACCAAATTGAGAAACCTTGGCGTTGGTGTGCGGGCTCTGGTGTGTCCTTCATATAAGGATATACTAGCGAATGTCTCAATTTTAACATCAGTGTTGAGGGATAGCCAATGTATTGTTTACATCTACCACAGTAGTGCACCCATATTCTTGTATTGTAGCCTCGGCATGTACCAGCCAACTGCCCGGCTATTGAGGAACTTTTGACTGCCCCTGAAAAGGCTGAGACACACCCTGCAGAACTGCCGTCAGGCGCATCCACAAACTAATATATTCGTGGTAACATCGCAGAGAAGGACACACCGCCTTAGGTTGAAACCAAGCATTTCCCCCGTATAGGCAATACACCTCCTCCACCGGGTCAAAGTAACAAACTAGAGATGAACAATGTTCTGGAGCCCTCTCCCCAATCACACTAGCCAAAATGGAAAACGCCTGTGTCCAATTAGAAAAAAAGCACAGAAACGATACTGGTGCCTTTTCTCCTTCTCCTTCTTACCCTCATCGGCTTCTTACAATTTAAAATTTTCCAAAGGAACTAAGGAAAAATATCGACATATTCTTCTTTCCAAATTTGTTTTAAGAACAAACATATACCTCCCATTTCGCTGCATTCGCCAAGCACATCCTTAGGAGCTGCAAAAGGTACAACAGAACAACCACCCTCCCAAACTCCCACCGCCAGCTCAACTGCAGAACTCGGAGCTGGTGATCCAACGGAGACCACCCCCCACACTTACCATGTCCAAAAAACCACCAACTGCAACAGCAAATCTTGCACAGAAGCATTTCCCCCCCACCCCCACACACCCTGCAAAATGCACTTACCAGACTGACCTGATACCTGAAACCTGACCCAGCAGCCACGAGCCCTGCATCTGCTCCCGGAAACTGCCAGCTCCAGACCCCTGTGCTATAGAAGAGGAACCACCTGAGGAAACCGCTACACAAACACCTGGCACCAGAGGTTGACTGGACAAAATCCGGGTCACAGGAGAACATCTTCTTCCACTACAACATCCGATCCAAACAAGGGGGTGGGACTAAGATGCAACACTGCAGAGGGAGTATTCAGTCCAGCATCTTCCATGGCACACAGCACACGCCTGCTCCAAGAATGCTCCTGCACCCGCGAGTCAGAAGCATCAGAGGACAAGTGCTCAGTGGGGGCCACCCCAGCAGAAGGCTCTACTGTGGTCCTTGCCAAACTCCTGCACCGATCCACTGCAGGTGATGTGACCACAGAAAAGGTCCCGCTGCTCCTTCAGGAGGGAGGCGGGGTGCTGAAAGGCACCCTCGCCCCAGCTGCAACACCAACGCAGGACATTGGATGACTCAAGGAAACCAGTGGCTCAGGAGGAGGCTGCCGCAGGCTCCTGAGGGTCCCAGCAAGGGCTCCACACCCAGCACAGGGAGCAGCATCAGGACTAAGACGCTCCAGAGGCCAAGAATGTTGCGCCCTCTACCGCTAGCCAGAAGGTGGGTCTGCTACCACCACACTGTGGCTCCCCAACAGCTGCTAGACTTGATCCTGGAGCCAGGCCTCTCCATGGACAGCTGCCTTAGACTAGATCAACCGGAGAAGATCTTCCACTTCAAACATGACGGTAAGCATGTACTTTCTTCCCTACTTTCCCACTACTGGCTGACTCATCCCCTATGCCCCCTTACATACCCCCTATTATCCCCTCCCCCTCCCCCACCCCTCAGTAAACATCCTGCCTGCAGAAAAAAACATCTCCTCTTAAAGAGACAGTGCCCCCTAAATAAGCCAACCCATTTATACTCCTTGCCCTAACCTTAGTATGCAAACCAAAAAATATATATATATGTGGGACAAAATAATAACAAAGTCCTTTATGAGGCTTACAATTTTACACAGTACATTAAAAAAAGCACATTATCTGATTACAATTATACCCAATTTATACAGGTTTCGTTTCATTTTAAAAATGATAACTATTTGTAAGAAAATTTGGCTTAAAATTGTCCTTATCTGACCCCTATAACTCTTTTTTTTTTTCCATATACAGGGCTCATTGATTGTCTGTAGTTTTTTTTTGTATCACTTCTGTTTTAAAATGCATACTGCACAGATCTCCTGTTCATTTTAGTTCTGCTCTCTCCCTTGTAGATGTGATATCATGTCACTTTCAGAGCTGTGTCCCTACTCCCCTCTCTCCTCCTGTCTGTTTAGGGAAAGACCATTAATCTGAAGGGAAGCCTATATTACTGCTCATTAGATTTAAAGGCAAAAGGGAGCCTTTCCCAGTCACAGTAGTTTCCATCAGGACATGTTCACTGCTGTTACATCTAAAAAAGGTTTCCTGCTGTCTTAAAATCTAATGAGCAATAATTTGAGCTCCCCCTCTTTACATTACTGGTCTCTCATTGAGCAGGAGGGAAGGAGGGAGGAGGAAGGGAGCTCTGCTTTCAAAGAGTGTGATGGGAAATCACAGATGTAGGACAGACAGCTTAGATGATCATGAAATATCTGTGCACTATGGCCAATAACATGAAATCAGTAAGTTGCTTTATTATACATTTTGACACCGTACAGTACTTCTGCTGAACAATCCCTTTAATGTTTACTCATCAAATATTAGTACCTTACAATATACTGCATTTAGTACTATGTTCAGCCTGTGGAATGTATTTGTATTTATACTAGCACTTTGGCATATACACTACAGATTTCTTACTGGTGCTTGCAATATGTACTAGAGCTTTCATTAAGGTTTCTTTGAGTCTCCTGGAACTTGCTTTATGTTTGTTCTATATAGCACCTGTGTAATGTTCATTGGCCAACATTTACATAATACCTTATATAATTGCTTATTCTGATTTTGCCGAACTCATGTATTGGTACATTAGAATAGATGTACTGTTTGTATATTGTGTTTCTGTTCTACATTGATTATTTTGGTTTTTAGAGACTGCACATTTTTCCTACACAGTATATGAATTGGTATGTGTTTACTCTTTAATAGCAGATTAAGGTATTCATGCCCCTACTTAAGATTACATTTAGTCTGGGGCCTGTTGTAGTTGATACACAGGTATGAGCTCCCATTCAGTCATCTGCGTTACTTATCTGGAAAGCTTTGAGATATGTGTGAACAGTTGTTAATTTGGAGTAATTTACAAAAATGTGCTACTCGGAGGAAATTGCTTGCTTGGGTGACAAATCCTCACCTCTACAATCACAATAGCACCAGACTTCAGGTTAATACCATATCCACAACTATTACCTTGCAGCATACCTGCAGCTCCTGTCATATGCAGTTGGACTTTTCTTCATACCCCCTTAAATAAGCCCACACATGAAAAGTTTGTCCGGACCCATTTACAAACTGTTCCAGATGGGTAAAACTTAGTTGGCTTGTGCCACTCATGTCAGGTATCCATAGATATCAATAGGCACTCATGTCAGATATCCATTAACCTCTTAAGGACAAAGCACATTTTCACCTTAAAGGAGAACTCCAGAATAGGAAAATTACCCGTCATTGCCCGTAAAAAAATAAAGAGATACATACCTTCCTTCGCTCCCCCGGTGCCTCCGGTAACTTGGAGCGACCACCGGCAACCAGGAAGAGGATCACGGCGGAGACCGGAGCGGTCTCCGCAGCGATCCTCTTCCTGGTTGCCGGTGGTCGGCGAGTCATACTGCACTCAGTCAATCATCGGCTGCAGCGAAGTCACGACTCAGCCGGCGATAGGCTGAGCGGCAGTGGGACGTTTTCGGCCCCGGCAACAGGAGGCTTCGGGGAAGCGAAGGAAGGTATGTATATCTTTTTTTTTTTTTACTGCCAGGAGTATGACAGGCAATTTTCCTATTCCGGAGTTCTCCTTTTACTTTTCATTCTGATTCCGAGATAGTTTTTTCGTGACATATTCTACTTTATGAAAGTGGTAAATTTCCGTTGATACTTGCATAATTTCTTGGTGAAATATTTGATGAAAAATTTGAAAATGCTGCATTTTTTTTACTTTGAAACTCTCTACCTATAAGAAAAATAGAGAACCTAAATAAATTATATATTGATTTACATTTACAATATATCTACTTTATGTTTGCATCATAAAGTTGACATGTTTTTACTTTTGGAAGACATCAGAGGGCTTCAAAGTTCAGCAGCAATTCTCCAATTTTTCAGGGACCAGTTCAGTTTTGAAGTGAATTTGAGGGGCCTTCATATTAGAAATACCCCATAAATTACCCCATTATAAAAACTGCACCCCTCAATGTATTCAAAATGACTAGGAATGAGTGAATCGAATCTGCCAAATCCGAATTCGTTACAAATTTCAGGAAAAAATTGATTCATAACTAATGCGAATATCGGCATGATTCAATCATGCGAACCGCTTCATTAAACTCCATTTAGTGCGGTCCAGGCTCCAGGGCATCAAAAATGGCGGATCCAACATGGGAAAAGGAATCCTGGGAAGACTGGAACAAGAGTAGGCGGGATGACCCTGAATCACATGCAGCATGCAGCCTATCAGCAGCCAGTCACCCCTGTGATGTCACAGCCCTATATAATCGGCAGCAATATTGCGGCCAGTCACTTCAGCCTTTCATTGCAGAGATATAGATAGGGACAGACAGCACTGTGTGTTGGCCAGAAAAGCTTTTTTCCAGCAGTGATTCCCCTCCTAGTGACATCAGCTCTATTGCACAGAGGGACAGACAGCAATGTGTGTTGCACAGAAAAGCATTCTTACTGCAAAAATTCCCCTCCCAGTCACTACAGCTTTCTATGATAGAGAGGGACAGAGAGCAGTGTGTTGCACAGAACAGCAGCGATTCTACTCAAGCACAAATCCTGCCTAGAAGCACTGATAGGGAAGGGAGTGAGATTGGGAGAGAGTGCAATTTTAGGTGTAGTACAAGGCGACTGTGTGCTGCTGGTCTTGTACACAAATACTTTTTTAAGTGTACTGTAGTGCATTGTCCTCCCCTCATATGGTGGTATGCACTTACCACATACATACATCTGAGTGGTGTACTATTTGGTTCCTGTTAAAGTCTCAAGGGCCTAGACACTGTCACGATTCGGCTAGCTGGATGTGGATCCTCTGTGTCAGCGAGGGATTGGCGTGGACCGTGTCGGTGGACCGGTTCTAAGTTGCTACTGGTTTTCACCAGAGCCCACCGCAAAGCGGGATGGTCTTGCTGCGGCGGTAGCAACCAGGTCGTATCCACCGGCAACGGCTCAACCTCGCTGACTGCTGAGAAGGCGTGGGACAAAAGGACTAGACAGAGGCAAGGTCAGACGTAGCAGAAAGTCGGGGCAGGCGGCAAGGTTCGTAGTCAATGTGGATAGCAGAAGATCTGGAACACAGGCTTTGGACAACACTAAACGCTTTCACTGGCACAAGGCAACAAGATCCGGCCAGGAAGTGCAGGGGAAGTGAGGTAATATAGCCAGGGAGCAGGTGGAAGCTAATTAGGCTAATTGGGCCAGGCACCAATCATTGGTGCACTGGCCCTTTAAATCTTAGAGAGCTGGCGCACGCGCGCCCTAAGGAGCGGAGCCGTGTGCGCTAGGACATGACAGTCGGGGGCCGGGACAGGTGAGTGACTTGGGATGCGATTCGCGAGCGGGCGCGTCCCGCTATGCGAATCGCATCCCCGCCTGCAATTTCAGTGCAGCGCTCCCGGTCATCGGGGCGCTGCAGAGAGAGGAACGCCGTGAGCGCTCCAGGGAGGAGCAGGGACCCGGAGCGCTCGGCGTAACAGACACTGTGAAAGGCCAGGTAAAAGTACTCACGGGCTGGTGTACACAAATACTTTTTAAAGTGTACTGTAGCGCATTGTCCTCCCCTCATAAGTGCATACCACATATGTACATCTAAGTGATGTACTATTTTGTTCCTGTTAAAGTCTCAAGGGCCTAGATACTGTGAAAGGCCAGGCAAAAGTACACTCCTGCTGGTGTTGTAGACAAATACTTTTTTAAGCATAGTGGAGCGTATTGTACTCCCCTCATAGACGCACTAAGTATGTCAGGCAGAGAAGTGCCAGCATGTACACAGAGGAGTGGCAGAGGCCTAAATTCATCAGGCAGAGGTCGCAGCAGGCTAGGGGCGAGTGGCAGTAGGGGTCACAGTGAGAGGCCTGAGCTCCCGGTATCAGCTAGCGGTCATGTCTCGACCAGCAACCCATCTGCCGTCATCCACTTCATCACAAGTGACATCTGACAACCCCAGTCAACAGTCGGTAGGTTCCTCAGACACAACCCTCAGTTGGCATGGCCCGGGAGCAGTCCCTGTCCTCCCATTGCCTCTGTCCTATGCTGTTCCTTCCCCCACAGAAGAATCTTATGCTGTGGGTTCATCTCCACTATTTAGTGAGGACGATCTACTAGAGGACAATCAGCAGCTACTGCCGAGCCATGAAGTGGAGGAGACATATGCCGCTTCCTCTGCTAGGTGAGCAAGTAGTGATAAGGAGAGTGGCTGTCACGATTCGGCTGGCTGGAGGTGGATCCTCTGTGCCAGAGAGGGATTGGCGTGGACCGTGCTGGTGGACCGGTTCTAAGTTGCTACTGGTATTCACCAGAGCCCGCCGCAAAGCGGGATGGTCTTGCAGCGGCGGTAGCAACCAGGTCGTATCCACCAGCAACGGCTCAACCTCTCTGACTGCTGAAGATAGGCGCGGTACAAGGGAGAAGACAAGAGCAAGGTCGGACGTAGCAGAAGGTCAGGGCAGGCAGCAAGGATCGTAGTCAGGGGCAACGGCAGGAGGTCTGGAACACAGGCTAGGAACACACAAGGGAACGCTTTCACTGGCACAATGGCAACAAGATCCGGCGAGGGAGTGCAGGGGAAGTGAGGTATAAGTAGGGAGTGCACAGGTGAGAATACTGATTAGGCCTGCTGCGCCAATCAGTGGCGCAGCGGCCCTTTAAATGGCAGAGACCCGGCGCGCGCGCGCCCTAAGGAGCGGGGCCGCGCGCGCCGGGACAACACAGACGGGGAACGGGTCAGGTACGGGAGCCGAGATGCGCATCGCGAGCGGGCGCGTCCCGCATCGCGAATCGCATCCCGGCTGGGAGTAATATCGCAGCGCACCCGGTCAGCAGGTCTGACCGGGGCGCTGCGAATGAGAGAACGCTGCGAGCGCTCCGGGGAGGAGCGGGGACCCGGAGCGCTCGGCGTAACAGTACCCCCCCCCCCCCTTGGGTCTCCCCCTCTTTTTGGAGCCTGAGAACCTGAGGATAAGACTTTTGTCCAGGATGTTGTCCTCAGGTTCCCAGGATCTCTCCTCAGGGCCGCAATTCTCCCAGTCGACCAAGAAGAATCTTTTACCTCTGACCGTTTTGGATGCTAGAATCTCCTTCACAGAAAAGACGTCAGAAGATCCGGAAACTGGAGTGGGAGAAACAACTTTGGGAGAGAAGCGGTTAAGGATGAGTGGTTTAAGGAGAGAGACATGGAAGGCATTGGGAATATGGAGAGAAGGAGGAAGAAGGAGTTTGTAAGAGACAGGGTTGATCTGGCACTTGATTTTGAAAGGACCAAGATAGCGTGGTCCCAGTTTGTAACTGGGGACACGAAAGCGGACATATTTAGCGGAGAGCCATACCTTGTCTCCGGGAGCAAAAATGGGGGGAGTTCTTCTTTTTTTATCAGCAAATCTTTTCATCCGGGATGAAGCCTGTAAAAGAGAATTTTGGGTCTCTTTCCATATGGTGGAAAGATCACGAGTCACTTCATCCACAGCGGGCAAACCAGAGGGCAAGGGAGTAGGGAGGGGGGGAAGAGGGTGACGGCCGTACACCACGAAAAATGGGGACTTGGCAGAAGATTCGGAGACTCTGAAGTTGTATGAGAATTCGGCCCATGGTAGAAGATCTGCCCAGTCATCCTGGAGGGAGGAAACAAAATGCCGTAAATAGTCACCCAGGACCTGATTAACTCTTTCTACTTGCCCATTGGATTGGGGATGATAAGAAGAAGAGAAGTTTAATTTGATCTTGAGCTGTTTACAGAGGGCCCTCCAGAATTTAGACACGAATTGGACGCCTCTATCTGAGACGATATGCGTGGGCAAACCGTGAAGGCGAAAAATGTGTACAAAAAATTGCTTTGCCAACTGAGGCGCTGAAGGAAGACCAGGAAGAGGAATAAAATGTGCCATCTTGGAAAATCGATCAACGACCACCCAAACAACTGTGTTGCCACGGGAAGAGGGCAAGTCCGTAATAAAGTCCATACCAATCTGTGACCAAGGCTGTTCAGGAACAGGCAGAGGATGAAGGAGACCAGCAGGCTTCTGGCGAGGAGTCTTATCCCGGGCACAGACAGTACAGGCCCGCACGAAATCAATAACATCAGTCTCCAGAGTCGGCCACCAATAAAATCGAGAGATGAGTTGCAAGGATTTTTTGATGCCCACATGGCCTGCGAGGTGGGAGGAGTGTCCCCATTTGAGAATCCCGAGACGCTGGTGTGGAGAAACGAAGGTCTTCCCTGGAGGAGTTTGCCTGATGGAAGCTGGAGAAGTGGAGATCAGACAGTCCGGAGGAATGATGTGTTGCGGAGAGACCTCTACTTCAGAGGCATCAGAAGAACGAGAGAGGGCATCGGCCCTAATGTTCTTGTCAGCAGGGCGAAAATGGATTTCAAAGTTAAAACGGGCAAAGAACAACGACCACCTAGCCTGGCGAGGGTTCAGTCGTTGGGCAGACTGGAGGTAGGAGAGATTCTTGTGATCAGTGTATATGATAACTGGAAATTTTGATCCCTCCAGCAGGTGCCTCCATTCCTCAAGCGCCAATTTAATGGCCAGTAGTTCTCGATCCCTGATGGAATAGTTTCTCTCCGCCGGGGAGAAGGTCCTAGAAAAAAAACCACAAGTCACAGCATGCCCGGAAGAATTTTTTTGTAGAAGGACAGCTCCAGCTCCCACTGAGGAGGCATCTACCTCCAATAGGAAGGGTTTAGATGGGTCAGGTCTGGAGAGCACGGGAGCGGAAGAAAAGGCAGACTTGAGATGTTTAAATGCGTCTTCCGCTTGGGGGGACCAGGACTTGGGATTGGCATTTTTCTTGGTTAAAGCCACAATAGGAGCCACAATAGTGGAAAAGTGTGGAATAAACTGTCTGTAATAATTGGCGAACCCCAAAAAAACGTTGGATAGCACGGAGTCCGGAGGGGCGTGGCCAATCTAAGACGGCAGAGAGTTTATCTGGGTCCATTTGTAGTCCCTGGCCAGAGACCAAGTATCCTAGGAAAGGAAGAGATTGACATTCAAAGAGACATTTCTCCATTTTGGCATAAAGTTGATTGTCACGAAGTCTCTGAAGAACCATGCGGACATGCTGGCGGTGTTCTTCTAAGTTGGCAGAAAAAATCAGAATATCGTCCAGATAAACCACAACACAGGAATATAAGAGATCACGAAAAATTTCATTAACAAAGTCTTGGAAGACGGCAGGGGCGTTGCATAGGCCAAAGGGCATGACCAGATACTCAAAGTGTCCATCTCTGGTGTTAAATGCGGTCTTCCATTCGTCCCCCTCCCTGATGCGGATGAGATTATAAGCACCTCTTAAGTCCAGTTTGGTAAAGATGTGGGCACCTTGTAAGCGATCAAAGAGTTCCGAGATAAGAGGTAAGGGGTAGCGGTTTTTTACCGTGATTTTATTAAGTCCGCGGTAATCAATACAAGGACGTAGGGAGCCATCTTTTTTGGACACAAAAAAAAATCCAGCTCCGGCAGGAGAGGAGGACTTGCGGATAAACCCCTTTTTTAAATTCTCCTGGATGTACTCCGACATGGCAAGAGTCTCTGGAGCAGACAGAGGATAGATTCTGCCCCGGGGTGGGGTAGTACCCGGGAGGATGTCAATAGGACAGTCATAAGGCCTGTGAGGAGGCAAAGTCTCAGCTTGCTTTTTGCAAAAAACGTCAGAATAGTCCATATAAGCCTTAGGAAGACCGGATACAGGGGGAACCACAGGGTCACGGCAAGGAGTACTGGGCACCGATTTAAGACAGTCCTTGTGACAAGAAGCACCACAGTTCTTGATTTCTCCTGTGGACCAATCAAGGGTTGGGGAATGGCGTTGAAGCCACGGTAATCCAAGAAGAATTTCAGAAGTGCAGTTGGAGAGGACCAAAAATTCAATTTTTTCGTGATGAGGTCCGATGCACATTAGGATAGGTTCCGTGCGGTAACGCACGGTACAGTCCAATCTTTCATTGTTAACAGAATTGATGTAGAGGGGTCTGGCGAGACTGGTCACCGGGATGTTGAACCTGTTGATGAGAGAGGCCAAAATAAAATTTCCTGCAGATCCGGAATCCAAGAAGGCCATAGCAGAGAAGGAGAAGGTAGAGGAAGATATCCGCACAGGCACAGTAAGGCGTGGAGAAGCAGAGTAGACATCAAGAACTGTCTCATCTTTGTGCGGAGTCAGCATACGTCTTTCCAGGCGGGGAGGACGGATAGGACAATCTTTCAAGAAGTGTTCGGTACCGGCACAGTACAGGCATAGGTTCTCCATGCGGCGTCGTTGAGGTGTCAAGCGAGACCGGTCAACTTGCATAGCCTCCACGGCGGGAGGCACAGGAACGGATTGCAGAGGACCAGAGGAGAGAGGAGCCGGGGAGAGAAACCGCCTCGTGCGAACAAAGTCCATATCCTGGCGGAGCTCCTTGACGCCTTTCGGAAAAACGCATGTCAATGCGGGTGGCAAGATGAATAAGTTCTTGCAGGTTAGCAGGAATTTCTCGTGCGGCCAGCACATCTTTAATGTTGCTGGATAGGCCTTTTTTAAAGGTCGCGCAGAGGGCCTCATTATTCCAGGATAATTCGGAGGCAAGAGTACGGAATTGGATGGCGTACTCGCCAACAGAAGAATTACCCTGGACCAGGTTCAGCAGGGCAGTCTCAGCAGAAGAGGCTCGGGCAGGTTCCTCAAAGACACTTCGGATCTCCGTGAAGAAGGAGTGTACAGAGGCAGTGACGGGGTCATTGCGGTCCCAGAGCGGTGTGGCCCATGACAGAGCTTTCCCAGACAGAAGGCTGACTACGAAAGCCACCTTAGACCTTTCAGTTGGAAACTGGTCCGACATCATCTCCAAGTGCAGGGAACATTGCGAAAGAAGGCCACGGCAAAACTTAGAGTCCCCATCAAATTTATCCGGCAAGGATAATCGTAAGCCGGTAGCGGCCACTCGCTGCGGAGGAGGTGCAGGAGCTGGCGGAGGAGATTGTTGCTGGAGCTGTGGTAATAGCTGCTGTAGCATCACGGTCAGTTGAGACAGCTGGTGACCTTGTTGCGCTATCTGTTGCGACTGCTGGGCGACCACCGTGGTGAGGTCGGCGACAACTGGCAGTGGGACTTCAGCGGGATCCATGGCCGGATCTACTGTCACGACTCGGCTGGCTGGAGGTGGATCCTCTGTGCCAGAGAGGGATTGGCGTGGACCGTGCTGGTGGACCGGTTCTAAGTTGCTACTGGTATTCACCAGAGCCCGCCGCAAAGCGGGATGGTCTTGCAGCGGCGGTAGCAACCAGGTCGTATCCACCAGCAACGGCTCAACCTCTCTGACTGCTGAAGATAGGCGCGGTACAAGGGAGAAGACAAGAGCAAGGTCGGACGTAGCAGAAGGTCAGGGCAGGCAGCAAGGATCGTAGTCAGGGGCAACGGCAGGAGGTCTGGAACACAGGCTAGGAACACACAAGGGAACGCTTTCACTGGCACAATGGCAACAAGATCCGGCGAGGGAGTGCAGGGGAAGTGAGGTATAAGTAGGGAGTGCACAGGTGAGAATACTGATTAGGCCTGCTGCGCCAATCAGTGGCGCAGCGGCCCTTTAAATGGCAGAGACCCGGCACGCGCGCGCCCTAAGGAGCGGGGCCGCGCGCGCCGGGACAACACAGACGGGGAACGGGTCAGGTACGGGAGCCGAGATGCGCATCGCGAGCGGGCGCGTCCCGCATCGCGAATCGCATCCCGGCTGGGAGTAATATCGCAGCGCACCCGGTCAGCAGGTCTGACCGGGGCGCTGCGAATGAGAGAACGCTGCGAGCGCTCCGGGGAGGAGCGGGGACCCGGAGCGCTCGGCGTAACAGTGGTGTGGGAGGTGGTGTTGCAAGCGTTCAGGCTCATGAAGCAGACACTGTTGAGGAACCCGAGGAGGACATCAGTGACGTGCAGACACAACTCGATGATGATGAAGCCAATCGCACTTGGGAGCCATGTGCAGAAGGGGCTTCATCATCATCAAGAGAAGAGGGTTGCAGGAAGCAGCTGAGGGAATTAATAGGGCAAAAGTAGGGCCTTACAGGGGAAGTTTTAACCCCCACCGATTACAATGGACCACACGTTGTTCCCTTCCACCTTTTAGTGGTCTTTGCATCACATAAATACTTGGTGGTGTAGGTGTTACATGGTGTTTTTTGCACATCTTTCCTTTTGTTTGATAAAAAAAATAAATTGGGTCCATGTATTTTATCCTAAGCATATAATTAAAAGTTAAGTTTTATGTAATGCATATCCTCAACACTTACTTGTGCACACTAACACTTTTAGTGTTAAAAGTTAAGTTTTATGTAATGCATATCCTCAATACTTACTTGTGCACAGTAACTCTTTTACAAAAGAGACCGTTTTATTCTGCCTAACTGCCTCTGCTACTATTCTGATCCTGTCACCCGCCTGATGCCACACATCTGCTGCCAAGTTCTCCTTTTTTCACCCACCTTCATCACCGGGTATTGGTATTGCCACCCACCGCACCACTCTATCACAGGGCCACTTTCAGGACTCCAGATGCTGCTGCTGCCACCTCCAGGCTGTCTCATTCTGCCACCATATGTTCTCATGTGTCATTCAGCCACTATATGGTGCTGCCAACTCCAAGCTGTGTAATTCAGGCACTATATGCTCTCCTCATGCTGCCACTACCTCCACTATCTCTGATCTGCATGTCATACTGAATAACAGTATTATTTCACTAACCCAGCACACACTCTATGCGTGTTACAGCAAGACAAGTGTTCTACACCCTTATTGAGTCTCTCTGTTGGCCAGATATAGCCGTTTTTAATAGCGATTCGCCACAAAAACATTCGGACCGAACTAAATTTTTTCGGAAAATTCGACGAATTGGCCAAATTTTATTTTTCAAAAATGTGCTTATCTCTTAAAAATGACATTCAGAAAGTGTGTTTACCCTTTAGGTGTTTCACAGGAATAGCAGCAAAGTGAAGGAGAAAATACAAAATCTAAATTTTTTACTCTCGCATGTCCTTGTAGACCCAGTTTTTGAATTTTTACAAGGAGTAAAAGGAGAGTAATCCCCCCAAGATTTGTAACCCAATTTCTCTTGAGTAAGGAAATACCTTATATGTTGATGATGTAAAGTGTTCTACAGGGAACAGTAGAGGGCTCAGAAGGGAAGGAGCGACAATGGGATTTTGTAGAGTGAATTTAGCTGAAATGGTTTTTGGGGGGCATGTCGCATTCAGGAAGCCACAGAGCATACTATTTTGGAAACTACAGTATGGGGGCAACACCAGCATTTTAGTGTATAACTTAAACTTTTTTACACTAACAGGCTGGTGTAGACCCCTACTTTACCTTTTCATAAGGGGTAAAAGGAGAAAAAGCCCCTCAAAATTAGTAACACAATTTCTCCCAAGTACTAAAATACCCCATATGTGTCCCTAAACTGTTGCCTTGAAATACGACAGGGCTCCGAAGTGAGAGAGAGCCATGCGCATTTGAGGCCTGAATTAATGGATTTGCATTCGGACGGACCTGGATGCAAGCCTCTGATACCAAAAAACCCTACAGCAGTGTTTCCCGAACAGGGTGCCTCCAGTTGTTGGAAAACTCCCAGCATGCCTGGACAGTCAATGGCAGTCAAGTTTTGCAACAGTTGGAGGCTCCGTTTTGGAAACAATGCCGTATGAGACGTTTTAAATTTTTGTTGTGGGGGGTAACTGTGTAGGGTAGTGTGTATATGTAGTGTTTTACTTTTTATTTTGTGATAGTGTAGTACAGTTTTTTTTAGGGTACATTCACATGGGCGAGGTATGGCGGAAAATTTAACGCATCTCAAACTTGCAGCTGGAGACTCACTGTAAACCCCCCGCATGTGTGAATGTACCCTGTACATTCACATGGGGAAGTGGGCAAACCTCTAGCTGTTGCAAAACTACAACTTTCAGCATGCCCTTTGGCTTTCTGTGCATGCCGGGAGTTGTAGTTATGAAACAGCTGGAGGCACATTGGTTGCAAAACACTGAGTTTGTTACTTAACTCAGCATTTTGCAACCAGTGTGCCTCCAGCTGTTGCAACACTACAACTCCCAGCATGTATGGTCTGTCAGTGCATGCTTGGAGTTTTAGTTTGCAACAGCTGGAAGCACACTGGTTGCGAAGCACTGAATTTGGTAACAAACTCTCAGTGTTTTGCAACCAGTGTGCCTACAGCTGGTGCAAAACTACAACTCTCAGCATGCACTGACAGACGAAGGGCATGCTGGAAGTTGTAGTTATGCAACAGCTGGAGGCACACTTTTTCATAGGAAAAATAATGTGCCTCCAGCTGTTGTATAACTATAACTCCCAGCATGCACAGACAGCCAAAGGGCATGCTGGGAGTTGTAGTTGTGCCTCCAGTTTGACCTTTGGCTGTGCATGCTGGAAGTTGTTGCTTAGCAACAGCAGGTGGCGAACAGGCCTCACCTCCTGCTGTATCCTGCCACCTCCGTTGCTCCTGCCTCTGCCATCCGGATCCTGCCACTGCCTGAGGGGATCCCCGCTGACCTCCACCAAGGTTAGTAAGGCCTTGATTGCCGCCCCGATCACCGGTGATCACCGCACAACAGGACAGTGATTGGTCGTCGTTCCAACCGATCACGTGATCGTGAGCTGGCACCCTTGCCACCTCACTCCTGCTGGTAAAGGGTGATAGGTGCCGTATCGGACACCACCTTTTTTTCTGGGTCACCGGAGACCCGATTTACCCGGAATCGCCGCTAATCACCGGTCTTATCTGACCGGCGATTTGCGGCGATCGCTGAAATGGGGGGGTCTCAGGACCCCCCAGGGGTTTGCACTGGGTTCCTGCTGACTGGTTTCAGCAGGCATCCCAGTCCGGTCCCTGCCCGGCGACCGGAATTCCCACGGGTGTACAGGTACGCCCTGTGTCCTTAATTAGCAGGATGTCAGGGTGTACCTGTATGCCCTGTGTCCTTAAGGGGTTAAGATATCTATGAAGAACCCACATATAAAAGAATAACATTGGTCACTGATTCACTGTGGATTCAGTTGAGCCAGCAGGTATAAAATATGCTGCCCTGGAAACTGAGATGTGCTTATGTGGAGGAAAAAATCTAATGTTTCTGTAAATTTTTATTCCTTGCACTTTGCGATAGAATCAAGTAGTTCTGTTAGTAGGATTTCTATAAAATTTTCTCCTTTTTTTTGTCTGTTTGTTATACCTGGATTGTTACTATCTGTTATATGTACTGTGAATATTTTTTTCTTTCAGGATAAATCATTTATTTATTAAAGTAGTATTACCATTTCATCTTTCTGATGTGATTTTTTTTCCCCCAAATAAAAAAAAGCACTCAACTTGCCTGAACTTCGATTAAACCCAGAAAATACACGTGACTTGTCCTTGAATGACTATGCCGCATTCACCCTCAACTCTTTCAAGTGCATAGTCATGTTAAACCCATGTATAAATATTGTATGTTTGAATTAAACTAGAAATTACATGTAGCTTAGCCCTAGATTGCTATCCCACATTCACTCTCAACACTTTTAAATGTGTAGTTATAATAAACCAAGGTAGAAATACAGTATAATCGATTACACCCAGAAAATACACATAACTTGTCCTTAGATGGCTATGCCACATTTACTCTCAATGCTTTTAAATGCATAGTTATTTTAAACCCAGGTAGAAATACTGTAGAGTTTTTTAAACCCAGAAAATACATGTATCTTGGCTTAAAATGCGTATTTCACTTTTACAATGCTTTTAATGCATAAATATGCTAAAATACAGGTCAGCCCACTGCTTTGCTCATTTTGCTAGGTATTGTAATGTGATAGCTTATATGTGCTTGTTCACAGCTGTCTGGGATTTGTAGTGCCCCAACTGATTTCAGCACTGCAGATGACGGGAGGTCACTGTCCGAGGTCAGCCTACTGATCAATGCTTTCCTCTGCTTGTAATGGGATAGCTTTTTTTGGGCTCATTTACTGCTGGCAGGAATTTGTAGTGCACCAACTGTACACCGTACTGCAGGTGACAGAAGGTCATTGTCTGAGGTCAGTCCACTGATTACAGGGGTAATCTAGGATAACAAAAACATAGCTGGTTTATTTCAGAAACAGTGTCACTCTTGTCACTGTTGTGTGTGATATTGCAGCTTTGTTCAATAGAACTGAATGATGCAAAGTTGTAATACCATATGTTAGATGAGGACAGGTGTGGTGCTGTTTTTGTGAAAAAGCAGCTACGCTTTTCTAATCCTGAATAACCCCTTTAATGATTTGCTCAGCTTTCTTGGATTTAATTGGATTTTTTAAGGCTTTTGTGGATCAGTAGTCCTCTCTCTCTCTCTCTCTCTCTCTCTCTCTCTCACCCTCTGCAATGATTGGATAAACCTGGGGTCATGTGATCTTGCTATTAGCTGCAAAGTATGCTGGGCTACTCTTACATAAAATAAATCTCAGTGTTCCCAGTTCTTTCTCCCTTCATTTAGGCAACATACACTATGTGTTCTTCATCCCTTCTGCTATTATTACCGCCGTTATCAGGCTTACACAAGCCAAACCTGGCAAGGTCCAAAAGTATGTCGAGCCACTGACACCCCAAGTTCTGAGCAAGACCAGGTAAGTCAGGCTCGGCTCAGTCATCTCCTAGAGGACCATGCTTTTAGATTACACTTTTTAACTGCAAAACTGCAGTTAAAAAGTATCACCTAGATGCATGGTTCTGTCAAAAAAGTGGACCAATATACAGCAGATGTCTCTTTCAAGAGGCCTGTGTATGCGTGTTTATCTGTCTCATAGAGGCTTACAACTAAGCAAAAGGGAAAAGAGGAAAAAGTATAATAATCCAAGAATAATCCAATAGCATAAAGCCTCAGACAGCAGGCTCAAACAGTCTATAAAATATATATTTGGGTTATATAAGGTAATACATTAATTAAAACAAATACATAAAGTAATAAAATAACAAAAACACGTGTTAAAATGGCCATATTGAAATAAAAACATAATGTAAAAAATAGAAAAGGTTTTATTTCGATGCATTATTACTTTCATGACCAGTCCTCTTGTTAATAGAAAGCCTTTTATGCCTCCAGGCATTGCCACTAAGAAAAGTATATATATATATATATATATATATATATATATATATATATGTACATAAATATATATATATATATATATATATATATATATGCTTTTAAAGTATATATCTATATACCAGATATACACTTTTCTGCACATATAATACAACTGTACTTTTACTGTGCCCCCAGGTTTAATATGTAATTTTTATCATTTAGTCATCAAGTAACAGTTTTTCCCTTGATATACAGACTAACATCAATATTATTAACATTAGAAACAAATGTTTGGAGATAATGACTAATGAATGCTGATATTGGAGCTGCTTGCTGAAATTTTGCAGAATGTTCCTACGCAAAAGTTTTACATTTCTTATCTTGGCAGAAGTCCAAGCTGGAATAAGCGATTAAACTAACTATATAAACAGGCATGTATAACGTCTTTGGCCACTCATGCTCTTTAATCCCAATCTTTCATGCTAGTAAAATCAAGAGACTAGATAAAGTGTACAAAGCATAGTAATAGAGAATGAAAAAAAGCAGTGAATACATAATAAAGTCATCTAGGAGAGTAACATTATCTTTCTCCATATAAAATTTTACTATTTTGGAAAACTGAAAATCTGTCACACTCAAGAGCAATACAGTATAAGAAAAGGCTTACGGATACATTTTAGAAGTTTTGAAATACGTGCTATAAATCTTAAAGTATTATAGATCATATCCTGTGAATAAAAATTACAATATGGATTGTACGTCTTCTATTATGTGGGACAGTAAGACAAGACTCACACATAGTATTTTTGTCAGTATTTTTAGTCAAAACCAGGAAAGTGTGTAAAACACAAAACAGGTGCAAGTTTTCGTTATTGTTTTTCTCAGTGTTGGTTCTACTCTTGGTTTGGCTGAAATACTGACCCATATACTGAATCCAGCCTTACTGTTACCTCACCTGATGACACCACCAATGTTGCATGTTTATTTTATCATAGAAGATTAGAGGTGTTTAATTTTTAGAATGATTTAACAAATTGATTTATTTAATAAATACAAAAATGCACAACATTTTTGGGAATAATTGTTGTAAGAGTGTCCTTTGTATGCCCTAAATAGAAGAGGCAGATACCATACATACCTTGCGCATTGTACAAAATTTCAGCCATGCTAATGTTAAGGAATGTGTGGAAATTACACGCTAATAAGCCGGGTCTATTTGTATTGGGAGAGTTATGAGTAACTTAGATTGCCAAGTACTTTGGCACAATTCTAATTTTTAGTTGATCTATGCAAGATACTGGAACACAAGTGCCTCCCTGTAAATATTTTTTAGGAACTTGTGGCTTGTGCTCCTGAACTTTTAATAATCTTGCGACACACTTGGCATGCTGCATCCTGAATTAACTAAATGTAACTTATTAGTGCAACATTTCAGCTTTTGGGGCCTCACTTTTCATTTTGCCCAGGGCCACACTAAATCTAAAACTGTCTGTTACGCCGAGCGCTCCGGGTCCCCGCTCCTCCCCGGAGCGCTCGCTTCTCTCTCGCTACCGCAGCGCTCCGGGCAGCTCCACTGACCCGGTGCGCTGCGATACCGTCTCCAGCCGGGATGCGATTCGCGATGCGGGTAGCGCCCGCTCGCGATGCGCATCCCGGCTCCCGTACCTGACTCGCTCTCCGTCTGTCCTGTCCCGGCGCGCGCGGCCCCGCTCCCTAGGGCGCGCGCGCGCCGGGTCTCTGCGTTTCCTTGTGTGTTCCTAGCCTGTGTTCCAGACCTCCTGCCGTTGCCCCTGACTACGATTCTTGCTGCCTGCCCCGACCTTCTGCTACGTCCGACCTTGCTTCTGTCTACTCCCTTGTACCGCGCCTATCTTCAGCAGTCAGAGAGGTTGAGCCGTTGCTAGTGGATACGACCTGGTCACTACCGCCGCAGCAAGACCATCCCGCTTTGCGGCGGGCTCTGGTGAAAACCAGTAGTGACTTAGAACCGATCCACTAGCACGGTCCACGCCAATCCCTCTCTGGCACAGAGGATCCACTACCTGCCAGCCGGCATCGTGACAGTAGATCCGGCCATGGATCCCGCTGAAGTTCCTCTGCCAGTTGTCGCCGACCTCACCACGGTGGTCGCCCAGCAGTCACAACAGATAGCGCAACAAGGCCAACAGCTGTCTCAACTGACCGTGATGCTACAGCAGCTACTACCACAGCTTCAGCAATCATCTCCTCCGCCAGCTCCTGCACCTCCTCCGCAGCGAGTGGCCGCTTCTGGTCTACGACTATCCTTGCCGGATAAATTTGATGGGGACTCTAAATTCTGCCGTGGCTTTCTTTCCCAATGTTCCCTGCACTTGGAGATGATGTCGGACCAGTTCCCTACTGAAAGGTCTAAGGTGGCTTTCGTAGTCAGCCTTCTGTCTGGAAAAGCTCTGTCATGGGCCACACCGCTCTGGGACCGCAATGACCCCGTCACTGCCTCTATACACTCCTTCTTCTCAGAAATTCGAAGTGTCTTTGAGGAACCTGCCCGAGCCTCTTCTGCTGAGACTGCCCTGTTGAACCTGGTCCAGGGTAATTCTTCCGTTGGCGAGTACGCCGTACAATTCCGTACTCTTGCTTCAGAATTATCCTGGAATAATGAGGCCCTCTGCGCGACCTTTAAAAAAGGCCTATCCAGCAACATTAAAGATGTTCTGGCCGCACGAGAAATCCCTGCTAACCTACATGAACTCATCCATCTTGCCACTCGCATTGACATGCGTTTTTCCGAAAGGCGTCAGGAGCTCCGCCAGGATATGGACTTTGTTCGCACAAGACGTTTTTTCTCCCCGGCTCCTCTCTCCTCTGGTCCCCTGCAATCCGTTTCTGTGCCTCCCGCCGTGGAGGCTATGCAGGTCGACCGGTCTCGCCTGACACCTCAAGAGAGGACACGACGCCGCATGGAGAATCTCTGTCTGTACTGTGCCAGTACCGAACACTTCCTGAAGGATTGTCCTATCCGTCCTCCCCGCCTGGAAAGACGTACGCTGACTCCGCACAAAGGTGAGACAGTCCTTGATGTCTACTCTGCTTCTCCACGTCTTACTGTGCCTGTGCGGATATCTGCCTCTGCCTTCTCCTTCTCTACTATGGCCTTCTTGGATTCCGGATCTGCAGGAAATTTTATTTTGGCCTCTCTCGTCAACAGGTTCAACATCCCAGTGACCAGTCTCGCCAGACCCCTTTACATCAATTGTGTAAACAATGAAAGATTGGATTGTACCATACGTTTCCGCACGGAGCCCCTTCTAATGTGCATCGGACCTCATCACGAGAAGATTGAATTTTTGGTCCTCCCCAATTGCACTTCCGAAATCCTCCTTGGACTACCCTGGCTTCAACTCCATTCCCCAACCCTGGATTGGTCCACTGGGGAGATCAAGAGTTGGGGGCCCTCTTGTTTCAAGGACTGCCTAAAACCGGTTCCCAGTACCCCTTGCCGTGACTCTGTGGTTCCCCCTGTAACCGGTCTCCCTAAGGCCTATATGGACTTTGCGGATGTTTTTTGCAAAAAACAAGCTGAGACTCTACCTCCTCACAGGCCTTATGATTGTCCTATTGACCTCCTCCCGGGCACTACTCCACCCCGGGGCAGAATCTATCCTCTGTCCGCCCCAGAGACTCTTGCTATGTCGGAGTACATCCAGGAAAATTTAAAAAAAGGCTTTATCCGTAAATCCTCCTCTCCTGCCGGAGCCGGATTTTTCTTTGTGTCCAAAAAAGATGGCTCTCTACGCCCTTGCATTGACTACCGCGGTCTTAATAAAATCACGATAAAGAACCGCTACCCTCTACCCCTCATCTCTGAACTCTTTGATCGCCTCCAAGGTGCCCACATCTTTACCAAACTGGACTTAAGAGGTGCTTATAATCTCATCCGCATCAGAGAGGGGGATGAATGGAAAACGGCATTTAACACTAGAGATGGACACTTTGAGTATCTGGTCATGCCCTTTGGCCTGTGCAACGCCCCTGCCGTCTTCCAAGACTTTGTTAATGAAATTTTTCGTGATCTCTTATACTCCTGTGTTGTTGTATATCTGGACGATATCCTGATTTTTTCTGCCAATCTAGAAGAACACCGCCAGCATGTCCGTATGGTTCTTCAGAGACTTCGTGACAATCAACTTTATGCCAAGATAGAGAAATGTCTGTTTGAATGCCAATCTCTTCCTTTCCTAGGATACTTGGTCTCTGGCCAGGGACTACAAATGGATCCAGACAAACTCTCTGCCGTCTTAGATTGGCCACGCCCCTCCGGACTCCGTGCTATCCAACGTTTTTTGGGGTTCGCCAATTATTACAGGCAATTTATTCCACATTTTTCTACCGTTGTGGCCCCTATCGTGGCTTTAACCAAAAAAAATGCCAATCCCAAGTCTTGGCCTCCTCAAGCGGAAGACGCCTTTAAACGGCTCAAGTCTGCCTTTTCTTCGGCTCCCGTGCTCTCCAGACCTGACCCATCTAAACCCTTCCTATTGGAGGTTGATGCCTCCTCTGTAGGAGCTGGAGCGGTCCTTCTACAAAAAAATTCTTCCGGGCATGCTGTTACTTGTGGTTTTTTTTCTAGGACCTTCTCTCCGGCGGAGAGGAACTACTCCATCGGGGATCGAGAGCTTCTAGCCATTAAATTAGCACTTGAGGAATGGAGGCATCTGCTGGAGGGATCAAGATTTCCTGTTATTATTTACACCGATCACAAGAACCTCTCCTATCTCCAGTCTGCCCAACGGCTGAATCCTCGCCAGGCCAGGTGGTCTCTGTTCTTTGCCCGATTTAATTTTGAAATTCACTTTCGGCCTGCCGATAAGAACATTAGGGCCGATGCTCTCTCTCGTTCCTCGGATGCCTCGGAAGTCGAACTCTCTCCGCACCACATCATTCCTCCTGACTGCCTGATCTCCACTTCTCCAGCCTCCATCAGGCAAACTCCTCCAGGAAAGACCTTCGTCTCTCCACGCCAACGCCTCGGAATCCTCAAATGGGGTCACTCCTCCCATCTCGCAGGTCATACAGGCATCAAGAAATCTGTGCAACTCATCTCTCGCTTCTATTGGTGGCCGACTCTGGAGACGGATGTCGTGGACTTTGTGCGAGCCTGCACTGTCTGTGCTCGGGATAAGACTCCTCGCCAGAAGCCCGCTGGTTTTCTTCATCCTCTGCCTGTCCCCGAACAGCCTTGGTCTCTGATTGGTATGGATTTTATTACAGACCTACCCCCATCCCGTGGCAACACTGTTGTTTGGGTGGTCGTTGATCGATTCTCCAAGATGGCACATTTCATCCCTCTTCCTGGTCTTCCTTCAGCGCCTCAGTTGGCTAAACAATTTTTTGTACACATTTTTCGTCTTCACGGGTTGCCCACACAAATAGTCTCGGATAGAGGCGTCCAATTCGTGTCAAAATTCTGGAGGGCTCTCTGTAAACAACTCAAGATTAAATTAAACTTTTCTTCTGCATATCATCCTCAATCCAATGGACAAGTAGAAAGAATTAACCAGGTCTTGGGTGATTATTTACGACATTTTGTTTCCTCCCGCCAGGATGATTGGGCAGATCTTCTACCATGGGCCGAATTCTCGTATAACTTTAGAGTCTCTGAATCTTCCTCCAAATCCCCATTTTTCGTGGTGTACGGCCGTCACCCTCTTCCCCCCCTCCCTACTCCCTTGCCCTCTGGTTTACCCGCGGTAGATGAAGTGACTCGTGATCTTTCCACCATATGGAAAGAGACCCAAGTTTCTCTTTTACAGGCTTCATCTCGCATGAAAAAGTTTGCCGATAAGAAAAGAAGAGCTCCCCCCATTTTTGCTCCCGGAGACAAGGTATGGCTCTCCGCTAAATATGTCCGCTTTCGTGTCCCCAGTTACAAACTGGGTCCACGCTATCTTGGTCCCTTCAAAGTCTTGTGCCAAATTAATCCTGTCTCTTACAAACTTCTTCTTCCTCCTTCTCTCCGTATTCCTAATGCCTTTCATGTCTCTCTTCTTAAACCACTCATCATCAACCGTTTCTCTCCCAAATTAGTTTCTCCCACTCCTGTCTCCGGTTCTTCTGACGTCTTCTCAGTGAAAGAGATACTGGCCTCCAAGACGGTCAGAGGAAAAAAGTTCTTTTTGGTGGATTGGGAGGGCTGTGGACCTGAAGAGAGATCCTGGGAACCTGAGGACAACATCCTAGACAAAAGTCTGCTCCTCAGGTTCTCAGGCTCTAAGAAGAGGGGGAGACCCAAGGGGGGGGGTACTGTTACGCCGAGCGCTCCGGGTCCCCGCTCCTCCCCGGAGCGCTCGCTTCTCTCTCGCTACCGCAGCGCTCCGGGCAGCTCCACTGACCCGGTGCGCTGCGATACCGTCTCCAGCCGGGATGCGATTCGCGATGCGGGTAGCGCCCGCTCGCGATGCGCATCCCGGCTCCCGTACCTGACTCGCTCTCCGTCTGTCCTGTCCCGGCGCGCGCGGCCCCGCTCCCTAGGGCGCGCGCGCGCCGGGTCTCTGCGTTTCCTTGTGTGTTCCTAGCCTGTGTTCCAGACCTCCTGCCGTTGCCCCTGACTACGATTCTTGCTGCCTGCCCCGACCTTCTGCTACGTCCGACCTTGCTTCTGTCTACTCCCTTGTACCGCGCCTATCTTCAGCAGTCAGAGAGGTTGAGCCGTTGCTAGTGGATACGACCTGGTCACTACCGCCGCAGCAAGACCATCCCGCTTTGCGGCGGGCTCTGGTGAAAACCAGTAGTGACTTAGAACCGATCCACTAGCACGGTCCACGCCAATCCCTCTCTGGCACAGAGGATCCACTACCTGCCAGCCGGCATCGTGACACTGTCCTTGTATGTGGTGACTAGAAGCCCGGCAGGTAGCTATGAATATAATGAGAGTAGTAGTAGTGAAGATCACCATTTCAGATGTTACTGTGACAGGAGTTTCTCCACTGGTCCTCTCACACCTCTATAGGTCAGAGCAATGAAGAAGGGTTGGTGTCAATTTCCCCCTCAGTTCACACCATATGTAGTGGTAGGAAAATTTGGTGCCCCTCATGTTGGAAGTGTGCTGATTCAACCAGATACAGTGATGTAATACAACGTAACATTGTTTTTAAAAAAAAAACTTGAATGAAAAAAAACCCACAGAAATTAGAGCACATTTTATTAACATAAAGCAGTTCAGTAGCTGTTCTGAGGAGGTACCCCTTCAGTAAAGTGCATTAGGATGTGAATGTGGGATTTTGGGCAGTCTCTCCTGTAACTGTTATTATAGTTACTAGTTTTAAAATAACAACTCAAGGGAGCACTGGTTGACTCCCAGTGGATAATACTAATAGCAATAATGTGCTCAATACTTGAGCTACAATGTCCACAGTGGGATGCAGATCTTGGAATAGGAGTGTGACTCTTGATAACATCTTGTAGGGTGCAGGTCTAAAGAACCTATGGCTTCCTATTCAGCAATTGCTTGAAACAGGCTTCTCTATAGGGCACTGGTCTTTGTAAGTGGAAGTCTGGAGGGCCTTAAAGTCAGAATCACATCATCTATGATATCAAAGGACAACAGAATTGTGGTTATTGTGAGACAGTGTAAGTAACTCATTTGTTGACTGCTGTGTTGAGTGGCTGGTAGTGAGCCATCTTTATAGACAGGGAGGGGATCTGTATAGTTAGTGCTGGACATGCAGAGTGTGTGAAGGATATAGAAACATAGAATATGTAGGCAGATAAGAACCATTTGGCCCATCTAGTCTGTCCAATAATCTGAATCCTATCAATAGTCCCTGGCCCTTATATGAAGCATAACCTTATGCTTATCCCATGTATGCTTAAACTCCTTCACTGTATTTGCAGTGACCACTTCTGCAGGAAGGCCATTCCATGCATCCACTACTCTCTCAGTAAAGTAATACTTCCTGATATTTACAATTAAACCTTTGCCCCTCTGATTTCAAACTGTGTCCTCTTGTGGTAGCTTTTCTTCTTTTAAATATGCTCTCCTTCTTTATCGTGTTGATTCCCTTAATGTATTTAAAAGTTTCTATCATATCCCCTCTGTCTCTTCCTTCTTCCAAGCTATACATGTTAAGGTCCTCTAACCTTTCCTGGTAAGTTTTATCCTGCAATCTATATACTAGTTTAGTAGCTCTTCTCTGAACTCTCTCTAGAGTAAAGTGAGGTCTCACCAGTGTTCTGTACAGCAGCATGAGCACTTCTCTTTTTCTACTGCTTATACCTCTCCCTATACATCCAAGCATTCTGTTAGCATTTCCTGCTGCTCTATTCCATTGTCTGCCTATCTTTAAGTCTTTTAATATCATTACCCTTAAATCCCTTTCCCCAGATACTGAGGTCAGGACTGTGTCAAATATTCTATATTCTGCCATTGGGTTTTTACTCCCCAGGTGCATTATCTTGCACTTTTGCACATTAAGTTTTAGTTGCCAAAGTTACGGTTTGCATTCGAGTAGAATACAGACATAGCGCACATCTACAATCTTGTATAATGATCTGATTGCTTCTCAGCACAATATCAAAAACTAACAGGTTGTTAGTATACATTTTTAATCAAAAAGTACAAGCCCACTTGCCACGTCAAGGCCACCTATTCAGAGTGGGTCCCTAACGTCCCTAGCATAAAATGGCGTAGCACCGGGCGGCGACCACCACCGCCGCGACACAGGTGCCCACGGGGGGGGGGGGGGAGCGACCCACTGGCAGAGCGGCCCCAATGCCTCTCAAACCAGTCTATGGGCCGCACCCGTCCGCAGACACAGCGCCACGGCAGCAACGGATGCTGCCCCGCACCACACCAGTGTGAACAAGGTGTAATGGCTCACTTACCTTGCTCTCCCAGTCAGACTGGGAGGCTGCCAGGAGTGAAATGGCCCTAGTGTGGCTAATTATCACCTATATAGGTTTGGGCTGAGGGGGTGGGGAAGAGTGCAGCACATGTTAAAAAAAAAAAAAAAGAAAGGATGGAAATCACAATATGAATCCGAGTAGAATACAGACATAACGCACATCTAGAATCTTGTATAATGATCTGATTGCTTCTCAGCACAATATTAAAAACTAACAGGTTGTTAGTGTTACGCCGAGCGCTCCGGGTCCCCGCTCCACCCCGGAGCGCTCGCTTCTCTCTCGCTACCGCAGCGCTCCGGGCAGCTCCACTGACCCGGTGCGCTGCGATACCGTCTCCAGCCGGGATGCGATTCGCGATGCGGGTAGCGCCCGCTCGCGATGCGCATTCCGGCTCCCGTACCTGACTCGCTCTCTGTCTGTCCTGTCCCGGCGCGCGCGGCCCCGCTCCCTAGGGCGCGCGCGCGCCGGGTCTCTGCGATTTAGAGGGCCACTGCGCCGCTGATTGGCGCAGTGGTTCCAATTAGTGTGTTCACCTGTGCACTCCCTATTTATACCTCACTTCCCCTTCACTCCCTCGCCGGATCTTGTTGCCATTGTGCCAGTGAAAGCGTTTCCTTGTGTGTTCCTAGCCTGTGTTCCAGACCTCCTGCCGTTGCCCCCGACTACGATCCTTGCTGCCTGCCCCGACCTTCTGCTACGTCCGACCTTGCTTCTGTCTACTCCCTTGTACCGCGCCTATCTTCAGCAGTCAGAGAGGTTGAGCCGTTGCTAGTGGATACGACCTGGTCACTACCGCCGCAGCAAGACCATCCCGCTTTGCGGCGGGCTCTGGTGAAAACCAGTAGTGACTTAGAACCGATCCACTAGCACGGTCCACGCCAATCCCTCTCTGGCACAGAGGATCCACTACCTGCCAGCCGGCATCGTGACAGTAGATCCGGCCATGGATCCCGCTGAAGTTCCTCTGCCAGTTGTCGCCGACCTCACCACGGTGGTCGCCCAGCAGTCACAACAGATAGCGCAACAAGGCCAACAGCTGTCTCAACTGACCGTGATGCTACAGCAGCTACTACCACAGCTTCAGCAATCATCTCCTCCGCCAGCTCCTGCACCTCCTCCGCAGCGAGTGGCCGCTTCTGGTCTACGACTATCCTTGCCGGATAAATTTGATGGGGACTCTAAATTCTGCCGTGGCTTTCTTTCCCAATGTTCCCTGCACTTGGAGATGATGTCGGACCAGTTTCCTACTGAAAGGTCTAAGGTGGCTTTCGTAGTCAGCCTTTTGTCTGGAAAAGCCCTGTCATGGGCCACACCGCTCTGGGACCGCAATGACCCCGTCACTGCCTCTATACACTCCTTCTTCTCGGAAATTCGAAGTGTCTTTGAGGAACCTGCCCGAGCCTCTTCTGCTGAGACTGCCCTGTTGAACCTGGTCCAGGGTAATTCTTCCGTTGGCGAGTACGCCGTACAATTCCGTACTCTTGCTTCAGAATTATCCTGGAATAATGAGGCCCTCTGCGCGACCTTTAAAAAAGGCCTATCCAGCAACATTAAAGATGTTCTGGCCGCACGAGAAATCCCTGCTAACCTACATGAACTCATCCATCTTGCCACTCGCATTGACATGCGTTTTTCCGAAAGGCGTCAGGAGCTCCGCCAGGATATGGACTTTGTTCGCACAAGACGTTTTTTCTCCCCGGCTCCTCTCTCCTCTGGTCCCCTGCAATCCGTTCCTGTGCCTCCCGCCGTGGAGGCTATGCAGGTCGACCGGTCTCGCCTGACACCTCAAGAGAGGACACGACGCCGCATGGAGAATCTCTGCCTGTACTGTGCCAGTACCGAACACTTCCTGAAGGATTGTCCTATCCGTCCTCCCCGCCTGGAAAGACGTACGCTGACTCCGCACAAAGAGGAGACAGTCCTTGATGTCTACTCTGCTTCTCCACGTCTTACTGTGCCTGTGCGGATATCTGCCTCTGCCTTCTCCTTCTCTACTATGGCCTTCTTGGATTCCGGATCTGCAGGAAATTTTATTTTGGCCTCTCTCGTCAACAGGTTCAACATCCCAGTGACCAGTCTCGCCAGACCCCTCTACATCAATTGTGTAAACAATGAAAGATTGGACTGTACCATACGTTTCCGCACGGAGCCCCTTCTAATGTGCATCGGACCTCATCACGAGAAGATTGAATTTTTGGTCCTCCCCAATTGCACTTCCGAAATCCTCCTTGGACTACCCTGGCTTCAACTCCATTCCCCAACCCTGGATTGGTCCACTGGGGAGATCAAGAGTTGGGGGCCCTCTTGTTTCAAGGACTGCCTAAAACCGGTTCCCAGTACCCCTTGCCGTGACTCTGTGGTTCCCCCTGTAACCGGTCTCCCTAAGGCCTATATGGACTTTGCGGATGTTTTTTGCAAAAAACAAGCTGAGACTCTACCTCCTCACAGGCCTTATGATTGTCCTATTGACCTCCTCCCGGGCACTACTCCACCCCGGGGCAGAATCTATCCTCTGTCCGCCCCAGAGACTCTTGCTATGTCGGAGTACATCCAGGAAAATTTTAAAAAAGGCTTTATCCGTAAATCCTCCTCTCCTGCCGGAGCCGGATTTTTCTTTGTGTCCAAAAAAGATGGCTCTCTACGTCCTTGCATTGACTACCGCGGTCTTAATAAAATCACGGTAAAGAACCGCTACCCCCTACCCCTCATCTCTGAACTCTTTGATCGCCTCCAAGGTGCCCACATCTTTACCAAACTGGACTTAAGAGGTGCTTATAATCTCATCCGCATCAGAGAGGGGGATGAATGGAAAACGGCATTTAACACTAGAGATGGACACTTTGAGTATCTGGTCATGCCCTTTGGCCTGTGCAACGCCCCTGCCGTCTTCCAAGACTTTGTTAATGAAATTTTTCGTGATCTCTTATACTCCTGTGTTGTTGTATATCTGGACGATATCCTGATTTTTTCTGCCAATCTAGAAGAACACCGCCAGCATGTCCGTATGGTTCTTCAGAGACTTCGTGACAATCAACTTTATGCCAAGATAGAGAAATGTCTGTTTGAATGCCAATCTCTTCCTTTCCTAGGATACTTGGTCTCTGGCCAAGGACTACAAATGGATCCAGACAAACTCTCTGCCGTCTTAGATTGGCCACGCCCCTCCGGACTCCGTGCTATCCAACGTTTTTTGGGGTTCGCCAATTATTACAGGCAATTTATTCCACATTTTTCTACCGTTGTGGCCCCTATCGTGGCTTTAACCAAAAAAAATGCCAATCCCAAGTCTTGGCCTCCTCAAGCGGAAGACGCCTTTAAACGGCTCAAGTCTGCCTTTTCTTCGGCTCCCGTGCTCTCCAGACCTGACCCATCTAAACCCTTCCTATTGGAGGTTGATGCCTCCTCTGTAGGAGCTGGAGCGGTCCTTCTACAAAAAAATTCTTCCGGGCATGCTGTTACTTGTGGGTTTTTTTCTAGGACCTTCTCTCCGGCGGAGAGGAACTACTCCATCGGGGATCGAGAGCTTCTAGCCATTAAATTAGCACTTGAGGAATGGAGGCATCTGCTGGAGGGATCAAGATTTCCAGTTATTATTTACACCGATCACAAGAACCTCTCCTATCTCCAGTCTGCCCAACGGCTGAATCCTCGCCAGGCCAGGTGGTCTCTGTTCTTTGCCCGATTTAATTTTGAAATTCACTTTCGGCCTGCCGATAAGAACATTAGGGCCGATGCTCTCTCTCGTTCCTCGGATGCCTCGGAAGTTGAACTCTCTCCGCAACACATCATTCCTCCTGACTGCCTGATTTCCACTTCTCCAGCCTCCATCAGGCAAACTCCTCCAGGGAAGACCTTCGTCACTCCACGCCAACGCCTCGGAATCCTCAAATGGGGTCACTCCTCCCATCTCGCAGGCCATGCGGGCATCAAGAAATCTGTGCAACTCATCTCTCGCTTCTATTGGTGGCCGACTCTGGAGACGGATGTCGTGGACTTTGTGCGAGCCTGCACTGTCTGTGCCCGGGATAAGACTCCTCGCCAGAAGCCCGCTGGTTTTCTTCATCCTCTGCCTGTCCCCGAACAGCCTTGGTCTCTGATTGGTATGGATTTTATTACAGACCTACCCCCATCCCGTGGCAACACTGTTGTTTGGGTGGTCGTTGATCGATTCTCCAAGATGGCACATTTTATCCCTCTTCCTGGTCTTCCTTCAGCGCCTCAGTTGGCTAAACAATTTTTTGTACACATTTTTCGTCTTCACGGGTTGCCCACACAGATAGTCTCGGATAGAGGCGTCCAATTCGTGTCAAAATTCTGGAGGGCTCTCTGTAAACAACTCAAGATTAAATTAAACTTTTCTTCTGCATATCATCCTCAATCCAATGGACAAGTAGAAAGAATTAACCAGGTCTTGGGTGATTATTTACGACATTTTGTTTCCTCCCGCCAGGATGATTGGGCAGATCTTCTACCATGGGCCGAATTCTCGTATAACTTTAGAGTCTCTGAATCTTCCTCCAAATCCCCATTTTTCGTGGTGTACGGCCGTCACCCTCTTCCCCCCCTCCCTACTCCCTTGCCCTCTGGTTTGCCCGCTGTAGATGAAGTGACTCGTGATCTTTCCACCATATGGAAAGAGACCCAAGATTCTCTTTTACAGGCTTCATCTCGCATGAAAAAGTTTGCCGATAAGAAAAGAAGAGCTCCCCCCATTTTTGCTCCCGGAGACAAGGTATGGCTCTCCGCTAAATATGTCCGCTTTCGTGTCCCCAGTTACAAACTGGGTCCACGCTATCTTGGTCCTTTCAAAGTCTTGTGCCAAATTAATCCTGTCTCTTACAAACTTCTTCTTCCTCCTTCTCTCCGTATTCCTAATGCCTTTCATGTCTCTCTTCTTAAACCACTCATCATCAACCGTTTCTCTCCCAAATTAGTTTCTCCCACTCCTGTCTCCGGTTCTTCTGACGTCTTCTCAGTGAAAGAGATACTGGCCTCCAAGACGGTCAGAGGAAAAAGGTTCTTTTTGGTGGATTGGGAGGGCTGTGGACCTGAAGAGAGATCCTGGGAACCTGAGGACAACATCCTAGACAAAAGTTTGCTCCTCAGGTTCTCAGGCTCTAAGAAGAGGGGGAGACCCAAGGGGGGGGGTACTGTTACGCCGAGCGCTCCGGGTCCCCGCTCCTCCCCGGAGCGCTCGCTTCTCTCTCGCTACCACATCGCTCTGGGCAGCTCCACTGACCCGGTGCGCTGCCATACCGTCTCCAGCCGGGATGCGATTCGCGATGCGGGTAGCGCCCGCTCGCGATGCGCATCCCGGCTCCCGTACCTGACTCGCTCTCCGTCTGTCCTGTCCCGGCGCGCGCGGCCCCGCTCCCTAGGGCGCGCGCGCGCCGGGTCTCTGCGATTTAGAGGGCCACTGCGCCGCTGATTGGCGCAGTGGTTCCAATTAGTGTGTTCACCTGTGCACTCCCTATTTATACCTCACTTCCCCTTCACTCCCTCGCCGGATCTTGTTGCCATTGTGCCAGTGAAAGCGTTTCCTTGTGTGTTCCTAGCCTGTATTCCAGACCTCCTGCCGTTGCCCCCGACTACGATCCTTGCTGCATGCCCCGACCTTCTGCTACGTCCGACCTTGCTTCTGTCTACTCCCTTGTACCGCGCCTATCTTCAGCAGTCAGAGAGGTTGAGCCGTTGCTAGTGGATACGACCTGGTCACTACCGCCGCAGCAAGACCATCCCGCTTTGCGGCGGGCTCTGGTGAAAACCAGTAGTGACTTAGAACCGATCCACTAGCACGGTCCACGCCAATCCCTCTCTGGCACAGAGGATCCACTACCTGCCAGCCGGCATCGTGACAGTTAGTATACATTTTTGATCAAAAAGTACAAGCCCACTCGCCACGTCAAGGCCACCTATTCAGAGTGGGTCCCTAGCATAAAATGGCGTAGCACCAGGCAGTGACCACCACCGCCGCGACACAGGTGCCCACGGGGGGGGAGCGACCCACTGGCAGAGCGGCCCCAATGCCTCTCAAACCAGTCTATGGGCCGCACCCGCCCGCAGACACAGCGCCACGGCAGCAACGGAGGCCGCCCCGCACCACACCAGTGTGAACAAGGTGTAATGGCTCACTTACCTTGCTCTCCCAGTCAGACTGGGAGGCTGCCAGGAGTGAAATGGCCCTAGTGTGGCTAATTACCACCTATATAGGTTTGGGATGAGGGGGTGGGGAAGAGTGCAGCACATGTTCAAACAAAAAAAAAAAAGAAAGAATAGAAATCACAATATGAATTCGAGTAGCATACAGACATAGCGCACATCTACAATCTTGTATAATGATCTGATTGCTTCTCAGCACAATATCAAAAACTAACAGGTTGTTAGTATACATTTTTGATCAAAAAGTACAAGCCCACTTGCCACGTCAAGGCCACCTATTCAGAGTGGGTCCCTAACGTCCCTAGCATAAAATGGTGTAGCACCGTGCGGCGACCACCACCGCCGCGACACAGGTGCTCACGGGGGGGGAGCGACCCACTGGCAGAGCGGCCCCAATGCCTCTCAAACCAGTCTATGGGCCGCACCCGCCCGCAGACACAGCGCCACGGCATCAACGGACGCCGCCCCGCACCACACCAGTGTGAACAAGGTGTAATGGCTCACTTACCTTGCTCTCCCAGTCAGACTGGGAGGCTGCCAGGAGTGAAATGGCCCTAGTGTGGCTAATTACCACCTATATAGGTTTGGGCTGAGGGGGTGGGGAAGAGTGCAGCACATGTTCAAAAAAAAAAAAAAAAAAAAGAAAGGATAGAAATCACAATATGAATTCGAGTAGAATACAGACATAGCGCACATCTACAATCTTGTATAATGATCTGATTGCTTCTCAGCACAATATCAAAAACTAACAGGTTGTTAGTATACATTTTTGATCAAAAAGTACAAGCCCACTCGCCACGTCAAGGCCACCTATTCAGAGTGGGTCCCTAACGTCCCTAGCATAAAATGGCGTAGCACCGGGCGGCGACCAAAGTTACGGTTTGCGCTCCAGCCGCCAGTGCTGGCCATGAGCGCATTTCCCTGCTCTCCCCTGCTGCTGGCGGGGCTGGGGTTCGCATTGCGGCACGCGCCCACCTGCGAATCCCAGCCCGTCACTCACCTTGGTCCCCTGCTGCCTCCTCTTCTGCCTCTCAGCTCCGCCATGCGTGTCCCCGTCTCCTAGGGCATGCGCGCCAAGGGAGTTTTAAGATTTAAAGGGCCAGTATGCCCATAATTATGTGCAACACCTGTGTTTCCTCTATAAGTTTCTGCTCCTCCCCCACATCCCTGCCGGATCTTTGTTGCCTTGTGCCATTGAGAAAGTGTTACTGTGTTTTGCCTTGCCTTGTTACTGACCTCCTGCTACATTCCTGACCTTGCTCCTGTGCCGCCTGTCTACTGACCTCCTGCTTTGTTCCTGACTATGCACCTGTGCTGCCAGCCCTGACCTTCTGCTATCCAGACTACGAGTTGCTGTTTCCCATCTGTACCTCGAATCTCCTCAGTTGCCTGTGTGGTCGAGTCGTTCCAGGAGTAGCGACTACGGTGCCGCCTGCCGCAGCAAGTCCATCCCGCTTTGCGGCAGGCTCAGGTGAAAACCATCGGCACCTTAGACTCCGCTCCCTGGTATGGCCCTCGTCATCTGCTACACAGGTCCAGTAGATCTACTACCACCAATGTTCCTGTCTACTGAGTCTACTGAACCGTGAGTGTTACAGGCCATTCTTGTAGTTTGCCTAAACCCTTTTCCATTTGGCGTATCCCTCCTGGAACATCAACCCTTTTACATATCTTTGTGTCATCAGCAAAAAGACATACCTTACCATCGAGACCTTTTGCAATATCGCTAATGATGATATTAAACAAAATTGGTCCCAGTACAGATCCCTGAGGTACCTCACTGGTAACAGGACCTTGCTTTGAATATACTCCATTGACTACAACCCTCCATTGACTACAACCCTCTGTTGCAACGTCAGACGTACTGGCCTATAGTTGCTTGATTCCTCCCTACTACTGTCACGATGCCGGCTGGCAGGAGGTGGATCCTCTGTGCCAGAGAGGGATAGCGAGGACCGTGCTAGTGGACCGGTTCTAAGACACTACTGGTTTTCACCAGAGCCCGCCGCAAAGCGGGATGGTCTTGCTGCGGCGGTAGTGACCAGGTCGTATCCACTAGCAACGGCTCACCTCTCTGGCTGCTGAAGATAGGCGAGGTACAAGGGAGTAGGCAGAAGCAAAGTCGGACGTAGCAGAAGGTCGGGGGCAGGCGGCAAGGTTCGTAGTCAGGGGAGATAACAGAAGGTCTGGTACACAGGGTATAAACACACAAAAACGCTTTCACTAGGCTCAAGGCAACAAGATCCGGCAAGGGAGTGCAAGGGAGGAGACTAGATATAAGCAGGGAACAGGTGGGAACCAATTAAGCTAATTGGGCCAGGCACCAATCATTGGTGCACTGGCCCTTTAAGTCTCAGGGAGCTGGCGCGCGCGCGCCCTAGAGAGCGGAGCCGCGCGCGCCAGCACATGACCGCAGGAGACGGGAACGGGTAAGTGACCTGGGATGCGATTCGCGAGCGGGCGCGTCCCGCTGTGCGAATCGCATCCCCAACGGCCATGAGAGAGCAGCGCTCCCGGTCAGCGGGACTGACCGGGGAGCTGCAGGGAAAGAGACGCCGTGAGCGCTCCGGGGAGGAGCGGGGACCCGGAGCGCTAGGCGTAACAGTACCCCCCCCCTTAGGTCTCCCCTTCTCTTTATCGGGTAACTGCCTCCCCTGGGATGAGGACACCGGGAAAGGATGGAGGGATTCCTCAACGGCAGGCAGAACCGCAGGAGTAGGAATGGGGAGAGAGGGCAGAGGGCGGGACCTGGCACGGGGCAGTGTGACACCAGGACGAGGGCCATGAGGGGACACAGAAGCTTGCCTGATGGAACTGGGAGGGGGGAGGGGCATTTCCTGTGGCAGGCAGAGTCCTTAATGACCTTAGGGGGACCAGATACAGGAGGAACCACAGAGTTACGGCAAGGGTTACTGGGAACCGGTTTTAGACAGTTCTTGGAACAAGAGGACCCCCAACTCTTGATCTCCCCAGTGGACCAATCCAGGGTTGGGGAATGAAGTTGAAGCCAGGGAAGTCCAAGGAGAATTTCCGAGGTGCAATTGGGGAGGACCAAAAGTTCAATCCTCTCGTGGTGAGATCCGATGCTCATAAGAAGGGGCTCCGTGCGGAAACGTATGGTACAGTCCAACCTGGCTCCGTTGACCGCGGAAATGTGGAGTGGCTTGACAAGACGGGTCACCGGAATACGGAATTTATTCACAAAGGAGTCCCGAATAAAATTCCCAGAAGCTCCAGAGTCCAGGCAGGCCACGGCTGAGAGGGGAGAGCTGGCTGAAGTGGAAATCCGAACAGGTACCGTGAGACGTGGAGAAGCCGACTTGGCATCAAGAGACGCCACACCCACGAGAGCTGAGTGCGAGCGTGCGTTTCCCAGACGTGGAGGACGGATTGGGCAATCCACCAGAAAATGTTCAGTACTGGCACAGTACAAACAAAGATTCTCTTCCTTACGGCGATTCCTCTCTTCCAGGGTCAGGCGAGACCGATCCACTTGCATGGCCTCCTCGGCGGGAGGCCTAGGCGCAGATTGCAGTGGAGACTGTGGGAGAGGTGGCCAGAGATCTAAGTCTTTTTCCTGGCGGAGCTCTTGATGCCTCTCAGAAAAACGCATGTCAATGCGAGTGGCTAGATGAATGAGTTCATGCAGGCTAGCAGGAGTCTCTCGTGCGGCCAGAACATCTTTAATGTTGCTGGATAGGCCTTTTTTAAAGGTCGCGCAGAGAGCCTCATTATTCCAGGAAAGTTCAGAAGCAAGAGTACGGAATTGTATGGCGTACTCGCCAACAGAGGAATTACCCTGGACCAGGTTCAGCAGGGCAGTCTCAGCAGAAGAGGCTCGGGCAGGTTCCTCAAAGACACTTCGAATTTCCGAGAAGAAGGAGTGTACAGAGGCAGTGACGGGGTCATCGCGGTCCCAGAGCGGTGTGGCCCATGAGAGGGCTTTTCCAGACAGAAGGCTGACTACGAAAGCCACCTTAGACCTTTCAGTAGGAAACTGATCCGACATCATCTCTAAGTGCAAGGAACATTGCGAAAGAAAGCCACGGCAAAACTTAGAGTCCCCATTAAATTTGTCCGGCAAGGACAGGCGGAGGCTAGGAGCGGCCACTCGCCGCGGAAGGGGTGCTGGAGCTGGCGGAGGAGATGATTGTTGCTGCTGTAGCTGCGACTGTACTTGCTGTAGTTGTGACTGGAGTTGCTGTGTCATGGTAGTCAAGTACGACAGCTGGTGATCTTGTTGCGCTATCTGTTGCGACTGCTGGGCGATCTGACGAGCTTGCTGGGCGACCAGCGTAGGGAGGTCAGCGACCCCTGGCAGAGGAACTTCAGCGGGATCCATGGCCGGATCTACTGTCACGATGCCGGCTGGCAGGAGGTGGATCCTCTGTGCCAGAGAGGGATAGCGAGGACCGTGCTAGTGGACCGGTTCTAAGACACTACTGGTTTTCACCAGAGCCCGCCGCAAAGCGGGATGGTCTTGCTGCGGCGGTAGTGACCAGGTCGTATCCACTAGCAACGGCTCACCTCTCTGGCTGCTGAAGATAGGCGAGGTACAAGGGAGTAGGCAGAAGCAAAGTCGGACGTAGCAGAAGGTCGGGGGCAGGCGGCAAGGTTCGTAGTCAGGGGAGATAACAGAAGGTCTGGTACACAGGGTATAAACACACAAAAACGCTTTCACTAGGCTCAAGGCAACAAGATCCGGCAAGGGAGTGCAAGGGAGGAGACTAGATATAAGCAGGGAACAGGTGGGAACCAATTAAGCTAATTGGGCCAGGCACCAATCATTGGTGCACTGGCCCTTTAAGTCTCAGGGAGCTGGCGCGCGCGCGCCCTAGAGAGCGGAGCCGCGCGCGCCAGCACATGACCGCAGGAGACGGGAACGGGTAAGTGACCTGGGATGCGATTCGCGAGCGGGCGCGTCCCGCTGTGCGAATCGCATCCCCAACGGCCATGAGAGAGCAGCGCTCCCGGTCAGCGGGACTGACCGGGGAGCTGCAGGGAAAGAGACGCCGTGAGCGCTCCGGGGAGGAGCGGGGACCCGGAGCGCTAGGCGTAACAACTACCTTTCTTGTGAATGGGCACGACATTTTCTAATTTCCAATCTTCCGGGACGCTTCCTGTTACCAGTGATTGGTTAAATTAATCTGTTAATGGTTTTGCTAGTTCACTGCTAAGCTTTATTAATAATTTTGGGTGTATCCCATCAGGCCCCTGTGACTTATGTGTCTTAACTTTAGACAACAAACGTCGAACCTCTTCCTCTGTAAAGACGCATGCATCAACAATTAATTAGTCTTCCTCCCTAATTGAGGTCCTTTTCCTTCCTTTTCATCTGTAAAAACTGAACAGAGGTATTCATTAACCCCTTAAGGACCAAGCCCATTTTCACCTTAAGGACCAGAGCATTTCTTGCACATCTGACCACTGTCACTTTAAGCATTAATAACTCTGGGATGCTTTTACTTATGAATTTGATTCTGAGAGTGTTTTTTCGTGACATATTCTAATTTAACATAGTGGTAAATTTCCATTGATACTTGCATCATTTCTTGGTGTAAAATTCCAAAATTTGATGAAAAATATGAAAATATAGCATTTTTTTTTTATTTGAAGCTCTCTGCTTGTAAGGACAATAGACATACCAAATAAATTATATATTGATTAACATATACAATATGTCTACTTTATGTTTGCATCATAAAGTGGACATGTTTTTACTTTTGGAAGACATCAGAGGGCTTCAAAGTTAAGCAGCAATTTTCCAATTTTTCAAAAAAATTAAAAAATTGGAATTTTTCAGGGAACAGTTCAGTTTTTAAGTGGATTTGAAGGGCTTTCCTATTAGAAATACCCTATGAATGATTCCATTATACAAACTGCACCCCTCAAAGTATTCAAAATGACATTCAGAAAGTCTGTTAACCCTTTAGGTGTTTCACAGGAATAGCAGCAAAGTTAAGGAGAAAATTCAAAATCTTCATTTTTTACACTCGTGTGTTCTTGTAGACCCAGTTTTTGAATTTTTACAAGGGGTAAAAGGAGAGAATTCCCCCCAAAATTTTAACCCAATTTCGCTTGAGTAAATAAATACCTCATATGTGTATGTTAAGTGTTCTGCGGGCGCAATAGAGGGCTCAGAATAGAAGGAGCGACAATGGGATTTTGGACACTGAGTTTTTCTTAAATGGTTTTTGGGGGACATGTCACATAGGAAGCCCCTATGGTGCCAAAAGAGCAAATGAACCCCATATTTTGGAAACTACACTCCTCAAGGATTGTAACAAGGGGTACAGTGAGCCTTACCACCCCTCAGTTGTTTGACGACTTTTCGTTAAAGTTGGATGTGTAAATGAATTTTTTTTTCACTAAAATGCAGTTTTTTCCCCAAATTTTTAATTTTTACAAGCGTAATAGGAGAAAAGGCCCCCCAAATTTGTAACCCCATCTCTTCTGAGTATGGAAATACCCCACCTGTGGACGTCAAGTGCACTGCGGGCACACTACAATGCTCAGAAGAGAAGGAGTCACATTTGGCTTTTGGAAAGCAAATTTTGCTGAAATGGTTTTTGGGGGGCATGTCGTATTTAGGAAGCCCCTATGGTGCCAGAACAGCAAAAAAAATAAAACACATGGCATACTATTTTAGAAACTACAGCCCTCAAGGAAAGTAACAACGGGTACAGTGAACCTTAACACCCCACAGGTGTTTGACAGCTTTTCGTTAAATTCGGATGTGAAAATGAAAAATTAGATTTTTTTCACTAAATGCTGGTGTTACCCCACATTTTTCATTTTCACAAGGGGTAATAGGAGAAAAAGCCTCCCAAAATTTGTAACCCCATTTCTTCTGAGTATGGAAATACCCCATAAGTGGAACATATGTTTCACTGACCACTGTTCCAAAAATCTGTCACACACCTGTGGGGTGTAAATGCTTATTGTACCCCTAATTACATTACGTGAGGGGTGTAGTTTCCAAAATGGGGTCACATGCGGGGGGGGGTCTACTGTTCTGGCACCATGGGGGCTTTGTAAACACACATGGCCTTCAATTTCTGACTCATTCTTTCTCCAAAAGCCCAATGGTGCTCCTTCTCTTCGTTCGCCCGCAGAGCACTTTACATTCACATATAGGGTATTTCCTACCCACATATAGGGTATTTCCGACCAATCAATCACGTGATCCTGAGGTGGCCTCCTGCTGGCTAAGGGTGAATGGTGCTGTCTCGGACAGCCCCAATTACCATTTTTTTCTGGGTCACCGGAGACCCGGTTGACCCAGAATCGCCATAAATTGCCGGTCTGAATTGACCTGTCTCAGGACCCCCCTCAGGGGTCCTTAAGTACCAGAACATATGGGCTTTTCTCATTTACATACTGTATCTGAAGAATGTCTTATCCCCTTTTTACACAGACTGAGCTAGTTTTTCTTCTGCCTGCACTTTAGAAGTACTTATAACTTGCTTGGCCTCTTTCTGCCAATTCTTGAAGATTTCCCTATCTTCATTGCTCAGTTTTTTTTTTTTTATAATAACTAAATGCTAGTGTTTTGTTTTTTATGATTTTGGCCACCTCTGCTGAGTACCACAGTGGTCTCTTCCTTTTTCTGCTTTTACTGAAAAGTCTAATGCAATTTTCTTTTGCCTTCAATAATGCATCTTTTAAATAGTCCCATTTCTCCTGGACTTTATGTAATCCGTTCCAGTCTTATAGGGATTCATTTATGACTAATCTAATTTTTGACAAGTCGGTTTTTCTAAAATCTAAAACTTTTGTTTTTGTGTGGTGTGACTCCTACACTGTTCTTATTTTAAACCACACTGACTGGTGATCACTAGATCCCAAACTTTCACCTACAGTAACATCATATACCAAATCCCCATTTGTGAATACCAAATCCAAAATGGCCTCCCTCCGGATTGGCTCCTCAACCACTTGTTGTAGAGATAATCCCAGTAGGGAATTTAGGATATCTGTACTCCTGGAAGAACTAGCTATTTTGGTTTTCCAGTTTATATCCAGAAGATTGAAGTCTCCCATAATGATAACTTCTCATTTCATTGTCATTTTAGCTATTTCCTCAACTAGTAGATCATCTAATTCTTTAACTTGGCCAGGTGGTCTATATATCACACCTACATAAATTACTGCATGATAACAAAACTGCAACGTAACCCAAACTGACTCTATGTTGGCCTCACAAACTTGTACTAGATTAGATTTTATGCTATCTATTACATACAGGGACCACCTCTCCCCCTTTCTTGCCTTCTCTGTCTCTTCTGCATAAAGAGTACCCTGGTATGGTTATGTCCCAGTCATTACTTTCATTAAACCATGTCTCAGTAACAGCCACTAAATCTACATTCTCAGATGCCATCATTGACCCAAGTTCATTGCTCTTTTTACCTAAATTGTGAGCATTTGTAGACAGGACTCTGAGCTGGTCTTTTTTTAACCTCTGTGCTACTGGCATGTTTTGGCATTGTTTTGTGGCGCAATTGGACTCATGGATTATCCCTCTTTTGCCCCCCTTGATATATTTGTTGTGTTACTGAACAAAAAAGGCAGAAGAAGCCCAGTTTAAATGTTATAGCGTCCCTGTCTCAGACTGCTATTGTGATGCTTTTTGACTGGTCCTACAGAGATAATCTCCCACATTATATGTAGATAAAGTATACAGAAAATAGAAGTGAAAGGGTTATGCTTTTGGAGAAAATGTTTTGATTTTGATCCTCACTCACAAGTTATCCATTCTTTTATGTGTTGATATTGTCTGTTTATCTCCTTCGAACACTAATAAGACAGCATGAAATAATACAAGCTAAAGCAGATCCTAAGATTGGCATGTGAGTGTGTTTGGCAGATAAAGAATACCAGAAGTCATTATGGAAAGGATGCTACAATTAAAATCTGTAAAGCAGATGGTCTGATCTGTTCTATCTAAACTGACCTAGAACTAGATTGAAAGAAAATAAAAGGCTGCAGAATAAATTAAGTGAGAACATAAATGCCTATCCGGCTGGAGAAGATGATGCGCTTGTTTTATTCTCACATTTTAGTGAGCGTGAACTGTAAACATTTACTTTAAAAAAACATTAAAGCATGAAATGTTTAATAAGCAAGAAAATAAAACATTATTTATACATTACCGAGGACGCTCCTCATTAAATGTGATTTAGAAGATTAGTACTAGATGACAGTCAGCTGGGTTAAGACATGATAAAGATGTACAAATGGATAAACTGGCTGTATTAATATACTGTAAACTGCAAGTGTAAAGAAAATTATAAACAAAATAGAAAAAATAAATAAAAAATGTTAAATATTAATTTGATAAAATATTGGCCACTCTCCTCCTTGCCCCTATTTGTATTTTGCTGCGAGTTGCGCAGCATTGTGGGTGAATGTAGTGATAGTAGCATTTCCTCCTGGCAGAGAGGGGGAGGGGGAACTGAGTCTAGTTTGGTAGAGCTGTGTAGCAATCTGAGAAAGTGGGCCACAAACAATAGTCTATATGAGAGATGGGGCCATGAGCAGGAGTCTAGGGGGGGGGGGGGAAGACTATGACAAAGCGTTAGTTCCTTGAAACAGTGGTAGGCTGAAGATAGTGTGTTCCCTCAGAGTTCTATGTCTGCGTGGAATCTGAATTAATGATGATGTTTTATGGATGGTGCTAACATCCTTCTTCTGTTTGGATTTTCAAGCATTGTAGGTGCAGCAATGGGGCAAATGGGGAGCAGTAGAACAGCAGTATTTTAGGATGGGTGGGATTTAGGATGGGTGGTCATGCTGCTGTAGAAGGGTGGGTATGGATGCAGGAGTAAACTGCCAAAGATGTCTTAGTATAGTCTTTGGTCCATGGGAGAAGTTCTCATGATGGTCTGGCCGGGATGGAGAAGAAACAGAGAATGTCTACAGTAGGTGAAGACATCATCTGTTAGCCACTGGATAAAATAATTCTGTATTCTGGGACTGTGACAAATTAGTATAACATGCATGCAAAAGTTTGCTATGGGGCCTAGCCTTTTCTTGTTATGTCTCTGTAGTGGACACTAGAGGGTAAGCACAGAAAGGAGGAAAATTAACGTTAGAGGGCACACATAGGAAAGAGGACAGTGGACACTAGTGAGCAAACAAAGAAGGGAGGACAGTAGATACTAGGGGACACGGACAGAAGGAAGGACAATGGACACTGGTTGGGCAAACACAGAAGGAAGGACAGCAGATACTAGGGGACACGCATAGAAGGAAGGACAGTGCACACTAGAGGGCAAACACAGAAGTGAGGACAGCAGATACTAGGGGACACGCACAGAAGGAAAGAAAATGGACACTAGAGGGCAAACATGGAAGGAAGGACAGCAGATAATAGGGGACAAGCAAAGAAGGAAAGACAATAGACACTAGACGGCAAACATGGAAGGGAGGAAAGCAGATACTAGGGGACACGCACAGAAGGAAGAACAATGGACACTAGAGGGCAAACATGGAAGGGAGGACAGCAGATACTAGGGGACACGCACAGAAGGAAGGACAATGGACACTAGTGGGTAAACACAGAAGGAAGGACAGCAGATACTAGGGGACATGCACAGAAGAAAAGACAATGGACACTAGAGGGCAAACACGGAAGGGAGGACAGCAGATACTAGGGGACCCGAAAAGAAGGAAAGACAATGGACACTAGAGGGCAAACAGGGAAGGGAGGACAGCAGATACTAGGGGACCCACACAGAAGGAAAGACAATGGACACTAGACGGCAAACACAGAAGGGAGGACAGCAGACACCAGAGGACACTCACAGAAGGAAAGACAATGGACACTAGAGGGAAAACACAGAAGGGAGGTCAGCAGACACCAGAGGACACTCAAATAAGGAAAGACAATGGACACTAGAGGGCAGCGGACACTGTTCTCACAACACTATGGGGGAAATTTATGAAAGTGCAACTCCTGTAACAAGTGGGTTCACACTACGTTTTCTCCCATACGGGAGCGCATACGGCAGGGGGGAGCTAAAACCTCGCGCTCCCGTATGCCTTCGTATGCGCTCCCGTATGTCATTCATTTCAATGAGCCGGCCGGAGTGAAACGTTCGGTCCGGTCGGCTCATTTTTGCGCCATATGCGCTTTTACGACCGGACCTCAAACCGTGGTTGACCACAGTTTTAGGTCCAGGGGAAAAGCGCATACGGCGCAAATATGAGCCGACCGGACCGAACCTTTCACTCCGGCCGGCTCATTGAAATGAATGACATACGGGAGCGCATACGAAGGCATACGGGAGCGCGAGGTTTTAGCTCCCCCCTGCCGTATGCGCTCCCGTATGGGAGAAAACGTAGTGTGAACCCAGCCTAACAATTATCTGCAGAAGCATTCAGCTTATAGTTGATGTAGATTTTACCTCAACCTGTTCAGCATCTCTTGCTCTATAATATGAATCTGGCTGATCAAACTGCTGGTTCAATGAGACAGATTCTCTTTAAAGTAAATATACTACAATTAAAATAAAAACAATACTTTTGTTTACATAAAAAATGGTGCACTATTGTTTTAATATTGTGTTATTATTCAGACAATAAACACTTGTATCAATGAATCCAAAGGTCCAAGCTTAACCCCTTGCCTTCTAATAGCCATAACTCCTGCAGTTTGCCACCTAAAGATCAATATGAGGCTTGTTTTTTGTGCAACCAATTTTACTTTGTAATGACATAACTCATTTTACTACAAAATCTATGATGAAACAAACAAACATTATTTTGGGGGGCGATATTGGAAAAAAAAGTTTTTCAAATTTTGGTCCTTTCGGTAAAAATTTCCCATTATCTTTATTCTGTAGGCCAATACGATTACAACGATACCCAATTTATATAGATTTTGTTTTATTCTACTACTTTTTAAAAATTAAACCTTTTTATAAGAAAATTAGTATGCAGAGATGAATGAGTTCTCATGTTTTTGCGCTATGATCTCCAGTTTTTATTCGTACCATTTTTGGTACCAATTTTTTCTTGATCTCTTTTTGTTAATTTTTTGCTTATGCATGAATTGACCAAAACAAAAAATCAGCACTTTGGTATGTTTTTTTACGATTTTGGTATTTTCTTTATGTTATGCCATTAACCAAATATGTTTATGTTTATTTTCGTGTGTATATTTAAACTTTTGTAGGGAAGGGACTTATTCACAGTGATTAACCATTTAAAAAAAAATGTTTAATCCTTATAGGGTACTATTACATGGAATCATTTGATTGTAAACACTGTTCAATGCTATGCCATAGCATAGCATTAATCAGTGTTTTAGGTGCTCTGCTTACGTAGGCTGAAGAAGCAGAAAGAAGATGGCATAGAGGCAAGTAAGGACCCTCCAGCTATCATATCAGCTGATCGGGACCCTGCAATGTTGCTGCTTTGGTCCCGATCAATCCCCCGATCAAGTACCGGAACATGCATTTTAGCAGTTTTAGATGCCTCACTCAACTTTGTTCACTGTGTCTAAAGGGTTTAATGACGGACAGCAGCCTAATCGGTGATCAGCTACTGTGCACTCTTTATACATCGGGAGCCATAGGGCATAAATGTACGCCCTGCGTCCTTAAGGGATTCAGGCTGCTTTCTTGAGAGATTCTGGTAACAATTTCCATTTTGATTCCTATAACTTGCAGTGTTGTGCGGATCCATTAAGATAACTATGACTACTCCTTATCTGGCTTAGTAATCTGGATCCAAATCTGAGGCCCTCTGATTTGGTCAGATGTCTCTAATGGCCATGCTATAAAATGTAATGTAGCTCTCAGTCTGACTGCCTAGAAGGTGCCAACATGTTCAGAAGCTGAGGCTGCAAATTAACAAATATCACAGATATAAACCTCATTTTAATGTGTCTAAGTAAAAATATCTAAGTTGGCAGACAACACAACAAAGCACAGATTTTTCCAAAGAGGATTAAGCCAGTAAGGCCCAGCAGCTGTTCCTACACTTCCGTCCCAGATATACAGTATAGGAACCATTGTGTGTATTTTATTCGATTTACATCATCCTATTAGACTTTATCTAATTCAGATGTCACTTTACCATCTGGATTTCTTGCATGTAGCACCTCATACAGATCTATGCATTTGTTTGCTTGTGTTCTTTATTACATGGCAGTTAAAGGAGAAATGCGGCAGAAAACTTTTAATATTCCATGTGCCCGAACTGCAAAAACAACAAAAATATTTTTTTTTACTCACCTCCCTATGTTCCCCCATTGCACCGATATCAGCGTCCCTTTTCTCCAGCGCTGCTTGGGTCCCTGCTTCTTAGGCTTGGAACGTCACACTGCAGTCAGCATTTCGCCGGCTGCAGTCATGTCCCGCCTCGGCCGGTGATAGGCTGAGCGCACTGTCATGTAAGGAGCCCGAGCAGCAGGGAGAAGGCGGGGCCTGAGCTCCTTACATGACAGTGCGCTCAGCCTATCACCGGACCCGAGCAGCGCCGGAGGAACGGGATGCCGATATTGGTGCAATGGGGGAACATAGGAAGGTGAGGGCACAGGGGATGTTAAAAGTTTTCCGCCGCATTTCTCCTTTAACTATGCTCAATTATATATTCAGCGTATTCTTTTGTACATATTATTGAAACAAATGATTTTTTATTAATGATCAAATTCCATTTAAAGGGGTATTCAAGGCAAAAACTTTTTTTTATATATCAACTGGCTCCGGAAAGTTAAACAGATTTGTAAATTACTTCTATTAAAAAATCTTAATCCTTCCAATAGTTATTAGCTTCTGAAGTTTTCTGTCTAACTGCTCAATGATGATGTCACATCCCGGGAGCTGTGCATGATGGGAGAATATCCCAATAGGAACTGCACAGCTCCCGGGACGTGACATCATCATTGAGCAGTTAGACAGAAAACAACAACTCAACTTCAGAAGCTAATAACTATTGGAATGATTAAGATTTTTTAATAGAAGTAATTTACAAATCTGTTTAACTTTCTGGAGCCAGTTGATATATATAAAAAAGTTTTAGCCTGGAATACCCCTTTAAGACATATTTGTTCACCTAAAATTTGAAAGCAATGACAATTATACTACGGGCTGTTATGGACAGGGACCTTTTTTCCCTTTGACTTATTGTTTGTTCTTTTATTTTACTTACACTGAATGATTACTTTATTAGGATTTACATATGGAGACCAGGTAAGCAAGGGAAACTGGTTGTCATGTTCTTTCTGCTATAGGGGAATAACTTGACCAGCTACAATGTTTAGAGAGACCCTGAGTGGACCAAGAAAACATTCCCTAGAAGTCTAGAAAAAGGGGACCCTAAAGTTTTGTTGGTCTGTCTATCAAATATTTTACACAATTATTTAACTTTTTAGGCTGCTTTCACACTACAAAATTCATCCGTTTTAAAGATCCGTTTGATGTTCCGTTATGAAAACCCTGAAAATCGACCATTAAACGTCCGTTAGAAAATACCATACGTCCGTTACAAAATCCCATTATAGTCTATGGGATTTTTTCTTTATCCCTTTTAATCCGTTATAGTCCGTAATGAATAATGGACGTTATTTTGTGACGGAAGATAGTAACGGGAGAAATATTGCATGCACTAATTCTTCCGTTCATTCTCCCGTCACAAAATAACGTCCGTTATTAATAACGGACTATAACACATTAAAACGGATAAAGTAAAAATCCCATAGACTATAATGGGATTTTCTAACGGATGTATGGGATTTTGTAACGGACGTTTAATGGCCGATTTTCAGGGTTTTCATAACGGAACATCAAACGGATCTTTAAAACGGATGAAAGCAGCCTTACTTCCCAACAATACTAGTAAAATATAACTTTTTATTTTGTGTTGATTATAAATATGACAAATGTCAGAAATAAATAATTTTATAATCTGTCCCCCTGTGTTTCTTTTTTGTGGCTGACATACAAGATATTCCCTGACCATATGCGATGGCACAAACATCTTTATTAGCTGTGTAGAGGGTCACAAGTAACTCTGCTCTGATAAAGAGATATGGTATTAATAGTGAATGCTAAGCTCACACTGATATTATTGTTGGGGTATAGGGGGGGCAGGGGGTGACATCACATGGGGGCGGAGTCGTGACGTCACGATACTCCAGCACCGTGGTCGCCACCTGGCTGTTTGTGAGCTGGCACCGCGGCGCGCAGTTCAAACAGGTGGGTGGCGAATACAAGATTGCGGGGGTCACCTGTGGCAGGACCCCCGCAGTGAGACATCTTATCACCTATCCTTTGGATAGGGGATAAGATGTCTCAGGGCCGGAGTACCCATTTAATGTCCTCCTCTGTTCATTGACAAGTTATGTCCAAAGGATCCCCTTTCACTAGATGTTCTTCCTTGATCACATTATTTTCAGTATAGTGTTAAAAATAGTTATACACGCCTGTCAAGGCTGGCAGTTTTTGAAGCACTGGCCCTGGCTAGTCAAGCACTGGTTACCAGGTCCCATTCAATATTACTTAGATCACTAGATTTTCTCAATCTGATATGGAGTCATACTAAAACTGGCCCACAGAAAACTTGCTCACTTGGTCTTATGCTTTACTCTGGGGTCACTTGTCTAATTTCCACACAGGAAAGCACCAGTCATAAAAAATATTCTCTAATATCTCTAATAAAGTGGCCTTTCAGTGTACTTTTATATTATTTACCCAAATGTAAAGTGCTGCAGAATATGTTGGTGCAATCTGAACACGGTAACCTAAAACAAACACTAGCAATCATGGTAGGCAAAGATGTGCACTGTAAATATGTAACACCAAAAACCTTATTTTAGAGACTGAATTAAACATAGTATATGTTTATTGGACAAAAACATTAACCCCTTAAGGACAATGGACATAAATGTACGTCCTGATGCGCTGATACTTAAAGCATAAGGATATACCTTTACGTCCTGTACATGACGCATCATGCATGCCAGGGACCCGTCGGTAAAGGCAGACATCAGTGATCGTGTTGATGTCCGCCATTAACCCCTCAGATGCCGTGATCAATACAGATCACGGAATCTGCGGCGATGTGGGCGATTAAATGGATGATCGGATTGCCCATGGCACTGCGCGAAGATCCGATCATCGCACATCGCTGCCGGAGGTCCTGTTACCTGCTTCGGCCATCATCCAGGGTCTTTTCCTCTGGTCTGACATCAAGCAGATCAGTGAAGAAGATAACAGATAATACTGATCAGTGCTATGCCTATATTATATAGTATATGCAATCTAATGATTGCTATAAATAGTTCTCCATGGGGACTATAAAAGTGCAAAAAAAGGGGGAAAAAATTGAAAAAGCCCCTACCCCAATAAAAATTTTAATGGCTCCTTTTCCTATTTCATCCTAAAAAAAAGTGTAAAAAATAAGTTATAAAAATATTTGATATTACAATGTACGTAAATGTCTGAACTATCAAAATATAATGTAAAATATCCCGTGCGGTGAATGGCGTAGACGTAAAAAAAATAAAAAAAATAAAAAATTGCTGCTTGTCACATTTTATTCCCCAAAAAGTTAAATATAAGCAAAAGTGGTGCCAATAAAAGTGGCGCAAAAAAAATTTGCCCTTATACAGCTCAGTATATGGAAAACTGAGAAAGTTATAGGTGGTTAAAATAGGGCAATTTTAAACTTACTAATTTTCTTTAAAAATGTAGAGATTTTTTAAAAGCATAATAGAAAAGCATGTAATTGAATAGAAATAGAAAAGCATGGATATCATTTTAATCGTATTCACCCACAGAATAATGAAAACATATAATTCTTACCATAATGTATACAGCGTGAAAACGAAACCTTCCCACATAAATAATATTTTTTTTGGTTGTGCCATTCAATTTATGGTAAAATTAGTTGTGTCATTAAAAAGTACAATTGGTCGTGCAAAAAACAAGCCCTCATATGGGATCTGTGAATGGAAATATACAGTAAAATTTTTAGAAGGCAAGGAGGAAAAAACAAAAATGCAATGTAAGTAAAATTGGCCTGGTCCTTAAAGGGGTAGTTCTTTTTTTTTTTTTTTTTTTTAATGTAACAGATTTGTAAATTACTTCTATTTAAAAATCCTAATCATTCAGTACTTATCAGCTGCCGTATGCTCCAGAGGAAGTTATTTTCTTTTTGAATTTCTTTTCTGTCTGACCACAGTGCTCTCTGCTGACACCTCTGTATATTCAGGAACTGGCCAATTCAGGAGCAAATACTCATAGCAAACGTATCCTGCTCTGGACAGTTCCTAACATGGACAGAGGTGTCAGCAGAGAGCACTGTGGTCAGACAGAAAATAAATTAAAAAGAGAAAAGAACTTCCTGTGGAGCATACAGCAGCTGATAAGTACTGAAAGGGTTAAGATTTTTAAAGAAAAGTAATTTACAAATCTGTTTAAGTATCTGGACCCAGTTGATAAAAAGAAAAAAGTACCGCTTTAAGGCCAAAATGGCCAAAATTACTGAACATATAAGAAGCTGTGGTTAGCACTGATCCCCCCAAATAAATTCCTCTGGAGTCCCCTCCCCCCTGCTGTTCCCCTAGGCCCCTTGCTAGGACCTATGTCTTTCTCCCGATATGTGTGGGGGTATTGTTCCAGGAAATTACGAATCTTTTCCCCGGTCTCTCCCCTGCAGTCTTTTCTTTATCATCCGGCCTTCCCCCCGAGCCTTACTTCCTGTATGGTTAGGTAATGGCGTAGTAGAGGGCTCTTTTGTTGGGCTGATATAGTGGACCCTCTCTCCCGCACACTGTCGTCCTTTGAGAACTTAGTCTCCCGACATGGTCTTCCCTCCTCTGAACGACTTCACTATCTCCAGCTTAGGCACTTTATGTCGTCTGCGCTGGGAACTCATGTGGTTTCCCTACCTACAGCCTTCGAGCTATTTTGCCGCTGTGGCCCACAGGTGAAGGGTCTTCTCTCTGACACCTACTCCATTATTAACGCTCATCTTGATGGGAGTGTCCCATCCCATCGTTACATGAGTCATTGTGAGGAAGTTTTGAACACCACCAGCATACTTCCCCCAATGGCGGATTATCTGGCAACAGGCCTCTGAGGCCTCCATTTGTACAGCCTACAAAGAAATGCTATTTAATATGAATTGCTTAATAAATTAAACCCGAATATTCCCCCTCAATGTTGGCGTTGTGGTGTGGGGCTAGGCATGGTCTTCCATATATTCTGGTCCTGCCCTACGATTGTCGCCTATTGGGATATGGTGAAGCGGTTGGTTGCTGAAATTCTTTGGGTTCAGGTCCCGTTAGACCCACTGGTTTACTTGATGCATCTTTCCAGTAGGGCCATAGCCAAGAGACTTTTCAAGTTGTTCATGCACATTGTCTTGGTGACTAAAACTCTTATTGAGTTACGTTCTCTTGAATCCCTCACTGCCTCCCTTAATAATTCCTTACCTCTCTTCTTTTCCATTTGGGAGCCCTGGGATCGGTTCTCAGACAGACAACCTCCTTAGTTCTCTTAATCTCTTTTGATACGGTCTTTCTCCTCCCCCCTCCTTATTATTTCCTCCCCCTCTCTCCCATTCCCCTTGTCATACTTGTGATGTCCTGTTGTTGTCTCTGTTTGTCTCATCTTGCAAAGATCTGTTCTCTTCTATTTTAGATAAGCCTGCTCACAGGCCTTTTAGGGTCTTACTCAGGTGACTTTCCTAAAGTATAAGCACTGATTGATAACTGAGAATTATTTGTGAGGCATTTGTGAAGTTACTTGCTCAGTCATCTTACTTAACTCTTGTTTTTTCCTGGTGCTTGTTTCTGACCCTTGTTTTGTATAAGAACATATACTGTGTTGCTTTATTTCTGAATTGAAAAACTAATAAAAACTTACAGTTGAAAAAACAAAAGCAAAATTACAGTACATATAGAAGAGAGCAAATAAACACATGAACTCAGAATGCAAATGTAAGAAAAAACTACAAAATGGGCGTTGCTTTCGGGAAAAGGGGTGTGTTCCCTACATTTCATCCAAAATCACTATTTTTTTCTGAAAACCACTCCGAAAATCACGTGAATTTTCTGGGAAGAAAACCCTACACTTTAAAGCATGTATAAAGTTTCAGAAAGTGGAGTAAATTCTCTGGCTGTTCGCTCCTTTGCCTGCCTCGTCTTTTTTAAGCAACTCTGTTTATTTTTTTAAAAATATTTTAGCTTTATTTTTACATTTTTATGAGTCTTTCCAACATATGTTTTTTCCCCCTATAGTTTCAGTAATAAATGGTGAATCATTAAAAAAAAAATTACAATATATATATATATATATATATATATATATATATATATATATAGACAGATAGATAGATAGATAGACTATTTCATTACATTTATTAATATCTCTCTCTCTTTTTTTTCTTTTCCTGGTTTATATTTTAAAAATCTGCCGCACTGCGACAGAATTTTCATTGCGACAGATTTATGCATGTGCCAGATTTTAATGTGCAGTATTAACCCTTCAACAGAAATTACCATGCAACAGATTTTTTCCCTGCGCCTAAAATGATCGGGAAAAATGTGACAGATTAGTAAATAACAAGAGAAAAAAAGGTCGGAAAAGCAAAAGTTAAACACAAACCGACACTCCAATTTTAGTAAATGAGGGCCAATATGTTGGTGCTAGTAAAATAGTACTATTACTACTGAACAGAAACAGATTTTTTTTTTTTGCTACATATATAATATACAGGGTGGGCCATTTACATGGATACACCTTATTAAAATGGGAATGGTTGGTGATATTAACTTCCTGTTTGTGGCACATTAGTATATGTGAGGGGGGAAACTTTTCAAAATGGGTGGTGACTATGGTGGCCATTTTGAAGTCGGACATTTTGATTCCAACTTTTGTTTTTTCAATAGAAAAAAGGGTCATGTGACACATCAAATTTATTGGGAATTTCACAAGAAAAACAATGATGTGCTTGGTTTTAACGTAACTTTATTCTTTCATGAGTTATTTACAAGTTTCTGACCACTTATAAAATGTGTTCAATTTGCTGCCCATTGTGTTGGATTGTCAATGCAACCCTCTTCTCCCACTCTTCACACACTGATAACAACACCGCAGGAGAAATGCTAGCACAGGCATCCAGTATCCATAGTTTCAGGTGCTGCATAATGGGCAAAACAAAAATTGGAACAGGACCTTCAGTTTACGCAGAAGATTTTGTTCAGTGATGAGGCAAACTTTTATGTGAATGGTGAAGTTAACAAACAAAACCACCGCTATTGGTCTGACGCTAACCCACACTGGATAGATCCCTCCAAGACTGTTGGAACACAAAAATTGATGGTATGGTGTGGTATATGAGGTACAAAGATAGTGGGGCCATTCTTCATCAATGGAAACCTCAAGGCCACTGGATATGCGAAATTGCTACATGATCATGTGTTTTCCTCTTTATGCACTGAAGCTGGCGCGTTCCCTGAGTTTTCCCAGCAAGATGGTGCACCACCACATTATGGGTGTCAGGTCCGAGCATTCCTAGATGAACAGTTTCCTGGAAAGTGGATTGATCGTCGTGGGCCAGTTATTTGGCCCCCAAGGTCTCCTGATCTGACCCCCTTAGACTTTTATCTTTGGGGTCATCTGAAGGCAATTGTCTATGCTGTGAAAATACGAGATGTGCAGCACCTGAAACTACGGATACTGGAAGCCTGTGCTAGCATTTCTCCTGCAGTGTTGCTATCAGTGTGTGAAGAGTGGGAGAAGAGGGTTGCATTGACAATCCACCACAATGGGCAGCACATTGAACACATTTTATGAGTGGTAAGAAACTTGTAAATAACTCATGAAAGAATAAAGTTGCATTAAAACCAAGCATATCATTGTTTTTCTTATGAAATTCCCAATAAGTTTGAAGTGTCACATGACCCTCTTCCTATTGAATAAACAAAAGTTGGATTCAAAATGGCCGACTTCAAAATGGCCGCCAAAGTCCCCACCCATCTTGAAAAGTTTCCCCCCTCACATATACTAATGTGCCACAAACAGGAAGTTAATATCACCAACCATTCCCATTTTATTAAGGTGTATCCATATAAATGGCCCACCCTGTAGTAAAAATAATGCACGCATTTAGAGATGAGCGAATCGAAGTTGACGAACCCGGATTCGTTACGAATTTCATGAAAAATTTGATTCACAACGAATGCGAATATCGCCGTGATTCGAACGCGCAAAACGCTTCATTAAACTCCATTTTACAGCGTTCCAGGCTATTGGAGACCTAAGATGGCGGATCCACATGTGAGTACATGGGGCAGGGGATTATGGGAGGGCGGTAAACAGCGGCGGGAATTAAGGTAGGCGGGCTGACCCTGAATCACATGTGAGATGCCGCCTATCAGTGTTCACTGACCCCTGTGATGTCACAGCACCTATATAATCGGCGGCCATCTTGCCTCTCTTCATTTCATGTATGCACTCAGATGGAGAGGACGGGACTGTGTGTGTGTGTGAATAGCTCATACCACAGTGTTACACTGCAACTGCTACTCACATCAGCATTAGGGAAAGGCAGGAGTGCAGAGTGCTTTGCTGTTACACCTGAGAAGGATCATTGATAGCTAAACCTCCTATTCACATTATTGAGCATTGCAGCAGAGAGGGGCAGATAGCTGTCAGCTGCCTCATACAGATCTCCAAGCTGCCTGAACTTTCTGAAGCATCTTATCTCCTCATTTTTCAATTGAGCTTATTATTTTTTTGCTCCACAAATCTTCTGCTGCTCAGAATTGTGTGACAGGGTGCAATTTAGAGTTTAATCCCTGGATTTTTTTTTTTTTTTTTTGTGGTGCTGCACTGTTGGGTCCTGCTGCTGTTCAGAAATACATGATTGTTCAGTGGACTGTAGTGCATTTGTACCATTTTGTACCTGTCAATCTGTCAAGGGGCTACATACTGTGCAAGTCCAAACAATAGTATTCACCGCCTGTTTTTGTTTTTTTTTATAATTTTTTCTGCATATAGTTACGCATATATAACTGCCCTCATCAGTGCATACCGCATAGGTACATCCAAGTATTGTACCATTTAGTACCTGTTAAGCTGTCAAGGTGCTCCATACCCTCAAAGTCCAAACAATAGTATCCACCGGCTGGTGTTTTACAAAAATACATAGTTTTTTCTGCGTATAGTTACGCATATTACTGCCCTCATCAGTGCATACCGCATAGGTATATCCAAGTATTGTACCATTTAGTACCTGTTAAGCTGTCAAGGTACTCCATACCGTCAAAGTCCAAACAATAGCATTCACCGGCTGGTGTTTTACAAAAATACAGATTTTTTTCTGTGTATAGTTACGCATATTACTGCCCTCATCAGTGAATACCACATAGGTACATCCAAGTATTGTACCATTTAGTACCTGTAAAGCTGTCAAGGTGCTCCATACCGTCAAAGTCCAAACAATAGTATCCATCGGATGGTGTTTTACAAAAATACAGATTTTTTTCTGCTAAAAGTTAGGCATATTACTGCCCTCATCAGTGCATACCGCAAAGGTACATCCAAGTATTGTACTATTTAGTACCTGTTAAGCTGTCAAGGTGCTCCATACCGTCAAAGTCCAAACAATAGTATTCACCGGCTGGTGTTTTACAAAACTACAGATTTTTTTCTGCATATAGTTAGGCATATTACTGCCCTCATCAGTGCATACCGCATAGGTACATCCAAGTATTTTACCATTTAGTACCTGTTAAGCTGTCAAGGTGCTCCATACCCTCAAAGTCCAAACAATAGTATCCACCGGCTGGTGTTTTACAAAAATACAGATTTTTTTCTGCTAATAGTTAGGCATATTACTGCCCTCATCAGTGCATACTGCATACGTACATCCAAGTATTGTACCATTTAGTACCTGTTAATCTGTCAAGGTGCTCCAAACCGTCAAAGTCCAAACAAGAGTATCCACCGGCTGGTGTTTTATAAAAATACAGATTTTTTTCTGCGTATAGTTAGGCATATTACTGCCCTCATCATTGCATACTGCATAGGTACATCCAATTATTGTACCATTTAGTACCTGTTAAGCTGTCAAGGTGCTCCATACCGTCAAAGTCCAAACAATAGTATCCACCGGCTGGTGTTTTACAAAAATACAGATTTTTTTCTGCTAATAGTTAGGCATATTACTGCCCTCATCAGTGCATACCGCATAGGTACATCCAAGTATTTTACCATTTAGTACCTGTTAAGCTGTCAAGGTGCTCTATACCCTCAAAGTCCAAACAATAGTATCCACCGGCTGGTGTTTTACAAAAATACAGATTTTTTTCTGCTAATAGTTAGGCATATTACTGCCCTCATCAGTGCATACTGCATACGTACATCCAAGTATTGTACCATTTAGTACCTGTTAAGCTGTCAAGGTGCTCCATACCGTCAAAGTCCAAACAATAGCATTCACCGGCTGGTGTTTTACAAAAATACAGAGTTTTTTCTGCGTATATTTACGCTTATTTCTGCCCTCATCAGTGCAGACCGCATAGGTACATCCAAGTATTGTACCATACAGTACCTGTTAATCTGTCAAGGGCCTACATACTGTGAAAGGACAGCCGTAAGTAATCACCTACTGCTGTTCTAGACAAATACTGTTTAAAGAGTAGTGTAGCGTATTGTAATACCTTCATAAACGCACTAAGTATGTCAGGCAGAGAAGTGCCAGGACGTGCACAGAGGAGTGGCAGAGGCCTAAATACTTCAGGCAGAGTTGGCAGCAGACTTGGGGTGAGTGGCAGCAGGAGTCGCAGCGAGTGGCCTGAGCTCCCGTTATCAGCCAGCGGTCGTGTCTCCACCAGCAACCCATTTGCCGTTGTCGATTGGTTAACACGCTCATCCACATCATCACAAGTGACTTCTTACACCCCCAGTCAACAGTCAGTGGGTTCCTCAGACACAACCCTCAGTTGGCATGGCCAACTGCAACTCAGCAGTCCGTGTCCTCCCATTGCCTTTGTCCTATGCTGTTCCCTCTCCTAGAGAAGTATCTTATGCTGTGGGTTCAGCTCCACTATTTACTGAGGACGATCTAATAGAGTACAGTCAGCAGCTACTGGACAGCCAAGAAGGGGAGGAGACATGCGCCGCTTGCTCCGCTAGGCGGTCAAGTAGTGATGCGGAGACGTGGGAGGCAGTGTTGCAAGTGTTCAGGGTCCTGAAGCAGACACTGTTGGGGAACCTGAGGAGGACATCAGTGACGTGCACACACATGTTGATGACCATGAAGCCGATCGCAATTGGGAGCCGGGTGCAGAAGGGGCTTCATCATCATCATGAGAAGAGAGTTGCAGGTTGCCCTTGAGGCAGCAAGGCGGTAGCACGGTTGGCTTTCAGCGTGGTGGCAGGAGTGGAAATTCAGGAGCCGAACGTGCCTGGGGGAGACCACCTGCTTCGCGGCAGCCTACCTTTCCGGGAGGTAGTGGAACAGGGGTTCCTGGAGACGGCGCCAGTAGCAGTCAATTAGTGCGGACTGCGGGTGGGAAAATCAGCTACTCGGTGGTGTGGAAGTTTTTCTTAAGGCATCAGGAGGAGGTTCACGTAGCCACATGCAATATCTGTCGGCAGAAGGGGAAGCGTGGCCAGGGTCCCAATGTCGGCACCACAGCCCTGCGTCAACACATGCTTCGCCACCATAAAGCGGCCTGGGAGAACCGTGGCTCCGATGTAGTGGTCCAGCCTGCTGCATTACCCAGTGGCCATCCGCTCCCTCCTTCATCCAGCCAAGGCTCCACCACCTCAGCCGAAGGGAGCTGTGTGTTAAACCCTCCTTCTGTTGCTCCTGCTTCTCTCGCTTTTAGTCAGCCATTCTGCCAACAATCCATCGGCGAAGCCATGTCTAAGAGACAACAGTATGCGCCCACTCATAAAACGGCACAGAAGTTGAATGTGCTCCTGTCCAAGTTGCTGGTGTTGCAGTCCCTTCCTTTTCAAGTGGTGCACCTTTCAGAGAATTGATGGCTTGTGCCGAGCCGAGGTGGAGAGTCCCAAGCCGTCATTTCTTTGCGAAGAAGGCAGTACCAGCCCTGCATAAGTTTGTACAAGAGAAGGTGGGCCAGTCCTTGAGCCTGTCGGTGTGTTCAAAAGTGCACGGCAGCGCCAACTTGTGGAGCTGTAACTACGGGCAGGGACAATACTTGCCTTTTACGGCCCACTGGGTAAATGTGGTTCCTGCACAGCCACAACAGCAACTTGGACAGGTCACACCGCTTCCTCCTCCACTCTCTCGCTCCCAGGCAGTCCTGTTACAGCGTGCGACGCTGCCTCCTCATCCTCCACCGTGTCCTCGGCCTCCACTGCACGTCCAAATCTCGGTTGCCCTTTATCGTACCATGTGTGTAAGGCGGTGTCAAGCTGTTCTTCACATGGTTTGCCTTGGCGAATGGAGTCACACAGGGGAGGAACTGCTAAAGTTCATTTGTAAAGAAATCCGAGTATGGCTTACTCCACGAAATCTGGAAATGGGAACCATGGTGACCGACAATGGGAAGAACATTGTGGCCGCGCTGCGACAAGGAAGTGTGAACCATTCGCCCTGCATGGCACACGTGTTGAATCTGGTTGTCAAGAAGTTCATCAAGTCTTCACCCCATTTGCAAGACGTCCTGGCAATGGCAAGGAAACTGTGCATGCACTTCAGCCAATCGTACACCGCCAAGCACACTTTGCTTGAGCTGCAGCGTCAGAACGGTATCCCACAACATAGTCTTATTTGTGACGTTGCCACACGTTGGAATTCCACCCTCCATATGTTGGACAGACTATACGAAAAAAGAAAAGCCATCACCGATTTCTTGATGATCCCAGAAGATAGGAGTACTCCCCTGTGTAACTTCAATGTGAACCAGTGGCAGCTCATACGTGACACCTGCCTTTTGCTGAGGCCCTTTGAGGAAGCCACATTATTTGTGAGCCGCCTGGATTACGCCATGAACGACGTAATTCCACTCCTACATTTCCTACAACAAATGATTGAAACCATGGCTGGTCATGGCAATGGAGACATTGTGCCTACATCTCAAGGCTACATGAGCCCTGTGGGGGCTGAACTGGAGGAGGAGGATGATGAGGGGCAGAGCGGAGCACAGTTTAGGTTGGATGAGATGGCCGGTGTTTCTAGTCTTCGGACAGGAGAGGAGGAGCAGTAGCAGAGGAGCTGGAGGGTTATGAGGAAGTTGAGACAGAGGACCCAGACACACCGTGGCAGTATGCAGTGGAGATGGAGGTAGGTAGTCCCTCCGAGTCACTGGCGCAAATGGCACAATGCATGCTCAGTTGCTTGCGTAGTGACCCCCGAATTGTCAAAATTCGTCAGCGGGATGACTTCTGGATCTCCACCTTATTAGACCCTCGCTACCATCACAAAGAGAGAGATTCTACGTAGTCAGTTGGCTGATGCCTATCGGCCACATGGTCCATCCACTCGCAGGTCTGACTCGGGGGGCCCTCTGCGCTCACCTTCCACTGCCATGGCTGCTGGGGAGGGGAGGGGTGGCAGGAGCAGTATCAGCTCAATCAGCAGCAGCCTGAGTCTACAGTCGCTGATGAGTAGCTTTCTTCACCCGCATAGTGAAGCAACTCATCAGCAGCAGGTAGACATGGAGCAGGACCTGAACCAGCAGGTGGTGGCATACCTTGACATGGCCATTCCAACAACCATTGAAGATCCGCTGGACTTCTTGGCAGCCAAACTTGATTTATGGCCACAACTAGCAGAGTTTGCCCTGGATAAGCTGTCCTGCCCGGCCAGTAGTGTGCCATCAGAGCGGGTGTTTTGTCAAGATGAATCAGGGATGGATCAGCCAGGATTTCCAGCCACCAATATCAGATGCCTCAGAGTATATTGACCATGCTGCTACACCAACATTTCCCAATTATGGTTGGTTATGAAACCCTCTTGGGTTATCAATTTGGGTTATGAAACCCTCTTTGGTACTGCGATTGCCTGCTCTTGGCTCATCCTGTGTCTTTCAGGAACTACTTGCCTCACTGATGCTTCTGGCCTTGGGCCGTTAATTTTTGGATGTTTAGCAGTAGCTAAATATATGCTTAATGCAAATGTCAACATTGATCTTTAAATGTAAGGGGTTATGAAACCCTCTTGGGTACTGCGAATGCCTGCTCCTGACTCATTCTGTGTCTTTCAGGAACTACTTGCCTCCCTGCCCTCAGGCCTTGGGCCTTCAATTTTTGGATGTTTAGCAGTAGCTAAATATATGCTTAATGCAAATGTCAACATTCATCTTTAAATGTAAGGGGATGGTTTTGAAACTCTCTTGGGTACTGCGAATGACTGCTCCTGACTCATTCTGTGTCTTTCGGGAACTACTTGCCTCCCCGATGCCTCAGGCCTCGGGCCTTCAATTTTTGGATGTTTTGCAGTAGCTAAATACATGCTTAATGCAAATTTCAACATTGATCTTTAAATGTAAGGGGTTGGTTATGAAACCCTCTTGGGTACTGCTCCTGACTGCTCCTGACTCATTCTGTGTCTTTCAGGAAATAATTGCCTCCCTGATGCCTCAGGCCTTGGGCCTACAATTTTTGGAAGTTTAGCAGTAGCTAATACATGCTTAATGCAAATTTCAACTATGATCTTTAAATTCTCTGCACTCTGCTAGGGCCTTCTTCTACCCCGCCGGGGCCGGTCCGAGGACCTCACTAAACCATCCAATCGGTAGTAGAGACATGCGGTGTGTACAAAGGGCAGGGACTTAATGAACCCGAGCTTATGACCCGCGCTTAGTTATGATTCTTCTTTCCTGGCAAATAATTGCAATCCCTGATCCCTATCGCAAACGGGGTTCAGCGGGTTACCTGCACCTGTCGGTGAAAGATAGACACACGCTGGTCCGTTCAGTGTAGCGCGCGTGCAGCCCCGGACATCTGAGGGCATAACACACCTGTTATTGCTCGATCTCGCGAGTGATCGTGCAAGTTAAGGGGTTATTAAAGCCTCTTGGGTACTGCTGATGCCTACTCCTGACTGCTCCTGTGTCTTTCAGGAACTACTTGACTTCATGATGCTTCTGGGCTTGGGCCTTTAATTTTAGGATTCTTGAAATACATACATACATGCTTAATTTAAATTTCAACATTTATGGTGCAATGTATGGGGTTATTAAACACAGTTTTTTTTTCAAATTTTCTGATAATTATCACAGTAATAAACTTGAATTTTCCACAATAATAACAATTACACCATTGAACGATTGTTGCGTGTGATTTTTTAAGTAAGATTTTCAAAAAAAATACGCAGAGGGATGAACTCTGCTTCTTTATTTCATAAAAAAATATTTTATAGAAGAATGTCTTTTGGTGGTCCACCGTCCTGCATTATAGAGTCTTCTGAACTTTAGGATATGCGCTTGTTCTTAAACAAAGGTACAAAAACCAAAAATGGCCGGTCAGGGCTATGGAGACGTTGCGCCTACATCTTAAGGCCACATGAGCCCTGTGGATGCTTGTGAGATTAGGTCCTTTGTACCCACAAGGCAGGGTCCAGGACACAAATTTTGATTTAAATTTCAAATAAAAAAATCACACATTTCAATGGTCTCCTCATGCTGCAGCCAACTCCAGGCTGCGTCATTCTGGTAATATATAGAGAGCACTCGCTGTCCTAAATTTTCGTTAACATTTTTCGTCAAAAATGTTTGTCTTTTTTATTAGGGATTGTGAAGCTTTGGTGCGTACTCATGCATCAGCCAACTCCAGCCTGTGTCATTCAGGCAATAAATGGTTTACTGATGGCGCTGCTGGCCCTAGGTCTGGGAATTCCAAATTTTCTCATAGGTAGCACCCGCTATCCAAAAGTCTTCTTCATAAATTTCTACAATTGTATTTTTTGGAGGGATTGTGAAGCCCTAGTGTGTACTCATGCATCAGCCAACTCCAGGCTGTGTCATTCAGGCAATATATAGGTAGCACCCGCTGTCCTAAATATTCTTAAAATTATTTAAAAAATGTTTGTTTTTTCTTTGGGATTCTGAAGCCCTGGTGTGTACTCAATGCTGCTTACTGCTACACTCTGTCAGCCCGTTGGTCCTGCGACAGTGTGCTACTCCGCCTCCACATCCTCTACTGTGTCTTAAGCCTCCACTGCCCGGACAAGTCTCAGTGGCCCTTCAGAATACCATGTGTGCAGGTCACGGCGGTGTCACATTGTTCTTCACATGGTTTGCCTTGGCGAGAAGTCTTGGAAACAATGGCCGGTCTGGGCAATGGAGACGTTGCGCCTAAATCTCATGGCCACATGAGCCCTGTGGGGGCTTTTTGGATTTGGTCCTTCGTACCAACACGCAAAGGTTGTTTTAAATTTCAAATCAAAAAATGATGGCGCTGCTGGGCCTGGGTCTGGTAATTTCAAATTTTCTCATGGGTAGCACCCGCTATCCAAAATCTTTTTCAAAAATGTCTAAAATTGGGGCGTTTTTTGGGGGTGATTGTGAAGCCCTGGTGTGAACTCATGCATCAGCCAACTCCAGGCTGTGTCATTCAGGCAATATATGGGTTACTGATGCCACTGTGGGGCCTGGGTCTGGTAATTTCAAATTTTCTCATAGGTAGCACCCGCTATCCAAAAATTTTTTCAAAAATTTCTAAAATTGTGGTGTTTTTTGGGGGGGATTGTGAAGCCCTGGTGTGTACTCGTGCATCAGCCAACTCCAGGCTGTGTCATTCAGGCAATATATGGGTTACTGATGCCACTGTGGGGCCTGGGTCTGGTCATTTCAAATTTTCTCATAGGTAGCACCCGCTATCCAAAATCTTTTTCAAAAATGTCTAAAATTGTGGTGTTTTTGGGGGAGAATTGTGAAGCCCTGCTGTGTACTCGTGAATCAGCCAACTCCAGGCTGTGTCATTCAGGCAATATATGCTTTACTGATGTTGCTGTGGGGGCTTGTTGGATTTGGTCCTTCGTACCCACACGATGGGGTCCGGGACACTCAAAGTTTGTTTTAATTTTCAAATAAAAAAATGATGGCGCTGCTGGGCCTGGGTCTGGTAATTTCAAATTTTCTCATAGGTAGCACCCGCTATCCAAAATCGTTTCCAAAAATTTCAAAAATTGTGGTGTTTTTTGGGGGGGGATTGTGAAGCCCTGTTGTGTACTCGTGCATCAGCCAACTCCAGGCTGTGTCATTCAGGCAATATATGGGTTACTGATGCCGCTGTTCGGCCTGGGTCTGGGAATTAAAAATTTTCTCATAGGTAGCACCCACTATCCAAAATCTTCGGTTTAAATTTCTTAATTCATCTTTTAATCTTAGGGATTGTGCAGGCCTAGTGCCTACTCATGCTGCTGGCAACTCCGGGCTGTGCCATTCATCCACTATATGGTCTCCTCATGCTGCCAACACCTCCATGCTGTGTCATTCAGCCACTATATGGTCTCCTCATGCTGACAACATGTCCATGCTGTGTCATTCAGCCACTATATGGTGTCCGCATGCTGCCAACACCTCCACGCTGTGCCATTCAGCCACTATATGGTCTCTTCGTGCTGCCAACACCTCCACGCTGTGTCATTCAGCCACTATATGGTGTCCTCATGCTGCCAAAACCTCCACGCTGTGCCATTCAGCCACTATATGGTCTCCTCATGCTGCCAACACCTCCATACTGTGTCATTCAGTCACTATATGGTCTCCTGACACTGATGCCACCACCAGGCTCTGTAATTGTGCTGCTGTGCGGCAGTGATTCTAAGAGCGATTCCGGTAATCTGCATGCTATTCTGAATAACAGTATTATTTCACTACCCCAGCACACTCCATATGCCTTTTAGAACACAGCAAAGTGTTCTATACCCCTATAGAGGCTGTATGTAGGTTAGAAATAGCCTTTTTTAATATAGATTCGCTGCGAAAAAATTCAAATCGAAACGAACTTTATCGGAAAATTCGGCGAATCGGCCGAATCGAATTTTTGAAAAATTCGCTCATCTCTACACACATTGTTACAAAACTGAGAACAGACAAATCAATACATAGAATGTAAAGGTTTATACTGTCAACCTAATCTTTCTTATGGAGGAAACCTCTTGGCTTGTATAGCTGGAAACAATTTTGTTTTCTAAAGGTTATAGAATCATTATTTCTAAACAATTCAAAATGACTGCATGTGCTTTGTCAACGTCATCCCATTGTTTTGCTATCAAAGTTTCTGTTTATGTGTTTACATGGAAAACAATATTGGATGTTTGTACTATAATCCATTAACTTTAACTTGACAACATTTGGGAAAAGCATCAAAGATATTTCAACAATGGCTTCAACAGGGTCCATTTTTCATCCCAGCAGTTTGAAAAGTAAAATATGTAAATTTCAAATATTAAAGCAACCAAACAACGAAGAAGGCAAATGGAAGTGCAGCCTCAGCAGATAGAGGCAGCGCTCGAACTGATGTCAGAGAAGGAAATGTCCTTTTGGCAACTTCTCCTAAACAGCCCAGTAACATGCATCCATTGTCCATTTTATTAAGTGTGAAAATTTACTTATTTTACAATAAAAGAAATGATTAAACAATATGGCAGCGGTAAGGTTTCCAGGCCTTTGAGTCTATGGGAGCTAATGTTGTTGTGATGGTGGTCACTGCCCAGCCCCATTTAATTTAAGTTAGAGACCCTTTAAATCAGTTGGCCGTAAAGTGCCAAGTGGGTTTATACAGTCTGATCAAAATGTGCATAAACTACTTAATATTAATAGTTGAAATTTTGCTGAGAAGCAGTAGATCAATGTATAACAAGTAGTAATGCAGTAATGTTTTTGAAACCAATAGAAAGACTAATTCAATTGCTTATTCTTTTTACATTATATATGTGTCAGTATCTGCATCATTTTTTTTTTTGTAAACAAGACCTAACAGTCAGAAAAGAAATCTCTCCAGTCTCTCAAAGGGGTACTGTTTGTGACAGCCGCCACACCCCCTCCCATAGACTTGCATTGAGGGGGCGGGGCTATGACATCAGAAGCTCCCGATGGCGGCTCCAGTGTTCGGAACAGTTTGTTCCAAATGCTGAGCAGGGGAGTAGCCCTTTAAAAACATGTTTATTTTAAGATTGTAAAATGTTTTATTGATTTTTCTTTGTGATTATATGGGCGGCCATCTTGTCTAACGCATTAACAGCAGCTACCATGGTTTGCTTTACAACGGGCATTAGAACAAATCACAGAAAATTACTCATTGAAAGACTGTTTAGGCATGCTCTGTGACATGAAATAGCACCTAAGTTGTGTTAAATTACAAAAGAGACTGGACTGAGACCTAGGTGTTGGGGCCAAGTGTTGAAATCTTACCCCTTAGCTGAGGGGTTAAAGCTGATATTGTATGCCATCATAACTCCTGGGTCAGTGATAAATCACAATTCTTAGATAGAAGTTAAGATAGAAGTTAAGAAGATAATACAAAAACGTTTGTCTGGTTCTAATCTATTGAACATACTGTCACTTATGGGCAGGGAAGGAGTGCAGTGCCGATTTCACCCTCTCCCTCTATCACTGCCTACTTGCCTATTCACCCTAAATAGCGGTTCGGCAACCATGGTGACAGTCCCTCCCTAAATACATGATAAAAGTCACTGTCAACAAAATAAACTACAATACAGACACAAGTCAGGATACAGTACTAACAGAAATGATATCTAACACACACAACAAGTCACAGTCCACTAGCCGAGTCAATACCAGGAGTTATCAGAATTGCCAAGTCGCAAAAACAGAAGAAGGGTCAGAATGCCAAGCCAATAAGTCAGAAATACCAGAAGATCAAGAATACAAGAAACAATGCTAGCTACTAGAAACCTCTTTCGCAGGCAAAGCCTGGATGTAAACTGTAGGTTTAAATAGGGAGTAACAAGGTGAAAGCTAGCCAGGTCAGTTGACCATTACAGAGAGCTAGGTGTAACCAAAGTAACAAGAATAAACAAAAGCTCTCAGTGCAGATTAACACATTCTTAAATATACAGATGAAGCTAGCACCAAAGATGTAATGCTGGTGCGACATTTCGGGACTGCAGCCTGCCAGTGCCAAATCTTCAGCGCTGACTAATGTGCATACAGTTTGGTAGAGCTAGTATTCCCCTCCTCTACTTACTAAGAAAGTAAGCCAGGTATCCCTGAGACTAGGGACTATTAGTGTCCATGCTCCTCTTTCAGTGGTGCCTTACAGTAATAGCATAGGGCTTTATGCAATGAAGTGGGAGCAGGGCCACTTGTCAAGCTCCATTGATCCCCGCCCTCTGTTTCATATCACCGAGCCAGTTACCAAACCAATAACATATATCCAAGCCTAGTCCCAGCATGTTGTGTACTAACCTTTTGTGGGGCACAATATCAAATGCCTTAGAAAAGATTAGCAAAAACAAAATAAAACAAAAATGTAGCCAGCACCTAAACCCAATACACGGGTGAACACTGCTGTGGCAAGTACAAATCATGCAAAAAAAAGAAAACGGCAGCAGCATACTTGGTCAACAAAATGGAGGCCCTAAGCGCACTTTTGGATCAAAACGTGTCCCCCCATCCACCACGTGGAAGTGGCCTCATATAGGATGGGACCCTAATGTTAGGGTCCCATCCTATATGAGGCCAGGGCCGGACTGGGGATAAAAACCAGCCCTGGAAATGATTGCATACCAGCCCCACAACACATTGTGCAAGCCATCGGCCCCCGTGTGCGCAGGCGTATTACTTTACATGGATATATACATATATATATATATACATATATGTCACAGTATAGTTCAGTATAGTATAGTATAGTTCTCCACATTAGGTGCAGTATATAGTCCCCCACATTAGGTGCAGTATATAACCCCCCACATTAGGTGCAGTATATAGTCCCCCACATAAGGTGCAGTATAGCTCCCCCACATTAGGTGCAGTATAGCTCCCCCACATTAGGTGCAGTATAGCTCCCCCACATTAGGTGCAGTATAGCTCCCCCACATTAGGTGCAGCATAGCTCCCCCACATTAGGTGCAGTATAAAGTCTCCCCCCACATTACGTGCAGTATAGTTCCCCCCACATTAGGTGCAGTATAGCTCCCCCACATTAGGTGCATTATAGTTCCCCACAATAGGTGCAGTGTAGCTCCCCCACATTAGGTGCCATATAGTTCCCTCCATTATGTGCAGTATACTTCCCACATTAGGTGCAGTATAGTTCCACACATTAGGTTCAGTATAGTTCTCCAAATTAGGTGCAGTATAGTTCCCTCCACATTAGGTGCAGTATAGCTCCCCCACATTAGGTGCAGTATAGTTCCTCACAATAGGTGCAGTATAGCTCCCCCACATTAGGTGCCATATAGTCCCCCACATTATGTGCAGTATAGTTCGCCACATTAGGTGCAGTATAGTTCCCCCACATTAGGTGCCATATAGTTCCCCATATTATGTGCAGTATAGTTCCCCACATTAGGTGCAGTATAGTTCCCCACATTAGGTGCAGTATAGTTCCCCACATTAGGTGCAGTATATAGTCCCCCATATTAGGTGCAGAATAGCTCCCCCACATTAGGTGCAGTATAGTTCCACCACATTAGGTGCAGTATAGCTCCACCACATTAGGTGCATTATAGCTCCCCCACATTATGCACAGTATAGTTCCCCCACATTAGGTGCAGTACATAGTCCCCCACATTAGGTGCAGTACATAGTCCCCCACATTAGGTGCAGTACATAGTCCCCCACATTAGGTGCAGTACATAGTTCTCCACATTAGGTGCAGTATATAGTCCCCCACATTAGGTGCAGTACAGTTCCCCCCACTTAGGCACATTATAGCTCCCCCACATTAGGTGCAGTATTTTCCCCCCACAGACATACAGCCTTCAGCCATATACAGTGTATGGCTGGAGGCTGTATGCCTGTTAACGGCCCCACTTCAGTATTCCGACCACCGCTCCGGGGTCACGATCTACTGCTATGGCCCATAGCCTATGATCGTGACCCTGGAGCGGTGGTCGGAATACTGAAGATGACGTGCCGCTGCCCGCTGGTCACTTACCTACCATGCGCGCATCCTCCTCACCACTCCACTCCGCTCTGTTACTATGGGCGCACGCACAGGATGTCAGTGACGTCCCTGCGTGCGCTACTTCCCGGCGGCCCCAGCGTTTTTAATGTTAACGCGGGGCGGGCAGCCGCACCGAGATAACCGGGAAATCCTTGTGTTCCGAAAAGACTTTTCGGGACACAGGGAAGTCCCTAATGTGACGGGGGCCCCCTGAGGGCACGGTGCCCAGATCAGGCGCTCCATGAGCGCCAATGATCTGGCCCTGGCGGCCGCTGAAGGGGAAAAAAATGCGCAGCCACATCTCAAAGCGGCCCCAGAAAAGGATTTCAGTAACACATGTTTTGCTATACACATGTTTATTCCCTTTGAATAAAATGGGCTGGAAAAAATTATTGGCGCTTCCTATAACCATCAATAAGCTTCTTACACCTCTCAGCTAGAATGTTGGACCACATTCCTTTGCAAACTGCTCCAGGTCTCTCTTATTGGAAGGGCTCCTTTTCCCAACAGCAATTAAGATCTCTCCACAGGTGTTCAACAGGTGTTCAATGGGATTCCCTGTAGGTACTGTGATCATTTCTTTGTAGGCCTCATTCAGTTTTTGGTAAACAGTAGAATGATGTGCTTTAGCAAAAAGCTCTATCTTGGTCTCATCAAGACATTTTCCCAGAAGGATATTGGCTTACTCAAGTTCATTTTGGCAAAATGTAGTCTTGCTGTTTTATGTCTCGGTGTCAGCAGTGGGGTCCTCCTGGGTCTCCTGCCATAGCGTTTCATTTCATTTAAATGTCAACGGATAGTTTGCACTGAGACTGATGCTCCCTGAGCCTGCAGGACAGCTTGAATATTTTTGGAAATTGTTTGGGGCTGCTTATCCACCATCTGGACTATCCTGCATTGACACCTTTCATCAATTTTTCTCTTCCATCCACGCCCAGAGAGATTAGCTACAGTGCCATGGGTTGCAAACTTCTTGAAAATGTTGCACACTCTTGACAAAGGCAAATCTAGATCTCTGGAGGTGGACTTGTATCCTTGAGATTGTTGATATTTTTCCACAATTTTGGTTCTCAAGTCATCAGACAGTTCTCTTCTCCTCTTTCTGTTGTCCATGCTTAGTGTGGCACACACACACACAATGCAAAGAATAAGTGAACTTCTCTCCTTTTTATCAGCTTTCAGGTGTGATTTTTATATTGCCAACACCTGTTACTTGCCCCAGGTGAGTTTAACCCCTTAAGGATCCAGCCCATTTATACCTTAAGGACCCGGCCATGTTTTGAACATCTGACCACTGTCACTTTAAGCATTAATAACTCTGGGATGCTTTTACCTTTCATTCTGATTCTGAGATTATTTATTCATGACATATTCTACTTTATGTTAGTGGAAAATTTTTGCCGATACTTGAATCATTTCTTGGTGAAAAATTTCAAAATTTTGTGAAAAAATTGAAAATTTTGCATTTTTCCAACTTTGAAGCTCTCTGCTTGTAAGGAAAACAGACATTCCAAATAAATTATATTTTGATTTACATATACAATATGTCTACTTTATATTTTCATTAGGAAGTTGACATGTTTTTTCTTTTGGACGACATCAGAGGGCTTCAAAGTTCTGCAGCAATTTTCCAATTTTTCAAAAAAATTTTAAAATCTGAATTTTTCAGGGATCAGTTCAGTTTAGAAGTGGATTTGAAGGGCTTTATTATTTAAAAAAAAATACACCCCATAAATGACCCCACTATAAAAACTGCACGCCTCAATGTATTCAAAATGACATTCAAAAAGTTTGTTAACACTTTAGGTATTCCACAGGAATAGTAGCAAAGTGAAGGAGAAAATTCAAAATCTTCATTTTTTACACTCACATGTTCTTGTAGACCCAGTTTTTGAATTTTTACAAGGGGTAAAAGGAAAAAAAGCCCCCAAAATTTGTAACTCAATTTCTCTCCAGTAAGGAAATACATCATATGTGTATGTCAAGTGTTCGGCGAGCGCAGTAGAGGGCTCAGAGGGGAAAGAGTGGCAATGGGATTTGGAGAGTGAATTTTGCTGAAATGGTTTTTGGGGGGCATGTCCCATTTAGGAAGCCCCTATGGTGCCTGAACAGCAGAAAAACCCCACATGGCTTACCATTTTGGAAACAACACCCCTCACGGAACGTAATAAAGGGTCCAGTGAGCCTTAACACCCCACAGGTGTTTGACTACTTTTCATTAAAGTCAGATATGTAAATGAAAAAAAAATGTTTCACTAAAGTGCAGTTTTTTCCCCAAAATTAATCATTTTTACAAAGGGTAAAGGCAAAAATGCCCCCCAAAATTTTTAACCCCATCTCTTCTGAGTATATAAATACCCCCTGTTAGGACGTAGAATGTTCTGCGTGCGAACTACAATGCTCAGAAGAGAAGGAGTCACATTTAGCTTTTGGAAAGCAAATTTAGCTGAAATGGTTTTTGGGGGGCATGTCACATTAGCCCCTATGGTGCCAGAACAGCAGAAAATCCCCACATAATGTACTATTTTGGAAACGACACCCCTCAAGGAACGTAACAAGGGGTACAGTGAGCCTCAACACCCCACAGGTGTTTGACGCCTGTTTTGTGAAATTTGGATGTGTAAATAAAAAGAAATTCACAAAAATGCAGTTTTTTCCCCAAATTTTACATTTTTACAAGGGGGTAATAGGAGAAAATGACCGCCAAAATTTGCAACCCCATTTCTTTGTAGTATGGAAATACCCCATGTGTGGACTTCAAAGGCTCTCCTGGTGCACTACAATGCTAAGAAGAGGAGGAGCGCCATTGAGCTTTTTGAAAGAGAATTTGTTTGGAGAGGAAGTCAGGGGCCATGTGCATTTACAAAGCCCCCGTGGTGCCAGAACAGTGGACCCCCACATATGACCCCATTTTGGGAACTACACCCCTCACAGAATTTAATAAGGGGTGCAGTGAGTATTTACACCCCACTGGCGTTTGACAGATCTCTGGAACAGTGGGCTGTGTAAATGAAAAATAAAATTTTTCATTTTCACGGATCACTGTTCCAAAGATCTGTCAGACACCTGTAGGACGTAAATGCTCACTGTACCCCTTACTACATTACATGAGGGGTGTAGTTTTCAAAATGGAGTCACATGTGGGGGGGGCGTCCATTGTTCTGGCACCATGGGGGCTTTGTAAACACACGTGGCCTTCAATTCCGGACAAATTTTCTCTTCAAAATCCCAATGGCACTCTTTCTCTTCTGAGCATTGTAGTTCGCCCGCAGAGCACTTTACATCCACATATGGGGTATTTTCTTACTCAGAAAAAATGGGGTTACAAATTGTGGGGGGCTTTTTTCCTATTTTCCCTTGTGAAAATGAAAAATTTAGGGTAACACCAGCATTTTAGTGAAAAAATTTTTAATTTTTTTTTTCCCATCCAACTTTAATGAAAATTTGTCAAACACCTGTGGGTGTTGTTACATTCATTGTTACATTCAGTGAGGGGTGCAGTTTCCAAAATGGAGTCACATGTGGGTATTTATTTTTTTGCATTTATGTCAGAACTGCTGTAAAATCAGCCACCTCTGTGCAAATCACCAATTTAGGCGTCAAATGTACATAGTGCGCTCTCACCCCTGAGCCTTGTTGTGCGTCCGCAGAACATTTTACGCCCACATATGGGGTATTTCCGTACTCAGGAGAAATTATGTTACAAATTTTGGGGGTCTTTTTTTGCTTTTACCGCTTGTGAAAATAAAAAGTATGGGGCAACACCAGCATGTTAGTGGAAAAAAAAATTGTGGAAAAAAAATAAATGATTTGAAGTGCAATTTCTCCCGAGTACGGAAACACCCCATATGTGACCCTAAACTATTTCCTTAAAATACGACAGGACTCCGAAGTGAGAGAGCGCCATGTGCATTTGAGGACTACATAGGGATTGCATAGGGGTGGACATAGGGGTATTCTACGCCAGAGATTCCCAAACAGGGTGCCTCCAGCTGTTGCTAAACTCCCAGCATGCCTGGGCAGTCATTAGCTGTCCGGAAATGCTGGGAGTTGTTGTTTTGCAACAGCTGGAGGCTCCGTTTTGAAAACACTGCCGTACAATACATTTTTCATTTTTATTGGGGGGGGGACAGTGTAAGGGGGTGTATATGTAGTGTCATTATGTGTTAGTGTAGTGTAGTGTAGTGTTTTTAGGGTACATTCACACTGGCGGGCATTTACGGTGAGTTTCCCGCTAGGAGTTTACGCTGCGGCGAAAAATCAGCCCAAACTTGAAGCAGAAAACTAACTGTAAACCTGCCCGTTTGAATGTACCCTGTATATTCACATGGGGGGGGGGCAAACCTCCAGCTGTTTCAAAACTACATCTCCCAGCATGTACTGACAGACCGTGCATGCTGGGAGTTGTACTTTTGCAACAGCTGGAGGCACACTGGTTGGAAAACCTTCAGTTACCTAACTCAGTATTTTCCAACCAATGTGCCTCCAGCTGTAGCAAAACTTCAACTCCTATCATGTACTGATCCCCGGAGGGCATGCTGTGAGATGTAGTTATGCAACAGCTGGAGGTACACAACTACAACTCCCAGCATGCCGAGACAGCTGTTTGCTGTTTGGGCATGCTAGTATTTGCAGTTTTGCAACATCTGGAGGGCTACAGTTAGAGACCACTGCACAGTGATCTTCAAACTGTGGCCCTCCAGATGTTGCAAAACTACAAATCCCAGCATGCCCAGACAGCAAACTGCTGTGTGGGCATGCTGGGAGTTGGAGTTTTGCAAGATCTAGAGGGCAACAGTTGGATCACTGCACAGTGATCTCCAAACTGTAGCCCTCCAGCTGTTGCAAAACTGCAAATCCCAGCATGCCCACACAGCAAATAGATGTCTGGGCATGCTGGGAGTTCTAGTTTTACAACATCTGGAGGGCTACAGTTTACAGACCACTGTATAGTGGTCTGACTGTAGCCCTCCAGATGTTGCTAGGCAACTCACCGACTTCCGTAGGATCCAGGGTGTCACATAGCCGTCCTCTTCTTCCGGTGATCGTCGCCCGCTGCCGTCGCTGATGAGTAAGTGGACTTCGCCCCCGATCCTCTGTCGGTTTTCCCGTCCTGCCCCACCTATTGTGGCTGGGCAGAACGGGGAAAGCGAAAGTTAACCCCCCCGCCCCCGATCTGCTTTTGGTCATCTCGTCTTGATGACCAGTAGCAGGGATAGAAGGGGTGGCACCCCTGCCACCTCACTTCTATCCCTTCAGGGGGTTCATGGGTGTCATGGACAACCACGATCCCCCTTATATTCCGGGTCACCGGGTCACCATAGACCTGTATGACCCGGAATCAGCGCAAATCGCAGGTGTGAATTAATTTGTGATTTGCGCCGGTCGCCGACATGGGGGGGGTCTGATGACCCCCCCTGGGCATTTGCGCCGGGTACCTGCTGATAGATATCAGCAGTCACCCGGGTTCCGGCGGAGACCAAAATTCCCACGGGCGCACAGGTACGCCCTGGGTCCTTAAGTACCAGGGACCGAAGGCGTACCTTTACGCCCTGGGTCCCTATGTGGTCAAAGGAGCATCACATGCTTGAAACTATTTTATTTCTCCACAATTTTGAAAGGGTGTCAATAATTTTGTCCCGACCATTTTTGGAGTTTGGTGTGACATTATGTCAAATTTGCTTTTTTTTTCCTCCCTTTTTTTGTTTATTTCCAATACAAACAAAGGGGGAACTTATCAATATTTTTGAATAATAGAGCCATGTTTACCCGTTTTCCAGTGTGTATTCCTCATTCCGGTGCATGAAATTACTAACCATGCGCACCCTGTTTGTGAATATTGAACAAATATAGAATATACCACATTTGATCTACAGTGCGCCAAACTCTACTTCCTGTGTAGGCTACGCATCCTCAATCCGGATATGGTACAGCCCATTAGTCATGTGACCCTTTCATACGCAGTAGCCCGTGAGGCCGAATATCCTCAGAGGACGTTTCTCCACCGGCAGAAAATGTAGAAAATTTCATTTTTTTGAAGAAAATAAAAAAAAATTTAAAAAAATATATGAGCAATCTACCATATTTACATCTACACAGGGCCAACAAATTATACCACAAAATATAACTTATGGAAGCAAAGTAATTTATCCTTATCTAAATCTTAATGCATACTATACCTGCAATGTTTTTACAAACTGGTTTATAGGTAAGGTATGCTCTAACTGCCTCATTATATTTGACTTTAGAAGGTGGGCACAATTTGCATAATAACACCACTTCAAAAATTTGGCAGAAAAACATTGACAAACCTTAGTGGCATTGAACAGATTTCAACTTTAAAATGTATTTTCACACCCAGACAACATACATTCCTTTATTTGGTTAGTAGTGTACAAATAAGCCTTCACACATATATCAAGTATTAACTGTCCAAAAATCTGACAACATTGGGTAATGTTTTGCTTTTCCGAAGTTCCAAAGCACACCTATGTACACAGAAATGTGCACATCATGATCTTGGCTGACATTTAGACACCTAGGTACGTTTCCTCTTGCTAGTGTATATTTGCGCAAAAAAAAAAAACACTTGCGCAATTTATTTGTGGGGAAAAAATGGAATGCCGCAGATGATAAATGTTAAATGATAAACGAGAAAGTGTTTTCCAAGGTAAACCAGCACATAGAAATCGTGAAGAAATGTTCCACCAAAACCGACGCACAAAAGAAAAGCAAAAAAACACACTGCGCAAATAAATTCGCAGAAAAATACACATAAAAATGCTCTACCAACAATGATAAATTCCTCCAGTAGGGGTGCCAACATTCACGGCCATGACTGTATATAAAAGCAGAAAATTGAAAAGTAAAACACAAATTTGGACATTTGGGGGAGGGGTTATTTTTACGCAGTGCACTTTATGGTAAAAAAGACATGGTACAGGATCATAAACATTATATTTTAATAGTTTCAACATTTCCGCACGCTGTGTTACCAAATATGTCTATGGGACAATGGAAATAAGGGGAGATTACATTTTTTATCGGGGGAGGGGTACATAAACTTTTTTTAACACTATATTAATCTATTGATTGCTATTGCTGTTCAGTGCTATGCATTGTTATAACACTAATCAGTGATATCTGTCATCCATTTGTACAGCCTGCCATAGGGCAGACCATATAGATGGATCACAGCAGAGCAACATGGACGGGGTAAGGAGACCTCTGGCCCACATCTTGACTTATTGTACCCCCGATATTGGGCTGTAGGTAGTCTGATGAGTCCTCCCAAGTCTCTCAGATACTTTAGCTACCGTGATCAGTATTGAGTACACCTTTTTGAATACTGGCACCACATTTACAATGCACCAGTCCTGTATAATAATCCCTGCAATTGGAGAATCTTTAAATATAAGGTATAAAGCTATGTTCACTGACAGCAGAACATGTCGGCGCTAGGACCGCTCAGAAATGCGCCATCTCATGGCAAAGCATTTACTTGCGGAATCTGCAGAAAGAATAAACATGTCTATTCTTTCTGAGGATGCCAGAATCTAAGTCAAAGTCCCAATGTATGTCACTTAGGTCCTCTTTTAGTTGGCAAACATTAGGCTTCCTGAAGTTCAATGGTTTTGTAGCCCAACTAGTAGACATCTTATCATAAGATAACTGAAAACTTATTATGTTGTGGTGACTATTACCAAGGTGATCTCCTACTTCTACCTCAGATATCACGTCTGGCAGTTGGTTAGTATTAAAGGCTCTCATCAAAAAAAACTATTGATATATTATAGATTAATGTATGCAGAATAACTTTACAATTGCATGTTATTAAAAAATATGCTTCTTTCTATTTAATTTTCCCCTTTGAAGAAATGACCACTAGGGGTCTCCCTACCAGTCCTGTCAGCAAGCATTTCAGACTCATGCTGGAGTCCTAAACACTACGAGCTGCCAGTCTGCTTTGTTCACAAAGGAGAACACTCAGAGCTGCCAGCCTGCTTTGTTCACAGCCTGTTTGGCTGTGAACAAAGCAGGCTGGCAGCTCTGAGTGTTTAGGACTCCAGCATGAGTCAGAAATGCTTGCTGACAGGACTGATCGGGAAAAATACAATAGAAAGAAGCATATTTTTCATTAACATGCTATTGGAAAGTTATTCAACATTCATTAATCTAAAATATATCACAAGTTTATTTGATGAGAGGTACCCTTTAAATATAGAAGTGCGCCCCCCTTGTTATACTTTTTGCTTTGCAGTTTTTTTTATTCTGATTTGTTATAGAAATTGACTGTTCTCCACAAAATATCACAGCAAGTAAATCAAATATTTTTTAGCTAATGTTTGCAAAATTTACACCATGTTTTATATTCCATGCTGGCAGGCGGTCATGTGACGCTTACATAAAAGACATCCACAGCTATTAACAAGGAACGTAATGCACATGCGTTAGAGTGAAAGTACTCCCTGAAGACCAGAACATTATTATGAAACATACTCAGAAATCACATTAGGACAAGGCTGGGCTTTAATTTGTTACAGATCCTACTCTGTGGACATTTTTATAGAGAAAAAAGTTCACGTTGTACTTAGTCAAATAATAGTAATAATGCCATAATAATGCCTGGAAGGTTTCTAACTGTCTGATTTAAAGATCACTTACATATGATATGCAGTTGGCTTCAGGTTTCCATTCTCTGCTTTTGAAATATATAAAATATGACTAAGTATGATCCAAACAGTGTGTAATGAGGACAGCATGGCAAGGGTTGTCTCCTACAGAATATGAAGGGGGACCTTCTTATTAGCTTTGAATAAGTACTTGCATTTTAGTACCAGGGCCATCTACACAGAAGCCTGTGATGAGATGGTTTAGCAACAGAAAACTATTTACATTGTGAACATGAGACGGCTTCATTGGAATTCTGTCAGCACTTTCAATGACCAAGAGACTTCCATGATAAAATATAAGTTACAACACTTCCCAAAAGAAATGAACCTGCTGCAAGCGCTTGTCATCTAATGTTCTATACTCAATACTTCTATATTCTATTTTAGGGTACATTCACACGTACCATGTTTGTTACAGATTTGATGCTGTAGATTAGATGTTGTGTTAATCATTTAACTAAATAAGAGAACACAGCATCAAATCAACAGCCTCAAGTTGGCAGCATCACATCCATAACTTTAACTCCACAACATTAAATCTGCAGCAAAAACTGTATGTGAACATACATACATAATCTGAAGTGGAAAATCCCAGAACTGATGGTTGTCTGATTTATCCACATCAAACAGCTTATTAACGACAATTGCATCTCATTTCCATTAAACTGAATTTTAACTGAGCTGTGGTCCCAGGCACAACCATAGCAAAATTGTATGGAGCTGTGCCTGTACTCCAGTGGAAATTTTGTAAATTAATTTTATTTAAAAATTCTTAATGCTTCAGAGGAAGTTGTATAGTTATTTTCTGTCTGATCACAGTGCTCTCTGCTGACACCTCTGTCCATGTCAGGAAGTGTCCAGAGTAGGAGCAAATCCCCATAGCAAACATAACCTGCTCTGTACAGTTCCTGACATGGACAGAGGTGTCAGCAGAGAGCACTGTGGTCAGAATGAAAAGAAATTCAAAAAGAAAATAACTTCCTCTGTAGCATACAGCAGCTTATAAGTACTGTAAGGATTCAGATTTTCAAATAGAAGTAATTTCCAAATCTGTTTTAACTTTCTGGCATCGGTTGATTTTCAACAAAAAAATTCCACCAGAGTACCCCTTTAATGTATTACCTAGATTTTGTTTAATAACTACAGACAAATACTGAAACATGTTCTTTTGTTTTCCCATCTGTTTCCAATTTTATTATTATGTGTACATTATTATGGGCGAGGCCATCTTGGTTGAGCTGTTTTTAACAGTATTTAGTTATTTGTTTTACAGCAAGCCCTACAGACATAGGCAACAAGAGACTGGAGGGGTCCCTGTTGACTTGTATTGGAGAGTTTTCTAGGCATCCTTTGTGACCTTGTACAGGTCATTGTACAGGGAGTGGGAGGAGGATCTCTGAGGATTCAGTTATTTGGAATATATTGAAATATTATCTATACAGAACAGAAAGCATCTGCTCATTATTAGGCCTATGGGCAAAATGAAAGATTAAATATTACAGGATTACATTATATATATATATATATATATATATATATATATATATATAATCTATATTTTATAATAAATAGCAGAGTAAAAAAGTAGAAAAAACTCAACATTTAAAAAAATATATGTTTAACATCAAAACTTTGTTTAATGTATAGTTAATTTTTATGAATAATATAGATAGGACTTAGAACAAAAGGCACACTTGCCCTTTCCCCTAGTGGGCATTGTTCTTTAAAGGGGTTCTCCCGTGCTTAGACATCTTATCCCCTATCCAGAGGATAGGGGATAAGATGCCTGATCGCAGGAGTACTGCCGCTGGGGCCCCCCGTGATCTTGCACGCGGCACCCCGTTTATAATCAGTCCCCGGAGCGTGTTCGCTCCGGGTCTGATTACCGGCGACCACAGGGCCGACGACGTGTGACATCACGCCTCCGCCCCCGTGTGACGTCACGCTCCGCCCCTCAATGCAAGCCTATGGGAGGGGGCATGACAGCTTTCACGCCCCCTCCCATAGGCTTGCATTGAGGGGCAGAGCGTGACGTCACACGGGGCCATCAGCGTGACATCACACCCCGTCGGCCCTGTGGTCGCCGGTAATCAGACCCAGAGGCTGATTATAAACGGGGTGCCGCTTGCAAGATCACGGGGGTCCCCAGCAGCGGGACTTCCGTGATCAGGCATCTTATCCCCTATCCTCTGGATAGGGGATAAGATGTCTAAGCACCGGAGAACCCCTTTAACTAAGAAATCTATGATACTGTTAGATTAAGTCATTAAACATGTAGTTGGGCAAAATTACATGGGGTGATATACCGTTGTTTGTGATGGAAATTTTTATAAAAAATATATGTATAAATTATTTTCTCTACTACTGGTGCAGGCTTTTTCAGGTCTGCAACTTCATTTTTCATATGTTACGTTTTTGACAGTTTAGACTATTTATGAACCACAGCAAATAGTACATGATACCCTTATTACCTGTTCTAAATTGATTTAAGTGCCAAAGCCAGTCAAACTTGTAAAATATTCTTTGCACCTGCTATGCACAGTGTCAAGCCAGATTTCCTTTTCCTTAGAAAGGCGGACAAGTTCATGAATATCATATAACATATTTTCTTAGCAATATATCAGCACACTGAAAGAAGCTAATGCATACAGATTAGGCAAGTATGGGTGCTAGATCATTTCTCAGTGGTAGAGTCTCAAATTCATGTATCTCACAATCACAGAAGATTTAGGGTCACTGGTTGTAATATACCGAATATCATTTATAAAGAATATTGGATCTGCAAAACCTCTAGAAATGCATCACAATTAAATTGAACAAATAACTTTCTTATTGTTTTCAATTCTAGGAATAAAATATGCTATTATTTGCCCCATTAACTAGTAGGGTCTGCACTCTATTTATTTAAATACTTAGCAGAGCAAAAGAAGGAATCACTGAATGAACAAATTAATGAATTAATACAGCGTCCTTCACCCAGCTGTGTCTACTGATGGGAGGTTAGACCCAGACGGATCTTAACTTTTGGCATGTCTGTGTAACAAGTCAAAAGATGATTTACAGCACAAATGGTAACACCTTTGATAAAAAACGCTTCACAAAGGTAGTGAACATCTAGTGGCATTGCTAAGGGGGTGCGGAACACACCTGGTGGTACCCGCAAATTGGGTGACACCACTGAGCGGGAAGTAATCCCACAATGGTCTCACTCCATCCAGTCTTCACTGCTTCCATACAGCAGTGTTTCCCAAGCAGTGTGCATCCAGCTTTTGCAAATCTACAATTTCCAGCATGCCCAGACAGCCAAAGGCTGTGCAGGCATGCTCAGAGTTGTACTTTTGTAATATCTGTAGGCACCGTACTTGGGAAACACTGCCATACAAAATAGCGTTCTCAGTCTGCTTGTTCAGCTCTTCCCCCAGGTGGTCACGTGTTCTTATACTCATGGAGGTCTGCTGGGGTCAGAGGAAAAAAGATCTGAGAACTGCATATTAGCCCTGTACTGTGACATCACTGTGTGTATTAGCCCTGTACTGTGACATCACTGTGTGTATTAGCCCTGTACTGTGACATCACTGTGTGTATTAGCCCTGTACTGTGACATCACTGTATTTATTATCACTCTACTGTGACATCACTGTGTGTATTGTGCCTGTACTATGACATCACTGTGTGTATTAGCCCTGTACTGTGACATCACTGTGTGTATTAGCCCTCTACTGTGACATCACTGTGTGTATTAGCCCTGTACTGTGACATCACTGTATTTATTATTACTGTACTGTGACATCACTGTGTGTATTGTGCCTGTACTATGACATCACTGTGTGTATTAGCCCTGTACTGTGACATCACTGTGTGTATTAGCCCTGTACTGTGACATCACTGTGTGTATTATTACTGTACTGTAACATCACTATGTGTAGTATAGCTGTACTATGACATCACTGTGTGTATTATCCCTGTACTGTGACATCACTGTGTGCATACAGGGATGTGGAAATTGTATCGGCCAACACCCGGGACATGCAGTTTCGGGCGCCGGGCAGGTGAATTCTTTAGGCATTTAGCCTTGCTTCAGGCTAGCAAAGCTTAACACCTGAGGAATTCACATATAATTGGGCAATCATTCTTGCCCCATCACTAAACTCCTATAGACTGCAGCTGTATGCTGCAGCCTATAGCAAGCCGCGCAGGATGTCAGCATCCCAGCCGCCACGCCCGGGAGCCTGACGGAGGGCACATGGGGACGGAGGACAGGCAAAAGCAGGGGGTCAGAGGGGGAAGGATTTGGAGAATCAGTGAATGATATGGCAAAGGAGGGGAGGGTGAAATAGAATGGCACAAGGGGGAGAAATAGAATGGCACAGGGGGGGTGAAATAGAATGGCACAGGGGGGGTAAATAGAATGACATAGGGGGGTTAAATATAATGGCACAGGTGGGGTGAAATAGAATGGCACAGGGGGGGTGAAATAGAATGGCACAGGGGGGGGTTAAATAGAATGGCACAGGGGGGGTGAAATAGAATGGCACAGACTATTTTGGTTGAAATTATTTTATGTACCAGAACAAGTGGACCATCATGAGGGACAATTAGATTGTGCTCCATTCTAGCCCCTTGGACAAGTAGTTTTTTTTTGTTTTGTTTTTTTAAATCTCCCCACCCCTGGCATAATCCCTGTACTGTGACATCACTGTGTGTATTTTACCTGAACTGTGGCATCACTGTGTGTATTATCCCTGTACTGTGACATCACTGTATGTATTATCCCTGTACTGTGACATCACTGTATGTATTATTACTGTACTGTGACATCACTGTGTGTATTATCCCTGTACTGTGACATCACTGTGTGTATTATCCCTGTACTGTGACATCACTGTGTGTATTATCCCTGTACTGTGACATCACTGTATGTATTATTACTGTACTGTGAGATCACTGTGTGTATTATCCCTGTACTGTGACATCACTGTATGTATTATCCCTGTACTGTGACATCACTGTATGTATTATTACTGTACTGTGACATCACTGTGTGTATTATCCCTGTACTGTGACATCACTGTGTGTATTATCCCTGTACTGTGACATCACTGTATGTATTATTACTGTACTGTGAGATCACTGTGTGTATTATCCCTGTACTGTGACATCACTGTGAATCCATGTACTGTGATATCACTGTGTGTATTGCCCCATGTACTGTGACATTACTGTGTTTATTATAACTGTACTGTAACGTCACTGTGTTTATTATAACTGTACTGTGACATCACTGTGAATCCCTGTACTATGACATTACTGTGTGCATTATCCCTGTATTGTGATGTCACTGCGTATATTAACCCTGTACAGTACAGAGATACTGGATGTCACAGAACAGGGATAATACACACAGTGATGTCACAGTACAGGGATAATACACACAGTGATCTCACAGTACAGAGATAATACACATAGTAATGTCACAGTACAGTTATAATAAACACAGTAATGTCACAGTACATGGGGTAATACACACAGTGATGTCAAAGTACAGGGATTATACACACAGTGATGTCACAGTACAGTTATAATAAACACAGTGACGTCACAGTACAGTTATAATAAACACAGTAATGTCACAGTACATGGGGTAATACACACAGTGATGTTGCAGTACAGGGGTAATATACCAAGTGACCTCACAGTACAGTAGCAATAAATACAGTGATGTCCCAATACAGAGATAATAGACACAACGACATCACAGTAAAGTATGTTGACTAGTCTTGTACTTCTTATTTAGCATGATGGAACACAGTAGGCCATGCACCAGATGTTTTAGGTCCCTAACCACGTCCCTACTGCAGACACCATGATGGAACACAGTAGGCCATGCACCAGATATTTTAGGTCCCTAGCCACGTCCCTACTGCAGGCACTTCATGCCTGCATTGTGTGAGCTGCTGGGACGCAATCCCCTAGCAGGCCAGCCCGGAGATCCCGTTCCTGCGGCTCACATGCTCCAGGCATCAAAAGAGAGAGACAGCTGCTCGTGGGAATGTGGATTAGGTAAGTATGATTGTTGGCTTTTTTTTAACCATGTGTGGGGCACTATGACCATTTAGGTGGCACAGGAGGCACTTTTGCAACTTGGGGAGGGACAGGACAGGGGGCATTATATGTGAGGGGCACATGACAAGGGGCATTATTATTAATTTGGAGGCACAGGACAGGTGTATTATTATTATGTGGGGGCACAGGACAGGAGGCATTATATGTGAGGGGCACATGACAGGGGACATTAGGGTTATGTCGGGGGGAGCATTATTACAACTTGGTGCATAAAACAGGGGGAATTATTATTATTATATGTGGGGACACAAGCCAGAGATATTATTAAATGTGGGGGGGGGGGCACAGGACAGGGCATTATTATTATGTGGGGGCACAGGATAGGGGGCATTATTAATTTAGTGCACAGGAAAGGGGCATAATTATGTGGGGGCACAGGACACAGGGCATTATTATATTGTATATGTTGGGACACAGGACGGGACAATATTACTATTGCGATGTGAGGGGCACAGAGTGTTTTGCATTTCAGAGGTTTGGTGTATATTATAAGGAATTTCTGGGTTGGTACAGTTTTTATTAGCCACAATATGTTGCGGTATTGTATTGCACTGTATGTCAAGGTTATATTGGGAGGGTACAGAGTGTGGTAGTATTATATACAAAGAATACAGTTTGTGGCAGTATTATATTCAGAGAGTACAATATGTGGCAGGTTTATATTAAGAGGATCCAGTGTGTGGCAGTATTACATTCAGAGGGCGCAGTATGAGGTAATCACATTCAGAGGTGCAGTGTGTGGCAGTATTACATTCAGAGGCACAGTGTGTGGCAGTATTATATTCAGAGAGTACAATGTGTGGTAGTTTTATATTAAAAGGATCCAGTGTTTGGCAGTATTACATTCAGAGGGCGCAGTATGAGGTAGTCACATTCAGAGGTGCAGTGTGTGGCAGTATTATATTTAGAGGCACAGTGTGTGGCAGTATTATATTCAGACAATACAGTGTGTGGCAGTATTATATTAATTATTGCTTTCATATAGATAGACTCAGAATCTGCTGACAAAGTGAGGAGCCAATGCCACCTGGGTATCAAGGTTTGCAGAGAGAAGATTTCGATGAAGCAAGTCACGGCATTATGTACCCGCTGAATTAGATAAGGAAAGACTATAGAGAAGACGTCACCTGTAGTAACTGATACAGTGGGGATCAAAAGTTTGGGCACCCCAGGTAAAAATTTGTATTAATGTGAATAAAGAAGCCAAGGAAAGATGGAAAAATCTCCAAAAGGCTTCAAATTACAGATTAGACATTCTTATAATATGTCAACAAAAGTTAGATTTTATTTCCATCATTTACACTTTCAAAATAACAGAAAACAAAAAAATGGCATCTGCAAAAGTTTGGGCGCCCTGCAGAATTTATAGCTTGCACTGCCCCTGTGCAAAGCTGAGACCTGCCAGTGTCATGGATTGTTCTCAATCATCATCTGGGAAGACCAGGTGATGTCAATCTCAAAGGTTTTAAAGGTTTTAAATGCCCAGACTCATCTGACCTTACAAAATATAACTATATGTACTATAGGGAAAAACAGAACTCTGTGTTACTACAAGTGCGTGGCAGCAGTATGTCTTAATAGTTAGCATTTTTTTTTATTATTTATTGATTTATATGTAAACAAACAAAAAATGAACTGCCAATTATGGCTCTTTATTAAAAATATTGTGTAAAGTCAGGAAACCATGTGCATGTAGACATGGCTGGACTGCAAGCTGGTATTCACAATTAAAAACACTATAGGGGAGATTTATCAGAACATGTGTAGAGCAAGAGTGGTGCAGTTGCCCATAGAAAGCAATAAGATTGCATCTTTCAGTTTGCTGAGGCCTTTTTAAAAATGTAAGAGGCAATCTGATTGGTTGCTATGGGCAACTGCACCACTCTTCCTCTACACATGTTCTGATAAATCTTCCCCTATGCCTTTAGTGTGTTAACATCTTTATTCCATAATCACATGACTAACAGGAAAGGGGAAATTGACTCCAAATTAAGCCAATATTGCCAAGTGTAATGAGCAAACACCCATTTATTGGCTGATCACATTGTTTTAGCAAGTAAAAATAAATAAATAAATAAAAGCATCATTTATCTGCCATCTATAATGAGATGTAACCTTTCTATATTAGGTAATGTGCATCTGACAAATAATGGAGGCAAAGGGCAGCACAAATGATTAAGAGATTGTGATGGCTGTTTAAACAACTGTCAATCTACAAGTTTTAAGGTGGAGTCACACATTGCTCATCCGCACTGTATTTGACACTGCGGATGCGCTACTGACCGTCCCTAGAGTGAATCTCTTACTGTGTCCATGTGTCCTGCCTTGTCTGCTCTTAGCAGCAATCCGCCTCTACAAACATATAGGAATCTGCGAGTCATGCTCGCATGTGCACTTTACTTACAGACATCGCAGTCGCTCCCCCTGCTCCCTGTGCTAGGCCGAGAGCTGACACGTTGTCTGTGAGTACACTGCACATGCGCGCAATCCCTGTGTGTCTGCTCGTAGTGGCGGATTGCTGCTACAAGCAGACAATGCAGGACGCATGGGAACAGCAGGAGGCTCACTCTAGGGATGTCAGTAGCGCATCCACAGCACCAAATACGCTGCGGATGCGCTACATGTGATCCTACCCTAGGGGAACAGGTTGGCATGTTTAGAAGCGCCCCTACTGACTGGAGGTGTGAAAAAGATGGCTTGCTTGGTTTGGCTTTAACCCCTTAAGAACAGAGACCTTTTTCACCTTAAGGACTGAGCCCTTTTTGGCAATTCTGAACACTGTCACTTTATGCATTAATAACTCAGGGATGCTTTTACCGATTATTATGATTCCGAGATTTTTTTTTCAGGACATATGCTACTTTAACACAGTGGTAAATTTTCGTTGTTACTTGCATCCTTTCTTGGTGAAAAATCCCCAAATTTCATGAAAATTTTGAAAATGTTGCATTTTTCTAACTTTGAAACTCTCTGCTTGTAAGGAAAATGTATATTCCAAATAAATTATATATTGATTCACATATACAATATGTCTACTTTATATTTGCATCATAAAGTTGACATGTTTTTACTTTTGGAAGACATCAGAGGGCTTCAAAGTTCAGCAGCAATTTTCCAATTTTTCACAAAATTTTCAAAAGTGGAATTTTTCAGGGACCAGTTCAGTTTTGAAGTGGATTTGAGGTTCTTTATATTAGAAATACCCCATTATAAAAACTGCAACCCCCAAAGTATTCAAAATGACATTCAGAAAGTGTGTTAACCCTTTAGGTGTTTCACAGGAATAGCAGCAAGGTGAAGGAGAAAATTCCAAATCTTCATTTTTTACACTCGCATGTTCTTGTAAAAGGAGAAAAAGCCCCCCAAAATGTGTAACCCAATTTCTCTCAAGTAAGGAAATACCTCATGTGTGGATGTCAAGTGCTCTGTGGATGCACAAGAAGGCTCAGAAGGGAAGGAGCGACAATGGGATTTTGGAGAGTGAGTTTTTCTGAAATGGTTTTTGGGGGCATGTCACATTTAAGAAGCCCCTATGGTTCCAGAACAGCAAAAATAAACCAACATGGCATACTATTTTGGAAACTACACCCCTTAAGAGATGTAACAAGGGGTACAGTGAGCCTTAACACCCCACGGGTGTTTGACAACTTTTCATTAAAGTCGGATGTGTAAATGAATTTTTTTTTTCACTAAAATGCTGTTTTTTCCCCAAAATTTTACATTTTTTACAAGGGGTTATAGGAGAAAATGCCCCCCAAAATTTGTAACCCCATCTCTTCTGAGTATGGAAATACCCCATGTGTGGACGTCAAGTGCACTACAATGCTCAGAAGAGAAGAAGTCACATTTGGCTTTTGGAAAGCAAATTTGGCTGAAATGGTTTTTGGGCGGCATGTTGCATTTAGGAAGCCCCTATGGTGCCAGGACAGCAAAAAAAACACATGGAATACTATTGTGGAAACTACACCCCTCAAGGAACGTAACAAGGGGTACAGTGAGCCTTAACACTCCACAAGTGCTTGACAAATTTCCGCTAAAGTTGGACGTGAAAATGAAAAGTTAGATTTTTTTTCCCTAAAATGCTGGTGTTACCCCAAATTTTTATTTTGTAACCCAAAATTTTTCATTTTCACAAGGGGTAATTGGAGAAAAAGCCTCCCAAATGTGTAACCCCATTTCTTTTGAGTATGGAAATACCCCATATGTGGATGTAAAGTTCTCTGCGGGTGAACTACAATGCTCAGAAGAGAAGGAGCGCCATTGGGCTTTTGGTGAGAGAATTTGGTTGGAATAGAAGTGGGAGACCATGTGCGTTTACAAAGCCCCCCCGTGGTGCCAGAACAGTGGACCCCCCCCCCACTTGTGACCTCATTTTGGAAACTACACCCCTCACAGAATCTGATAAGGGTTGCAGTGAACATTTACACCCCACTAGCATTTGACAGATCTTTGTAACAGTGAGCTGAGCAAATGAAAAATAAACTTTTTCATTTTCACGGACCGCTGTTCCAAAAATCTGTCAGACACCTGTAGGGTGTAAATGCTCACTGTACCCCTTAGTACATTACGTGAGGGGTGAAGTTTCCAAAATGGGGCCACATGTGGGGGGGTCCACTGTTCTGGCACCTTGGGGCTTTGTAAACACACATGACCTTCAATTTCGGACACATTCTCTCTCCAAAAGCCCAATAGCGCTCCTTCTCTTCTGAGCATTGTAGTGCGCCCGCAGAGCACTTTACATCCACATATGGGGTATGTTCTTACTCAGAAGAAATGGGGCTACAAATTCTTTTTTTTTCTTTCCTATTCTCCCTTATGAACATGAAATATATTTTTTTTTTTTTACGAAAATTGGTCAAACACCTGTGGGGTGTTAAGGCTTACTATACCCCTTGTTACATTCCATGAGGGGTGTAGTTTGCAAAATGGGGTAACATGTGGGTATTTATTGTTTTGCGTTTATGTCAGAACCGCTGTAAACCAGCCACCCCTGTGCAAATCACCAGTTTAGATGTCAAATGTACATAGTGTGCTCTCACTCCTGAGCCATGTTGTGCGCCCGCAGAGCATTTTACGCCCACATATGGGGTAGTTCTGTGCTCAGGAGAAATTGTGTTACAAATTTTGGAAGTCTTTTTTTCCTTTTACCGTTTGTGAAAATGAAAAGTACGGGGCAGCACCAGCATGTTAGTGTAAAAAAATTTTTTTTTACACTAACATGCTGGCGTAGACCCCAACTTTACCTTTTCATAAGGGGTAAAGGAGAAAAAGCCCCCCAAAATTTGCAACACAATTTCTCCCGAGTACAGAGATTCCCCATATGTGGCCCTAAGCTGTTTCCTTGAAATACGACAGGGCTCCAAAGCGAGAGAGCACCATGCGCATTTGAGGCCTAAATTGGGGATTTGAATCCGCCACAAAAATACCCCACTGCAGTGTTTCACAAACGGGGTGTCTCCAGCTGTTGCAAAACTCCCAACATGCCTGGACAGTCAGTGGCTGTCCGGCAATACTGAGAGTTGTTGTTTTTCAACAGCTGGAGGCTGTTTTGGAAACAGTGCCGTACAAGACGTTTTTTTTTTTTATTGGGGGGGGACTGTGTAGGGGTACGTGTATATGTAGTGTTTTACTTTTTATTTTGTGTAGGTGTAGTGTAGTTTTTGTTGGGTACATTCACACTGGCGGGTTTACAGTGAGTTTCTTGCTGGGAGTTTGAGCTGCAGCAGAAAATTTGTCGCATCTCAAACTTGCAGCAGAAAACTCATAAATCCGCCCGTGTGAATGTACCCTATACATTCACATGGGGGGGGGGGGCAAACCTCCAGCTTTTGCAAAACTACAACTCCCAGCATGCACTGACATACCATACATGCTGGGAGTTGCAGTTATGCACCAGCTGGAGCCACATGGTTGCAAAACACTGAGATTTTGTTACTTAACTCAGTGTTTTGCAACCAGTGTGCCTCCAGCTTTTGCAAAACTAGAACTCCCAGCATGTACAGTCTCTGGGAGTTGTATTTTTGCAAAAGCTGGAGGAACACTGGTTGCAAAACACTGAGTTAGGTAACAAACTCAGTAAACAACCAATGTGTCTCCAGCTGTTGCAAAACTGCAACAATCAGCATGCATTGACAGTCGAAGGGCATGCTGAGAGTTGTAGTTTTGCAACAGCTGGAGGCCCACTGCTACAACTCCCAGCATGCCCTTTGGTAGTCTGTGCATGTTGGGAGTTGTAGTTATGCAACAGCTGGATGCACACTTTTTCATAGAAAAAATGTGCCTCCAGCTATTGCATAACTACAACCCCCAGCATGCACAGACCACCAAAGGGCATGCTGGGAGTTGTAGTTGGAACTCCAGCTGTTGCAAAACTACATCTCGCAGAAGGCCATTTGGCTTTCCATGCTGAGAGTTGTTGCTAAGCAACAGCAGAAGGTGAACAGGCCTCACCTCCTGCTGTATCCTGCCGCCGGGACCGTCGCCGCTGCTGCCACCGATCCTGCTGCGCCGCCACTGCACCAGAGGGGACACCCACTGGACCATGGAGAGGTAGGAGACCCCCACCGGCCCTGATCGCCTCCATGATTGCCGTCCCAATCACCGTCCAGCAGGGTCGTGATTGGTTGGTCGTTCCGACCGATCAATCACGTGATCGTGAGGCGGCACCTGTGCCACCTCACTCCTGCTGGATAAGGGTGGATGGGGCTGTCTCGGACAGCCCCATTCACCCTTTTTTTTTCCGGGTCACTAGGTCACCAGAAACCCGATTGACCAGGAATCGTCTGAATTGACCGGCGATTTGCGGCGACATGGGTTTGCACGGGGTGCCTGCTGAAAGATATTAACAATCACCCAGGTCCAGTCCCCACCCGGCGTGCGGTGGGGACCAAAATTCCCACTGGCGTACCCATACGCCCTCAGTCCTTAAGACTTTAAAATGGGGCATATGGATACACCCGGCTTCCTTAAGGGGTTAAAAATAATAGTACATGTTATTTCTTAGGGTACATATTTTCCCAATTTAAGATTTAGTTATGTATTTGTTCTAAACAAAGTTAATTTCATATTGTAAGTATTGTTTCCTATTTTACATATAGTTAATAGAACATAATTAGGTAGATATCAGAAACAGTTTCCTTTCCTAACAGAACATTTAGGCTTAATGAAAGACATTCCTAGGCAGCTGTTTATCTCTTGTAATGTTGATGTTGAAGTCCCATGAGAGAGAAGGAAGCATACAATATAGTGTGGAATGCAAACTGGTGACCATTCATCACAACCAATTTCTCAAACAGCACATCTACCTGAGATCATTTATCACTTCACTTTTGTAAGTGGAGCTGAAATAAATCAGGATATAGAAGGCCAGATGCTGTTTGGTCAGACGGCTTGTGTTTAATTTATAGAGCCTTTCTAAAGCATGACTTAAGATTGTTTACTTTACCTAATCTCCAATACCCAAGATATGATTCAAATCTATGGGTGATATTTGAAAGATCATTTCTTTCCAGATTATAGCTAAAATAGAAAAAGAAATATATGAAGCTTTTATTTATGATTTTAAAGGGGTACACATTTTTAATTTACGATATTAAAGGAGAAAACATTTTTTTAAATCAACTGGTGCCAGAAAGTTAAACAGATTTGTAAATTACTTCTATTTAAAAACCTAATTCCTTCCAGTACTTATCAGCTGCTGTATGCTAAACAGGAAGTTATTTTCTTTTTGACTTTCCTTTCTGTCTGACCACAGTGCTCTCTGCTGGATCTGTCCAGAGTAGGAAAGGTTTGCTATGGGGATTTTCTCCTGCTCTGGACAGTTCCTGACATGGACAGAGGTGTCAGCAGAGAGCACTGTGGTCAGACAGAAAATACTTATGGAGCATACAGCAGCTGATAAGTATTGGAAGGATTAAGATTTTTAAATAGATGTAATTTACAAATCTGTTTAATGTTCTGGCATCAGTTGATTTAAAAAAAAAACAATGTTTTCCAGCAAAGTACCTACCCCTTTAACAGTTTAGCAGGAGTTCATAAGAATCACTTTAGTGTTTTCTTACAGTTTTAAAAGTACATAGGCATAAAAGGTATTAAAATACCGTCAAGATCTATATAATTTTCTGTTAACAAAATAATATTTAAATGAACCCCCCTGCCTGTATTTAATTAAAATGGTAGGGCCCCTATGGACCACCTTTTCATCAAACAATATATAAAAAAAAGACATAAATAGCACAAGGTAAAGGGGAACACATAGAAAGGCAATGTTATACTGTATGTAGTGTAAGGAGTCCTCCTTGGTGATAGCTCTGGGATCGCCCTGGACACTGCCACGGGACACGTTTCCTCTCAACAAATCGGCAGACAGTGGTTGTTTATGCAAGTCTGGCACCTTGCCAGCTTTATTTAGACAGGTTGCAGGAAGAAAAAAAACATAACGCAGGAACAAAATAAAATCCTAGACAGTCTGGTCACTGACTACGCACATCAGCCTTTTAACTGGTGAGCTACCCTCAGCCAGTAAAACATGTGCCCCCTGCAACCTGTTACTCCCAGTTCACACCAGTACTTGGACCACTCACAGCTCCGGCTGTGTGTTTCCTCAACGGGGCCGTGTCTCTCCCCTACAGCCAGCTTGCTGTTTCCTAGGGAGAGCCCAGAGTACACTGAATCTCTTCCTTATAAACACCTCCCCTCTCTGCTGCCTCACTAACTAGGCCCCAGGTGGAGGTTTCTCCAGGGTGAGCCAAGGAAATACACCCTTTCCTTGCCACATTATAACAGTAGTTATATGTCCACCAGTTTAGTATTTACAGCAGAAACAGGTGTTTTGTGTGTTATCTGAGATGATGTTCTGTACATCCATATATTAGGTATCTGTAATGGCGATAATGACGATAATAGAAAAGGCACAAGTTTTCTGTTGGTGCAAATAACCCGCACTAAATGTCCAGTATTAACCACTAGAGAGCATGTACTACAACATAAAAATTACTTGCCTCCAGTGATTCATAGTAGAGGAGATGAGTCCATAGTCATTAGGCTGGTCCTGTAATCCTTCTATTGATAAAGGGGCAAAACATTATGAACAGGAGACTGCCCCGGCTGGTGGCATCTCTACTAGGAGATGCTGCCTAGTACTGTATTCTAATCCGTAACATCCCTCCGGGAGCTCGCAAGAAGCAAAAGTTTCCAGCGTATTTCAAAGATAACTGTCTTCTTCATCAGGGATAGTTTCTGTTTGGTTGTTGCTCTCTATATGATTGCTCATATGAGTCCCCTAGGGGGACTAAGAAACTGCAAAAAAAAAAAGAACTCCAATATTGTTAACCTCTATATAAATGAACCTCTTCCATAATAAAAGTTGAAATCACTCCGCTTTTTCTATTTTTAACCCCTTAAGGACCCAGCCATTTTACACCTTAGGACCAGACCATTTTTTGCACATCTGACAACTGTCAATTTAAACATTAATAACTCTGGAATGCTTTTAGTTATCATTCCGATTCCAAGACGGTTTTTTCGTGACATATTCTACTTGAACATCGTGGTAAAATTTAGTGGTAACGTGCATTCTTTCTTGGTGAAAAATCCCCAAATTTGATGAAAAATTTGAACATTTTGCCTTTTTCTAACTTTGAAGCTCTCTGCTTGTAAGGAAAATGAATATTCCCCAAAAAAAAATTATTCACATATACAATATGTCCACTTTATGTTTGCATCATAAAATTGACGTGTTTTTACTTTTGGAAGACATCAGAGGGCTTCAAAGCTAAGCAGCAATTTTCAAATTTTTCACAAAATTTCCAAACTCACAATTTTTCAGGGACTAGTTCAGGTTTGAAGTGGATTTGAAGGGTCTTCATCTTAGAAATAACCCACAAATGACCCCATTATAAAAACTGCACCCGCCAAAGTATTCAAAATGACATTCAGTCAGCGTTTTAACCCTTTAGGTGTTTCCCAGGAATAGCAGCAAAGTGAAGGAGAAAATTCACAATCTTCATTTTTTACACTCGCATGTTCTTGTAGACCCAATTTTTGAATTTTGACAAGGGGTAAAAGGAGAAAATTTATGGTTGTATTTGTAGCCCAATTTCTTTCGAGTAAGCACATACCTCATATGTCTATGTGAAGTGTTCGGCAGGCGCAGTAGAGGGCTCAGAAGTGAAGGAGCGACAAGGGGATTTTGGAGAGTACGTTTTTCTGAAATGGTTTTTGGGGGGCATATTGCACCCTATGGTGCCAGAACAGAAAAAAAAAACACATGCCATACCATTTTGGAAACTAGACCCCTTGAGGAACGTAACAAGGAATAAAGTGAGCCTTAATACCCCACAGGGGTTTCACGACTTTTGCATATGTAAAGAAAAAAAAAAAAAAAGAATTTCACTAAAATGTGTTTCCCCCCAAATTTCACATTTTTGCAAGGGTTAATAGCAGAAAATACCCCCCAAAATTTGTAACCCCCATCTCTTCTGAGTATGGAGGTACCCCATAAGTTGACCTGAAGTGCACTACGGGCGAACTACAATGCTCATAAGAGAAGGAGTCATATTTGGCTTTTTGAGAGCAAATTTTGCTTGGGGGCATGTCGCATTTAGGAAGCCCCTATGGTGCCAGGACAGCAAAATAATACCCACATGGCACACCATTTTGGAAACTAGACCCCTTGAGGAACGTAACAAGGAATAAAGTGAGCCTAAATACCCCACAGGAGTTTCTCGACTGTTGCATACGTAAAAAAAATTAATCTTTTTTTTACTAAAATGTGGGTTTCCCCCCCAAATTTCAAATTTTTGCAAGGGTTAATAGCAGAAAAGACCCCCCAAAAAAAAATTTGTAACCCCATCTCTTCTGAGTATGGAGGTACCCCATAAATTGACCTGAAGTGCACTACGGGTGAACTACAATGCTCAGAAGAGAAGGAGTCATATTTGGCTTTTTGAGAGCAAATTTTGCTCGGGGGGCATGCCGCATTTAGGAAGCCCCTATGGTGCAAGGACAACAAAATAACCCACACATGGCATACCATTTTGGAAACTAGACCCCTTGAGGAACGTAACAAGGGGTACAATGAGCATTTACCCCCCCCCCCCACTAGTGTCTGTCAGATCTTTGGAACAGTGGGAAGTATAAAAATTTTAATTTGCACAGCCCACTGTTCCAAAGATCTGTCAGACACCAGTGGGGTGTAAATTCTCATTGCACCCCTCATTACATTCCGTGAGGGGTGCAGTTTCCTAAATGGGGTCACATGTGGGGTTTTGTTTTTTTTGCGTTTGTCAAAACCGCTGTAACAATCAGCCACCCCTGTGCAAATCACCTCAAATGTACATGGTGCACTCTCCCTTCTGGTCCTTGTTGTGCGCCCCCAGAGCACTTTGCGCCCACATATGGGGTATCTCTGTAGTCGGGAGAAATTGCATTACAAATTTCGAGGGGCTTTTTTCCCTTTTACCTCTTGTCAAAAATGAAAAGTATAGGGCAACACCAGCATGTTAGTGTAAAAAATGTATTTTTTTTACACTAACATGCTGGTGTAGACCCCTAAATCACCTTTTCATTAGGGGTGAAAGGAGAAAAAGCCCCCCAAAATGTATTAGGCAATTTCTCCTGAGTACGGCGATACCCCAAATGTGGCCCTAAACTGTTGCCTTGAAATACGACAGGGCTCCGAAGTGAGAGAGCGCCATGCGCATTTGAGGCCTGAATTAGGGACTTGCATAGGGGTGGACATAGGAGTATTCTACGCCAGTGATTCCCAAACAGGGTGCCTCCAGCTTTTGCAAAACTCCCAGCATGCTTGGACAGTCAACGGCTGTCCGGCAATACTGGGAGTTGTAGTTTTGCAACAGCTGGAGGCTCCATTTTGGAAACAGTGGCGTACCAGACGTTTTTCATTTTTATTGGGGAGGGGAGGGGCGCTGTGTAGGAGTAGGTGTATATGTAGTGTTTTTTACTTTTTATTTTATTTTGTGTTAGTGTAGTGTAATGTAGTGTTTTTAGGGTACAGTCACACGGGCGGGGGATTACAGCGAGTTTCCCGCTGCGAGTTTGAGCTGCCGCGAAAAATTTGCTGCAACGCAAACTTGCAGCCTGATACTCACTGTAAGCCCCATGCCCATGTGGGGGGAGGGGGAACCTCCAGCTGTTGCAAAACTACAACTCCCAGCATGCACAGTCTATCAGTGCATGCTAGTTGTTATAGTTTTGCAACAGCTGGAGGCACACGGGTTGGGAAACACTGAGTTAGGAAACAGACAATGTTTTCCAACCAGTGTGCCTCCAGTTGTTGCAAAACCGCAAATCCCAAACATTCTCAGGCATGCTGGAAGTAGTAGTTCGGCAACATCTTTAGAGCCAGATGTTGCCGAACTACAACTCCCAGCATGCTTGGAGTTGTAGTTTTGCAACATCTGGAGGACTACAGTTTGCAGACCACTAATACAGTGGTTCCCAATCTGTGCCCTTCCAGATGTTGCAAAACTACAACTCCCAGTATGCCAAAACTGTCCAGGCATGCTGGGAGTTGTAGTTCGCCAACATCCGAAGGTCCAGATGTTACAGAACTACAACTCCCAGCATGCCTGGACAGTAAGGGCACGCTGAGGATGTGTAGTTTTGCAACATCTGGAAGGGCACAGTGGTCTCCAAACTGTGGACCTCCACATGTTGCAAAACTGCAACTCCCAGCATGCCCAGACGCCAAGGGCTGTCTGGGCATGCTGGGAGTTGCAGTGTAAGGGGACCAGATGGAGCAGTCCAGATCGCTTTACGGCGGTCTGGACTGCTGCAAAGGTCCCGCTCAGCCGCCGAAGATCAACTCACCTGTAGCCACCGCCGCCGTCTCCGCCGCCGGGATCCGGGTCTTCAGGGACAAGGTAAGTCCCGGGGCCGGGCCCCAGCACTCCCCCGTCCCCTGCCGTGTCCTCCTGGCTTCCTACCATTCTCTCCGGACTTCCAGGGGCCGGACAGGGCGGGTGGAAGTAACCCACCACGATTGGTCGGTTAGCTAACCGAGGAATCGCAGGGGATAGGAGGAGGTGGCAGGCTGCCACCTCGCTCCTATACTTCAGCATGGTCCTAGATGTCTGTGACAACCGGGATCATGCAAAATTACCGGGCGGTCGGGTCCCAGAGACCCAATCAGCCCGGTATCGCCACAGATTGCAGGGGCGATTTCCCTCGCGATTTGCGACGATCGACGAAAAGCGGGGCCTACATGGCCCCCCTCGGCGTTTGCCCTGGATGCCTGCTGAAGCATTTCAGCAGGCATTCGCTTCCGATCTCTGCCCGGCCCGCGGCAGGGATCGGAAAACGCCAGGATGTACGGGGACGTCCTGGGTGCTTAAAGCCCAGGGTGCGGGGACGTCCCCATACGTCCTGGGTCCTTAAGAGGTTAAATAAAAATATGTAAACAAACAAAAAAACATTAAAATATTGTCATACAATATGCTCCGGCACGCAAGTATTGGCCATGAGCACATGGTCCCTGAATCCCCTGCTGGCAGGGCTGGGATTCGAATTGCGGGACGCGCTCGCATGCGAGTCCCAGCCCGTCACTCACCATGCTCCGCTGCCGCCACCTCCTCTGTATCTCAGCTCCGGCATGCACGTCCCTATCTCATAGGGCGCAGATGCACCGGAGCTCTGAATATTAAAGGGCCAGTACGCCCATAATTAATTGTTGCACCTGACACCACATTATAAGTCCCTGCATCTCCCACACTTCCCTGCCGGATCTTCAGTGCCCATGCCTGAGATTAAGCGACCCTTATAGCCTATTAGCCTTACCCGTGCATCCAGACCTTCTGCTACGTTATTTGACTTCGCACCTTTGCCGCCTGCCTTGATCATCTGCTACGTTTGACTTTGCTACTGCCTTATCCTTCTGTACCTTGCCTAGCCCCGCTACCTTTTTGGTTGAGTCGTGTTGGGGGTAGCGACCTGGGTGTTGCCTGCCGCAGCAAGCCCATCCTGCCTTGTGGCGGGCTCTGGTGAAGATCAGCGGCACCTTAGACTCCGCTCCCCGATACGGGTTAGAGGATCCACATCCTGCTTTGTTACAAATATAATGTTACTATGCCTTGGAGGCCCCATTTTCATTTGACCAGCTCCAGGGGTTATTGCTTCCTTTACAGGGAGCAAGAGTCCGGGCCCTGATGGCTTTACAGCTGCATTCTATAAATCATTTGGTGAGCGCCTTGCCCCTTTGTTGCTTGCGACCTTTAATGCGGTCTCTCCTTGGACCCCATTTTCTCCTCAAACCACTCTGGCTCCCTTTCATGGTCCTCCCTAAATCGGGCAAAGACCTGCAGGTCTGTGCTAGTTACAGACCTATTTCTTTGTTGAATGTGGATCTTAAAGAGTACCAGTCATCAAACTATATTTCCTAAACTAAATCAGATTATATTCCCTAACTACTCCTAACACCCCTCCTTCCCTAAAAAAAAATTCTGAGCTTTAAAAAGCTGTGTATCATTCCCCATGCTCACATTGTATGAGCTAACGGCAGGAGAAAGTGGGCGTTCCCCAGCAGGGTCGACGTCACCGCCATGCCCCACACGCACTTCTTGAGTTTAGGCTTCTGCAAGTCCAGGTGGAGACCAAATTAACTGTTTGGGAACAGAACAGAGCCACCTAGTGGCTGTTTTATCAATCACATTAAAAACATATAAAAGTTGAGAATTTTAACAGCAATAAAACAGCAAAGTGTCTTATAATAACATAAGGAACATTATATTAAAAGTTTAGTTTGGTGACAGGTACACTTTAAGATCTTTTCTTAATTGATTGTGCTCTGCCTAGATCCTCTATTGCCAGACCTCTTTCACCCTGATCAGGCAGGCTTTGTTCCAGGAAGGGATGCTCATGACAATACTTTAAAGATCCTGGATATTATTCACTATGCTGAGTCCCGTAAGATCCCACTTATGATTCTCTCTTTGGATGCCGAAAAGGCCTTTGACCGTATCTCTTGCTCCTCTTTGCAGCAGACATTGGCAGCTATTGGTCTTGGCCCTGTTCTTATTTCTAAAATTATTTCGCTTCATCAGGTCCCATCGGCGCGTCTTAGAATTAATGGTCCTTGTCCAAGCCCTTTACTATACATAATGGCACCAGACAAGGCGGTCTCTTGTACCCCCTGTTGTATATTTTAATTATGGAGCACCTCCTGATGGCCATTTGCAGGAACCCTGACATCTCGGGCATCACCATTGGTGATCATATGTATAAGTGTTTGCTGATGATCTTTTAGTGTATGTTACTAATCCTCATGTTTCTCTTCCCTGGCTGATGGCCTGATGAGTTGTTGGGGTTCGGCGCTTGGTCCAACTTTAGGATTAACGTACTGAACCTGTCACGTTCCCTGAGTTTTTCCAGCAAGATGGTGCACCACCACATTATGGGTGTCATGTCCGAGCATTCCTAGATGAACAGTTTCCTGGAAAGTGGATTGGTCATCGTGGGCCAGTTGAATGGCCCCCAAGGTCTCCCGATCTGACCCCCTTAGACTTTTATCTTTGGGGTCATCTGAAGGCAATTGTCTATGCTGTGAAGATATGAGATGTGCAGCACCTGAAACTACGGATACAGGAAGCCTGTGCTAGCATTTCTCCTGCGGTGTTGCTATCAGTGTGTGAAGAGTAGTGTTGAGCGGCATAGGCCATATTCGAATTCGCGAATATTCGCGAATATATGGATGAATATTCGTCATATATTCGCGAATATTCGCATATTCGTTGTAACCTCGTTTATTTTCGCATATGCGAATATTTGCGTATGCGAAAATTAACATATGTGAAAATTAGCATATACAAAATTAACATACGCGAAAATTCGCATATGTGAAAATTAGCATATGCAAATATTCGCATATGCGAATTTTCGCACGCCAGTCCCACACAGTAGTATTACAGCCTTCTTTACACCACACAAGCTGGAAGCAGAGAGGGATGATCACTGTGATGTGTACTGTGAAGAAAAAAAAAAAAAAAAAACGAATATTCGTCATTACGAATATTTAGCGCTATATTCGCGAAATTCGCGAATTCGCGAATATGCGATATTCGCGAATAATATTCGAATTGCGAATATTCGCGAGCAACACTAGTGAAGAGTGGGAGAAGAGGGTTGCATTGACAATCCTACACAATGGGCAGCACATTGAACGCATTTTATAAGTGGTCAGAAACTTGTAAATAACTCATGAAAGAATAAAGTTACGTTAAAACCAAGCACATCATTGTTTTTCTTGTGAAATTCCCAATAAGTTTGATGTGTCACATGACACTCCTCCTATTGAAAAATGGCCGACTTTAAAATGGCCGCCATGGTCACCACCCACCTTGAAAAATGTCCCGCCTCACATATACTAATGTGCCATAAACAGGAAGTTAATATCACCAACCATTCCCATTTTATTAAGGTGTATCCATATAAATGGCCCACCCTGTAGTATAACTGTAAATCAACAAAAATGTCAAACTGACTGTTAATGACTGCACAGTTCTGCAAGTAAAGCTGCTTAGCTGCAAAACCACACAGCAACTATAAAGGGGAGGAAGGAGGAAAAGAGGAAGGGACAAAGAAACTACACAGCTGTAAGTAACATATCTCTTCCTAGAGCTTGATTCCCAGCTAAGACTGTTCTATAATGCCCACTATGCTGCTGCTGCTTCCAGGGCTGCGCATACAGAAACAGGTGAAGGATCCCTTTGTGTGTATGTGTGAGTGTGTGTAGTGTGTGAGTGTGTGTGTACCGTGTTTCCCCAAAAATAAACCCTACCGAGTTGGCTGCAATATAAGCCCTACCCTGAAAATAAGACCTAGGCCAGGGGTAATCAACTGGCGGACCACAGTCCAGATCCGGACCATGGCCGCCAGTAATGCCCGCAGACCCAACCCCCGCCATCCCCCCCCCCTGCCATCCCCCCCCCCCTGCCCTCCTTTGGCTGGTCCCATATCTCAGTGTTTTCCAACCAGGGTGCCTCCAACTGTGGCCAAACTACAACTCCCAGCATGCCCGGACAGCCAAAGGCTGTCCGGGCATGCTGGGAGTTGTAGTTTGGCCACAGCTGGAGACACCCTGGTTGGGAAACACTGCCATATCTAACTATCTATCCTACACCTTCATACCGTATGGAAGCTGCAGCGGGACCTCCTTCTGTTGCTTAGCAGCCGGGGCAGGGACACTGTCACTTTAAAACGTCGGCGCGTATGCAGGGCCGACGTCATGGACATGTCTCTGCCCACGGCTGCTAAGGGGGGGCTGTAGCAGTATGGAGGATGGGGGACTGTAGCAGTGAGGAGGATGGGAGGGCTGTAGCAGTATGGAGGATGGGGGACTGTAGCAGTGTGGAGGATGGGGGGGCTGTAGCAGTGTGGAGGATGGGGGGCTGTAGCAGTGTGGAGGATGGGGGGCTGTGGGAAGATGGGGGGCTGTAGCAGTGTGGAAGATGGGGGGGTGCAGCATCCTCCACACTGCTACAGCCCCCCATCCTCCACACTGCTACAGCCCCCATCCTCCACACTGCTACAGCCCCCCATCCTCCACACTGCTACAGCCCCCATCCTCCACACTGCTACAGCCCCCCATCCTCCCACAGCCCCCCATCCTCCACACTACTGCAGCCCCCCATAAATAAATAAGCCCTACCCTGAAAATAAGCCCTAGTGTGTTTTTGGGACTAAAATTAATATAAGACCCGGGCTTACTTTCGGAGAAACACGGTAGTGTATGGCAGACTTAGGCTTCACCTACCACCTGAATATTACAGATGAAGTCTGCAGAGCAGAAATATGACACCATATACTAGTCATATAATTGACAGAGATTGTGTTATTTCTCAAGTGCAGACACAGAACAGCTTATCCTACAAAGTCCCCTGACACAACAGCTACACTTGTAACATGTATTTTACTTGTACTGTGACCAGTACATTGCTCAAGCTTGCCAAATGTAATTCGTTTAACTGCAGCTGTAGTTAAAAATAATTTGTTGCATTACAAGTTATCTATATGTAGGTGGGGCCTTAAAGTATGCTATGCCCCCTTACCACCCACTTGGCAGGAACGGCAAAAAGTCCCAAAATGCTTCAGGACTGTAATATTATGGCAAAGCAAGTTTAATTCTATTTAATCATCCATCCAAAGGTTTTCCCATAGCACATAAAGGGTTTTACACATGTATGACAAAAAACTTTATATATTTGCTCAAATGTCCATGCGGACTCACTTATGTCGGTCAAACAGCTAGAATGATTAAAACAAGATTAACGGAACGTAAATCAGTTATCAGGAAATTTTTGAATGTTGAGAAAAAAGAAGAAACTGATAGTTTTGGTGAAAGTACAGTCGAAAGGCATTTTTCTGAATTTAAACACTCTGTTACTACCCTTAAATGGTTAATTCTTGAGGAGGTTCCCGTTCAAGCTAATAAGAATCTGAACAAAAGATGTCTTTTGCAGAGAGAATGTTTTTGGATTACTGAATTAAACTCTGTCGTTCCATACGGTCTTAATGAGATATGTAGTTTTAAAGCAATTTTGTAATGTGCAAATTTACATATATCTTTCTAAAAAAGTTTTTTCATGCGTTTTTTTTACAAAAAATAATGCTTCATCCATGTGAATGGTTGCTTATCATGTCTCTATATAATCCTCCCTCCCTCCACACCTGGTACGCATGACTTAGGGGGCACGCCCCCGAAACGCCGTCGCGTCCAAGGTGTCGAGCAGACGGAAGATCTGAGCTCTGTGTCTGTTACAAGCTTTGCTCCACTTTGTCAAGAAGATTTCTACTTCTGTGAATTTGAAAATAAATCTCGTATATATCTGGAAAACGATCAGCCTAATCGTGAGTTACTACCCTGCTGGGTCTTTAATCCTGGACAGTGTTATATCTATTGTCTAGCCCACGGTGTGTATTGCAAATGTTTCTATGGGAGATGTGGAGCTCCTAGGTGGGACATCACATGTGTTTGCTGAAACATTGCAGATGAGCTTTGTGTGTTGAACGGTTACTTAGATTTCCACATTGATCTGCACAAAATGTCTTTCGGAGATTTAAGCCAAATTACAGACAACAGAGCAGAAGTATTTTCCTTCTCTGAAACCGAGAGGGTTAACATCCTCTCTCATGCATCCGATGCCGGATTTTCGTTTGCTACATTACGTGAGCAATGTAAAGTTGATTATGAAAAACGTCTAGAAATGTTATCTAAAAAAGAGATAAATCTCTCTTTCCATGCCTCTACTCTTTCTGAGTATCTAAAAATAAAACGCATACCACGCGGACTGAGGTGTAAACTGGTGCCTAATCTGTTACCTGACGATGCGGTTTTTCACCAAAAATGGTATGCAATGAACAACCGGCATTCTATGGATCTCATGCTGCTTTCTGTACAACATCTACAGATGGCAATAGAACCAATAAAACAAGAGATACATACTATTGAGGAGAAACTGAAAAATAATAAAACAACGGTGGAATTTGAGCAATTCCAGAGTGATTTACAACATGATCTGAAAAAAATGAAAACAACAATGTTGCAAAATAAACTCCAGAAATTCGAACGCGATATGCAAGATTACCTGCATAATCGAGTTTACACCTGGGCAGATGAACAGAGGCAAAATCCCACGAACAGACCCACAGCAGGTAGTAATTACTCTTATTCCACAGATGGTTCAAGTTCAGACCAGTACTCCTCGACCGTAGATAGAAGAATAACGAGATCCAGACAACAAGTCAAAAGTAATTTTTTATCCAAAGGGAAAATAACACCAGAAATAACGGAAGAGCCCGCGGACGGTACAGACAAAGAAAGAAAGGAAGATTCAAGGGCAAAGAAAATCAAACCCAAGAAAGAGAAATAAAACACAACATGGTGATCAATATTTCTGATTGTGAACTTTCTAACACCGAAATTTCTGTCTTAAACAAGGGGTTACATTTTGTTCCCCTGTTTGAAAAAACAAGATTTGACCATAAAGTGGACTTTTTCAAATGTTGCCGTTCTATCAGGATGAAAATGTATTTATATGATGTGAATAAGGGCCAATATCGAGCTCTCATGGGAGATATTCCAGTAAATTTAAGAAAAACTTCTACGTTCGATCCTGATATAAAAAACGGGACATTAGATACATTTATTCAAGTTGTCACATCAGAGATAGACACAAAATAGAAATCTGTCCCTTATGTACAACCAAATCTTACTAAAGAAGAGCATTCTGCACTGGTTACCCTCAGCAGGGACCCCTCCCTTGTCATCAAGAGGGCTGACAAGGGAGGGGTCACTGTGGCTATGAATAGGGTTAGTTATATTGACGAAGCCCAGTGACAATTGTCAGATAGTAATGTTTATAAAATTCTGAAAGAAGATCCTACATTACAGTATAAGCGTGTTATTGATGATTATATTGTATCCCACGTAGAGGACGGCATTATCTCACAAAAATTGGGCAAAACTTTAATTACTGACTTTCCGAGAATACCGGTAATATACCTTCTTCCAAAAATCCACAAGGACCGCGAGAGGCCACCAGGACACCCGATCCTTTCTGGATCGGGCTCCCTGTTACAGCCTCTTGCGGTCCTTGTGGATGATTATTTACAGCCATTTGTTAAAAAACTTCCAAGATGTCTTTCTGACACTTCTCACTTTCTCAGACAGTTGGAAAGTATTGATATTAAAGATGTGGATTATTTGTGTACTCTGGATGTCCAGAGTCTCTACATGAATATCCCATTGGATGAAGGTATGTCCTGTATTCGTGAATTATTATCTACTAATTCATCCTTGGATAATAGGAAAATTGCATTTCTTATGGGATTACTGAATATGACACTCACTTTTAATTATTCTCGGTTCGACAGTAATTTTTACCTACAAACCTATGGAGTTCATCTGTGGCACCTAGTGTCGCAAATATTTTTATGGAAGACTTTGAGCAACGTCATGTGTTTGGCGACTCTATGAAGGAACCGTCCACGTGGCTACGCTACATGGACGATGTGTTCATGACATGGAAGGGTGATGAACAATCCTTATTAAAATTCATTGATAATTTAAATAAATGTCACAAAACGATAAAATTTACTCTAAATTATAGTCATGAAAATATCCACTTTTTGGGGGATATTTATCAAAGTTGTCTATGTCCCGCATCAATATAGACCAAACTGTCACGATGCCGGCTGGCAGGAGGTGGATCCTCTGTGCCAGAGAGGGATATCGAGGACCGTGCTAGTGGACCGGTTCTAAGACACTACTGGTTTTCACCAGAGCCCGCCGCAAAGCGGGATGGTCTTGCTGCGGCGGTAGTGACCAGGTCGTATCCACTAGCAACGGCTCACCTCTCTGGCTGCTGAAGAAAGGCGAGGTACAAGGGAGTAGGCAGAAGCAAAGTCGGACGTAGCAGAAGGTCGGGGGCAGGCGGCAAGGTTCGTAGTCAGGGGAGATAGCAGAAGTTCTGGTACACAGGGTTTAAACACACAAAACGCTTTCACTAGGCACAAGGGCAACAAGATCCGGCAGGGAAGTGCAAGGGAGGAGGTTAGATATAGTCAGGGACCAGGTGGGAGCCAATTAAGCTAATTGGGCCAGGCACCAATCATTGGTGCACTGGCCCTTTAAGTCTCAGGGAGCTGGCGCGCGCGCGCCCTAGAGAGCGGAGCCGCGCGCGCCAGCACATGACAGCAGGGGACGGGAACGGGTAAGTGACCTGGGATGCGATTCGCGAGCGGGCGCGTCCCGCTGTGCGAATCGCATCCCCAACGGCCATGACAGAGCAGCGCTCCCGGTCAGCGGGACTGACCGGGGAGCTGCAGGGAGAAAGACGCCGTGAGCGCTCCGGGGAGGAGCGGGGACCCGGAGCGCTAGGCGTAACAGTACCCCCCCCCTTAGGTCTCCCCTTCTCTTTATCGGGTAACTGCCTCCCCTGGGATGAGGACACCGGGAAAGGATGGAGGGATTCCTCAACGGCAGGCAGAACCGCAGGAGTAGGAATGGGGAGAGAGGGCAGAGGGCGAGACCTGGCACGGGGCAGTGTGACACCAGGACGAGGGCCATGAGGGGACACAGAAGCTTGCCTGATGGAACTGGGAGGGGGGGAGGGGCATTTCCTGTGGCAGGCAGAGTCCTTAATGACCTTAGGGGGACCGGATACAGGAGGAACCACAGGGTCACGGCAGGGAGTACTGGGAACCGGTTGAAGGCAGTCCTTGGAACAAGAGGAACCCCAACTCTTGATCTCCCCAGTGGACCAATCCAGGGTTGGGGAATGGTGTTGAAGCCAGGGTAGTCCAAGGAGAACTTCAGAAGAGCAATTAGGAAGGACAAAAAATATAATCTCCTCGTGATGAGGTCCGATGCACATTAGGAGGGGCTCCGTGCGGTAACGCACGGTGCAATCCAACCTGGCTCCGTTGACCGCGGAAATGTGGAGTGGCTTGACAAGACGGGTCACCGGAATGCGGAATTTATTCACAAAGGACTCCCGAATAAAATTCCCAGAAGCTCCAGAGTCCAGGCAGGCCACGGCTGAGAGGGGAGAGCTGGCTGAAGTGGAAATCCGAACAGGTACCGTGAGACGTGGAGAAGCCGACTTGGCATCAAGAGACGCCACACCCACGAGAGCTGAGTGCGAGCGTGCGTTTCCCAGACGTGGAGGACGGATTGGGCAATCCACCAAAAAATGTTCAGTACTGGCACAGTACAGACAAAGATTCTCTTCCTTACGGCGATTCCTCTCTTCCAGGGTCAGGCGAGACCGATCCACTTGCATGGCCTCCTCGGCGGGAGGCCTAGGCGCAGATTGCAGTGGAGACTGTGGGAGAGGTGTCCAGAGATCTAAGTCTTTTTCCTGGCGGAGCTCTTGATGCCTCTCAGAAAAACGCATGTCAATGCGAGTGGCTAGATGAATGAGTTCATGCAGGTTAGCAGGAGTCTCTCGTGCGGCCAGAACATCTTTAATGTTGCTGGATAGGCCTTTTTTAAAGGTCGCGCAGAGAGCCTCATTATTCCAGGATAGTTCAGAAGCAAGAGTACGGAATTGTATGGCGTACTCGCCAACGGAGGAATTACCCTGGACCAGGTTCAGCAGGGCAGTCTCAGCAGAAGAGGCTCGGGCAGGTTCCTCAAAGACACTTCGAATTTCCGAGAAGAAGGAGTGTACAGAGGCAGTGACGGGGTCATCGCGGTCCCAGAGCGGTGTGGCCCATGACAGGGCTTTTCCAGACAGAAGGCTGACTACGAAAGCCACCTTAGACCTTTCAGTAGGAAACTGATCCGACATCATCTCTAAGTGCAAGGAACATTGCGAAAGAAAGCCACGGCAAAACTTAGAGTCCCCATTAAATTTGTCCGGCAAGGACAGGCGGAGGCTAGGAGCGGCCACTCGCCGCGGAAGGGGTGCTGGAGCTGGCGGAGGAGATGGTTGTTGCTGCTGTAGCTGCGACTGTACTTGCTGTAGTTGTGACTGGAGTTGCTGTGTCATGGTGGTCAAGTACGACAGCTGGTGATCTTGTTGCGCTATCTGTTGCGACTGCTGGGCGATCTGACGAGCTTGCTGGGCGACCAGCGTAGGGAGATCAGCGACAACTGGCAGAGGAACTTCAGCGGGATCCATGGCCGGATCTACTGTCACGATGCCGGCTGGCAGGAGGTGGATCCTCTGTGCCAGAGAGGGATATCGAGGACCGTGCTAGTGGACCGGTTCTAAGACACTACTGGTTTTCACCAGAGCCCGCCGCAAAGCGGGATGGTCTTGCTGCGGCGGTAGTGACCAGGTCGTATCCACTAGCAACGGCTCACCTCTCTGGCTGCTGAAGAAAGGCGAGGTACAAGGGAGTAGGCAGAAGCAAAGTCGGACGTAGCAGAAGGTCGGGGGCAGGCGGCAAGGTTCGTAGTCAGGGGAGATAGCAGAAGTTCTGGTACACAGGGTTTAAACACACAAAACGCTTTCACTAGGCACAAGGGCAACAAGATCCGGCAGGGAAGTGCAAGGGAGGAGGTTAGATATAGTCAGGGACCAGGTGGGAGCCAATTAAGCTAATTGGGCCAGGCACCAATCATTGGTGCACTGGCCCTTTAAGTCTCAGGGAGCTGGCGCGCGCGCGCCCTAGAGAGCGGAGCCGCGCGCGCCAGCACATGACAGCAGGGGACGGGAACGGGTAAGTGACCTGGGATGCGATTCGCGAGCGGGCGCGTCCCGCTGTGCGAATCGCATCCCCAACGGCCATGACAGAGCAGCGCTCCCGGTCAGCGGGACTGACCGGGGAGCTGCAGGGAGAAAGACGCCGTGAGCGCTCCGGGGAGGAGCGGGGACCCGGAGCGCTAGGCGTAACACAAACTACAGAGGGTTAGTCTGGTCTATTGTGCACCTAATTTATCAAATGGCACACAGCTCTTGATAAATTCTGTCAGACTGCATGATCTATGCTTTAGTCTATATTTAAACCTGCTCCAACATGGTCTGACATTTCGGCGTACTTTCAGCCTATGCGACTTGTCGCTGAAAAGTCGCTTTTGATAAATTCAGCACCAATGCATTTTTCAATGCATTTCAGTCTAAAATAGACTTGCATGCATCATGTTCTAAAAATCCTCTAGAGCAAAAGTCGCAGAAAAGTCGTACAGATTTAGACTGCGACTTTCTGTGCGTCAAATTTAGACAAGAAAAACCAGTCTAAATCCTTTGATAAATCTCCCCCTTTGGATGTTGAAGTTAGACGTACGCCCGAGGGCTTTCATACAGCAATGTATGTTAAGCCCACGGACGTGAATAATACCCTCCATAAAAAAAGCTTCCACGCACCGACCACATTCAAAGGTCTGCCACGTAGTCAATTCATTAGAGCCCGGCGCATTACTGGATCAGATCACGAATATAAAATTAGTCAAGAAAAACTGACACAGAAATTTATTGAGAAAGGTTATGATTCCAATCAGATTGTTCAAGAAGGTGAAAAAGTCTTTAAATGTAATAGAGCAGACTTGTTGAAACCCAGCGGAATAAAAATTTAAGAAGGACAGGATCGCATAATGTATATGGGCACGTATGACAAACGAGCAAATATGATAAAAAATTCTATCTTAAAAAATTGGCATATTCTACAAACTGATAAAAAGTATGGTATGCTGTTCAAAAATCCCCCTATGTTTACATATAAGAAAGGTCAATCCATAGGCGAAAAATTGATCAGGAGTGATATCTCTATTAAAAAAAAGTAGCCGCCAGACGTTTCTGGCTAGTAGACGCAAGGGCACCTTTCCATGCTTAAATGGCAATCATTGCAATGGTATAATAAAAGGTGAAAAATTTAATCATCCATCCAAAGGTTTTCCCATAGCACATAAAGGGTTTTATACCTGTATGACAAAAAACTTTATATATTTGCTCAAATGTCCATGTGGACTCACTTATGTCGTTCAAACAGCTAGAATGATTAAAACAAGATTAATGAAACATAAATCTGTTATCAGGAAATTTTTGAATGTTGAGAAAAAGAAGAAACTACTAGTTTTGGTGAAAGTACAGTCGCAAGGTATTTTTCTGAATTTAAACACTCTGTTACTACCCTTAAATGGTTAATTCTTGAGGAGGTTCCCATTCAAGCTAATAAGAATCTGAACAAAAGATGTCTTTTGCAGAGAGAATGTTTTTGGATTACTGAATTAAACTCTGTCGTTCCATACGGTCTTAATGAGATATGTAGTTTTAAAGCATTTTTGTAATGTGCAAATTTACATATGTATCTTTCTAAAAAAGTTTTTTCATGCGTTTTTTTTTACAAAAAATAATGCTTCATCCATGTGAATGGTTGCCTATCATGTCTCTATATAATCCTCCCTCCCTCCACACCTGGTACGCATGACTTAGGGGGCACGCCCCCGAAACGCCGTTGCGTCCAAGGTGTCAAGCAGACGGAAGATCTGAGCTCTGTGTCTGTTACAAGCTTTGCTCCACTTTGTCAAGAAGATTTCTACTTCTATGAATTTGAAAATAAATCTCGTATATATCTGGAAAACGATCAGCCTAATCGTGAGTTACTACCCTACTGGGTCTTTAATCCTGGACACTGTTATATCTATTGTCTAGCCCACGGTGTGTATTACAAATGTTTCTATGGGAGATGTGGAGCTCCTAGGTGGGACATCACATGTGTTTGCTGAAACATTGCAGATGAGCTTTGTGTGTTGAAGGCAAGTATTCCACCAGGAGAGGTGGCAGCTCCTCTATAATGACATATCTGATTGCAGACTTTTGCGGATTTTTTGCCTGTTAGTTACAAAAAAAAAAAAATCTGTAAATCTAATTGTTCCAATTACAATTAGTAAATGGAATATGCTGACACAGAAAGCTAGAGTATCTTTACTTGGTTTGTCCGTGGCGGCAACGCTTGGAAAATGCCATTGACTGGGCTTGTAAAGAGTCATAGAGGCTGGACACTGAAGTGTCCTGGGCTGCATTGCCTGCCCCAGCTCCCTTTCACTGCCATCTCTGCCCCTTCCATCTATTACTGACAGGCCAGGCTATCTAAGTCCTGCAAACAATGCATGCAGGCAATATGTATGTGAATTGTGCTGCTTTTTAGTATACAGTGTGCCACCACAAAAACACTGGGGTGTATGGCATACAGCGGTTAGCATTGGGCTTTTGCGATCAGTTCATCATTTCAACAGAGCCTAAATAAAACGAAAAGTTAGAGCTGTGTAAGAAGCATACTGACAGTCACTAAAAAGCACCTGCCATTAAGTAGATAGATATGTGGGTTATTAAAGGGGAAATGTCATATCTGTGCAAGTTCATCAATCACAGCAATGTGTGGTCTCTGCTACTTTATTCAGTAGACACCGCATAGGCAGCTGGTTTAGATTAGATGGACGGGAGAGGAAATGCTGGGAATCTCCTCATTGGATAATCCTCCTCAAAGTTTTCTATTTTTCTTTAGAGCCTCAATGTATGGGGAGTGCAAAAACTCATTTCTAAGAGGCAGCTTTAACCAAAAATATCTTTTACATATAATGTATTTTTTCAGTCTGTCCTATATATTTATTATAAGCCTGACACTCTATTTTTAACTTCCCTCATATCAGTAGAAAGGAAATCATGTAATGCCTCATTGGTTGTGTGGTGTCCTGGTACCGTATTGCATACCGTACCTTGTGTGGTGGTCCCCAAAGTCAGAGTAACTACGTTCAGGTACTAGTCGCCTCCTTCTATTCTAATTATATAATGTTTCCATGTACATATTTAATAATGTGTATATTTAACCCCTTAAAAACTTTCGTTTTTTCCTCCTTACCTTTTAAAAATCATAACCCTTTCAATTTTCCACCTAAAAATCCATATTATGGCTTATTTTTTGCATCGCCAATTGTACTTTGCAGTGACATTAGTCATTTTACCCAAAAATGCACGGCGAAACAGAAAAAAAATCATTGTGCGACAAAATCAAAGAAAAAACGCCATTTTGTAACTTTTGGGGGCTTCCGTTTCTACGCAGTGCATATTTCGGTAAAAATTACACCTTATCATTATTCTGTAGGTCCATACGGTTAAAATGATACCCTACTTATATAGGTTTGATTTTGTCGCACTTCTGGAAAAAATCATAACTACATGCAGGAAAATTTCTACGTTTAAAAATGTCATCTTCTGACCCCTATAACTTTTTTATTTTTCCATGTACAGGGCGGTATGAGGACTCATTTGTTGCGCCGTGATCTGAAGTTTTTATCGGTATGATTTTTGTTTTGATCGGACTTTTTGATCACTTTTTATTCATTTTTTAATGGTATAAAAAGTGACCAAAAATGCGCTTTTTTGACTTGGGAATTTTTTTGCGCATACGCCATTGACTGTGTGGTTTAATTAATTATATATTTTTATAGTTCGGACATTTACGCACGCGGCGATACCACATATGTTTATTTATTTATTTTTTTACACTGTTTTATTTTTTTATGGGAAAAGGGGGGTGATTCAAACTTTTATTAGGGAAGGGGTTAAATGACCTTTATTAACACTTTTTTTTTACATAACACGCCTGTGATCAGTGTTATCGGCGCTTGACTGCTCCTGCCTGGATCTCAGGCACGGAGCAGTCATTCGCCGATCGGACACCGAGGAGGCAGGTAAGGGCCCTCCTGGTGTCCTGTCAGCTGTTCGGGACGCCGCGATTTCACCGCGGCGGTATCGAACAGCCCGACTGAGCAGCCGGGTCACTTTCACTTTCACTTTAGAAGCGGCGGTCAGCTTTGACCGCCGCTTCTAAAGGGTTAATACCGCACATCGCCGAGATCGGCAATGTGTGGTATTAGCCGCGGGTCCCGGCCGTTGATGAGCGCCGGGACCAGCGCGATATGATGCGGCGCGATCCCGCTACATATCGCGGGAGCCGGCGCAGGACGTAAATATACGTCCTGCGTCATTAAGGGGTTAATATAATGTATATTAGTGTACTTATCTTGCTAGCATTGCAGGACCTTCGGTCATGTGACTATGTTAATTCCTCTATGGTATGTTGGAGGACCTTTGGAGGTCCTTGGGTCACATGTTTACCCATAATTCTATGTAAAGGTGATTGACAGAAGTATTGGACCAATTAGCTCTAGTCCAGCCCCTGCCCATATAAGGGAGCTGTAGCCAATTATTGCTCTCTTGGGTTGCTGCTCTCGTGGATGCCGGACTAGCAGGATGGATCTGCGCAACTTTCAAAGACACGCTTTCAAAGACACGCAGACTTTCCATGTATAGAGACTGTTCCGGTTATGAAGCTTGCATAAAAGTTCCAACTCTTCAGTAAAGTTCCAACTGTTTTCAGCAAACTCTCCGGTTGTGGACATTCAATTATTCTATACCTCCCTATCGCTCTTGGGAAGGGTGGTGGTAGGACAAGCATTACAGAGGAGCCCTCACCCTGGCATCATGAATAGAAAGGGTTAAGCAAACACCCTTTAGTAACCGCACAGCTTCACCCCATATACCCATCACCCCCAGGCTACCACAGTTGTTTCAGTAAGAGCTTATTAGTAAATTAGCTCCTCGGTAAGGGGGTGGCTCCTTATGCTGCCAAAGATATTCCTTTTTTGTGTCAAACTGTCCTCATGTCACCTACTGCCCAACCCTGCTCCCCCATGTCACCCACTGCCACACACTACCCCTCATGTCACCAACTGCCCAACATTGCCTCTAATGTCTCCAGCTGCCCTACACGTCCCCATAACACTCTCTGCCACCCTATGTCACCATTGCCACACCTTGCCTAGCACTGCCCCCAGGATATAACGAAAAATTTTGAGTAGCGTGCTACATAAGCCACTAGTGTTTGCATTCTCTAGGATCTCCATAGTGTCTCTTCTTAAAAATTAACAAATAAGACAGATGTATGTGTTAGGTCACCATTAAATCTGAATAAAATCTATAAAAACAATGTAAGCGTTAAAGGGGTACTATGCCCCTAGATATCTTTTCCCCTATCCAAAGGATAGGGGATATGATGTCTGATAGCAGGGGTTCTGTAGCTGGGACCCCCAAGATCTCTGTGCAGCACCCGGCATTCGTTTAGAACACTGGGTGCCGGCAGCAGGGGTCGTAATGTCACAGCCACACCTTCTCGTGACGTCATGGCACGACCACGCCCCCTCATGACGTCACCCCACACCCTCTAAATACAAGTCTATGGGAGGGGGCGTGACAGCTGCCATGGCCCCTCCCATATACTTGTATTGAGAGGGTGTGGTGTGATGTCACAAGGGGCGTGGCTGGTATGTCACGACTCCCATAGGCCGCTCCAAGCGTATGGAACAAAATGTTCCAAATGCTGGGGCAGCGGAGTACCCCTTTAAATTTCTTTTTTTTTTTATTTGCATACAAACCAGTCTTATACATGACATAGCATGCATTACTTGTCCTGGACCCCCCTTCCTTCCCAAGTAAAAATATTTAGGTGGACCAATAATACCTAAAATCTTGGTGTCTTTCAATGAAATCTACGATGGAGGCACATCACATATTTGTCCTATTTGGGAATTGTAATACTATAGAGATTACATGTATTACCATAAGAATATAATAGATTGTATATACATGTATAGTGAGACAGAAATAGGCCATAGGTTACAGTTAAAGTGAACTAATCAATATAGCAATTAGGAATGAGCAAATCGAATCTGAAGAATCCGAATTCATTATGTATTTCAGGAAAAATTTGATTGGCAGCGAATGCGAATATCAAATACTGTTTTAAGCATAGTGGAGCGTATTGTACTCCCCTCATATATGCACTAAGTATGTCAAGCAGAGAAGTGCCAGGACACGCACAGAGGAGTGGCAGAGGCCTAAATTCATCAGGGAGAGGTCGCAGCAGACTAAAGGCGAGTGGCAGCAGGAGTTAACATGGTCACATGCAAGATGTGTCAGCAGAAGATGAAGCGTGGTCAGGGTCCTATTGTTGGCACCACAGCCTTACGTCAACATATGCAGCATCATAATAAAGCGGCCTGGGAGAACCGTGGCTCCAATGTGGTGGTCCAGCCTGCTGCATCACCCAATGGCACGCAGCTCCCTGTTTCCGCCAGCCAAGGCTCCACCACCTCAGCCAAAGGGAGCTGTGTGTCATACCTATCTTCTGCTCCTACTTCAAGTCAATCCTTCAAGTCAATCATTCCGCCAGCAATCCATCAGCGAAGCCATGTCCAAGAGACAACAGTATGCGCCCACTCCTCCAATGGTGCAGAAGCTTAATGTGCTCCTTTCCAAGTTGCTGGTGCTGCAGTCCCTCCCTTTTCAAGTGGTAGACTCTGCACCTTTCAGAGAACTGATGGCTTGTGCCGAGCTGAGGTGGAGAGTCCGAAGCCGTCATTTCTTTGCGAAGAAGGCAGTACTAGCCCTGCACAATTTTGTGGAACAGAAGGTGGGCCAGTCCTTGAGCCTGTTGGTGTGCACAAAAGTGCACGGCAGCGCCGAAGTGTGGGGCTGTAACTATGGTCAGGGAGAATACATGTCATTTACAGCCCACTGGGGGAATTTGGTTCCTGCACAGCCACAACAGTAACTTGGAGAGGTCACGCCGCTTCCGCCTCCACGCTCTCAGGCCATTGGTCCTGTGACAGTCTCAGTGCCCTTCCAGCATACCATATGTGCAGGGCTCTGAGGTGTCACTCTTTTCTTCACAAGGTTTGCCTTGGCGAACGGAGTCACTCGGGAGGAACTGCTAAAAGTGATTCATGAAGAAATCGAATCATGGCTTACTCCACCAAAAATGGAAATGGGAACTATGGTGACCGACAATGGGAAGAACATCTTGTCTGTGCTGCGAAAAGGAAGCCTGAGCTATGCGCCCTGCATGGCACACGTGTGCAATCTGGTTTTCAAGTGGTTCCTGAAGTGCTCCCCCATCTGCAAAACATGCTAACAATAGAAAGGAAACTTTGCATGCACTTCAGACACTTGTACACCACAATAGCACACCGTCCTTGAGCTGCAGCGTCAGAACAACATCCCCCAACATAGTCTCATTTGCGACGTTTCCACACATTGGAATTCCACCCTCTATATATTGGACCGATTATACGAACTGAGAAAAGCCATCACCAATTTCTTGATGATCCAAGTGGATAGGGGGACTCCCCTTGTAACTTTAATGTCAACCAGTGGCAGCTCATACGTGACACCTGCCGTTTGCTCAGGCCCTTTGAGGAAGCCACATTATTAGTCAGTCGCCAGGATTACGGGATAAAAAACATCATTCCACTGCTTCATCTACTACAACACGTGTTGGAAATGATGGCTGGTCAGAGGACTGGAGATGGCGCCTACACCTCATGGCCACATGAGCCCTGTGGGGGATGAACTGGAAGAGGAGAAGGAGGGGCACAGTGGAGCACAGTTTAGGTTTCGCTAAATGGGTAGTTTTTCTAGTTATCTGACAGGAGAGGAGGAGCAGGAGCAGCTAGAGGAGAGATAGGGTTATGAGGAAGACAGAGGACCCAGACGCACCGTGGCAGTATGCAGTGGAGATGGAGGCAAGGAGTCCCTCCGAGTCACTTGCACAAATGGCACGATGCATGCTCACTTGCTTGCGTAGTGACTGCCGAATTGTCACCATTCACCAGCGAGATGACTTCTGACTCTCCACCTTATTGGACCCTTGCTACCGGAACAAAATGATGGCCTTTTTTACACCCACTGAGAGGGAGGACAAACTGACCTACTACAGAGAAATCCTACATAGTCAGTTGGCCGATGCCTATCTGTTACTCGCCCTAAAAAGGGCATCCCCACACAGGAACCTCTCCCTATTTCCCCCTACAAAGACTGCCATTTCCCAGGGTTTTTAGGTGGAAATAGAGTTTCCTGTGTGGGGCTGCCCTTTTTAGGGTGAGTAACAATTGCCAAGAATGGAATTAGTAGGGCCTCAGAGGGGAAGTACCCCCACTTGCTACAATGGACAATACATTGTTCCCTTCCACCTTTTCAAGGAAAGTGTTACTGGTCTTAAAAAATGCGGACACACACAGGAACAAATCCCTATTTCCACCTAAAAACCCTGAGAAATTGCAGTGTTTGTAGGGGGAAATAGGGAGAGGTTCTTGTGTGGGGCCACCCTTTTTAGGGCGAATAACACTTGCCAAGAAGGGAATTAATAATGCGAGAGTAGGGCCTTACAGGGGAAGTTTTTACCCCCACCAGTTACAATGGACCATACGTTGTTCCCTTCCACCTTTTAGAGGTCTTTGCATCACATCAATACTTGGTGGTGTAGGTGGCACATGGTGTTTTTTGCTCACCTTTCCTTTTGTCTGATTTAAAAAAAATTGGGGTCCATATATTTTATGCAAAGCATTTTATTAAAAGTTAAGTTTTACGTAATGCATATCCTCAATACTTACTTGTGCACACTAAAATTTTTAAAAAAGAGCCCGTTTTTTTCTGCCTACGTGCCTCAGCTACGATTTTGATCCTGCAACCCACCTGATGCCACACATCTGATGCCAAGTTTTCCTTTTTTCACCCACCTTCGTCACCAGGTACTTGTATTGCCACCCACAGTACCACTCACTTCACCATCACCTGGTCACTTTCATGACTTCTGATGCTGCTGCCACCTCCAGGCTGTCTCATTCTGGCACCTTATGTTCTGCTCATGCTGATGCCAGCTCCAGGCTGTATCATTCAGCCACTATATGGTCTCCTCATGCGGCCCCAATTCAAGGCTGTGTCATTAAGCCACTATATGGTCTCCTCATGCTGCCGCCAACTCCAAGCTGTGTCATTCAGCCACTATACGTTCTCCTCATGCTGCCGCCAACTTCACGCTGTGTCATTAAGCCACTATATTGTCCCCTAATGCTGCCGCCACCTCCACACTGTGTCATTCAGCAACTATATGGTCTCTTCATGCTGCCGCCAACTCCAGGCTGTGTCATACAGCCACTATATCGTCTCCTCATGCTGCCGCCAACTCCAGGTTGTGTCATTGAGCCACTATATGGTCTCCTCATGCTGCCGCAACCTTCATGCTGTGTCATTCAGCCACTATATGGTCTCCTGATGCTTTCGTCACTTCCAGGCTGTGTCAGTCAGCCATTATATATTCTCCTTATGCTGCTGCAAACTCCATGCTGTGTCAATTAGCCACTATATGGTCTCCTCATGCTGCCGCAAACTCCAGGCTGTGTCATTCAGCCACTATGTCATCTCCTCATGCTGCTGCCACCTCCACGCTGTGTCATTCAGCCACTATATGGTCACCTCATACTGATGCCACCTCCAGGTTCTGTCATTGTGCCGCTCTGCGACAGTGATTCTAATAGCGACTCCTCTGATCTGCATGTCATACTGAATAACAGTATAATTTCACTAATCCAGCACACACCCAATGCGTGTTACAGCAAGGCAACGTGTTCTACACCCCTATTAAGGCTCTCAGTAGGCCAGAAATAGCCATTTTTAATAGCAATTCATCGCAAATAACTTTACCAGAGCTCGTTGGCCAAACTGTGATTGGTTGTTGTGGGAAAATCGCTACACTTTTACTCTCACATAGTTTGATAAATCTGGGCCTATATATCTAGGCCCACTTTCATCTAGGAAGCAAGTAAAATTGCATGCAATCTTGCGAATGCTTTGTGAGCTAGATACACCAGCAGCAACACAAATCTCTCTGATAGTTTTCTAGGCTCGGTACAATTGTAGCCACTTCTCAGTACTATAAAGGTATGTTCACACTAAGGAATGAGAGAGGCATTCTGCTCCAATTAATCCTTAAATGAAAGTTTAATTGACTTAAATGGACATTCCACTGTCCTGTTCCCACTGAGGGATTTATGCTAGCAGAATTCTGTCTCTGAATTTTATTCTGCCTGAGGATTGAACATGTCTATTTATCAGTTGGAATCCGCAGCTAAAAGCCCATTGAATTCAATGGGATTTTTATTTATTTATTTTTTTACTGACAAAATGAGTTTTGTATGGAATTTAAGTGGAAATTCCGTGCGAATTCCGCAAAAGGAACTGGCAAAAATTTAGATTTTTCTGACTGAAATTATTCCTCTTCAGCTCCACTTCAGTTCCTCAGTGTAAACATATCCTAATGTTCATTAAAATTTGAAAAACTTTTAATTCATATATCACCAGCTGATCTAGTTACCCGATCTTTACGTTCCCCATCTTCCTACTTAAGCCTTGGGGAGAAGAAAAGCAGCAATGAGGCTCTTATCCTCATATCCCATCCTTATATCTCATCCTCATTCTCATATTCCAACCTCATATACCATCATCAAATCCTGTCCTCCTATCCGGACCTCATATCCTATCATCAAATTCCATCCAGACCTCATAACCCAACCTTATATCCCATCCTCACATCCCAATCTCATAGCCCGTGTTTATAGCCTGTCCTCATCCTCATATCCTGTCATCATATCTCAACCTCATATCCTGTCCTTTTAGCCTGTCCTCATATCCAACCTCATATTCAACCTCATATCTTCTTTTCAAATGATTTTTATTTAAGAATTTTTTATGTAGACACCAACAGTACATAATAAATGATATAACAGTGAAGGAACAAATAAATAAAGGATATGATTCTACTTTCATTAAGTGCAAATCATATATCCTCTTCATATTCCGTCCTCATATCCCAACCTCATATCCCTTCCCTTATATTCCTTCCTCATATCCCAACCTCATATCCAATCCCCTGCACTAACCATTCTCTGAACCTCCCTGCCAGACAGTCTGCAGGATGTTTAAAAGTCCTGGGCAACCTCTGCAGCCCCAAAGTAACGTGATCAGGAGATGTACCGAAAGTCCCATATATTTGCATGGGACTTCAGACAAAAAAAAACAATAGAGGTGGGTTAGGGTTTATTTAAAGGGGTACTCCGGCGCTAAGACATCTTATCCCCTATCCAAAAGATAGGGCATAAGATGCCTGGGGGACCCCCGTGGACTGCCGCTGGGGACCCCAGTGATCTTTTACGCAGCACCCCGTTACCATCAGCCCCCGGAGAATGTTGGCTTAGGGTCTGATGACTGCCGGTCCCAGGGCCGGAGTATTGTGATGTCACGGCTCCGCCCCCTCAATGCAGGCCTATGGGAGGGGGTGTGACAGCTGACGGCCATCACGCCACCTCCTATACACATGAATGGAGGGGGAATGGCATGGTGTGACGTCATGGCTCCAGTTCCAAAAACAACTATTGAGAGAAGGCACCAAGAAAAAATTTCACTATTGTATAAATTGTAATAAGAAATAAAATGTGTAAAAAGGAAAATGATAGAATAGTAAACAGATAAAGTTTATCTGGCTTTATGTAAATAAAAAGTTATACTACTTTCTTATGCATTCTGCTTGATCCAGTGAATGAAAATATTTTGTTTATATTGAGTATCTGGAAAACAGTCATCGACTTTTGCTAATATTGACATTTATCAGCCTAGGTAAGAGCCTAAAATTCAGAGATTGGTGCTGATGTGCTGTCATACAGGCTCCGCCAAGTGTCGAATATGCAGATATTCTCCCCTGGAGCAAAACAGGTGTAACATTTTGTTCAACTCCATGTCCCTTGTGTCTTTCTATAAAATCAGAGGCATATGGAGATACAGTAAGGTCCGGCGCATCTCTATGGCAGCCTATTACAGCTCCATAAAATAATCTGGCCTGAAGATGTTTTATTACACTGTGACAAACTGTAAGATGAGGTGAAAATATTAAACAAATATAAAGCAAATATAAAAAAATATAAGACACATTTTAACATGACAAGTTTTGATTTTCTACAAAGCCAGGCCTAAAAAAACCATCCCTGCCAAATAATGGACGTTCAACTTTACAAGCGTAAAGGTACGTTGGGTAATTATTGTATGTTAAAAGTGTGATTCCCGGTTTACTTTAAAACTTCTTTTTTTTTTGCACAGATTTTTCTTTTTTTAATTTAAAAGAATTACAAAACCTGCAAGAGGAAAGACAAACAAGTAAAGACATGAGCCAAATTTGACATTATGACCCCATTCCTTAAATGTGAGGAGCAGAATGATAAGACATTGGGGGGAGGGGAAATTATTATCCTTGTATGCAAGTTTTCTGGCATGCAAAAGTAAAACATTTCTGCACAAACATTTGCTAATTTTCACCCATAAAAAAAAAAGTTTGAGGGTGGTCTTTAGGCATATTATGTGTATATTTAATTAATAATCTAAAAAATGCACATAATGCTGTTGGAATCTTGCTTAAGGTCAATACTTGTTGAAACAAGGGTCAGGTGTGGAATTTTAAATCCACAGACTGATCATTATCTGCAGAACAAAAATGACTATCCTGTGGATACGTGATAAGTGTCTGATCGGGGGAGGGAGCGGGGGTAATTTCGACTACTGGGATTCTTACAATCTCCAGAACAAAGACTGACTCACTTCATTGAGCAATCTCTGGCATCCAACTTGTGAAACGAACTGGTCTAGCCAGTGACAGCCCACGGGTTGGCAGAGCGGGCCATCAGCGCCAAGACCAGATAGTTTTGGATGGTGGGGGCCAGACTGCTCAGCAGTAAGAGATGGGCCTCAATCGGGAGATCACAGGGAGGTCTCAGCAGTCAGACCCCCCACAAACAGACACCTATTCTCTAATCTGTAGATAACAAAGTTGAAGTCATTAGTCCTAACATGTTATCCAATGGATCATAAATCTACATTAGTCTTCTGTATAAATCAAGTGCATCAGGAATCTGGGAAAATAAACTCCACTGTTCTAGTTCAACTGGGAAAAAAACCTAGATTGTCCTGGCAAGACCAAAGGAGATATGAGAACATTGTGACTTTTGGACTACAATCAAATGATAAGCGCTGAACAAAGCATTAGAGTCAGAGTGTTTTCATTTAATATGTACATAAAATATGGATCAATCATTTTCATTTGTGCCAACAGACTCAGAGGAAACAAATAATAGGGATTGAAATGGACAGAATTTCTTTAGTGTATGGTACCAATTACCAGTGTAATTTTATAAACATGTACTATGTGAAAGGCAGATATCATTTGGCTGAATTTTTCATTAGGATTTGCCAATTCTAAGGTAATATAGCTGAATCTTTGGTTTATTGTGCACCCCTGTGCTGTCTCCCAATCAAACAAACCTATCAATCCATCTACAGTATCTCACATACGTGAATACGCCACAAACATTTTTGTAAATATTTCATTCTAGCTTTTCATATGATAATGTAAAGTAGTGATTGCACAGCCTGTATAACAGTGTTTAACCCCTTAAGGATGACAACGGGGGGTTCCGATTCTATGCAGTGCACATTTCGGTAAAAATTGCACCTTATCTTTAATCTGTAGGTCTATACGGTAACAAGGATACCTAATTTATATAGGTTTTATTTTACTACTTAAAACAATTATAACTAAATGCACCAAAATTAGAATGTTTAAAATTGTCATATTTTGACCCCTATAACTTTTTTATCTTTCCATATACAGGGAAGTATGAGGGCTCATATTTTGCGCTGTGATCGGAAGTTTTTATCGGCACCATTTTTGTTTTGATGGGACTTTTTGATAGCTTTTTTATAAATTTTTAAGGGTATACAAAGTGACTAAAAATATGCAATTTTTTTTTCCACGTACCGTATATACTCGAGTATAAGCCGACCCGAATATAAGCCGAGGCCCCTAATTTCTCCCCAAAAGCCAAGGAAAAGTTACTGAGTCGACTATAAGCCTAGGGTGGGAAATACATCATCCGTCCCTGTCATCATCCATACCCCTGTCATCATCCAGACCCCCGTCATGAACACCCTCATCATCATCACTCTGTCATCATCCACCCTTCATCATCACCGCCTGTCATCATCCCCCCCCTTCATCATTACCCTGTCATCATCCCCGACTTCATCATCCCCCTTCATCATCACCGCCTGTCATCATCCCCCCTTCATCATCCCCCCTTCATCATCACTGCCTGTCATCATCTCCCTGTCATCATCCCACACCCCCCTTCATCATCACCGCCTGTCATCATCCCCCTGTCTTCATCCCCCCCTTCATCATCACCGCCTGTCATCATCACCCTGTCATCATCCCCCCCTTCATCATCACCGCCTGTCATCATCCCCCTGTCTTCATCCCCCCCTTCATCATCACCGCCTGTCATCATCCCCCTGTCTTCATCCCCCCCTTCATCATCACCGCCTGTCATCATCCCCCTGTCATCATCCCCCCCCCCCCCCTTCATCATCACTGTCAATGTCTGAACAGTGGTCTTCAACCTGCGGACCTCCAGATGTTACAAAACTACAACTCCCAGCATACCCGGGCATGCTGGGAGCTGTAGTTTTAAAACATCTGGAGGTCCGCAGGTTGAAGACCACTGCAGCCTTCGTCATCATCCAGAACCGATGGCTGATGGCTGTCGATGGCTGTCCGGGCATGCTGGGAGTTGTAATTTTGAAACATCTGGAGGTCCGCAGGTTGAAGACCACTGAGGGCGGAGAGTTCACTCGAGTATAAGCCGAGGGGGGTGTTTTCAGCACGAAAAATCATGCTGAAAAACTTGGCTTATACTCGAGTATATAGGGTAAATGCCATTGACCGTGTGGTTAAATTATTTTTAATATTTTTATATTCAGACATTTACGCATGCAGCAACATTACATATGTTAATGTTTATTTTTGTTTACATTTTTAAATGGGAAAAAGGGGGTTGATTCAAACTTTTATTAGGGAAGGGGTTGACATTTATTAGCTTTTTTTTGAAAAACTTTTTATTTTTTATTTTTTTTTCTATTTTAGACGCCCTTCTATCCTAGCAAAACCCAACATAATGATGGGTGAAGCCCCCCTCTTTACTATTGTGCAAGTAAGCACCATATTACATGGGATAAACAGTCAAACAGACTGACATTACCCTATATAATAGGGCCAGCAATTAGGTGACAAACAAGTAAATGCTTGTTCTTCGGCAGACACGTCAAAAAATCATCGCTCATTGTCCATACATCTTCTTGTGTAATCTAGTGATGGTTCTCGTGGGTCTCCGTGAAGAGTGCTCAAGCCTTATAATATAGTATTTTTCTAATATATCTATAGATTAGATACTGAAATAAATGTGGGGTTCAACATGCTTTATCATATCCATGAGATACAAGTCCAGTCTGTCTGTAGTTTTGCTACAAACGCCTGAAGCGGCAGAGCATTATGTAGTGTTGTTGAAATGTGTTCATTAAAAAAAATGTATCTGGTTTGTTTTCTGCTATTCCGGCTAGCTGGCAATGATGATACAATTGAGTAAAGTCAGTAAAACCGTGCAGGAACTAATAATATCCCTAGTGGAACAATATGGTTTATCTAATATCAGAACATGTCGTGTCAGCAGACGAACAGTGCTGGAAAACAGACAAAATGATATTGTGGAAAAAATAGCGTAAATCTGTCATTTCTATCAGTAGGAGACTGTGCAGCAAATAGAAACATTCCTGAAAGCTGTAATGAGAGTCATTTGGTATATGCTGTGTTTTGTGTGAATCCTGTCTCATGTACAAATATGGAAAATATGAGTATGCTCTTAATATAGCGATGATAATAAATATTTGATAAATAAAAATGAGAGGATTTGGGAGAAAAATCGAGTTGATTTTGTTTTTGATTCCCTTGTTTGAGCAAAAGCCAGAAAAAGATTCAAGTGGAATGAAGAATATAGAGAAAGGTCTTTTACTTTTCCTGATGGATCTACTTCTGGCTTTTTAACACAATCACCCCGAAGGCAGGAGACCTATATACACTTTACTCCCTTAAAATTTAAAGGGGTATTCTGGGGTATTCCAAAGGATAGGGAATAAGATGTTTGATTGCAGGGGGCCCGCCACTGAGAACCCCCTGCAATCAGACATCTTATTTCCCCTACCCCCCCCCCCCCCCATATCACCACCCCCCCCACCCCCGCCCGCGATCTCCGTGCAGTACCCGCATTCTATGCAATGCTGCTTTCCAAGACTAGAGATGTGCTGTTATGCCACACCCCCTAATGATGTCACACCACGTCCCCTCCATTCATGTCTATGGGAGGGGACGTGACTTATACATATAATGCGGGTGCTGCACAGAGATAGCGGGGGTCCCAGTGGCGGGCCCCCCACGATCAGACATCTTATCCCCTATGCTTTGGATGAGAGTGATGAGAGTAAGAAGTAAGCCAGTGATTATACTGCTGTTAAAAACCATGTGTCATGGTGTCCTATATCATAATCTAAAGAGCAAAAACAGGAGGCTCAAGCCAAAACAATCAATGTAAGGGAATATAGTCCAACAAGGATGCCACTAAAGTGTAGTATGTAAACAGCAAAACCACAAAGAAAAAGTTCTACACCAATAAACAGTGCACTCCTATTTATGCAAAAATGTACAAATATTTATTGTTGCATATAAACAAGACATACAAAAGACTCAAAAACTATTTAAAAAAAGCTCCTAACAAGCTACTCCACATATCAGGGGGCCGCAAACCCCACCCTAGGTGCCTGTCCCTTGACCTCCAAACCACCTGGTCCTCCCAACTTCCCCTCTCATATAGACATTAAAGGGGTATTCCAGGAAAAAACTTTATATATATATATATATATATATATATATATATATATATATATATATATATATATATTCAACTGGCTCAAGAAGGTTAAACAGATTTGTAAATTACTTCTATAAAAAAAAATATTAATCCTTCCAATAATTATCAGCTGCTGAAGTTGAGTTGTTCTTTTCTGTCTGACAACAGTGCTCTCTGCTGACATCTCTGCTTGTCTCGGGAACTACACAGAGTTGGGTAGGTTTGCTATGGGGATTTGCTTCTACTCTGGACAGTTCCCAAGACAGGTGTCAGAGAGAACTTAAACAGAAAAGAACAACTCAACTTCAGCAGCTCATAAGTACTGAAAAGATTAAGATTTTTATTAGAAGTCATTTACAAATCTCTGCCATTACACCTGCGTTGATGCTGTGATCCACCTACCTGTTTACCGGACTTCTACACCGAATTGCCTCCACTAAGCGGTGAGTACATACACCCTTTCTTCAATGTATTATATTTGATACTTCATCCTTTGTATATGCACCCCGCAGGAGACGATTACTTAGGTTGCCGATATCGTGCTGCAACATTAAGGTGAAGCTACCTTTTGTGTGCCCTCTCCTTTCCTGTCTTATCATTAGTTTCATTTACAAATCTGTTTAACTTTCTGGAGCCAGTTGATATATTAAAAAAAAGTTTTTTCCTGGATAACCCCTTTAATCAAGGATAGGTGTCTGCTGTTATCCAACAAGGGCTAGGTAACAATAAATGGTAGTACTTTATAAATAAGGGCTTGTTCTGTCCCTGTTTTTTTACCCCCGTTTCAGTTCAGTTTTTGCAGACTGTAAACGGATTAAAATGGTTTTGAAAAAATCCCATTCATGTCAATGGAATTTTTTTACAATCCGTTTACATCCATGTGCAACCATCTGCACTCCTTTCCTTTTTTTTCATGGAAGAAAGAAACGGAACATGCAGTATTTTTTCGTCCGTGAAAAAAAACGGATGAAAACACGGACATCATAATTTTAACATTGAAGTCTATGGCAAACGGATGAACCTTTAATGTCATCCGTTTGCACCCGGGTTTAAAATATCCGTAATTACATCTAAGCATGCTCAGAAGAGGTGACATCAGCAGACTCCTACAGTGTTGTGGGACTTCTACTACTCTCATCATGGAAACGAGTCTGTTCCATGATGGGAGTAGTAGTTCCCTGGCTGCCGGTGGCTGGGGGGACTACCTTAGTGTTTGTACTACTATCCCCATCATGGATCAGACTCTGTTCCATGATTGGAGTAGTAGTACAGGGGCTGAGGTATTGATCACACCGGGTCTCACTTCTGAGACCTGATCCGATCAGAAGTTATTAAGCAGGGGAGCAGGTGGCATAGTCCCCAATCCTGTGATCACCGATGTATTTTACTTTCATTTTTAAATTCCCCGTGGGGAGCTCTGAATGGCCGGTGCTGAGGAGCCATTCAGGGCTCCCTGCGGGGTTTTTAAAATGGACAATGTATATTAAAAGCGCTGTGGGGGGCAAGATATATAGCGCTATATATCTGGCCCCCCAGCGCATTTATAAAGAAATAACCCCAGCCAGAGCAAAAATATATACCCCGGCAGTATATATATATATGACCCCTGCTGGCACATTTATATATAATATGCCCCTGCAGCGCTATGTATGAATAGTATTATATCAGCACCATCATGCCGGCGGCGGCTGGTGCGATGCTCTGCACGTAAAATGCTTTTCACAGATAGCGCTGCATTGATGACATGAGCGCCAGCGGGGGGGTCACATAAATGCACCGGCAGGGAGTATATATTGATAATTGCGCCGGCGGGGGGTATAAAATTATAAATGTGCCTGCGGGGGTATATAATTATAAATGCACCTGCAGGGGGTCATATATATATATACTGCGGGGGTACATATTTTTGCGCTGGCGGGGTAATATCTTTATAAATGCGCTGGGAGGCTAGATATATAGCGCTATATATCTTGCCCCCCACAGTGCTTTTAATATACATTGTCCATTTTAAAAACCCCACAGGGAGCCCTGAAGGCTCCTCAGTACCAGCCATTCAGAGCTCCCCGCGGGGAATTTAAAAATTAAAGTAAAATACATCGGTGATCGCAGGGTTGTGGAGCTTGCCGCCCGCTCCCCTGATTAATAACTTCTGATTAGATCGGGTCTCAGAAGTGAGACCCAGTGTGATCAATCCCTCAGCCCCTGTACTACTACCCCCATCATGGAACAGAGTCTGTTCCATGATGGGAGTAGTACAGGGTGGGCCATTTATATGGATACACCTTAATAAAATGGGAATGGTTGGTGATATTAACTTCCTGTTTGTGGCACATTAGTATATGTGAGGGGGGGAAACTTTTCAAGATGGGTGATGACCATGGCAGCCATTTTGAAGTCGGCCATTTTGAATCCAACTTTAGTTTTTTTAATAGGAAGAAGGTCATCTGACACATCAAACTTATTGAGAATTTCACTAGAAAAACAATGATGTGATTGGTTTTAACGTAACTTTATTCTTTCATGAGTTATTTACAAGTTTCTGACCACTTATAAAATGTGTTCAATGTGCTGCCCATTGTGTCGGATTGTCAATGCAACCCTCTTCTCCCACTCTTCACACACTGATAGCAACACTGCAGGAGAAATGTTAGCACAGGCTTCCATTATCCGTAGTTTCAGGTGCTTCACATCTCATATCTTCACAGCATAGACAATTGCCTTCAGATGACCCCAAAGATAAAAGTCTAAGGGGGTCAGATCAGGAGACCTTGGGGGCCATTCAACTGGCCCACGACGACCAATCCACTTTCCAGGAAACTGTTCATCTAGGAATGCTCATACATTGGATAGATCCCTCCAAGACTGTTGGAACACAAAAATTGATGGTATGGTGTGGTATATGGGTTACAAAGATAGTGGGGCCATTCTTCATCAATGGAAACCTCAAGGCCACTGGATATGCGAAATTGGTACATGATGATGTGTTTCCCTCTTCCTATTGAAAAATACAATAGTTGGATTCAAAATGGCCACCTTCAAAATGGCCGCCATGGTCACCACCCATCTTGAAAAGTTTCCCCCCTCACATATACTAATGTGCCACAAACAGGAAGTTAATATCACCGACCATTCCCATTTTATTAAGGTATATCCATATAAATGGCCCACCCTGTAGTACAAGCACTAATGTAGCCTCCCCAGCTGCCGGCAGACTCCTGCAGCCAGGAACTACTACTCCCACCCTGGAAACAAGTCTGTTCCATGATGGGAGTAGTAGTAGTCCTGGCTGCGGGAGTCTGTAGGTGGCTGGGGAGGCTACATGTTACATATAATACGAGCATTTCCCATAGTGAATTATGTTACCTACAACAACACCCCCTATCATACAATTCAAATAAAAAGAGGACCAGATTGATGTTTACAAAATACCAAGGGATGGGGATGCCCCAATGCCCCCAGAGTGTATAGTGCAAGTACAGGAGAAACATGGGATATGTACAAATGACAAATTAAATGGATAAACAGCAGTAATGTGCATATTATCCCTGTACTGTGACATCACTGTGTTTACTATCTCTGTACTGTGACATCACTATGTATACAGTGTATATATATATATATATATATATATATATATATATATATATATATATTCAATTTGAGTAGCCGTATTAGTCCAGTGATGCAGACACAAATCAAAAAATGTTGCAGTATCCTGTAATACCTTTTTGTTGGACTAACAGCATTTTGTAGAGATAAGCTTTCGGGATTCCTCCCTTTATCAAGTCAAAAGCAAATCTAAGCTTATAAGCAGAAGACACAGGTTACATCTCACAAATATGCAGGGGTTAGGACAATTGATGTGGAGAATTCACACTAAGATGGGCCATAAATTGTCCAGCTATAGGAACACAGACTAAATAGATAAGGATAAGAAAAAGGGGGAGGGAGGGGGGAGCAGGGGAGTGACTGGTAATTAAGCAGGACATAGTGAGATGCAAAAGAGAATCCAGTACTCCTGCACATCCCCAAATGTGGTCTACATGTTAAAATGCACCAAGTGTGACATGGGATGCTACATTGGTGAAACCAGCAGGAAACTCAACGAACGGATGAATCTACCAACACATTCCATCAACCACCATAAAGAAAATGATTACTGCACCCCAGTTGGGCACCATTTTACCAAGCCACTCCATACATGACCTTACAATCAAGATACTGAGAGTGAATTTCAAAAACACACATGAGAGAAAGACATTTGAAGCCAAAATGATACTATTTTTTTATTCCAAAAACAGGGGACTCAATGTGGATTTGAGCTTCTTATCGCAGTATCAAAATTTCTTATAACCTGTACTGTACTTGATTGTTTTCTCACTATGTCCTGCTTAATTACCAGTCTCCCGCCTGCTCCCCCTCCCTCCCCCTTTTTCTTATCCTTATCTATCAAGTCTATGTTCCTATAGCTGGACAATTTATGGCCCATCTTAGTGTGAATTCTCCACATCTATTGTCTTAACCCCTGCATATTTGTGAGATGTAACGAGATGTTCGAGGAATCCCGAAAGCTTGTCTTTACAAAATTCTGTTAGTCCAATAAAAAAAAGGTATTACAAGAAACTGCAAATTTTTTTGATTTGCATATATATATGTATATATATATATAAATATATATATATATATATATATATATATAGTATGGGACAGCCAGTCATTGGTATGCTGTGACATAATAATGTGTATGTGTGTGTATATATATATATATATATATATATATATATATATATATATATATATTTTTTTTTTTTTTTTTTTTTTTTTTTATTATTATTATTTTTTTATTTATTTATAGACAGTGACATAATACTGCAAGGCATATATACATTGACTGTGCTGTACCCACTGCCCTGGCTACTATATATACACATATACAGTATATAGCAGCCAGGGCAGTGGGTACAGCACAGCACAGTTGATGTATATATGCCCTGCAGTATTATGTGTCACTGTGACTGTGCTTTGCCCTCTGACCTGGCTAGCCCATACTACATATGTTATGTATGTAGTATGGCCCAGAGAGGTCAGAGAGCAAAGCACAGTCACAGTGACACATAATACTACAGGGTATATATACAGTTAGTGACTGATAATATACAGCTGGACCTGGCCGTGGCCATTATGCTGCAGATCTGTCTGCAGCACGGTACCTGATCTGCTTTTTACACTGATGGCCCGGCCGCTAGCTGCTGCAGAAGGACGGAGTAGATCACTGGAGGGGAGAGCGAGGCAGAGGAGAGCCGCAGAGGCTGTGAGGTGGCGAGTGTCTCCATTGTTCCTCCAGCACTGCGGTGAGCAGCCAGGGGCGGGTCTGGATGGGCAAAGACAAATCAGAAGTGGTTTTGTTTGGCCCGAGACTAGCCCAAGCAGCCCCTTCTCTCAAAGTGGCAGAGGGGCGGTAGGGGCTGGTCGGGCGCAGGTACGCGGCCCTCACACGCTGTTCATTTTTTAACCTATTAGGCGGTGGTCTAACTGGCCTAATGCTGATAAAGCTGCCTCTGTGCCTAAATAGGGTATTTGAAAATGCTTTGGGTAATATTTATTTGTGAGGTCCAAAATGGCCATGTTTTGTTGACTGTACAAAGTAGAGAAGAACTATATTACATTTTAGACCAGAATCAAAGATTTACAGGTATACAGAAAGAGGCTACGAGAGGTGAGCCAAACTTATATAATGGCAAATAAATGTCTATGATTAGTAGCTGTGGACTTGAAGATGAAGAGGATGATAAGTAGTCTGCAAGGAGGAATGGCGAAGGTTGTTGGCAGAAGCAGAGTAAAAACAAAAGTTAGAGTTGCATAGAGTTCAAAGTATTAAAAGATAGGGAGAGCGTTGTGAAGAGTGTAGTGCCAGGGAACAGTAAGGAGCCCAGTAGATGATACCCAGTGGCAGAACCAAGAAAAAATATAACCAAATCAGGAACAAGAGCACAATGGGAGTCATACCCAATATGAAACGGGTAACTACTCTTCCAGTAATCTCAATACATATTTTTCCTTGACCATTTTATCCTTGACTAATCTGCTTTTGTCTTGTATTAGGCTATAATGGTAATTTGTTGGAAGCTTGCGACTTCCCATGTTTATTAATGGTTATTTTTTCTTAGGGGGCAGTGATGGGTACACAATGCTAAGCTGTAATAATAGAAGCTGTACAGAAGTGCTCAGTCAATATCTTATATGTGACTAATATTGTTTCAAGTAGATTATGAAACATCAATTTGTTTTGGTAAAATAAATCTTTTCACAGCGATTCTATGTACATAGTTTTAGCAAGTGTGAAGATGGAAACAGCTGCTGTAAACACTCGTTTTCTGTCAAGGCGACAATGCAAACAATTTAAAGTGATGGTCATTTGTCTTCTGCCTAAACCAAAAACCTTATTCCTCCGTCTGAGGTGGTATGGATCCTATGGTAATACAAAATCAACTAAATCGTCAAGAAATAAAATTAGAATGGCTCGTTCTTTACATTATAATACTGCTACAATACAAATTAATAGGCTGTTAAATGGCTGTCATACCCATGCTTTTACAACTTGTACTATCATTAAAATATTGTTATAAACTGTGCTCTCTGGCTGTTGGGGCAACCTATTGTATTATTTGGTATATAACTTTTGTACATCACACCCACAGGGTTTATGAATCGATGCACTTACGTAGTTATATCGTGTAAATAGCTTTTAAAACTATTAAAGGGAAAAAGCTAGGCATTATTACTGTATTATGCCACAGCATTAGACATATCATTTTCGTATGTGGCCTAACTGGCCTATGGTGTGGGGTCCCTATTTTGTAGGTTAAATACTTTAAAGGCGTACTCCGGCCCCAAGACATCTTATCCCTCATCCAAAGGATAGGGGATAAGATGTCTGATTGCGGGGGTCCCGCCGCTGGGGACCCCCCGCAATCTAGCATGCAGCACCCACTTGTAAGCACTGCACGAAGCGCTGGAGGCTCTCAGTGTTATGCCTCCCGACCACGGGGACGGAGTATTGTGACGTCACGACTCCGCCTCGTGTGACGTCACGCCCCGCCCCCTCAATGCAAGTCTATGGGAGGGGGCATGATGGCCATCATGCCACCTCCCATAGACTTGCATTGAGGGGGCAGGACGTGACATCACATGGGGCGGAGTCGTGACATCACGATACTCCGTCCCCGTGGTCGGGAGGCATAACCCTGAGAGCCTTCAGCGCTTCCTGCAGTGCATACAGATTGGGTGCTGCATACTAGATTGCGGGGGTCCCCAGCAGTGGGACCCCCGCAATCAGACATCTTATCCCCTATCCTTTGGATGGGGGATAAGATGTCTTGGGGCCAGAGTACCCCTTTAAATGCAGCTGATTTCTGGTCCTATTTGTACCACAAAATGCCTCATTTGTTATGTGTTTTGTCGCCATAAGGCCATCTGTTCTGTGTTAAAGAATGTGTTACTGTACAACACGATGTGCGGAGCTCTCGCTGTCTTCTATTCGGCTCTGCTGCTCCTCACTCTGGGCTATGAATAATAAACCTGAATGAGGAGTAGTAGAGCTGTGTAGAGAACCTAATAGAAGATTATCTCTGATGGAATTTGTTCTCTACACAGCTTTGGTGCTCTACCTCCTGCAACAACCTCCCACAGTCATATACAGAGAGAGAGCCTGCAATCAGAGACAGAGTGCAGCTGCAGAGTCAGATATATAGAGGTATCATTCATGACAGTGTAATCTGTTAAATGTGAAGTGATGGTATTACAGTTTTCAGTTCATATTTGTCGCCACAACGCCGTCTGCTCCTATTAAATGGACTGTTACTGTACAACGCGATGTGCAGAGCTCTGGCTGTCCTCTATATGGCTCTGCTGCTCCTCACTCTGATCTATTAATAATAGACATGGGTGAAGAGAAGCAGAGCTGAGAACATAATGGGGGTCCCATGTTCGAGTTTCACCTAAGGCCTCAAAGTCTAAAGATAAGTCTAAAGATAAATTGTACCCTTGCTAGACTTCCACAGGACCCAGGGCAAATTGTGCTCCCCCCAACAATTAGAGGGTACATAACAACAACAACATAAAATTATATTATATATATAATTTTTACTCACAGGTGACGCCTTCTTACTTTTAGTTTTCTTCTCTAACTGGCCCAGAATGCCATGAAATCTTCTTACAGTCAAGACTGTTTCTGCAGAATCTGATGAACAAACATTTTAGGCTCCTTTCCCCAGCACACTTCCCAATTCTTTACAAACTCCCCATATGTATTGTTTTCTCACACATTGTGCCCACTTTGCGCCCCATATAGTATTTAATCCCCCCCCCCTGTGCCCCTACATAGTAGTTAGGCCCCACACTGTTCCTATATAGTGCATAGGTCCCCAAACTGACCCTATATAGTGGTTAGGCCCCCTCAGTGCTCCTATGTAGTTGTTAGGCCCTCACACTTCTACCATATACTTTTATGTTCCATACTGCCCTCATAATGCCCCCCATAAAGTGTTAGGATGTTATACTCCCCCCCCCCCTATATAGTATTAGGCCCTCATATTGCCCTATATAGTATTAGGCCCCCATACTGACCCATATAAGGGAGGGCTCCCATAATGCCTCATATACTGTAGTAGCAAGCCCTCATATGGCCCCAATATAGTATTAGGTCCCTACACTGCCCCTTTACAGTAGTCGGCACACATACTGCCCCATATACTAGTAGGCCTCCATACTATTCCCATATAGTAGTAGGTTCCCATACTGTTCCATACAGTATTAGACCCCCATACTGCTTCCATTTAGTATTAGGTCTGTATACTGCCCCATATAGTATTAGGCCCCTATACAGCCCCTATCGTCCCCCACACCAACGGTGCTGACTCCCATGCAGGCCAAATTTTCAAAAACTAACATGCGATAGCATGCATTTTGATCATATTGTATATTGTACCATTCTATATAATTCACGGCAACATTCAAGTGGGTCCCCAACCTAAAAGACATAGTGCCGTGAAACTACCACCACCGCAGCAACACCAGTGCCCATAGTGATAGCAGTTCTATCTCTTTGTTACTAGTTACTGTGTTAGTTAATAGTTACTGTGTTGTGGACAGGATGTTAAAAAAATATCCAGAATTGAATGTTTGGCCCACTCTGAGAAAGATAAAAACAAAAATTTGAATCTGGTTAGGTTTGCCACTTAGTATGACAGACAGGATTAGTTTATTAAAGATGATAGTTTTGCCACAGATTCTGTTTGTATTGTCTAATAGTCCGGTATGGTTGGGAGAACGAACCTTTAAAGAAATTAAAGCCTTGGAAAGAGAATTGGTCTGGAAAGGAATAAAAACAAGAATGAAACGAGGGCATTTACGTAAGGAATTGAAGAAAGGAGGACTAGCTCTTCCAGATTTTAGATTGTACTATATAGCAGAGCAATTAAGATATGTAAAGAAATAGAAGGAAATTGACTCATTTGTGAATAAGATAAAGGAAGAAAAGGATATGAGTGATGATATGAACAATTTAAAATATGTTGCACAATTTTTTGAGGGTGGGAAAATCAGATCTTTCGAGGACCTGAGTGCACAATATAAAATTCCAAATAATATGATGGCGTTATTTAGATATGCACAATTAAGAGAAGCAGTGAAAAAAATAGATAAGCAAGAGGAATTAATAATTCACGAGTGTGAGATAATGAGGGTATTAAGGGAAGGTACAAATATAAAAATAATTTTTATGATGTACAAAATTATGTTAGAAGTTAAAAATCAAGGGTTGAGGCACTTTAGCATGAAGGAATGGGAAAAGGATATAGGACAAGTAACGTAGAAGAAATGGAGGGAAATATGGGAAGAGAGTTCTAACACTATTAACCCCTTAAGGACCAAGGGCGTACAGGTACGCCTTTGCTCCCTGGTACTTAAGGACCAAGGGCGTACCTGTACGCCCGTGGGAATTTCGGTCCCCGCCGCGCGTCGGGCGGGGATCGCGCCGGGGTGACTGCTGATATCTATTAGCAGGCACCCCGTGCAAATGCCCAGGGGGGTCATTAGACCCCCCCATGTCGGCGATCGGCGCAAATCGCAAGTGAATTCACACTTGCGATTTGCGCCGATTCCGGGTCATACGGGTCTATGGTGACCCGGTGACCCGGAATAGAAGGGGGATCGTGGGTGTCCTAGACACCCACGATCCCCCTGTAGCGATAGGAGTGAGGTGGCAGGGTTGCCACCCCTCCTATCTCTGCTATTGGTGGTCTAGACGCGACCACCAATAGCAGATCGGGGGCGGAGGGGTTTACTTTCGGTTTCCCCGTCCTGCCCACCCACAATAGGCGGGGCAGAACGGGGAAACCGACAGGGACCGGCGCCGAAGATCAACTTACCCATCGGCGACGGCAGCGGCGACGATCAGCGGCGGCAGCGGGCGACGATCGGCGGAAGAAGAGGACCGCGACGCAGCTCCCTGGATCCAACGGAAGCCGGTGAGTTACTTAGCAACATCTGGAGGGCTACAGTCTGAGACCACTATAGTGGTCTCTAAACTGTAACCCTCCAGATGTTGCAAAACTACAACTCCCAGCATGCCCAGAGAGCTGTTTAGGCTTGCTGGGAGTTGCAGTTTTGCAACAGCTGGAGGTCTACAGTTTGAGACCACTGCACAGTGATCTCTATACTGTGCACCTCCAGATCTTGCAAAACTACAACTCCCAGCATGCCCAGACAGCAGTTTGCTGTCTGGGCATGCTGGGAGTTGTAGTTTTGCAACATCTGGAGGTCCACAGTTTGGAGACCACTATGCAGTGGTCTCTAAACTATAGCTCTACAGATGTTGCAAAACTGCAACTCCCAGCAAGCCTAAACACCAAACAGCTGTCTCTGCATGCTGGGAGTTGTAGTTGCGATCCCTCCAGCTGTTGCATAACTACATCTCCCAGCATGCCTTTCGGCGATCAGTACATGCTGGGAGTTGAAGTTTTGCAACAGCTGGAGGCACACTGGTTGGAAAATACTGAGTTAGGTAACAGAACCTAACTGAAGGTTTTCCAACCAGTGTGCCTCCAGCTGTTGAAAAAGTACAACTGCCAGCATGCACGGTCTGTCAGTACATGCTAGGAGTTGTAGTTTTGAAACAGCTGGAGGTTTGCCCCCCCCAATGTGAACGTACAGGGTACATTCTCACTGGCGGGTTTACAGTAAGTTTTCTGCTTCAAGTTTGGGCTGTGGCAAATTTTTCACCGCAGCGCAAACTCCTAGCGGTAAATTCACTGTAAACCCGCCAGTGTGAATGTACCCTAAAAACACTACACTACACTTACACATAATAAAGAGTAAAACACAACATATACACCCCCTTACACTGTCCCCCTAATAAAAAAAAAAAACGTATTGTACGGCAGTGTTTCCAAAACAGAGCCTCCAGCTGTTGCAAAACAACAACTCCCAGCATTTCCGAACAGCCACTGACTGTCCAGGCATGCTGGGAGTTTAGCAACAGCTGGAGGCACCCTGTTTGGGAATCACTGGCGTAGAATACCCCTATGTCCACCCCTGTGCAATCCCTAATTTAGTCCTCAAATGCGCATGGCGCTCTCTCACTTTGGAGCCCTGTCGTATTTCAAGAAAACAGTTTAGGGCCACATATGGGGTATCTCCGTACTCGGGAGAAATTGCGTTACTAATTTTGGGGGCTTTTTTTTCTTTTACCCCTTATGAAAAAGAAAAGTTGGGGTCTACACCAGCCTGTTAGTGTAAAAAAAAAATTTTTTTTACACTAACATGCTGGTGTTGTCCTATACTTTTTATTTTCACGGGAGGTAAAAGGAAAAAAAGACCCCCAAAATTTGTAACGCAATTTCTCCTGAGTACGGAAATACCCCATATGTGGGCGTAAAATGCTCTGCGGACGCACAACAAGGCTCAGGAGTGAGAGCGCACCATGTACATTTGAGGCCTAAATTGGTGATTTGCACAGGGGTGGCTGATTTTACAGTGGTTCTGACATAAACACAAAACAATAAATACAGACATGTGACCCCATTTTGGAAACGACACCCCTCACGGAACGTAACAAGGGGTATAGTGAGCCTGAACACCCCACAGGTGTTTGACAAATTTTCATTAAAGTTGGATGGGACAGTGAAAAAAAAAAATTTCACTAAAATGCTGGTGTCACCCTAAATTTTTCATTTTCACAAGGGAAAATAAAAAAAGCCCCCCAAAATTTGTAACCCAATTTCTTCTGAGTAAGAGCATACCCCATATGTGGATGTAAAGTGCTCTATGGGTGCACTACAATGCTCAGAAGAGAAGGAGCGCCATTGGGATTTTGAAGAGAAAATTTGTTCGGAATTGAAGGCCACTTGTGTTTACAAAGCCCCCATGGTACCAGAACAATGGACCCCCCCATATGTGACCCCATTTTGGAAACTACACCCCTCATGTAATGTAATAAGGGGCGCAGTGAGCATTTACGCCCCACAGGTGTCTGACAAATTTTTGGAACAGTGATCCGTGAAAATGAAAAATGTAATTTTCCATTTGCACAGCCCACTGTCCCAAAGATCTGTCAAACGCCAGTGGGTTGTAAATGCTCACTGCACCACTTATTAAATTCTGTGAGGGGTGTAGTTTCCAAAATGGGGTCACATGTGGGGGGGTCCACTGTTCTGGCACCACGGGGGGCTTTGTAAATGCACATGGCCCCCGACTACCATTCCAAACGAATTCTTTTTCCAAAAGCTCAATGGTGCTCCTCCTCTTCTGAGCATTGTAGTTTGCACGTAGTGCACTTCAGGTCCACTTATGGGGTACCTCCATACTCAGAAGAGATGGGGTTACAAATTTTGGGGGGTATTTTCTGCTATTAACCCTTGCAAAAATGTGAAATTTGGGGGGAAACACACATTTTAGTGAAAAAAATATATATATTTTTTTACATATGCAAAAGTCGTGAAACCCGTGTGGGGTATTAAGGCTCACTTTATTCCTTGTTACGTTCCTCAAGGGGTCTATTTTCCAAAATGGTATGCCATGTGTTTTTTTTTTTGCTGTTCTGGCACCATAGGGGCTTCCTAAATGCGACATGCCCCCCGAGCAAAATTTGCTCTCAAAAAGTCAAATATCACTCATTCTCTTCGGAGCATTGTAGTTCGCCCGTAATGCACTTCATGCCAACTTATGGGGTACCTCCATACTCAGAAGAGATGGGGTTACAAATTTTGGGGGGTATTTTCTGCTATTAACCCTTGCAAAAATGTGAAATTTGGGGGGAAACACACATTTTAGTGGAAAAAAAAATATTTTTTTTACATATGCAAAAGTCGTGAAACACCTGTGGGGTATTAAGGCTCACTTTATTCCTTGTTACGTTCCCCAAGGGGTCTAGTTTCCAAAATGGTATGCCATGTGGGTTATTTTTGCTGTTCTGGCACCATAGGGGCTTCCTAAATGCAACATGCCCCCCAAAAACCATTTCTGAAAAACGTACTCTCCAAAATCCCCTTGTCGCTCCTTCGCTTCTGAGCCCTCTACTGCGCCCGCCGAACATTTTACATAGACATATGAGGTATGTCCTTACTCGAGAGAAATTGGGCTACAAATATAAGTATACATTTTCTTCTTTTGCCCCTTGTAAAAATTCAAAAATTGGGTTTACAAGAACATGCGAGTGTAAAAAATAAAGATTGTGAATTTTCTCCTTCACTTTGCTGCTATTCCTGTGAAACACCTAAAGGGTTAAAACACTTACTGATTGTCATTTTGAATACTTTGGGGGGTGCAGTTTTTATAATGGGGTCATTTGTGGGGTATTTCTAATGGGAAGACCCTTCAAATCCACTTCAAACCTGAACTGGTCTCTGAAAAAAAGCGAGGTTCAAAATTTTGTGAAAAATTGGAAAATTGCTGCTGAACTTTGAAGCCCTCTGGTGTCTTCCAAAAGTAAAAACACGTCAATTTTATGATGCAAACATAAAGTAGACATATTGGAAATGTGAATAAAATAAAAAAATATTTTGAATATCCATTTTCCTTACAAGCAGGGAGCTTCAAAGTTAGAAAAATGCAAAATTTTCAAATTTTTCATAAAATTTTGGGATTTTTCACCAAGAAAGGATGCAAGTTACCACAAAATTTTTCCACTATGTTAAAGTAGAATATGTCACGAAAAAACAGTCTTGGAATCAGATTGATAACTAAAAGCATCCCAGAGTTATTAATGTTTAAAGTGACAGTGGTCAGATGTGCAAAAAACGCTCTGGTCCTAAGGTGTAAAATGGCCTGGTCCTTAAGGGGTTAAAAATGGATCACATAGGAATACACAATTTTTTTTATAACACATAGGTTATATTATATGCCGCAATTCATCGCAAAAATAGAAGTATCTTTTTGATTAAAGTGCCCAAAATGTGAAGGCGAAGGAATGGGTTTTTTTCATACGTATTTTGATTGCCCAAAACTTAAGAAATTCTGGTCTGAGATAATAAGGATGACGGCGGAAAGGCTAGAGTTAGAAGAAGGAGATAAACTAATATCCTGGTTAATAGGGGGAGGAAGATGGGAAGGAAGAAGAATGCATAAGGTTTTGAGAGGTAAAGTGCAATTTGTATCCAGACTGTTAGTGGCGAGAAAATGAACAAGCAAATTAATACATTTTGAGTTTAGGTGGGCAGTTAAGGCCATTTTTTAATCAAAATTCCATGCAGTTTGGGGTAAATGGATTAAAGGTATGACGGACAGAGAGAGATTATGTTTAGTTGAAAATCTTAAATAAGAGAGCTGCTCCTTTTGGTGTGTCCTTTTTTATTATTTTTATTTTTTAGTATTTTCGTTCTCCCTTCTGCTAGAGGGTAGGGGTTTTTGGGGAAGGGTAGAGGGTGGGTAGGTTAATATTGTTTTGTAAGGGGAGGTGCTCAGTCTGACCAAAAGAGACCCTAACGATAGATTAAAGGGGAAGGTAGATACTGTAAGAAGGGAATTTGGAATGGGAGGAAAAGGGAAAATAATATAAATATATATATATATATATATTTTTTTTTTTTCTTTTCTTCTTTTTCTTTCTCACCTTCCCAACCCCCCCCCCCCCATCATTGGAATGTGTTTTGTGGGGTTGCCTTTCCACCTTATTTGATGAGAGGATGAATGAAAACTTAACTACCTCAGAAAAGGGAGAAAGCTGAATAATAAGAAAGGTTGAGTAAGTAGTAGTTTCTCCCAGAGCTTGTTGATCCTGGAGATGTGTGATAAACATATCATCAGTGGATCACGAGAGAGTCAGGAAATATGGGGCAATAAAGGGCACCATCTCTTTCTAGCAAGAGGAGTAAGCTAAATTAAAGGCAAAAATAATGCAATCTAACTGTATATATTTATACGAAAATAATAAGCAACTGGGAAAAGCCGAAAGAGGAAAGTTATGAAAACGAAAGGAGGTGGCAATGATGAATGGTGGGACAGGGCCCAAACTGGAAATTGGATGATGAGTGAAATTGTAGGGAGGGGTTGTGGTTCCCCTTATTTTTTATTTTTTTATTTTTTTGGGGTGTAAATTAGGGGAAGGGGAAAGAGGGAAGAGAAACGGGGGGGGGGTCTATAACACAAAAAGTACGTATGAATACGGGTGACATGGGTCGGACAGGGCACTGGACCCAAAATTGGGAATTGTAAGGGTTTAAAAAAAAAAATTCAATAATGTATAAAGATATTGATGCCAAAATTGGTTTTTAAGTATGTCATGCAGTAATAATTATTGTAATCAAGATATAAAGGAATAATAAAAAAAAAAAAAAAATAGTTACTGTAACACGTTTCAGTAGACTGGAACACAGATGATAGTGGATCCGCTGGACCTGTGTGGTAGATGACTCGGACCGTACCAGGCAGCGGAAGTTTAGCAAAGCCGTCTCAGCAAAAAAGGCACGTGCGAAATTCTGCCAAGAAAGCCGACAAATTGGAGGATACCGGATCACCATGGTCCCAAAGGGGTGTAGCCCAGGCCAGGGCTTTTCCGGACAGCAGACTAAAGACAAAAGCCACCTTCGCACATTCTGTCGGAAACTGTTCAGACATGAGCTCCAAGTGCATGGGGCACTGTGTAACAAAGCCTCTGCATAACTTAGAATCACCATCATACTTAGAAGGTAAAGGCAGATGTAGCTGGGAGCCAGAAGACACTGCAGGAACTGGTGGTGGGCCAATTTGCGGTACCTGCTTCTGTTGTTGCTGCAAGGCCAATAGCTGTTGCAGCATAGCAGAAAGTTGGGTAAGTTGCTGCGCCTGTCATGCCAATTGCTGAGACTGATGTACCACAATGGAGGGAAGATCAGCGACTTCAGGCAGGGGTACCTCAGCGGGATCCATGGCTAGATCTTACTGTAACACTCACATTTCAGTAGGCTGGAACACAGATGATAGTGGATCTGTTGGACCTGTGTGGTAGATAACTCGGACCATACCAGGGAGCGGAGTCTAAGGTGCCGCTTGTTTTCACCAGAGCCTGCCGCAATGCAGGATGGACTTGCTATGGCAGGCGGCACCCAGGTCGCTACCCCTGGCATGGCTCGAGGAGATTCGAGGCACAGGTGGGATTAGGCAACTCGTGGTCTGGATAGCAGGAGGTCAGGGCAGTCGGCACAGTAACATAGCCAGGAACGTAGCAAATGGTCAGTAGGCAGGCGACAAAGGAGCAAGGTCAGGTCACGGAGCAAAGGCATGATACACGGCAATGCAATACACAGGAATGCTTTCTCTAAGGCTCTAGGGCAACAAAGATCCGTCAGGGAAGTGTGGGAGGTGGAGGAAGTTATCAATGAGCCTTAGGGGATGGGGACATGCGCGTGCCAGAGCAGAGAGGCAGGGGCAGGAGAAGCACCAGGTGAGTGATGGGCTGGGATTCGCATGTGGGCACGTCCCAAGATGCAAATCCCAGCCCCGCTGGCAGCAACAGGTAACGGGACCATGCGCTCACAGCCAGCTTGTGCGGCCGGAGCGCATAATGTAATGTACTGTGTTACTACTACCATTATTCTAGATATTGTACTTAGTTCAAAAATGTTAAATAAATTATCTTTAGGGAGGTTTGATATGTATAAAAGAAGCTCTTAACATTATAGAATCAGAGCCTTATATTAATGCCTCATAGAAGGAAACATAATGGTCATGGACCTGTTTCCATTCATTGAAAGATACATTATCTAGAGAGAGGACTTGGCCCTGTAAATTCTGCCCATCGTGTTTATTTATTAGAGCCTATTCTAATGAATGGGAGAGCCTGGGCAGATTGCTGTCATTGCTTGTAGACTATACAGTCTGTCTACAAATGCCAAATCCATTAGCAAATCAGGTGCTATGACATGTTATATATTTATTTGCAAGCATCTTATCTTTAAGCATCTTTATTTTTACTAGTGTTGTCTAGCACCACTGTCAGATGGGACATATTTGTGTGAGTGCAGCTTAACCTTTGACTGATCTCATGGTTAGGACTCTATTGCACAAGTTTTCAGTTCTCACTGTCACCTCACATAACAGGCTGATATTTCCGAGAATCTCTCTCTCCTCTATTCACATTGGAACAGGCATCTCTCCCAAGTAAAACAGCTGTTCATTTGCCAGTCATTGTTGGCACAGGGGTATTGTCTAATGATGGGTTGACAGTGGTAAATATTTTGGAAAGCTGCAGGACTTAAATTGCCAACATCTTTTATTGCAAAATATAAAATAGAATTATATTATATTATATCCAATATCGTACACTAACATATAAGCACTAATCATATACACCAAACCCCAAAATATAACAGACCCAATGCCAAACACATCAAAGTCATGCAAAAGAACACATGCACTACCGGATCAAATTATTTTATTAATATAAAAATGCATAAAAAATATATAAACATTTTAAATTCATTTGCAAACATGTACACAAATACAGAGATGATGTCCAAAGGGAACAAGAGGCGGTGGCTAATGTATCACGGGGTACAATTGTATACAAGGAAAACCATGTTACGATCCCCAAATAGGTCTAAAGAGTAAACCTAGGAAATAATAAGGATAAATGTAGAACAAGATGTCAACAACAACAACAAAAACTATCCTAGGGGTACAAAGGACCTCCAGTGCAAGTGCACAAATGAATACCCTAGTGGGAGGATAGCATACTTAGCCACATGCTGAACCAGACATTTGCTTACTGCTTCATCCGGGGTCCTTTGTACCCCTAGAATGTATTTTTTTTTGTTGGCATCTTGTTCTGCTTTTATCTTGATTGTTTCCTGGGTTTCAATATTAAGACCTGTTTGTGGATCATAACTTGGTTTCCCTTGTATACAATTATACCCTGTGATACATTAGCCAGTGGATAGTTAACTCTTCTCTTGCTAACACACTGAAAAGAAATGACAGTGTGTACTAGTAGCCTTTTTTGTGCTGCTAAGTGGCCGAAGTAACACATTAAAAACTAAATGATAATAACCTAGGTATATAGGAGATAAAGCTCTGTTTATTATATGCACCCTGGGGGGGAAGTGTGTGGCATTGAGGCCCAGTGAGATGACTAAATGTAGCAGTCCTCTGGTTTTCATGATGTTCGTCTCACAGTTTATTTTCTTTACATCAATCCGTTATAATACAATTCTCAGGTGCAATTCTCTTGGTAATTTTGGCTCAAATGTTGAAATCAGCTGTTCCCAGCGCCTTTTACACAGAACTTACCACCACAGAGGACGCGTATTTTACCCTGTAGAGCAGCCATTTCGGAGTCCCTCCTGCAGTATATCAGTAAGCGACATGAGTTATTTTCCTTTGTGGGGTTTATAGCCACCATGTGAAATGGATTGTATTTTCAACTTGGGTAGTTTTTATTTTTTTTTGTTACTTTAAAGCAGTGGTCTTCAACCTGCGGACCTCCAGATGTTGCAAAACTACAATTCCGGGCATGCTGGGAGTTGTAGTTTTGCAATATCTAGAGGTCCACAGGTTGGAGACCACTGCTTTAATGCTTACCTTTCCTGAACCTGTGTGGCCATGTCCAATGCTGGCTCAACGGAGGGTGAAGGTTCCTCAGAGACAACTATGTCGCAGGATAGTATTGAGCAGCCCTGGAGGCGTCGCTGCTTTCACCAAAAAAAAGTTTTTATGTATTTTGACGCCTTTACATTTTCTGACATTGCTAAGTGTGTTTTCCAAGTGCAAAATATCTTGGTGGGGATTTGCGCCCAAAAAAACGGTATTTGCGCCAAAATTGCGCCAAAGATCGATTGGTGCAAATTATGAATTACTGACTAAAGTTAAAATCCCACACAGGACCGTGTGATTTTGAGAAAGTTGTAAAAATGACAGTGGAGAAGATGCGCCAAACTTTGGCGCAAAAAGACACTGCGCCAAAGTATTGTGCCAAAGTTACGTTAAAAAAATACGCATAAATCCTTTGATAAATACTAATTATTTTTTCTGCACTAAGCTTTAGAATTATTAACATCCTCTATCCAATAGCTACCTCCCAAAAAGAGGATGGACTGAGCCAGCAGTAAGGGAACATTCCCACACGGCGTATTTGCTGCTGCGTATTTTATTTTCTCTGTTGAAGTCAATGGGTAGGAAAATACGCAGCACCAAATACGCAGTAAATACGCAGCAAAACACGCCACGTGGGAATGCACCCTAAAGGAGTATTCCAGGTTCACAACATTTTTGATATGTGGCTGGGTATAGGGAGGCGAGACTTGTCAGCATTCTGACTTAGGCTTGACATTACTTCAACCAGTGATTGGCTGAGAAGGCAGGTCCTGGTCTTGGAAGCAGGAACAAGCAGTAGAGAGCAGGGAACGGAAAGGCGCTGGAATGAGAGCGACTTATTTTTACTCTTTTCCCAGCCACATATTAAACATTTTCTGAGCCCAGAACCCCCTTTAAGCTTTAACAACGTCTTGAAGGGTCCAACTTTCTTTAGTATTCCTTGTTGCAACAAGCATTGCCTGGTCACAAATCAAGGTGGAAATGTAAAAGATTCAGCAACATAAAGCATGAAAAACAGTGTTCTTTTGTAGTGGACGCTGTGGGACACTACCCAAGGTGCTATTGGTAATAGAGATGAGCGAACTTACAGTAAATTCGATTTGTGACGAACTTCTCGGCTCGGCAGTTGATGACTTATCCTGCATAAATTAGTTCAGCCTTCAGGTGCTCCGGTGGACTGGAAAAGGTGGATACAGTCCTAGGAAAGAGTCTCCTAGGACTGTATCCACCTTTTCCAGCCCACGGGAGCGCCTGAAAGCTGAACTAATTTATATAGGATAAGTCATCAACTGCCGAGCCGAGAAGTTCGTGACGAATCGAATTTACTGTAAGTTCGCTCATCTCTAATTGGTAATGTGAAAAATCTTAGTTATGTCTTGATTATGCCAATGTTCTATTTTAGTAAAATGTCAATATTTTCCATAAAAAATGCTTACATTCTACTTTGTAATCAGAACAGATGCAGATTTCAAATTCATCAGCAGAATGGGAGAGGTCACCTTTGGGAACTCCATAAATAGTAACAAGACCAGCTATGTATGGAAAATTAGGAGGTGTTTGGGAAAAAGTAATGCAAGCATAGATAAGATCAGGGCTGTATACATACTAGACAAATAAGCAATAACGGCAGGGGAAACATGAAATAACCTTTCTAATTTTCCCAATGTTGCTGATTTGGCATGACTTCAGAGCCACCACACTGTTATAAAACAGAACCTTTACTTTACAGATGGGTTTCATCAACTGGAGACAAATTTTATACAATCTTCCTGTGTTTCTCTGTTCAAGAGGAAAGTACAAAACAAATCCTTGAACCAAGCACATGCAAATTGACTGTGGCCTCATGCATTTATTTCTACGTATTTCACTCAAAGAATAAAAATGTAAAAAATAGAAAAATAATTACACTATTCAGGCAGCACACAGAGTACCTTAATCTCTATAATATGGGATGGTAGGGATACTGTATGTAAGTCTGGTAAACGACCGTATTTTTCGCCCTATAGGACGCACCGGCATATAAGACACACCCAATTTTAAAGGTGCAAAATCTAGAAAAAAAAGATTCTGAACCCAACAGTGATCTTCAACCTGCCGACCTCCAGATATTGTAAAACTACAACTCCAGCATGCTGGGAGTTGTAGTTTTGCAACATCTGGAGGTCCGCAGGTTGAAGACCACTGGTATAGGAGGTAATACTCACGTGTCCCCGCCGCTCCGGACCCGTCACCGCTGCCCTGGATGTCGCTCCATCGCTGTCGCCGCGTCCCCGTGGTGTCCCCGCCGCTCCAGACCTGTCACCACTCGTCACCGCTGCCCTGGATGTCGCTCCATCGCTGTCGCCGCGTCCCCGTGGTGTCCCCGACGCTCCGGACTTCTTCTTACCCGGGATCCACGCTCTCCGTCGCCGTCATCACGTCGCTATGCACGCCGCTCCTATTGGATGACGGCACGGGTGCGCAGTGACGAGATGACGTCGAAGGAGAGCGTCGGCCATGCACGATCCCGGCACGGAGAAGACACCAAGGAGGCAGGTAAGGTCCCTCCCGGTGTCCTGTAAGCTGTTCTGGATGCCGTGATTTCACCGCAGCGGTCCCGAACAGCCCGACTGAGCAGCCGGGTTAGTGTCACTTTCTCTTCAGACGCGGCGGTCAGCTTTGATCGCTGCGTCTGAAAGGTTAATACAGGGCATCACCGCGATCGGTGATGTGCTGTATTAGCTGCGGGTCCCGGCCGTTGATGGCCAGAGGGACCGCCGCGATAGGCGTGTGTATTCGCCGTATAAGACGCACCAACTTCCCCCCCCCCCCCCCAGAAAAAGTGCGTCTTGTACGGCGAAAGATACGGTATATATTCTTCCATGCAGGAATTGTATCTTAAAAGGGACACCAGGGACACTTTACATCTGACAGACTACTGAGTGATAGTTTTGTCTATTCTGACTTCAATTTTATATGGACATGTGTGTATATATATATATATATATATATATATATATATATACACACACTGTATACCTTTTAAGAGTCAGGGCACTTACTCCAGTTGGAAGCAAAGAGATTAGTGTAAACAGAGGGGTCCTTGCTTAGCTTGTTCTCTACTTCTCCTTTTTAGAGCAGGAAATAGGAAAATTGGGAAAAAAAAAATACCCTGTCAGCATGGACTGAGGACAGAATTAAAACTTTTCAAACTGCCTAGTACACACCAGCTTTGTGGGTTACCCAGCTACAGCCATGAGCCTACCAGTTTACTTGTTGAAATGACTGTGCCTCATTTAAAGAAGAATCTGTTTTCAGTAAACAGGGATTCTTTTGTGCCAGCCTCATTACTACACCACATCAAGGGCACAGCAAAATGCCCTAAGCCCAGACATTACATGTATGTTCCCCACCCGCTGTTACTGTGTAAGATTCCAAAATGAGGATCACAAGCCTCAGCCATTACAATCTCATTCTGCAATACTGTGCCATAATGCAATGTGTTCAGTGTTTTCCCTAAAAGCACTGGCTGGTGTAAAAGCAAATGTGCAAAATAATAACATATTGTGCAACAGATTTTATAGGATATTAAAGCATTTGGGTGGTTTTCTAAAAATGTTAAAAGCAAATAAAATATCTAGTACACAATTTATGCTGTCAATTTTGTTATGTCTTGGATTCATATGCAGACTACAAATGGGATATTTGCCCTGGGGATGTCAAGAGAATCCAATTAGATCTAAAATGTTTTGAAAATAATATGCAAAACAACGTTAGTCCATTTTCTTATTAATGGACTTGGACAAGGTCACAATCTATGATTTTATCAGTCACAGTCAATCAATGAAAATGTAGAGAACCCTGGATATCACGTAGGTCATTTTATTTTCTTCTTTAGAAGCCGTGCACTTAGCCCTCAGTCCACATAAATACAGGTTTCATTTTTTATCATATGGAGCACACTGGAACTGCAGAAATTGTATACATTACAAATTATTAAACATTATAATGTATTATTCCTGTACTCCAAACAAATCCTCGAGAAGGAGAAGGTAGTTCACCTTCTTAACTGCGTTTGATGTCGCCTGTCCACTCCAATCTGCATCAAACTGAAAAGAAAATGATAATAAAATAAGTAAATGGTTTGGCTGAAATGATAACATAATGTAAACGTTTCCTCATAAGCAGAAATGGAGTATGTAAACATGTGGGAGACCTCTCCAGATAGATGTCTTTTTTTCTTTTCATCATCCTTATTCCCTCCTGTTTTTATAAACCCCCAAAATGTGCCTGTTATTTTTATAAGGTGCTCGATACATCCGTTATGTGGAATAACTGGTAAACTATAAGGCCATGTTCACACAGCGCAAAATGTGCAGAATATCCGCATGGAAACCAGGGCGGACATTTTGAACACTTGCACTATCCGGCAGGCACTAGGTCCGCTCAGAAATGCATTGCTGTCTATGAAAAATCCGCAAGAAGAATGGACAACTGCTCAGTAAGCAGCATAATCCCAATGAAGTCAATGGGCTGGTTTTGTTAGAATAATTAGCAAAACAAAAGGGATTTTTGCAGTGGTTTCTTTATTTCATCCATCCCAGCCACTATGTGGTGCTTACACAGTGCAATGAGTGCTGGATTATAGGGCCTGTTACATGGGCATGTACCCTGGGTCCCCAACCAACAACGTTCCCTGCCCAAACCAATTCTGTCTGGTTAAAATTTTCTCTATTTCTTAAATTATACATCCCTTTAAGTAGACATTTATGATCTAAGGACCTACTTTAGATGACCACCAAATTTTAAAAGTCAGGGGCCCTCAAAAGTTTTGACCTCCTCTTTTCAGGAAAACAGCCAAGAAAGGTGGAAACACAAGACTCACTAACCATCCATAGCTCCCAGAGACTTCAGTGGAAAGGCCATATTTTCTTTATAGGACTGCTATCAGAAGTCAAATAAGATTGAGGTAGGAACCTGTTACCAACCATAATCTGGACCTTCATGCTATATGTGGGGTACCACAACCAAAGGCTGTCCTGTGGATCTCCTGTGATCTCCTCAGACATGCCTGCTGCTCTTGTGTTGGGCCCACTGTTGCATTCTCCTGTACATAGTGTAGGGGGGGGGGGGGGGGAGTTGCCCCAGTCTAAGACCAGTTCCAGTCTGAGCTACAGTATGGAAAGGCTGAGGAAAACTCTAAATCAAGTCAGCTCCGCCATTCTGCAAGTGTTCCCTGTATAGTCAAACCCTGGCATTGATAGTAATTGGATCTTCTCAGAATCCTAGTCAGCTTCAAGTCTCAAATCTCAAGTCTATATAATTCCAGTGGGTGAAAAGCACTATAAGACCCAGCAAGGCAACAGGGCTCCCAAGGGTTACACTGTATCCCTTCTACTCTGCTCCGTCGTGTGTGTTATACTATCTATGCCTGCTCAGTAAAAGACAGTTATCCGTAACCCGACGTCAGTGTGTTTCTTATTCCATGTCTGGCCCAGGAGAAGCTGTCTCTACCTTGGACCGTGTATAGGCCAACGGTGCCCTGGCATCACAAATTGACAAATCTACCATGCTACCCCCCCTGTCACCACATATATTTATATAGAGTCTAAGGAATTTCCTGCAGCCATAGATGCTGTCAAAGAAGCTGTCAAGTTTTTTTCCCCAAGTTAAAAGGAAATTAATCAAGTGTACATTACCTCCACCCTTCCCTACTGCTACTGTTTTGACACTGCCCAGGTCCCACTGATCTCTGCTTTATGGTACCTGATCTTGACACAAGGGAAATGGCTAGGAATGCTTAGCCAACTACTAGTTGAGGTGGGTCACTATTGTGGCCAGAGATTGTCTGAGAAGGCATTTCCAATGTATTAAGATTAGGTACCAGGAAGTAGTGATCAGAAGTGACCTAGGCAGTGTTAGAAAAGTTGTGAGCAGGGAGGTAAGTATGTTGTTTTATTGGGGTTTTTTTTCAACCAAGTTGCCCCTTGCTGCTGGTGGGGGTTAGGAGAGGCAGGATTTGAGGCATCAAAGGTAACAAAGTTAGGGGTAATACAGAAGTTGACTGCCAAGAAAAACTTTGGAATATTGAAGGATTGAATGATGTCATTAATAATAACATGATGTATCTACTAGCTATGAATATAAAAAAAAACAGTATGTAGTCATATGTTTTAAGTCACAGCAAAATATATTTGTACTGCATGATTTTATACCAATGAAATTCAGTTTCATACTTGATCTTATGTTTGAGACAAATATAGCTTAGAGAATCCCAAAACTTCTGATATCAATTGTCACAATTGTGTCCCAAGAATAGACGAGAACAAGTTACATCCATTCCTCACTACTCTTGGAATGTATGTTTCCACCACTCCGCTAATGGCTGTTGTATGATCACATTCACTGCAACTGATAATCTGAGGCTACATTCACACTTCTTTGTCCATTTCTGTAAGGTTTGCATTGTTTTTGATGGGCAGAATATACTAGCAGGCTCAACACCAGACAGGCAACTAATATGACAAAGGAATCTGCTACAAAACAAATTATATTAGAGATAATTACATAGTATGGTAGAAAAGAACATGTGGACATGGATAATATGGATGTAGGGAAGAGGTATCGGTAACATTTAGACCTCTGTTTCACCCTAATTTATCCATAGGATAGTAAAAAAAAAACATAAGGCATTAGTAATTCTACCCTAAATGTAGGGTGGCACATGTCGTATTTTGCTGCTGCGTATTTCCCTACCCATTGAAGTCAATGGGTAGCATAATCAGCTGCAGAAAATATGCAGCAAAATACAACCCTACCCAAAAAGGGAAAATGTCCCTTTCTCCCTTTCTGATAGCTAATGATAATCAGACTGGAAAACATTAAAATAAGAATTCTATATACCTGGACATTGCTTCTGTAAAAAAAAAGAGAAGCCATTACCAGTGTAATGCAATTATGTGTTTTTATCATTTTTATCAAAATTATTTTTTTTTACTGTTAGCCTAATTTGGTTGAACATAAACTTTCTCTTATCTCAAGGAAGTGAGCTCAAAAGAAAGAAGACCCTGCTGCCAGGGGGAAAAAGAGATTGCAAATGTAATTGTAAAGGACACTAATAGAGGGCTCAGGAGGTGTACCAGCACCATCTGCAGCATAAGCCAGATGTAATACACAGCAATGGTTCTGCTGCAATAACCAGGATCTGAGATAACTTAAATCCCAGGCATTTAACCCCTAAGATATCACTGCCAAGGCTAGGGATGAGGCCTAGTAGGATTCCTGTCAGCCTTATGCTGGTAGAGCGGTGCCAGACTGTGGTACTGGAGCAGCTTGGCTCCACCTCCTTGACACTTGGCTGAGAAATAAAAAAGGGATTTTATAACCTTTACAGCCACCATCTTGTCCAGGAAAGGTATAATTTGCTTTTATACACTAACAGCTATATAAAAGTGTCCGAGGCTCTTAGCATCAATTACAGCTGATATTTACTGTAAACAATCACAAGTTCAAGTCACCTCACAGAACTTAACTCATGGCTAATGCCGGACATCAGCAATCCGGGTGATGTCCATCATTAACTCTTTAGACACCTTGATCAAATGCAAAAAAAATAAAAAATAAAATAATCCCAGCAGTTCAACTGAGCTGATCGGGATACTCGTCATGAAACTAAAGAGGTCCTGATCAGCTGAGAGGATTACGGCAGGGCCCTTACCTGCCTCCTCGCCGTCCAATTGGTGCTCCATTACTCCAGAAAGCCATGGCAGCCTGGAGCAATGGAGCGCCAATAACACTGATCAAACTGAAGATTGCATGTAATCCTCTATGGGTGCTAAGTCCTCTATGGGTGCTAAGAAATACTAAAAAAAAGTTGAAAAAAATCTTTACAAATGTGAATAAACCACTTCCCTAATAAAAGTTTGAATCACCCCCTTTTCCCATTTTTTTAAATGAAATAAAAAAAAAAAAAAAAGAAAAATGAACATAAACATATGTGGTGTTGCTGCATGCATAAATGTCTGAACTATTAAAATATAATGTTAAGTAAAACGCATGGTCAATGGTGGCAACTAGAAAATACTAAAGTCATTTTTACCGAAAAGTACACTGTGTAGAAACTAAATTCCCCAAAATTAACAAAATGGCATTTTTTTTGTTTTCAATTTTGCCCCACAAATAATTGTTCAAAAAGTGGTTAAAGGGGTATTCCAGGCAAAACCTTTTTTTATATATATCAACTGGCTCTGGAAATTCAAACAGATTTGTAAATTACTTCTATTAAAAAATCTTAATCCTTCCAATAGTTATTAGCTTCTGAAGTTTTCTGTCTAACTGCTGTGCATGATGGGAGAATATCCCCATAGGAACTGCACAGCTCCCGGGACGTGAGTCATCAGAGAGCAGTTAGACAGAAAACAACAACTCAACTTCAGAAGCTAATAACTATTGGAAGGATTAAGATTTTTTTTATAGAAGTCATTTACAAATCTGTTTAACTTTCTGGGGCCAGTTGATATATAAAAAAAAGTTTTGGCCTGGAATACCCCTTTAAAGCATTACTGTCACATTTCTGTATGACATTTCAAAAGTTTTAAATAGAGCCAAGACCACCATCAATCGCTAGATCTAGCCAGGAGTAGCATGCAGCTGACCCGCAGAATAAATATAACATGTTATTTGTACCTTTCAGCAAAAAAATATAAAAATAAAATAAAAGGCCCAGATTTATCAAACTGTGTGAGAGAAAAAATAGAGGGATTTTACCACAGCAACCAATCACAGTTCAGGTTTCACTTTACCTCAGCTCATTACCTGAGCTGTGATTGGTTGTTGTGGGAAAATCACTCTATTTTTTCTCTCACACAGTTTGGTAAATCTGGGCCATAGGCCTTTTTACCCCATAAAACTATGATTTATCTTGCAAACAACATGCCCTTATACAGTTTTATAGATGGGAAAAAATCTATACATAACAGCTCCTAGACTACGGTGACACAAAAACAAACAAAAAAATCATGTTTTTATTGTGTAGTAGTTTGAGAACATATACGGTACATTACATTTTTTCACTTTGTATGCTAAAATGCTGCTATGTTCACATAAAAAAAAATTATGGCTCTTGAAAGGTAGGAATGAAAAAAAGCTATATATATATATTTGCATTCTTAAGGAGTTAAATATAAGCAACTAGGACCCATATCAATATGTCTGGAAGATACCACACTAATATTTGAAAGGTCTAATAGTAGAGAAGGTTACAGTAAGAAAAGGTCGCAGTAATGTTAACATACACGGGATAGCATAGTCTAATGCACTGTTTGCATCAGGTGCTGTCAGCACCCATAGGCTATTCTTTCTCATGCTTGCCACTTTGCGTATTTTGCTAAAATGCTACTCTTGTCATCACTTCTTCCTGTTGTTACTTTGGGGGGAATTTATCATTGTATATAGAGCTATTTTGTGTCTATTTTTTTGCGCAAAAAAAAGCGCAAGTGTTTTTTTGCGTCTTTTTTTTGCGCAAATTTTGATAGAACTTTTAATCCCCTTGTCTACGGTTAATTCTACCATAGAGCATTTTCTACTGTAGAATTAATTTACTAACTGCGTTGCTTTTTTTTTTGCGCAAAAAATTGCGCAAACAGCATTTTCTTGCGCAAATATACACCACCTCAGAGGACACATACCAAAAGTGTCTATTTTGGCACAGTAAGGACTGCAACTCCCATCATGGGATAGACTCTGCCCATGATGGGAGTTGTAGTCCAGGGGCTGAGGTGCAGATCACATCGGGTCATTCTCTAGAGAACCGCTGAGATCCGCATTTATTAACTGTAAAAGTCGGTGGTACATGCGGCTACATCACGCTGTCACCTACTTCTATATACACTGTCATAATTCATAAAGCCCGCCGCCGGGAGAGGAGAGCTCTGATTGGTCAATAGCTATTAGCCAATCAGAGCTTCCCTCTCCCGGCGAGGATTATGACTTATAAGAGCTGTATATAGGAGCTGGCAGGCAGTGCAGTGTAGACGCATGTACCGCCGGCTTCTATAGTTAATAAATGTGGATCGCAGCAGGTCTCTGGAGAATGATCTGCTGCGATCTGTCCCTCTGCCCTTGGACTACTACTCCCATCATGGGACAGAGTCTGTCCTATGATGGGAGTAGTTGTAGTACCGCAACGCTGAGGGATGGCACTTGCACATCCCCCGGCTGCGGGACATTTAGAACTACTACTCCCATCATGGACAGACTCTGTCCATGATGGGAGTTGTAGTCCAGGGGCTGAGGTGCAGATCGCACCGGGTCATTATCCAGAGATCTGCTGCGATCCACATTTTTTAACTATAGAAGTCGGCGGTACATGCGGCTACATCGAACTGCCACCAGCTTCTATATACAGGAGAGCTCTGATTGGTCAATAGCTATCCACTAATCAGAGCTCCCGTCTCCTGGCGGGGATTATGAATTATGACCGTGTACTGTATATAGAAGCCGGTGGCAGCGCGATGTAGCCGCATGTACCGCCGACTTTTTTATTTAAATGCGGATCGCAGCAAATCATTCTGGAGATCTACTGCGATCCGCGTTTATAAACGGCATTCAGTTAACCCGGCGACGCACGGGTTAACTGGCAGAAGCCCCGCTGTTTCCTGGTCAGCGATCACTTTGATTGGTCCCTGTGGACCAATCACAGTGAAAGAGCTGACTGGGGGGGTAAAGTTCATTTCCCCTGCTCTGCCCGCCGCTAGAAGTCCGGGAACAGCAGGGGAAGATGAAGCAGAGAGCTGCGGCGGGGACCGCGTCACTTACAGAACAGCTGGAGATACAGGGGTTGGCGGCGGCGGCAGGTAAGTGGAGGCGGCGGCGGCATCTGCATCAGAGGCAGCAGTGAAGGTCTTCACTGCTGCTTCTGGTAGTTTAAAAACTTCAACTCCCAGCATGCCTGGACTGTCTGGGCATGCTGGGAGTTTTAGTTTTGCAACATCTGGAGGGCCGCAGTTTGGAGACCACTGTACAGTGGTCTCCAATCTGTGCTCTTCCAGATGTTGCAAAACTACAACTCCCAGCATGCCCAGACAGTCCAGGCATGCTGGGAGTTGTAGTTCTGTAACATTGGTCCTTCAGATGTTGCCGAACTACAATTCCCAGCCTTGGCAGTCTGGACATGCTGAGAGTTGTAGTTTTGCAACATCTGGAGGACTACGGTTTGGACACCACTACACAGTGGTCTCCAAACTGTTCTCCTCCAGTTGTTGCAAAACTACAACTCTCAGCATGCCCTTCGGCTGCTTGGGCATGCTGGGAGTTGTAGTTTTGCAACAACTGGAGGCACACTGGTTGGGAAACATTGTTTATTTCCTAACTCAGTGTTTCCCTACCTGTGCACCTCCAGCTGTTGCAAAACTATAATTCCCAGCATGCACAGACAAACCGTACATGCTGGGAGTTGTAGTTTTGCAACAGCTGGAGTTGCACGGGTTGGGAAACACTGAGTTAAGTAACAAACTCTCAGTGTTTTGCAACCAGTGTGCCTCCAGCTGTTGCTTAACTACAGCCCCCCATGATGGGAGTTGTAGTTTAGCAACAATTGGAGACTCCCTTATTATGAACACGCTGCATAAAAAAAATTTACTAACCCATATTTCTTGTTTTTCTTTTCATTCAGATACGTGAATGCAGAGGACTACGTCGGATTCGGTGGACTGCGACGATGACCAGCGTTTTTTTATTTCTTTTTTATTTCAATAAAATGGTTAACGAGGGCTGTGGGGGAGTGTTTTTTTTACTAAAATTCTTTTCAATGTGTCCGCGTTTTTTATAATTGAATTTTCAGGCTTAGTAGTGGAAGCTGGTCTTATAGACGGAATCCATTACTATGCCAGGGCTTAGGGTTAAGCCCCCAAAACAGCTAGCGCTAACCCCATTTATTACCCCGGTACCCACCGCCACAGGGGTGCCGGGAGCCGATACCAACTGGCCCGGAGCGTCAAAAATGGCGCTCCTGGGCCTAGGCGGTAACAGGCTGGCGTTATTTAGGCTGGGAAGGGCCAGTAACAATGGTCCTCGCCCACCCTGGTAACGTCCGGCTGTTACTGTTTGGTTGGTATCTGGCTGATACTGAAAATAAGGGGAACCCTATGCGTTTTTTTTTTTTTTTATAAATAAATTTTAAAAAAAGGTGTGGTTCCCTAATTTTTTCAGTATCAGCCAGATACCAACCAAGCAGCAACAGCCTGACGTTACCAGGGTGGAGGGTGGGCGAGGACTATTGTTACTGGCCCTTCCCAGCCTAAATAATTCCAGTCTGTTACCGCCTAGGCCCAGGAGTACCATTTTTGACGCTCCGGGCCTGTTGGTACCGACTCTTCCCGGCACCCCTGTGGCGGTGGGTACCGGGGTAATATTTGGAGGTTAGCGCTGGCTGTTTTGGGGGCTAACGCTAAGCCCCGGCTTGGTAATGGATTCTGTCTACTAGACGCCTTCCACTACTAAGCCTGAAAATTCAATTATAAAAGACACAACACATTGAAAAAAATTTTTATTTAAAAAAACAATCCCCCCCACAGCCCTCGTTAACCCTTTTATTGATATTTAATTTTTTTTTTTTAAACGCTGTTCATTGTCGCAATCCACCAAATCTGACATAGTCCTCCACATTCACGTATCTAAATTTCAAAGAAAAAAAAAAGTTTAGTACATTTTTTTGTTTCCACACACCAGCAAAAACGCAAGAAAAAAATGCAAGAAAAACTGACAAAACGCAGGAAAAAGCTGGGACAGTTTTTCTGGCGTTTTTTATGATGCATAAAAAACCTCAATGGAAACCTGGCCTCGAAGCAATAGAACAAAATCCCTGTGTCCACTTTTCCTGTAAGGTAGAGAAGGAGTGTACGGTAGAGCGAAGGGGGGCGTTTCTATATTTGCACAAGATTTATCAAAGGAGTGCACAGCCTTAGTAAATTCTGAGCAAGAGTGTACAATAGACAAGAAGTGTAAAGGGGTAGAACTGTGTCTACAATAGACAAATAATGATAAATTCCCCCCTTTATCCCTATCCCCATCTCTATTATTTATTTGTCATCCTTTTTATAATACAGGGGCCATGGACAACATAACTGATGTACGAGAATGGAATATTTAATGTCTTATTCCTTTGCACAAGAAAATTGTTCTGAAAAGTGCTGAAAAGCTATGAATATCAATAGAAATACTGTAATCCATAGCAGAAATCTTGTGTTTTAGCTGCAGATTTCAGCCATGGATTATCTTCCTAGTGTTAATCCTGACTGGCGGAGGGGGTGGGGGGGGATCTTTACTTCATGACGGGGTTAGCTCATCCTATACATAAAAATTCCTCCATGCAGTTTGTTAAATATACATGATTTTCAGTTACGACTACAAATGGTTAAGTGCCTGAAGTTGAGCATTTGTAGTAATAGTATTGTATAGTAATAGAGATGGTTGGGTTCACGTCACCTTCTATTGTAGTACTTTGCTCCCTTTCCTCAATTCTTTCCTCACCCTATAAAGGTCATTTCCAGAAGGTCATGATTTCTACTTCCTGGAGTACAGGCCCTGTAGACAGGTTCCAGCTCTTCTTGCATGGTTAGCTTTCTGCTTCTGGTTTATGAGATTCCAGATTATTTCGCAGTTCTATGCCAGAAAAATGTGCTGGACCATCAGAATGTTGTAGTGAAGGAATTTTACTGTATTCCTTATTGTAAATTAATTGTGAACATGTAAACATATGTTCTACTGATGTCATAAACAATGTAACATCACTACAGTCTTTCTGTACTCTCAACAATATCAATTGTGTTTTATTTATATTCCTCATGTGTGATTTAAAGGGGTAATACAATAAATGCCACCTCTGGGAACCACATCTGTCCCTACAATGTGGGCCCAGCTGAATGGGACTTTGAAAATAGCCAAGTGGGCAGTGCAGTGCTTTGCTGTTTCTACGACTCCCAATAATGTCTATAGGAGTTACCCAAACTGTGTAGAACATCCCACTCAGCTGTTTTTGGCATTCTGACTAGAGATGAGGGAATTTACAGTAAATTCGATTCGTCACGAACTTCTCGGCTCGGCAGTTGATGGCTTATCCTGAATAAATTAGTTCAGCTTTCAGGTGCTCCCGTGGGCTGGAAAAGGTGGATACAGTCCTAGGAAAGAGTCTCCTAGGACTGTATCCACCTTTTCCAGCCCACCGGAGCACCTGAAGGCTGAACTAATTTACACAGGATAAGTCATCAACTGCCGAGCCGAGAAGTTCGTGACAAATCGAATTTACTGTAAATTCGCTCATCTCTAATTCTGACCACCAGAACAAGTCTGAATGGGGTCTTAATCTATGATATTTTAAATTTTACGATTTCATATTCCTAACTGTTGCCATGATGTGCATATGGTATAAGGATCATAATCTTAATGTACATAGATGTCCCTGAGCTCTGCAAACTTATATAGTTATCCAAAGTGGTTTATTATGTGGTGTTATTAGGTAAAGATCATTATTTGTTGTCCCTTATATGCCAAAGATAGCTACATGGCGCATATAGGAGTCCTAATGTTATGTTATCTGACATTATATATATAATGGTTTGAAAATTTGCTGCCCACTGGTTATATCCCTAGTGGAAATATACTGTATTTTTCATCATATAAGACGCTCAGGTATATAAGACGCACCAAATTTTAAAGGATAAAAATCTAGAAAATAATTCTGAACCAAATACAATGTAAAGTATAGGACAGTGATCATCAACCTGCGGACCTTCAGATGTTGCAAAACTACAACTCCCAGCATGCTGGGAGTTGTAGTTTTGCAACATCTGGAGGTCCGCAGGTTGAAGACCACTGGTATAGGAGGTAATACTCACGTGTCCCCGCCGCTCCGGACCCATCACCGCTGCCCTGGATGTCGCCCTCCATCGATGTCGCCGCGTCCCCGGGGTGTCCCCGTCGCTCCGGAACATGTCTGCTGCCCGGTATCCTCGGTCTCCGTCGCCGCCATGACGTCGCTATGCACGCCGCTCCTATTGGATGACGAGACTGCGTGCGCGATGACGTCATGACGACGAAGGTGAGCGCCGGCCATGCAGGGGACCCCGGCACGGAGCAGACACAGAGGGGGCAGATAAGGTCCCTCCCGGTGTCCTGTAAGCTGTTTGGGACGCTGCGATTTCACCGCGGCGGTCCCGAACAGCCCAACTGAGCAGCCGGGTTAGTGTCACTTTCGCTACAGACGCGGCGGTCAGCTTTGATCGGCCCATCTGAAGGGTTAATACAGGGCATCACCGCGATCGGTGATGTCCTGTATTAGCCGCGGGTCCTGGCCGTTGATGGCCAGAGGGACTGCCGCGATAGGACAGGGTTTTAATGTGTATTTGCCGTATAAGATGCCCCAACTTTTCCCTCCAAGTTTTAGGGAAGAAAAAGTGCGTCTTCTATGGCGAAAAATACGGTAATTAATATCCCAATGTATGTAAGGTGTTCTTAAAAACTACTTATGCAGTGGTGTAGCTAGGCAGAGGGTCATATGAGGTATGTTCCCCACGTGCTGAATGCCGGGGAGTGGGGGGAGCCATTTTGCCTCGGCCAGTGTATTTAGATAAAATACTGTGGCAGCAAACTGAACCTTTCCCCTGGGAGAGAAGACCTAGCTAGAGCTATGAATAATATAGTCTTCATTTCTCATGTATGCATATTAGCCAGGGGGGCATGTAGAAGATAGAAAAGTTTCACTGCATGTTACTGTGTATATAAAAATAAATAAATAAATAAATAAAATATACATAGACCAAGGCTGATTTATAGAAAAATGAAAACACCAGAATAGAGAATCTAGAGTAGGACTGAGTGGTTTAGCTGCTTTGCCTTTACTGCACATGATATAACACAATATTGTTATAATTCCTGTGTTATGTTTCATGTTCACAATTCGTATTTACATAGGCTGGACAAATCATGGACAAGACTCTTCTCTTTTATAGTAGGTTAGATAAGTGTAATGGTAGGAGTTATCAGAGTGGGGAATGAGGTGCGGCTGCCACGTCCCCTTCCATAGACTTGCATTGAGGGGATGGGGCTAATGTCACGAGGGGGCGGAGCCCTGATGTATGATACTCCGTCCCCTGCATTGCCCGTCATCAGCCACAGAGTGATCCTCGCTCTGTGCAGCTGAAAAACGGGGGTGCTGCAGGAGAGATCAGGGGGTGCCCAGCAGCGAGACCCCCACGATCAGACATCTTATCCCTTATACTTTGGATAGGGGATAAGATGTTCGGGGCGGAGCACCCCTTTAATGTTCCTTAATCTATAATGTTTAATTTTTCGCTGTGTGTACCTTTTTCTATAGACATGGCTGTATTTTCTATACCATTTCCAGGTTTGTTATGCCTGAGATATAGACTGCAGTCAATATAGTCAATATTGCCTAATCAGTTACAAATATGTAATTCATTCTTTACCTCAATATTAGTGGAATCTTGTTTTATATTACTTTAGGAAAAGCACTTAAGCGTAGTGCAACTGTTTACTAATAGTCATCCTTTATGTATTACATCAAATCAGAAATGAATGGTCTTGTGTACACCACGTTAACTAAAGATTGAATTAGTTGATTTTTATTAAGAAAATTTAATTACACTTTATGTTAATAAGTAATGTATATTTTGTAGAAGAAAATAAAAATAAGGGCCCATGTTTACATAACAGGCCCATACAGCTTACCTTAAGTGGTGTGGTTTGTCGTGCCAGATTTGGATTCTCTCTCCAGTTAAGACCAGACATCAGTTTCTTATAATTAATTTGACCCTCATTTTCCTTATGCCTGGAAGGATTAAACAAAAAATATATCATGAACGGATAAGACTCAAGTGAAAAAACTGCAGCCGCGTGTAACTAGATGTTTGACTGTGGACACTGGCTCCCATCCAGCACTGAGCCCAATGAATATCACAAAGGCCAGGCCTGCAGTTTCATAACTTTTTTTGCTATCTGATTTAGTACCAATCCCAAAAAAATGTCCCAAACTAGAAACACATGTGAGCACCAGGCAGTTGTTGCTTACTACACATATTCAGTTACATTTGTTGACATGGTGAGTTTGTTACACTGTTGGGAGTCTGGTGTGGCTTTGTACTGTTTTCCTTCTATCATCACTTCTTGTCTGTATCCTATTGACCCATGCTGTGTAATATCCCTTGCTTTTCTATCACAAGAGAGCCGTTTGGCTACCAAGACTTTTTCAACTGAAGCCTACAAAACGAATTTGGATTATAACCTGAATCATACAATGTGTGTTAAGCAGAGATTTTTATTATTATACTGTCAGCCAAGCTTCCATTTAATGGCTATTAAATATGGAGCCTTTAAGACATTGGCCAGGTATATTTTGGTGTACATAGACAATGTAAGTCAAAACAAATGGGCAAAGATTTATTTTTAAATGAATAGCCTCGCCAATCACAAACAGAACAATGGGGTTTGCAAAATGCGCGATGGTCCACAAATAATACAAACCCACCCTTCTGGCACTTATTTGATACCTTCATTACTCACTGAAGACTTACACATTAACGTAAAGTGGTATTCCAGTGAAAAACTAAATCAACTGGCTCCAGAAAGTTAAATACATTTGTAAATAATGTATAAAGTGGGGGTACACTTTCCTCAAGTCTGGGCTTGATTGTCACCAATAAATGGGTGTGTATAAAATTTATGTGAAAAATGATGTAGATCCAGTGAATTAATTTAAAACAATTCATTATTACAATGATAGTGCTTGGGGTGTCCTTTGTAGGGCCCTTACATCGGACTCACCACAATAAGCAAGGTAGTGAATGTATAAAATATTCATACAATGAAATAAAATAAAATAAGACCTATAATATTCAGGGTAAAAAGTGCTGGAATCCCAGTGTGGCAAATAGTCTGCAGCGCTTATAGATGTATGCACGGAGATCGTGCCTTGTATGGTTGATTACAAATAGTCTGAGTAGCAATGTCTCTGTCGCGTGTTGGTAAGGGTTTAAAATCTATGCGCTCTGTGGCGCTGGAGTTTCCTTGTGTGTGTCCCACTCTACCCTGGCGGCAGAGGGATAGAGATTGGTGAGTGGGATATAAATAGTTTCTTAATTGTAATCCTGTGGGTGCATGAGACTACGTTCTGCAGCGCTGGAGGCCCCTCAAATGTGGACCTCTCTACCCCACAGGGAAAGTTTTGAGTGGATTTAGGGATTTGGCACACTGTGCCTCGTACCAGCAACGTCCTGGAGCCTGGTTGCCGGAAAAAGGTTTTCGCCGGGGAGACGTCCGCAGGCAGGCGGGATGCGTACAACCCCAGAAGCGTGATCCGGTGAATGATGGTAAAGATTGTCGGGTTTACCACTACTGGGGTACAGGTGATAAAGGCTAGACGCATTTCGAGGTACTCATCTACCTCTTTCAATACCAGGGTAGAGTGGTCCACATTTGAGGGGCCTCCAGAGCTGCAGAACGCAGCCTCATGCACCCACAGGATTACAATTAAGAGACTATCTATATCCCACTCGCCAATCTCTATCCCTGTGCCGCCAGGGTAAGGAAACCCCAGCGCTGCAGAGCGCATTGATTTTAACCCCTTACCAACACGCTGCCGCATGCAGTATCCTGACCAGATACGAGCTATACAGAGACATTGCTACTCAGACTATTTGTAATCAACCATACAAGGCACGATCTCCGTGCATACATCTATAAGCGCTGCAGACTATTTGCCACACTGGGATACCAGCACTTTTTACCCTGAATATTATAGGTCTATTTTATTTTATTTCATTGTATGAATATTTTATACATTCACTTCCTTGCTTATTCTGGTGAGTCCGATGTAAGGGCCCTACAAAGGACACCACAAGCACTATCATTGTAATAATGAATTGTTTTAAATGAATTCACTGGATCTACATAATTTTTTACATACATTTTATACACACCCATTTATTGGTGATAATCAAGCCCAGACTTGAGGAAAGTGTACCCCCACTTTATACATTGTTCGCAGGTTGTATGGGATACACAAGCTTTTTCACATTAGTACTGGTCTGGCAGCAATACTATTGTCCCTATTGTCAGGTTGCAGCTACCTATACACGTTTTTGGCTAGATTTGTAAATTACTTCTATTAAAAAAATCTTAATCCTACCAGTACTTATCAGCTGCTGAAGTTGAGTTGTTCTTTTCTGTCTGAAAACAGTACTCTCTGCTGACACCTCTGTCTGTCTTAGGAACTGTCCAGAGCAGGAGATGTTTGCTATGGAGATCTGACCTATTCTGTACAGTTCCTGAGACAGACAAACATGTTTGCAGAGAGCACTGTTGTCAGACAGAAAAGAGCAACTCAACTTCAGCAGCAGATTAGTACTGGTAGGATTAAGATTTTTTTTATAGAAGTAATTTACAAATCTGTTTAACGTTCTGGAGCCAGTTGATATGAAAAAAATCGTTTTTCACTGGAATACCCCTTTAAAAGAGACAAATGAAGGTCAAATACTACATTTTAGTTTAAAAGTCCACCTTAATTTTTCTCGGACATGCTGAGAGAGAAATTCAGGAAATAAAAGTCCAACCTGCATTGCAGCCTCATTGTTCTAGTAACCAGCGGGTTACAACAAATGGTTTCCTAACAATAAGAACTTCTAACACATTTTTATGAAATATCAGAAGTTCTTGGAAACTAGAATTAAATAACTTGAAACTTTTTTTCTAGAACAATAAAAATGGTTTATATCATTTCATGTACTCCACTGTCATTAAGACTCAGATTTATAGATTGTTTAGTTATCATATCATCTTACAATAAAACTTCACTTCACCATCAACACATTTCCATGAAGTCATCTTTAAAAGAACATATGAAATATACGCAGACATTGGCTGTCCTGAGCCAGAATTGGAATGACTTACTTTTCTAGGATAACACGAAGAAGGTCATCTGCCAAAGGTATTTTAAAGGCTTTACATATTGTTCTAGTTTCTTCGAGTGGAAGCAGTCCATTCCTAAAAATCATAAATATTATTTATATTTACACCATAAATTAATTAAAATAGATATACAAATAGATATGAGATAGATAGATATGCGATAGATAATATACAGATAGATAGCTAGAATTGAAAAGAAATTTTTGGCAGCACACATAGAAAAGGGGGGTGCACGCTGGATAACCCGGTCCCAGGTCCAAAGTAGTTATGCAAAGAAGCAGCGGCACACCAATTTCCAAGTGAAAAGAATGGATGGCTTTTATTTCAACCAAACATCTATAGGAGCGACGTTTCGCCTGTCTCACACAGGCATTGACAATGCCTGTGTGAGACAGGCGAAACGTCGCTCCTACAGATAGATAGCTAGATAGATAGATTCTTGTAGGAGAACCGCACACCCTTGTTGTATGTTCAGGTTCAGGCTGGTCCGACCCTGGTAGGGCCCCCAATAATACAGAAAAATGCAGCAGCACTCCGATTTAGATGAAAAAGTGATGTTAGGCTTTATTCATCAAGTGAGAAACACAACGTTTTGACCATCTCGTACGGTCTTTGTCAAGCCTTTGTGGTCACGAGACATGCGCACCCGCCCACAGGAACCAATGGTAGGGGGCGGGTGTTCGCGTGTCAGCCAATGGAGCTGTCTTAGTCCATGTAACACATTCCACGGCAAAACACAAAATATGGCACTACACCGGCATTAACCCTTTAGTCGCTGTGATCAAAGTTGAATGCGGTGTTTAAATGCAGGAGTTAATGGTGCCGGTTAGTTCAGCGGAGCTGATCAGGACATCCGCAGCGATAAAGATAAGGTGTCATTTTTACTGAAAAGTGCACTGCATAGAAACGGAAGCCCCCAAACGTTACAAAATTGAATTTTATTTTCAATTTCACCCCACAAATATTATTTTTTTTCACTGTGGATTTTGTTAGGAAATGATTGATGTTATTACAAAGTTGATGCAAAAAACAAGCCTTATATGGGTCTGTAGGTGCAAAATTGAAAGCGTTATCATTTCTAGAAGAGGAGGAGGTAAAAACAAAAGTACAAATTCTTGTAACACTGGAAATGAAATAAAGCTTGTTTTCGTTTTTTCACCTACTGGACTTGTGTGCTGCGAGCACCACTGCTTTTCCTGAAAGGGTTCAGGTAGCTGATTTACAGTCATGGCCCTAAATGTTGGCACCCCTGAAATTTTCTCACAGAAAAGGATTGCAGTAACACATGTTTTGCTATACACATGTTTATTCCCTTTGTGTGTATTGGAACTAAACCAAAAAAAGGGAGGAAAAAGAGCAAATTTGACATAATGTCACACCAAACTCCAAAATGGGCTGGACAAAATTATTGGCACCCTTAACTTAATATTTGGTTGCACACCCTTTGGAAAAGATAACTGAAATCAGTCGCTTTCTATAACCATCAATAAGCTTCTTACACCTCTCAGACGGAATATTGGACCACTCTTCCTTTGCAAACTGCTCCAGGTCTCTCTTATTGGAAGGGCACCTTTCCCCAACAGCAATTTTAAGATCTCTCCACAGGTGTTCAATGGGATTTAGATCTGGAATCATTGCTGGCCACTTCAGAACTCTCCAGTGCTTTGTTGCCATCCATTTCCGGGTGCTTTATGACGTATGCTTGGGGTCTTTGTCCTGCTGGAAGACCCAAGACCTTCGGACGCAAACCCAGCTTTCTGACACTGAACTGTACAGTGTGACCCAAAATCCGTTAGTAATTCTCAGATTTCATGATGCCTTTCACACATTCAAGGCACCCAGTGCCAGAGGCAGCAAAACAACCCCAAAACATAATTGAACCTCCACCATATTTCACTGTAGGTATTGTGTTCTTTACTTTGTAGGCCTCTTCCGTTAAACCGTAGAATGATGTGCTTTACCAAAAAGCTCTGTCTTGGTCTCATCTGTCCACAAGATGTTTTCTCAGAAGGATTTTGGCTTACTCAAGTTCATTTTGGCAAAATGTAGTCTTGATTTTTTATGTCTCTGTGTCAGCAGTGCGGTCCTCCTGGTGCTCCTGCCATAGCATTTTATTTCATTTACATGTCGACGGATAGTTTGCACTGACACTGATGCTCCCTGAGCCGGACAGCTTGAATAGCTTTGGAACTTGTTTGGGGCTGCTTATCCACCATCTGGACTATCCTGCGTTAACACTTTTCATCACTTTTTCTCTTCTATCCACGACCAGGGAGATTAGCTACAGTGCCATGGGTTGTAAACTTCTTGATAATGTTGCGCACTGTGGACAAAGGCAATTGTAGATTTCTGGAGATGGACTTGTAACCTTGAGATTGTTGATATTTTTGCACAATTTTAGTTTTGAAGTCCTCAGACAGTTCTCTTCTCCTCTTTCTGTTGTCCGTGCTTAGTGTGGTACACACAGAAACAATGCAAAGGCTAAGTGAACTTCTCTCCTTTTATATCTGCTTTCAGGTGTGATTTTTATATTGCCCACACCTGTTACTTCCTCCAGGTGAATTTAAAGGAGCATCACATGCTTGAAACAATCTTATTTTTCCACAATTTTGAAAGGATGCCAATAATTTTGTCCAGCCCATTTTTGGAGTTTGGTGTGACATTATGTCCAATTAGCTTTTTTCCTCCTTTTTTGGTTTAGTTCCAATACACACAAAGGGAATAAACATGTGTGTAGCAAAACATGTGTTACTGCAATCCTTTTCTGTGAGAAATACTTCATTTTCTAGAAAAAATTTCAGGGGTGCCAACATTTACACCTATGACTGTAGATAGTTGTGCTGTTCTTCTGGTGGATATTAGATAGATAGGATGGACAGATAGTAGATAGATAGATATGAGATAGGTAGGCAGGTAGAAAGATTTGACATAGATAGACAGGCAGACAGATGGATAGAAAGATAGATATGAGATAGGAAGATAGATAGATGAAAAGATAGATAGGCGTATTGCGCCTCGCTTGGCCTTTAATATGGGTGCCGGCTGGCGGGAATGTTTACCAGCTGGCATCTATGTTTACAATATATTGTGGTTCTTGTCCCCAAAAACCGCCTATATCATGTAGGTTTATAATCAACACCTGCCTGCATATATTAATCAATTTAAATGAACTTATGATTATGATTTCATGTCACTATCATTTAGCATCATTCATGATTCAGTATCCTTTTATATTGCACATTGTTTATGTTTTACACTAGTTATGATCAACTGTGATCCTTATTTCCTGTTGCATATATACCACTCCTTTTACACTGTTTGTTTGCTTGAAAAATTCTGCAACTAAGCTACTGAAATGTTGCACCATGTGATGGAAAAAATGCTACTTTCACCTTTTCATTATCTGGGAGTGCTGCAGTGACTCTTCTTTTGTAGTAATCTAATTGGCCCTGTGGGCCCAAGCCCTCACTGGTTTGTATCCACCTGCAATTTTTGGTGTTGTGTGCTTTCCTACAACAGATAGATAAGGACCAAGGGCATACCTGTATGGCCTGGTCACAACATCAGGGTTTGAAGCGTGCTCACGAGCTGAGCACGCTTCATACCCAGTGGGTTCCGGTTGCTTTCAGCTCCCGTATAAACCAGTACAAAGAAACAGCAGCATGCCGGTCTAGATGAATACGTGTTAGGCTTTATTCATCAGGTGCAGCGATGTTTCACCTGTCTCACACCACTTGACAAAGACCGTGTGAGACAGTTGAAACAATGCTGCATCTAATGAATAAAGCCTCATCTAGACCAGAGTGCTGCTGTTTCTGTTGTACTAGATAGATAGACCGATATAAGATAAGCAGATAAATAGATGATAGATAGATAGAGACATCCTTAGCCGATGAGTTTGTTTTTACCTTTCGCGGTCATTGTACGCGAAGGCATCATAGAGTTTACTAAAATTCTCAAATGACTTTTTCTTTAGCTGTTCCTGGACTACAGCCATTAGAAGACCTAAGTCAACTTCTAGCTTCTCTTGGGCACTGTAGTGTCGTCCGACAGTCATTATTTCCTGTTCTGTCAGCTTTCTATCACAAATTTCCACCATGACATTCCTGGAAATAAAATTAAAAAAAAACAACATTAGTTTATAGCTACTTACATCAGAAGAATCATATATAAAATGTGCCTGTAATGTATTTTACACATTTGTTAAGAGTATTCAATGTTTTCAATGCTTATCCTAAACATAAAGGGCTTGGTGTTTTATCCAGGTATCAAAATTAACCTCTGATGCTAAAGTTATCATTAAAGATGTAGACTGTAGCTATATAGTCGAGGGTTCAATGCTGAATAGAGAACCATCTGCATACCCTTTAACTGTCCACTTAGGTGTTCCTTACACACTTTACAAGCATGTTTCCAGAAATTTGCATGGAAGTAAAACAAATATGTGAAAATATAGAGTGCATGGACCACAGGGCATTTTACCCATCACAAGCCGGAAATATTCATGTATAATGCAATGAATGGCCCACGTGGGATTTCAAGCAAATGTAGGTGATTAACTAAACCCCTAACATATTTTCACACAACAAAATAATTTATCTTCGTAAGGAGGTAAGTGAGAGAGGTCCATGTGGTCGGAGATTAAGCAAATATACCAATAAATCATTTCAATAGAAGAAAACACACACAGGGAAATAAAATCTTTGCAATACCATACAAATGCTAACAATTAATAATTCATGTATAGGATGAGTACTGCATGGTTTATTGCTAGTAATATAGCTAATAATAAAAATCTAGTAAAAAAAAGTAAATCTAATAATAAAAAAAGCTACAGATTTTCTCTAAAGAAATTATATAGAAAAAGAATATAAACAGAAAAATAAAAATGAGGTTTTATTAATATAAAAAGGTAAAACTGAACATGAGAATGGGTCTCTCGGCAAATGATTGAGCTCAGTGTAGTAGCCAGTGCTTATTCATCCCCAATCACCTATGTAAAATATAAGTAACATAAACTTGGAGCTAGTTTTCTCACTGTTGGTTATTAATCCAATGTATGGAGAATAAGGGACAACTGCACAGATTGAAGGTGCGTTCACACGCTACTAACTAGCAACGGGTTTTCCACTGCAGGATACCTGCTGTGAGTTACGCTACCATTCATTTGAATGGGTCCGCGGGCACTCCACAAATCTGACACTATTGTGGACTGTCTGTGGACCCATTTAAATCAATGGTAGCGTAACTCGCAGCAGGATTCCCACAGTGGGCAACCCGCTGCTAGTAATAGCGTGTGAACGCACTCTTACATGGTCTTTTAGGATGGGAGCAACCTGAGTTAGGAAGTCCACTCTCCATAAAACCCAGTTGCTATGTTAACAGGAGGCTCCAGTGCTTATTTGTCCACAGTCCCTTGTGTAGCATACACCTAGAGTTATTTATTAATATTTTTCGTCATATAAAATGCTCCGGCATATAAGACGCACCCAATTTTAAAGGATAAAAATCCAGAAAATAAAGATTCTGAACCAAATACAATGTAAAGTATAGGACAGTGATCTTTAACCTGCGGACCTTCAGGTGTTGCAAAACTACAACTCCCAGCATGCCCGGACAGCCGTTGGCTGTCCGGGCATGCTGGGAGTTGTAGTTTTGCAACATCTGGAGGTCCGCAGGTTGAAGACCACTGGTATAGGAGGTAGTACTCACGTGTCCCTGCCGCTCCGGACCCATAACTGCTCATCACTGCTGCCCTGGATGTCGCCCTCTATCGCTGTCGCCGCGTCCCCGGGGTGTCCCCATCACTCCGGAACGTCTTTGCTGCCCAGTATCCTCGCTCTCCGTCGCCGCCATCACGTCGCTACGCATGCCGCTACGCACGCCGCTCCTATTGGATGACAGGACGGCGTGAGCGACGAGGTGATGACAACGAAGGAGAGCGCCGGCCATGCAGGGGATCCCGGCACAGAGCAGACACCGAGGAGGCAGGTAAGGTCCCTCCCGGTGTCCTGTAAGCTGTTCGGGATGCCGCGATTCCACCGCGGCGGTCCCGAACAGCCCGACTGAGCAGCCGGGTTAGTGTCACTTTCGCTTCAGATGCGGCGGTTAGTTTTGATCACTGCATCTGAAGGGTTAAAACAGGGCATCACCGCGATCGGTGATGTCCTGTATTAGCCGCGGGTCCCGGCCGTTGATGGCCGCAGGGACCGCCGCGATAGGACAGGGTTTTAATGTGTATTTGCCGTATAAGATGCACCAACTTTCCCCCCCAGTTTTGGGGAAGAAAAAGTGCATCTTATACAGCGAAAAATACGGTAACTGCACCGATTTACATGGTCTTTCAGGATGAGACCAACCTCAGGTAGCCCATCTTCACAAAACATAAACTATAATACTGAAAAATTATTAAACCCCCATTACTAGTCAATATTATGGATTCTTTTACCACTTTTCTTGTTTTCTTACGCTGCAATGTAGTATAGGACTATTGTTCACCTTTACACTGACCTTTGAGAAGAACAAGCCCAACTGAATTGGAGCATTAAGGGCCGTATCACAGGCACAGCGGTCACATTTGATACCGGAAACAGATATCCAAACCTTTAAAAGTTCATACCTATCTCTAGCATCAAAAGCGTTCCTGATCTCCTCAATGATAATAACGCAGAAGTATATACGTATGTACAACATGAGTATAAAACACACATCCCACCCATCCCATCTGCTTTGTCATATTTACAAAAGAAAGAACTACTGCATTCCAGCATCTGAAATACACATGGAACACAATGTTCTATCCCACCTTATGTGCAAACTTCACCCTGATACTTGAGCAGTGTACAATGTGTGTCTCCCAATGCCCTCAGGATGCCAGGGAAGGACAGCAAAAGAAGGCTTGTTACTTAAAAGAGGAAGCTGTCTTTCTATCTGAGCCAAGTTGAATTTAGAATAACTGTACAAGTACAATGGTCTGTTGAAGGAGAATGTGAGAGCTATGGAAAAGAGCTGTACTACCACCCAGAAGACAAGACGTGACCCAGCCAAATATTTGCTGCACATACCATATTTAACACAAAATCTATTGTTGCATGACATCATAACCACAGCTGACAACGCATGTGGTGTTTTCTCTCTTTCCCTTATTTGTTTTGTCAAGCCTATATAAACTGTAAATTGCTAATAATATATTGCATGACTGCTCTTCGCTAAATATTTATAATGTCCACTAGGGGTGCTTTATGGTTACTTGGAGTCAATTGTACAATGGGAGGTCCAAGTGCTTTCCAGTATGGTTTATCAGACTGTAGCTACTTTCCCAGATTGAATATACTTGTGATAAGTTTTAAAAGCATCTAGGTTGGCAGATGTTGCCATCTGTATCATGGCTCACAGCAAAGCGGCAGCTGTAGTTAAACATGAAATCGGTTTCCAACCATTCAAATGGGGGCAGACATAACGTCAGAGATTGGCTGGACCACCAGCGTCAATAGAGACTTTATATAATCACGTCAATAACAGATTTATCTTTCGCAATGTTCTAGTGTGGGTTTAGAACACAGATAATATATGTGCTGTATCTATATATCTTATGTATTAGATTCCTTATTCCATATCAAAGGTACAAAGATTTGAACATTTAGAAAAGAATGCACTTATCTTTCTGCATTATGTGTTCTTCATCCACAATCATAAGACAAGATTATATAAGGGGATTGTTCTTTAAAGGAGTACTCCGGTGGCAAAAAAATTTTTTATCAACTGGTGCCAAAAAGTTAAACAGATTTGTAAATTACTTCTATTTAAAAAATCTTAATCCTTCCAGTACTTATCAGCTGATGTATGCTCCAGAGGAAGTTCATTTCTTTTTTAATTTCCATGTCAGGAACTGTCCAGAGTTGGAGCAAATCCCCATACCATACCTAGCCTGCTCTGGACAGTTCCTGACATGGACAGAGGTGTCAGCAGAGAGCACTGTGGTCACACTGGAAAGAACTTTACAACTCTGTAGTATACAACAGCTGATAAGTACTGGAAGGGTTAAGATTTGAAATATAAGTCATTTCCAAATCTGTTTAACTTTCTGGACAGTTCCTGAAATGGACAGAGGTGTCAGCAGAGAGCACTGTGGTCACACTGGAAAGAACTTTTCAACTCTGTAGTATACAACAGCTGATAAGTACTGGAAGGGTTAAGATTTGAAATATAAGTCATTTACAAATCTGTTTAACTTTCTGGTACCAGTTGATTTAAAAAAAAAAAAAAAAAAACACCAGAGTACCCCTTTAAGCCCTTAAGGACCAGGCCATTTTACACCTTAGGACCGGAGCGTTTTTTGAACATCTGACCACTGTCACTTTAAACATTAATAACTCTGGAATTCTTTTACCTATCATTCTGATTCCGAGATTGTTTTTTCATGACATATTCTACTTTATGTTATTGGTAAAATGTTGTCGATACTTGCATCGTTTCTTCTGAAAAAATTGAAAATTTAGCATTTTTCTAACTTTGAAGCTCTCTGCTTGTAAGGAAAATGGATATTCCAAATAAAAAAAATTATTCACAAATACAATATGTCTACTTTATGTTTGCATCATAAAATTGACATGATTTTACTTTTGGAAGACATCAGAGGGCTTCAAAGTTCAGCAGCAATTTTCCAATTTTTCACAAAATTTTCAAACTCACTATTTTTCAGGGACCAGTTCAGGTTTGAAGAGGATTTGAAGGGTCTTCATATTAAAAATACCCCACAAATGACCCCATTATAAAAACTGCACCCCCAAAGTATTCAAAATGACATTCAGTCAGCGTTTTAACCCTTTAGGTGTTTCACAGGAATAGCAGCAAAATGAAGGAGAAAATTCACCATCTTCATTTTTTACACTCGCATGTTCTTGTAGACCCAATTTTTTAAATTTTTACAAGGGGTAGAAGGAGAAAATTTATACTTATATTTGTAGCCCAATTTCTCTCGAGTAAGCACATACCTCATATGTCTATGTAAATTGTTCTGCGGGCGCAGTAGAGGGCTCAGAAGCGAAGGAGCGACAAGGGGATTTTGGAGAGTACGTTTTTCTGAAATGGTTTTTGGGGGGCATGTTGCATTTAGGAAGCCCCTATGGTACCAGAACAGCAAAAAATCCCCACATGGCATACCATTTTGGAAACTAGACCCCTTGGGGAACGTAACAAGGGGTAAAGTGAACCTTAATACCCCACAGGTGTTTCACGACTTTTGCATATGTAAAAAAAAAAAATTTTCACTAAAATGTGTGTTTCCCCCCAAATTTCACATTTTTGCAAGGGTTAATAGCAGAAAATACACCCCAAAATTTGTAACCCCATCTCTTCTGAGTATGAAGGTACCCCATAAGTGGACCTGAAGTGCACTACGGGCGAACTACAATGCTCAGAAGAGAAGGAGTCATATTTGGCTTTTGGAGAGCAAATTTTGGTCGGGGGGCATGTCGCATTTAGGAAGCCCCTATGGTGCCACAACAGCAAAAAACCCTCACATGGCATACCATTTGGAAACTAGACCCCTTGAGGAATGTAACAAGGAATAAAGTGAGCCTTAATACCCCACAGGGGTTTCACGACTTTTGCATATGTAAAAAATATATATATATTTTTTCACTAAAATGTGTGTTTCCCCCCAAATTTCACATTTTTGCAAGGGTTAATAGCAGAAAATACCCCCCAAAATTTGTAACCCCATCTCTTCTGAGTATGAAGGTATGCCATAAGTGGACCTGAAGTTCACTACGGGCGAACTACAATGCTCAGAAGAGAAGGAGTCATATTTAGCTTTTGGAGAGCAAATTTTGCTCGGGGGGCATGTTGCATTTAGGAAGCCCCTATGGTACCAGGACAGCAAAATAACCCCAACATGGCATACCATTTTGGAAACTAGACCCCTTGAGGAACGTAACAAGGGGTACAGTGAGCATTTACCCCCACTGGTGTCTGTCAGAACTTTGGAACAGTGGGCTGTACAAAATGTTTAATTTGCACAGCCCACTGTTCCAAAGATCTGTCAGACACCAGTGGGGTGTAAATTCTCACTGCACCCCTCATTACATTCCGTGAGGGGTGCAGTTTCCAAAATGGGGTCACATGTGTTTTTTTTTGCGTTTGTCAATCAGCCACCCCTGTGCAAATCACCTCAAATGTACATGGTGCACTCTCCCTTCTGGGCCTTGTTGTGCGCCCCCAGAGCACTTTGCGCCCACTTATGGGGTATCTCCGTTGTCGGGAGAAGTTGCATTACAAATTTTGTGGGGCTTTTTTCCCTTTTACCTCTTGTCAAAATGAACAGTATAGGGCAACACCAGCGTGTTAGTGTAAAAAATTTATTTTTTTACACTAACATGCTGTTGTAGACCCCAACTTCACCTTTTCATAAGGGGTTAAAGGAGAAAAAGCCCCCCAAAATTTGTAACATAGTTTCTCCCAAGTACGGCGATACCCCATATGTGACCCTAAACTGTTGCCTTGACATACGACAGGGCTCCAAAGTAAGAGCGCCATACGCATTTAAGGCCTGAATTAGGGATTTGCATAGGGGTGGACATAGGGGTATTCTACGCCAGTGATTCCCAAACAGGGTGCCTCCAGCTGTTGCAAAACTCCCAGCATGCTTGGACAGTCAACGGCTGTCCGGCAATACTGGGAGTTGTTGTTTTGCAACAGCTGGAGGCTCCATTTTGGAAACAGTGACGTACCAGACGTTTTTCATTTTTATTGGGAGGGGAGGGGGGCTGTGTAGGGGTATGTGTATATGTAGTGGTTTTTACTTTTTATTTTATTTTGTGTTAGTGTAGTGTAGTGTAGTGTTTTTAGGATACAGTCACACGGGCGGGGGATTACAGCGAGTTTCCCGCTGCGAATTTGAGCTACCGCGCAAAATTTGCTGCATCGCAAACTTGCAGCCTGATACTCACTGTAAGCCCCCTGCCCATGCGAATGTACCCTGTACATTCACTGGGGGGGGACCTCCAGCTGTTACAAAACTACAACTCCCAGCATGCACAGTTTATAAGTGCATACTGGTAGTTATAGTTTTGCAACAGCTGGAGGCACACGGTTGGGAAACACTGAGTTAGGAAACAGACAATGTTTCCCAACCAGTGTGCCTCCAGTTGTTGCAAAACCACAACTCCCAGCATTCTCAGGCATGCTGGGAGTAGTAGTTCGCCAACATCTGGAGGACTACAGTTTGCAGACCACTAATACAGTGGTTCCCAATCTGTGCCCTTCCAGATGTTGCAAAACTACAACTCCCAGTATGCCAAAACTGTCCAGGCATGCTGGGAGTTGTAGTTCTGCAACATCTGAAGGGCCAGATGTTACAGAACTACAACTCCCAGCATGCCTGGACAGTAAGGGCATGCTGAGGATGTGTAGTTTTGAAACATCTGGAAGGGCACAGTGGTCTCCAAACTGTGTACATCCAGATGTTGCAAAACTGCAACTCCCAGCATGCCCAGATGCCAAGGGCTGTCTGGGCATGCTGGGAGTTGTAGTTTACAGGGTCCCATTACAGCAATGCATTTCACTTTACGGCGACGTGCATTGCTGTAAAGGGATCGACCACGGCTGAAGATCTACTCACCTGTCGCCGCTGCCGTCTTCATCGCCGGGATCCGGGTCTTCAGGGACGAGGTAAGTACCGGGGCCGGTCCCCAGCACTCCCCCGTCCCCCGCCGTCTTCCTCCCGTCCTCTCCGGACTTCAAGGGGCCGGGCAGGACGGGAGGAAGTAACCGCCCCCCCCCCCCCCTTGCGATTGATCGGTTAGTTAACCGACGGATCACAGGGGATCGGAGGAGGTGGCAGGCTTGCCACCTCGCTCCTAGTCTTCAGCACGGTCCTGGCTGTCGGTGACAGCCGGGATCATGCGAAATTACCGGGCGGTCGGGTCCCAGAGACTCGATCAGCCTGGTATCGCCGCAGATCGCAAGGGCGATTTCCCTTGCGATTTGCGGCGATCGCCAATATGGGGGGCCTACATGGCCCCCCTCGGCGTTTGTCCTGGATGCCTGCTGAAGGATTTCAGCAGGCATCCAGTTCCGATCTCTGCCCGGCGCGCGGCAGAGATCGGAAATACAACAGGACATTCTCTAACGTCCTTGGGCATTAAAGCCCAGGTAGTGGGGACGTTAGAGAACATCCTATGTCCTTAAGAGGTTAAAGTATTACTATCATTTAAAAAAAAAAACATTTCACATGTCACAGAGAAGTCAAAAGTTTTAATTGGTCGGAGTCTATGGAGTCTCATTTACTAAGCTAAAACTGACCAGTTTTTATCTGGTTATTTTGGCGCAGAGTGTCTGAGACATGTCTGCGCCAGTGTGCGACAGTGTGCACCTGAAAAATCAGACAAACCCGACATTGCACTGTGAAAAGCTGAAAAAGGAGCATGGTCTGCCGCAAAGGGGCGTGGTCTTTCCAAAAGGGGGCGTGGTTTCGCAACCCAACCGATTTACTATTGAATTCACAGAAAATCCTGTGGATAAATGGCTGGAGATATCGACCTAGAAAAGGCTGGTCAGAAAATGTTCCCGACTTTTCCCAATAGTAAATAGAGAGGAATCCCACAAGTCTGAAACAACTTTTCACACTAGTAAAAACCCGACACTCTTAGTAAATGAGGCCCATTGTGCCCAGACATCACCAATTGCAAGAAAAAGTGGAGAAAAATGTTCAGCTAATCAATTGTTTTCCTGTATCTCTTCTCACTACAGGAGACAGATTGTACAGAAAGTCTATGGAGCCGTCTCCTACAGTGAGAAAGATTGTTTAGAACGTCTATGGAGCCCATCTCCTGCAGTGAAACAGATTGTATAGAAAGTCTATGGACCCAGTCTCCTGTAGTAACACAGATTGTATAGAAAATCTATGAAGCCCATCTCCTCCAGTGAGGAGAGACAGGGGTAGAGAAGGTCTTAGCTGAGTGTTTGTTCCCACAAATTTTAGCAATCGGTGGGGGTCTCTATGAGATGTCAAATGTGTCACTTTTAAGAATGTATAACTGGCTGAAACTTCACTTGAAAATGCCCACCACCGGTATAGCCTGATGTGCGTCTGAATCATTATTTAAAGAACAAGCCATCAGTGTTTGATCTGTGGGGTCAGACCCCTACACTTATTGGGGCTTAGCTGTAATACCGTGCATAGTCCCATGTACAGACAAGCAAACGTGCCTGGATTAACAATGCTGCTTGGTGCCGACATGTATGTCTTATCCTAAGGATAGAACATTAAGGTGGTTTTCTGTAAACCAAAAACAAAAAGAAAAAAAAGTTTTCTGTAAACCCCTTTTAAAACAATTTTACTGTTTAAATTTACACAAAAAGCGACTATATTAAAAACAAATTTTCCCTTGATAACAGAACAGCCTACATCCACTCTTCATAGTCTTGTGCAGGTTGGAAGGTGACCAGAAACGGGCTGCCCTAAAGAATTCCATGTTCTCATATTTTATAGCAAGCTTCTCCAGGGCAGTGACCTTTAAAATTAAAGGAAGCCTGAATGACTTTCAAGATGCATATGGGCCTCATGGGTGGTCCTAACTATATTTGTAAGAGTGCTTTCCCTTTCTCTATTAACCCAAAGTGATTTGACACATGAGCATAACTGACATGAGAAGAGGAGCCAGACAAAAGGAACGAGTCTATATTGCTTGGTGACTGAATGACTATAAGACTCTAACACCAAAACAACTGGCAACGCTTGCAACTTTCTGTCCGTTAATTTAACAATGCTTTTATTGAGTATAACAAATAGTAGAAAAATATTAATTACATAGAAAAGAAACACTGCATTTTAATGAATATAAATAATGAAAATTATACCGGCTTTTTATTCTACAAGCAGGACATGGAGTTTCCTTGCTAGTGTACTAAGGCAATGTTGCAACAAGTGTCAGTTACCAGTCAAACATTTTCAAGTGTTGACATATTGGATATATAGATGGAATGCCAAATGCTATGTTCCGCAAAAAACAAGAGTTATAGTTATGTGCTTAGGAAGTGCAGCTGTGACAACACTCAAGAACAAGCCGCTGGTGTATAGAGGTAGATGAATTCATCCCATGGCTTCCTAAATCATGCTGATAGATCAGACCACTCAGCACAGGATTCTAAATAGAGAGATTGTGGAAACCAGAGAGAGCCAAGTGGAGCCGCTGACACCTTTCTGGTCATCGTGAAGTCATCACACACACAGTAAGCGCATTTCTGTGATAGACTCCCTTAAAAAGTGATAAATATAGCACACCTTAGGGTCGTACAACCATGTTTTACATTCACTTTCCATACCTGAATGTTTCATATGTCATCTCATTTCTGTTCCCAGGATCATTAGCCACAAAATGTTGCTTTATCTCCCTGGGGTTTGATTCGCCAATACGTCTGAGTTTACTTATGATTGAAGCGATGTCTGCCATAGGGAACTTAGGAAAAAAAACAGAAAGAAGAAGATGGTTAGAATTGTCCAAAAATATAATGATTTACAACACAAAAGGATATGAGATAGACAGATCCTGCTCCATATAGAAAGTTCCTTAAGCATTCTCTACTCATTTAAAACAAGGTAGGCTCTGTTTACCTGTTTACATTCATGTTATGCTTTTTGTTTGTAATCGAAAACACTCTACCAGATCCATCGGCAACACCCAAGAGACTAACCTATAATGAAGTCTCTCAGGTTCCACCAGGATATTTCTTTTTTGGCTGATAGCAACTAAACAGATTTCATCTTTTACTTTTAAAGAGGCCTCTGAAAAATTAAAGAAGCGATCTGATTGGTTGCTATTGACAACTGCTCCACTTTCCCTCTGAAAAGGTTTTCATAAATCTTCCCCAAAGAAACCTGCGATGAGAAGGACTGAGTGCCGATGAGAAGGACTGAGTGCCGAGCCAGGAAATTACAGTAAGTACACAGTTGGGCCCTTCACCCAGCTATAGCTAGAGATCGGTGGGGATCTCAGTAATGAGACACCGACTGATCTAAACATTATGTCTGTATGACATGTCAAAAGTTTTTTTAAATGACAGTAATGCTTCTGTTACCCACACACTCGGAAAACAAATCTGTAGCATGTCACCTTATGTTGAGGATATATTATGTTGCTGATTTTCCCATTTAACTTTATTTTTGCAGCTTTTTTTTTTTTTTTCCAGAAATACTGCCGATCTGCAGCAAACTCCACAACTGCATATCTTTAACACATTGTGTCACCTTACATATGTTGTACTAAATATCCACAATGTGCATGATGTGGTGTGGATTTGCCATTGTTGATTTACATTTGTGGAAGGATTTCAGATTTGCCGTTGTAGTGAGATTTGGACTCTGGAAGAGATACCAGTTCTCCCCCAGTCTTTATAGTGTTCAGATAAGCCATAAGGATCTGGAAAGACAGACTATTATTGAGGGCTTTTGTTTTTCTCAGCTTCTAAAATGTGTTAAGCAATTACATCTAATTTATAGCATGAGACGCTCAGAAAGCATAACCATAAAAGGATTTTCAAAAGCTTATTTGTCTGTAGAAGAAGCCAATTATGACTGTAAAATGACATTTGGTTAAGTCACAAAGACGTGACCGAGACTAAGCTACCCTGTTCTATCATAGCTTATGCTAGTACTCCACCTAGTGGTGAATGGTGCTCATTGTAAATGACACTGCAACTGTTTTGTTTTTAAGGGTTTCCAGTAATATTAAACACTGAATGTGTCATTAAGCTTCCATATTATTTAGAGGCATGGCATGGAGATATTTATTAATGCCTGGTCCACTTCTGGTTCTTCTTCAAGGAAGCACATAAACTCCCACCTCCATGTTATTTTACAAGGAGCCGGCTAAAAGTATATTATAAATGTTTTTAATAGAAATTTTGTTTATTAATTTTTTTGTCTTAGTATTTAAACATGCAGGAGGAAATTTACTATGACTGGTGTATCACACGCCGGTCTTAATCAAACTCCCGCTGTCGTTCGTTTCTGCAGATGTATTAAGAGGCTACAGCACAGTGAAATCTACATCATTCCTGAGTTAAATCATAGTTAGTTTGATGGGCCAACGGGGCCACACCCCTTTTAAACCACACCCCGCCCACTGGGATGGCAAGCGTAGCTTAAATCAGTAAAAAATAAAAAAAAATAAAGAATTGCAAAAATTAGTAGCTGGCGTGAATTTCCCCCATTATGTTCCATGGACCTCAAATGGTTGCCCCATATATCTTTCTTTAGTAAATCTACATGTCTATTTTATTATTTCTATGCAGGCACAATTTCTGCATAGCACATACATAGTTTATGTTTTTAAAGATAACTTGTCATCACTTTCATGCTGCCTGAACATGAGCAGTCCCCAGTTGCTTCCCTTATTCCCAGTTGTTTAGGCTACTGCTGGAATGGGCCTCCTGGTGGTGGTTCGGGGGCCCAGGAGTTGTTAAGAACATGCACTAAGCCACATGGGTGTCCATGGGTCAGGTGGATGAGGCCAAAGGTAAGAGATAAGTGCATCAGGTTATTGGTGAAATTAATAGATTTCTAGGGTTTGGCCTTCCAGGTAACTTTACATGTGGTCATGTATATCTGTTAATAATGTTAATTAAAATTGTTTATTATATTTGTGTTAAATAAACGGGGTGAGTTGCCCATTTTTCACCACAACATGGGTCCTTGTATTCTGTGAGTAAAAGGGGGTTTGGGTGACGGTAGGGTTTAGTTAGGAGGTATTATATGTTTTCAAGGGGGAACATCTTTCCAGTGATGTTTGTTTTATCAATCAAAACCAGTGAAGTGGGGAGAAGCCACTGGGACCACCCTACCCTGTTGAATCATAGATAAGGCAGCACAAGACCAATTTAACCCCTTAAGGACATAGCGTTTTCCACTTTCTTTTTTTCCTCCTTACTAAAAAATCCCAAAAATCCATGGCGAAAAAGAAAAAAAAATTACTGTGCTACAAAATTGAAGAAAAAATGCCATTTTGTAACTTTTGGGGGCTTCCGTTTCTACGGTAAAAATGACACCTTTTCTTTATTCTGTAGTTACATAAGATTAAAATGATACCCCTATAACTTTTTTATTTTTCTGCATATGGGGATGTATGAAGGCAAATTTTTTGCGCTGTGATCTGTACCATTTTTGTTTTGATTGGACTTTTTGATCGCTTTTAATTAATTTTTTTATGGTATAAAAAGTGACAAAAATACGCTATTTTGAACTTTGTAATTTTTTTTACGTGTACGCCATTGACCGTGCCGTTTAATTAACAATATATTTTTATAGTTCGGACATTTACGCACGCGGCGATACCACATATGTTTATATTTATTTTTATTTACATAGTTTTTAATGGGAAAAGGAGGGTGATTCTGACTTTTATTCGGGAAGGGGTTAAGTAACATTTATTAACACTTTATTTTCACTTTTTTTTTTTTTTGCATACGGGGTTATAATATTGCACACACTGATTTCCTGCACTGATCACTGCCCGGCAATAGCCTGGCATTGATCAGTATTATCAATGCCAGGCTATCCCGGCGGTCCTGAACAGCACCACTGAGCTAACCGGCAACGTTTACTTTCACTTTAGACGCGGCGGTTAACTTTGATCGGCGAGTCTGAAGGGTTAATACCGGGCATCACCGCGATCAGTGATGTCCGGTATTAGCCACGGGGGTCCCGGCCGTTGATGGCCTCCAGGACCGATGCGATATGACACAGGTCAGCACGCGACCCCGTGTTATTTCGCTGGAGCCCATGCAGGATGTATGCATAAGTCCTGTAGCGGGAAGGGGTTAAAGTGTACCTGTCATCAACAAAAACTTTTTATATAATGTAGATAATACCATTATATGTATATTTGTAATATACATTAGTTAAAAATTGTGTATATTTTTGGATGAAAAAATGCTTTCCCTGCAGCTATTGCTTATGTGGCTCTATGAGGAGTCCAAAAACAGGAAGTGAGGGTAGGAAAAGCAGGGCTCTGTACAAACTCCTGGCTTATCAATAATCCTGATGTATGAGCCAGGAGCATGTGTTAGAGCATCAGTGCACACTGTCCTGCTTTTTCTTAGTGCACAGGGCCCCGCTTGTTCACCCTCACTTCCTGTATTTGGACTCTTCATAGAGATACACTTGCAATAGCTGCAGGGACAAAAATATACACCGTTTTTAACAAATGTATATTACAAATCGGTGTACGTTGTTTAACAGGTCTGGCACTGCTGTCATGGCTTCTGTTGTTAAGGAAGTAATGATGGCGGTCAATGCTGAATGCTAATGTCAATGTTGAATTTTTGACTGGAATTATTGATGCAATAAAACAATTCATATTTTGTAAATTAGTGTATGAAGCAGGCAATAGAAATCATCAGGATAAACAGCTAGAATCCTAAAAAGTCTTTACAATGTATGTAAAATACATCAAATATTATAATAACCACAAGAAGACAACAGTAAAAATAAGTTGCCCTACATGTCAAAATACTTAACAGAAATACAAATACCAAATGTGTGTAACTAAATCACAGTTCAGGATCTAAATGAGCTGTTTCTGGCTAGAAAAAAAGCATTAATAAACCATGGAATTTCCCTGCCTGTTGATGTTTTTCTAGATTGTGAATATTTTAAGATACAGCATCTAAACTTTTCTTATCTTGTTCACATTCTCGCCAAGCTCAACTTCTAAATAATGTTTCAGATTTTTGAGTGGTTATTTATAACTGCCACATTTGAGCCAATGTCAATGCCTTGGGTAAGAGTTGATTTGGAATGCCTGTGTTATGAGGTGTATTGGGCTCTCATGTTACCCAGTCTCTGCGATGTGATATTTTAAAATTGTTTCTCAAATATAGTTTTACAGTTCTTAAAATTGTTTCCCTTCAGAATTTTTTTTATGATAAACATTCTTATAGTCAACAATAACAAAAAGTAGACACGAGTAATTGATGACTGGTATTCTCAAACCAGAATGATAAAGGTATCCCTTCGTGAATATAAATAGTAAGTATATCACAAGCGAAAATCACCAATTAGGCCTAAATAATAAACAATTCTTTACTTAATGTATAAAAATTACAAAGTGTCAACTAACAGTAGGAGGGGGGTTGGGATACAGGTGAGTGCCTACACTGGAGACCCTACCTATCTAGATAGGCTCCTAAACTAAGTGTGGATGGGGGCGGGGAACATAAAGACAATACAATATTATGAACAGATAAATTAGCCTCTCTTGCCTTGGCAAGAGAGGCTAATTTATCTGTTCATAGTATTGTATTGTCTTTATGTTCCCCGCCCCCATCCACACTTAGTTTAGGAGCCTATCTAGATAGGTAGGGTCTCCAGTGTAGGAACTCACCTGTATCCCAACCCGCCTCCTACTGTTAGTTGACACTTTGTAATTTTTATACCTTTTATACCATACCTTAATTATATTGTCTTTATGTTCCCCGCCCCCATCCTTAGTTAGTTTAGGAGCCTATCTAGATAGGTAGGGTCTCCAGTGTAGGCACTCACCTGTATCCCCCCCCCCCTCTTACTGTTAGTTGACACTTTGTAATTTTTATACCTTAAGTAAAGAATTGTTTGATATAGAAAACAATAACAGCAATATTGCTCTACAGTCCTATTAATTACATCTGGGTCCCTGTTTGCCGTCCCTATTGGTATATGTACATTGCACCACTCAAGACTTTTCTATTAGCCACAAGAAAGAACCATTGCACAGTGGCTCCCATTTTGGCGGATTTATGTACTACAAAGTCACCCATGAATTTTAGAGGGCACCAAGCAATACTATATTTCAAAAGGTGCAGGACAGCAATAATAAATGTATAAAAATCTATTTTATTTCTTTCAACTTAAAAGATTCATGCAACAAGGTAGCTATCTGGCAGGAACACCTTGACACGTTTCTAATGTTTTCTGTTATGAATCCATGGGTGAGCGTATAGTCTCAGCACCAAGTCTTATGCAGGAGCAAACACACAGGTGGACTGGACTACTGTTGACTATTGTTTTTCTATTAAACCAAATATTACATTCCCACTGCAGTATCTGGAAAGGGGTGACAATGCAAATACACACGTGAACGGGTCAACTGCCGTTCCCTACACAGCCGGGTGGATGCACCACTGTGTAGGGAATAACAGTAAAGGCTTTGCGGCTCCATCATTTTTACGATCACTGGGGGTCCTAGAAATAAGACCCCTAGCCATCATGAAAAGATTGCATGTCCTTGTGACAAGCTATCATCTTATAAGATATGAGATTATAAGTATAACCCCTTACAGAGTGGACTATAGATGTATTGTATAAAATGTCCCAATATTTTGTGCATCAAAATTGTAAAAACATTTTTAATTGCTTACACATATAGGGTCTTCTACTACTTAAATAAAATCCATACAGGCTTGGACCAGGCTAAAAAAGCCTGTATTCATCTCTATATTCTCTGCACAGTGAACATGATGTTAGCACCTTCAGAGAGGGACACTGAAGCAGTGGTAGAGCGAGTACAGTCTTATTTTTCCTGTTTACTTTTTAAAGGGGTACTCCAGTTTAGAAAAACAAGTGTCTGATCGCAGGGGGTGCGACTGCATAACAGGGCCTTATGGTGCCTGCTTAACTTATCAGCCTTGTCGTCTCCCCGTAGCTCATAGGCTCCCACTTTTGGAGACATGTCTGTCTTTCACAGCAGTGACGGTCCACTCAGCCGGTTATATTACAGTAAATCCTAATGTAAGACTCACCTCATGAACATTCTTCTCCATGTAGGTAAAAACATATTCGTCTGCATCAACTAATATAAACTTGTGTCCATTGAAATTAACACGGGCACCAACAAAGAGGTCTTCAGCTTTGAAATATTCTGACATCTCGGTCTTGAATAACTCCTGACTGGGTTTCTTGATACGACATCTTTCCAAAAACTTGCCACCCATGATTCCTAGCAGCAAAAACACACTCAATAAAAAAAAGTCAATCTTTGAACTACAGACAGGCATGGCATGCATTTGCTGATGGATCTCATTGAAATAGAAGGCATCTGCGAACAATAATCTCAAGTCTATGGTATTCTTTATGCATTACAAACAAATTAGATGGTTGCAAGTAAACCGAAAGGAACCATGGAACTATAAAAATGCAATTCAACGTGGCAGCATATAATAGAGCAAAATTGCTAAGCAGATTAGTATATCGTTTTGTGGAATAAAGATTCGACATATCTTAAAATCTGTGCATTTCCTATGCTTAGAAGTCCAGATGAGGGTATTATCTAGTGACTGACAGCCTTCCCTGTATAGGACTGTATAAAGAGACAACTGTCAGTCACTAAGTAGGACCACCCACTGGACTCAGTCAGCATGATCAGAAATTATGTTTAAAAAAATTTGTGTTTTTTTTATTTTCATTATGTTACACTGAATTTAACACAATAAAACAATCTATGAATCTGCCCAGCTCCTTCGGCCCTACTACGTTTTTCTGACAGATCAAATGACATACTCAATATGACTTGTTTCAGTACCTGAATTTCTTTGTGGCGGCTCAAACACAGCTATGGTATCATCACTTAAGAAGAAGGAGATGATGAACACTCGTTCTGTATCTATAGGATTTTCAGTGATAAGTTTTGCAACAAACCTAAGAACATTGCTGTCCAAGCCATTTCTAAAATGGAGAGGAGAGAAAAAGGAGAGAAGTATTTACAGTGTATGTACCAAACAGCTGCATATGCTTTCTAATGATGGGAGTTTGCAGAGGATGGTTTCTTCATCACAACTCTTAAAGGGGTACTCCGCTGCTAGACATCTTATCCCTTATTCAAAGGATAGGGGATAAGATGTCTGATCACGGGGGTCCCGCAGCTGTGGCCCCCGCGATCTCCTGCAGCAGTGGTTGTGACATCAAGCCATGCCCCCTCCATTCATGTCTATGGCAAACACGCCCCCTCCCATAGACATGAATGGAGGGGGAGTGGCTTGACATCACAGGAGGCGTGGCTGTGATATCACGATCACAGCCTCCGGCTACGAGCGTTCTGAACAAAATGTTCAGAACGCTGGAGCACCGGAGTACCCCTTTAAACTGTAATGTATTGACAATTGAGCATCATATTGTAGATTGTACAGGTGTAAAAAAAAACTCTGTGATGCTAAAGTTTCTACCCTTACCTAATTTTTTATGCATGACTGTGATAGTTACAGCTAAAGATATACAGTATATATATATATATATATATATATATATATATATATATTTATACGCACACACACTTCATTCACATTTATTAAAGGGGTACTCCGGTGGTGGAAAACTTTTATTTTTTAAATCAACTGGTGCCAGAAAGATAAACAGATTTGTAAATTACTTCTATTAAAAAAATCTTAATCCTTCCAGTACTTATTAGCTGCTGAATACTACAGAGGAAATTCTTTTCTTTTTGGAACACAGTACTCTCTGCTGACACCACGAACACAGTGCTCTCTGCTGACATCTCTGTCCATTTTAGGAACTGTCCAGAGCAGCATATGTTTGCTATGGGGATTTTCTCCTACTCTGGACAGTTCTTAAAATGGACAGAGATGTCAGCAGAGAGCACTGTGCTCGTAATTCAGCAGAGAGCTCTGTGTTCCAAAAAGAAAAGAATTTCCTTTGTAGTATTCAGCAGCTAATAAGTACTGGAAGGATTAAGATTTTTTTTATAGAAGTAATTTACAAATCTATTTAACTTTCTGGCACAAGTTGATTTAAAAAAATAAAAAAAAGTTTTCCACCGGAGTACCCTTTTAAAACACATTTTTTTTTTTTTCATTTCTGACATTTAACCCTAGTACACATTCCTTCTCTTAGGTCACTTAGGATCACTATTATACAGTATTTTATTAGTGGATACAGAATAACACTAGAGACAATTTATTTCAGCTTTTATTACATTACCAGTGGTTTAGAAGTTTACTCGTGGTTAATATTTATTAACACTGCCTCTAAATTGTCTAAATTCAGTCACACATTTTGGGTTCTTTCACAAGCTTTTCACAATAAGAGAATTCCACATGCTAGAACTGGAGCAACTGAGTCCATAGGTTTGTAGACCTCCTTTATAAATTGTGTCCATACATTTTCTATTTGACTGTGTCAGGGTTTTGTAATGCTTGGGGGCATTGTCTATCTGGAATAACCATTCGGGTCCAATCTTTAAAGGAGTACTCCGGCGCGCACTTTTTTCCTTTTATCCCGTCCGGGCTGCAAAATAAAAGAAAACACACTTTCTCTTGCCTGCCAACGAGCCCCCGGAGCTCCAGTACACTCCGGTACAGGTGTTCGGTCCCTGGACTGTATTCTTCTTACTTCCTGTTAGCCCGACACGTCACACGGAGCTTCAGCCTTTCACTGGCCGAGGCGGGACATCGCTGTGGCCGGTGATAGGCTGAAGCTCCGTGTGACGTGCAGGGCTAACAGGAAGTAAGAAGAATACAGCCCAGGGACCAAACACCTGTACCGGAGCTCCGGAGGCTCGTTGGCAGGTAAGAGAAAGTGTGTTTTCTTTTATTTTGCAGCCCGGACGGGATAAAAGGAAAAAAGTTTGCGCCGGAGTACTCCTTTAACTCCAGTCTGTGTAATGAACAGGCTGTGTCAGGGCACTGCTGCATGTCATCTGGAGTCCGACAGGCACAGCTCACTCACAGTGTGAGTCTGTCCCTCTGACTGTAGATGACTGACAGACAGACAGCGGTGATACAATTCCCCAAGCATCACAAAGCCCTGACCTCAGTCCCATAGAAAATGCATGCCAACAACAAATTGAGTCCTCTAACACATGTGAAGGTGCAACAATAGTACAGGTAGCCCTGTAAGGGTTAAAAGATTTTCTCATATCATATGTCAAATTAAAACATAACTTTTATTATACACTAAATAACACTAGAAGGTAAGAGATTAAAAAGGTGATTAAAAACAGTCCATATGGTCTCAAATTTTTGTATGAACCCCTCTCCCAGTTTTAGGGGTCCTGCTAGTGACAACCTCTACAATTGACTGCAGCTCAGTCACACTCTGCTTAAAGGGGTACTCCACTGGAAAACTTTTTTTTTTTTTAAACAACTGGTGCCAGAAAGTTAAACAGATTTGTAAATTACTTCTATTTAAAAATCTTAACCCTTCCAGTACTTATCAGCTGCTGTATGATCTACAGGAAGTTATTTTCTTTTTTTAAATTTCCATTCTGCCTAACCACAGTGCTCTCTGCTGAGACCTCTGTTTCTTTCAGGGACTGTCCAGAGTAGGAGCAAATCCCCATAGCAAACCTCTTTTGCTCTGGACACTTCCTGACATGGACAGAGGTGTCAGCAGAGAGCACTTGTGGCCGGACAGACAGGAAATTAAAAAAGAAAAGAACTTCCTCTGTAGTAAACAGCAGCTGATAAGTACTGGAAGGATTACATTTTTAATAGAAGTAATTTACAAACCTGTTTAACTTTCTGCCACCGGTTGATTTAAAAGAAAATGTTTTCCAGCGGAGTACCCCTTTAACCCCTTGGGGATGAAGCCCATTTTAACCTTAAGGACCAGGCCATTTTTTGCAAATCTGACCACTGTCATTTTAAGCATTAATCATTCTGGGATGCTTTAAATGGGCACTGTCAGATACAAAAACTTTTGATATGTTGTAAAGCATGTATAACCAACAGGTTTTACAATTTCTTTCATTAGAAAATTTTCAGTATTTCATACAGAAAAAGCCAGTCAAACTACTGCTCCCCCTGCCTGCTTGGACACATACTAGTCCTGCTGTGTCCATGCGTCATCACCTATGTCATGGACACACTTCCTTGATTGATAGCTGTGAGCGCAGGGCTCACAGCTGGAGGAAAAATCCTCCCACTGTCAGCTTGTGTCCCGCTACTGTCAGTGAGGACAAGCTGGGAGTTGTAGTTTTGCTAATGCCAAGGAAGATGTGAGCAAACAGCATACAGAGGGAGGGGGCGGAGACCTGCACAGTGAGGCCACGCCTCCTCCCTTTGAGAGGAATTCAGACTAGTGAGCTAAATTAAAAGTGTAATAAAAAAAAAATAAAGGTTCTAGACACATAAAAATTTGATGTACATGGTCAGGATTAGGTACTGAGTGATATATTTAAAAAAAAAAATTGTTGGATTTAACGGGTACGCTTTAATTGATTAATTTGATTCCAAGAATGTTTTGTCGTGACGTATTCTATTTTATGTTAGTGGTAAATTTTCGTCGATACTTGCATAATTTCTTGGTGTAAAATTTCAAAATTTCATGAAAAATTTTGCATTTTTCTAACTTTGAGGCTCTCTGCTTGTTAGGAAAATAGACATACTAAATAAATGATATATTGATTCACAAATACAATATGTCTACTTTATATTTGCATCATAAAGTTGACATGTTTTTACTTTTGGAGGACATCAGAGGGCTTCAAAGTTCCGCAGCAATTTTCCAATTTTTTTCAAGATTTTCAAAATCGTACTTTTTTAGGGACCAGTTCAGGTTGGAAGTGGATTTTAAGGGTCTTCATATTAGAAATACCCCACAAATGACCCCATTATAAAAACTGGATATTTATTGTTTTGCGTTTATGTCAGAACTGCTGTAACAATCAGCCACCCCTGTGCAAATCACCTCAAATGTACATGGTGCACTCTCCCTTCTGGGCCTTGTTGTGCACCCCCAGAGCACTTTGCGCCCACATATGGGGTATCTCCGTATTCGGGAGAAATTGCATTACAAATTTTGAGGGTCTTTTTTCCCTTTTACCTCTTGTGAAAATGAAAAGTATGCGGCAACACCAGCATGTCAGTGTAAAAAATGTAATTTTTATACACTAACATGCTGGTGTAGACCCCAACTTCACCTTTTCATAGGGGTTAAAGAAGAAAAAGCCCCCCAAAATTTGTAAGGCAATTTCTCCCGAGTACGGAGATACCCCATATGTGTCCCAAAACTGTTGCCCTGAAATACGACAGGGCTCCAAAGTGAGAGCGCCATGCGCATTTGAGGCCTGAATTAGGGATTTGCATAGGGGTGGACATAGGGGTATTCTACGCAAGTGATTCCCAAACAGGGTGCCTCCAGCTGTTGCAAAACTCCCAGCATGCCTAGACAGTCAATGGCTGTCCGGCAATACTGGGAGTCGATGTTTTGCAGCAGCTGGAGGCTCCGTTTTGGAAACAGTAGCGTACCAGATGTTTTTCATTTTTATTGGGGAGGGGAGGGGGGCTGTGTAGGGGTATGTGTATATGTAGTGTTTTTTACTTTTTATTTTAGGTTAGTGTAAGTGTAGTTTAGTGTTTTTAGGGTACAGTCACATGGGCAGAGGTTCACAGCAAGTTTGCCGCTGGGAGTTTGAGCTGCAGCGCAACATTTGCGCCATCTCAAACTTGCAGAACTTACTGTAAACCTCCGCCCATGTGAGTGTACCCTGTACATTCACATTTGGGGGAGGGCAAACATCTGAAGGCACACTGGTTGCAAAACACTTGAAAGTTTATTACTTAACTTAGTGTTTCCAAACCAGTGTGCCTCCAGCTGTTGCAAAACTACAACTCCCAGCATGCATGGTCTGTCAGTGCATGCTGGGAGTTATAGTTTTGCAACATTTGAAACAGCTGGAGGCACTGAGGTAGGAAACGGACAATGTTTCCCAACTAGTGTGCCTCCAGTTGTTGCAAAACTACAACTCCCAGCATTCCCAGACTGCCCAGGCATGCTGGAAGTTGTAGTTTGGCAATATCTGAAGGATCAGATGTTGCCGAACTACAACTTCCAGCATGCTGGGGCAGTCTGGTATGCTGGGAGTTGTAGTTTTGCAACATCTGGAGGTCCACAGTTTGGAGACCACTGTATAATGGTCTCCAATCTGTGCTCTTCCAGATGTTACAGAACTACAACTGCCAGCATGCCTGGACAGACTGAGCATGCTGAGATTTGTAGTTTTGCAACATCTGGAAGAGCACAGATTGGAGACCATTATACAGTGGTCTTTGAACTGTGGACCTCCAGATTTTGCAAAACTACAACTCCCAGCATACCAGACTGCCCCAGCATGCTGGAAGTTGTAGTTCGGCAACATCTGATCCTTCACAGAAAGTCAAAGGCTGTCTGGGCATGCTGGGAGTTGCAGTTTTGAAACTCCCAGAGGCAGCGGTGAGATCGCTTTACGGCGATCTCACTGCTGCCAATGAAGATGCCGCCCTGCTGCTGGAAACTCGCCGCCAAGACGCACCACCGCTGGGCCCGCCTGGAGGATGCCGCTCGCGCCGGGACCGCTCGGGACACCGCATGGCCGGGTAAGGGACACTTAGCAGAGCGGTGTGTGTCCTGATCCCCGTGATCGGGACTCGCACATCGCGCTGCTAAGTATTTTCATAGCGAAACGCTGCTATCAGCTAGTTAGATTTGACTAATGTGCACTGTAGAAGCCGACAGGACTGTACGGCTCCCCGCAACCAAGCGGGTATGCACATGGAGATTATCGTTAGACGCCTAACTGGATTGACCATATCCAAGGCGCTCCAGGGTCTGCTATTTGTCTATTTATGACTCTGGATTTTAAGTAATATCAAGAGGCGGTACTGTATCACTGCCTGCTTGTGATGAGTGTTTTGTTCCCTGCTATATGTAGACGTGGCTTAGGACTGTACCACTTATAAGCAGGGCTCATCTGGTATATGAAATAACACCCTACCTGTCCCTGAGGAGGTCACAGATGGTGACCGAAACGCGTCGGGCATTAAGGGAAATAATTGATGATGCTAAAATTACAATACTAAACACTCGTGGTCATTTAACAGTGTGTAATTATTGCGTCTTTATGGTGGGGAGACATTATCAGATCTACCCCACACTGTACATTCACATATAATTTATATATATTTTTTTAAGATTACTAGATTAAAAGTTAAGTCTTAGTCACTCCTCTCCCCCCCCCCCCTTTTTGATTGCATAATTGACTGGAAGTATTGTTATTATTCGGTTGGGAGATACCCAAAATTCTCTATACTATTACCAACTCCCAGCATGCACAGAAAGTCAAAGGCTGTCTGGGCATGCTGGGAGTTGCAGTTTTGAAACTCCCAGAGGCAGCGGTGAGATCGCTTTATGGCGATCTCACTGCTGCCAATGAAGATGCCGCCCTGCTGCTGGAAACTCGCCGCCAAGACGCACCACCGCCGGGCCCGCCTGGAGGATGCCGCTCGCGCCGGGACCGCTCGGGACACCGCATGGCCGGGTAAGGGACACTTAGCAGAGCGGTGTGTGTCCTGATCCCCGTGATCGGGACTCGCACACCGCGCTGCTAAGTATTTTCATAGCGAAACACTGCTATCAGCTAGTTAGATTTGACTAGCTGATAGCAGCGATCGCTGGGGGGGGGGGGGGGGGGGTGGGGGATGAAACCCCCCGTGGTCGCATGGTAAGATGGCTGGCTATCAGTGATAGCCACCATCTTACCGGGCGCTGCGGGATGCCGCGAGTAGCTGTATGTCATGGGTTGGGAACACCTTGCCACTCATGACGTACAGGTATGTCATAGGTCGGGAAGGGTTTAAAGGGGTACTCCTGTGAAAACCTTTTTTCTTTTAAATCAACTGGTGGCAGAAAGTTAAACATATTTGTAAATTGCTTCTATTAAAAAATCTTTATCCTTCCAGTACCTATTAGTTGCTGATTGCTACAGAGGAAATTCCTTTCTTTTTGGAACACTGATGACATCACGAGCACAGTGCTCTCTGCTGACATATCTGTCCATTTTAGGAACCATGCATAGCAGATGTATGCTAAGGGCAGCATGGTGGCTCAGTGGTTAGCACTGCTGCCTTGCAGTGCTGGGGACTTGGGTTCTGATCCCACTAAAGACAACAATAAATAAAGCGTTATTATTATTATAATATCAGCAGAGAGCACTGTGCTCATGATGTCATCAGTAGAGATGAGCGAACTTAGAGTCTCCTAGGACTGTATCCACCTTTTCCAGCCCACGGGAGCACCTGAAAGCTGAACTAATTTATGCAGGAAAAGTCAGCAACCGCCGAGCCGAGAAGTTCGTCACGAATCGAATTTACTGTAAGTTCGCTCATCTCTAGTCATCAGAGAGCATTCCAAAAAGAAAAGAATTTCCTCTGTAGTATTCAGCAGCTAATAAGTACAGGAAGGATTAAGATTTTTTAATAGAAGTAATTTACAAATATGTTTAACTTTCTGCCACCAGTTGATTTAAAAGAAAAAAGGTTTTCACCAGAGAAACCCCTTTAACCCCTTAAGGACTCAGCCCATTTTGGCCTTAAGGACTCAGACAATTACATTTTTACGTTTTCATTTTTTCCTCCTCGCCTTCTAAAAATCATAACTCTTTTATATTTTCATCCACAGACTAGTATGAGGGCTTGTTTTTTGCGCGACCAGTTGTCCTTTGTAATGACATCACTCATTATATCATAAAATGTATGGCGCAACCAAAAAACACTATTTTTGTGGGGAAATTAAAACGAAAAATGCAATTTTGCTAATTTTGGAAGGTTTTGTTTTCACGCCGTACAATTTATGGTAAAAATGACATGTGTCCTTTATTCTGAGGGTCAATACGATTAAAATGATACCCATTATTATATACTTTTATATTATTGTTACGCTTAAAAAAAATCACAAACTTTTTAACCAAATTAGTACGTTTATAATCCCTTTATTTTGATGACCTCTAACTTTTTTATTTTTCCGTATAAGTGGCGGTATGGGGGCTCATTTTTTGCGCCATGATCTGTACTTTTTTTTGATACCACATTTGCATATAAAAAACTTTTAATACATTTTTTATAATTTTTTTTTTAATAAAATGTATTAAAAAAGTAGGAATTTTGGACTTTTTTTTATTTTTTTTCGTTCACGCCGTTCACCGTACGGGATCATTAACATTTTATTTTAATAGATCGGACATTTACGCACGCGGCGATACCAAATATGTCTATAAAAAATGTTTTTTACGCTTTTTGGGGGTAAAATAGGAAAAAACGGACGTTTTACTTTTTTATTGGGGGAGGGGATTTTTCACTTTTTTTTTACTTTTACTTTTACATTTTTTTACATTTTTTTTTACACTTGAATAGTCCCCATAGGGGACTATTCATAGCAATACCATGATTGCTAATACTGATCTGTTCTATGTATAGGACATAGAACAGATCAGTATTATCGGTCATCTCCTGCTCTGGTCTGCTCGATCACAGACCAGAGCAGGAGACGCCGGGAGCCGCACGGAGGAAGGAGAAGGGACCTCCGTGCGGCGTTATGAATGAATGATCGTTCATTTAAATGGCGAACTGCCGCAGATGCCGGGATCTGTATTGATCCCGGCACCTGAGGGGTTAATGGCGGACGCCCGCGAGATCGCGGGCGTCGGCCATTGCCGGCGGGTCCCTGGCTGCGATCAGGTTATGCTTAGGACGTAAATGTACGTCCTGGTGCGTTAAGTACCACCTCACCAGGACGTACATTTACGTCCTGCGTCCTTAAGGGGTTAACACCCCACAGTTGATTGACAAATTTTTTGCTAAAGTTGGACGTGAAAATTAAAAATTAGATTTTTTTCAAAGGGGTAATAGGAGAAAAAGAGTATGGAAATACCCCATATGTGGATGTTAAGTGCTCTCCGGGTGCACTACAGGGTAGTGATGTTGCGAACATAAAATTTTCGGTTCGCGAACAGAGAACCGGGCGAACCGCCATTGACTTCAATGGGCAGGCGAATTTTAAAACCCACAGGGACTCTTTCTGGCCACAATAGTGATTTAAAAGTTGTTTCAAGGGGATTAATACCTAGACTGTGGCGTGCTGGAGGGGGATCCATGGCAAAACTCTCATGGAAAATTACATAGTTGATGCAGAGTCTGGTTTTAATCCATAAAGGGCATACATTATCTATTATTCCTAAATTCTTTGGAATAACGTGCTTTAGCCCCCTTTAGGCAGCACATAGAGCCCCCCTTTAGGCAGCACATAGTTAGATCCCCCCTTTAGGCAGCACATAGATTCCCCCATACTAGGCAGCACATAGTTAGAGCCTCCCTTTAGGCAGCACATAAGTAGAGCCACCCTTTAGGCAGCACATAGAGCCCCCTTTAGGCAGCACATAGTTAGATCCCCCCTTTAGGCAGCACATAAGATTCCCCCATATTAGGCAGCACATAGTTAGAGCCCCCCTTTAGGCAGCACATAGGTAGAGCCTCCCTTTAGGCAGCACATAGAGCCCCCTTTAGGCAGCACATAGTTAGATCCCCCCTTTAGGCATCACATAGTTAGATCCCCCCTTTAGGCAGCACATAGAGCCCCCCTTTAGGTAGAACATAGATTCCCCCATATTAGGCAGCACATAGTTAGAGCCCCCCTTTAGGCAGCACTCATTTTATTTCACAGCCAAAAAAGGTATTATTTTTAATTGAACAACTGTCACACCAAATGTGATTTGCACTAGTGGGACAATGAGCAAAAAAGGTTGCCAGCGGAGTTCCCCTTTTAAGCAGAGGTCCCCAACCAGGGTGCCTCCAGCAGTTGCAAGACACACGGACTGAACTTATAGCCCTTTTAATACAGTAGTTAGTTGCTTGAAGGAACTTAAGTTTTACACTGGAGTACCCCTTTTAACCAGCAGTCCCCTCCCAACCAGGGTGCCTCCAGCTGTTGCAAGACACACAGACTGAACTTATAGCCCTTTTAATACTGTAGTTAGTTGCTTGAAGGAACTTAAGTTTTACACTGGAGTACCCCTTTTAACCAGCAGTTCCCTCCCAACCAGGGTGCCTCCAGCTGTGCAAATGAAAAATTACATTTTCCATTTTCATGGACCACTGTTCAAAAAATCTGTCAGACACCTGTGGGGTGTAAAGGCTCACTGCACCCCTTATTACATTCCATGAGGGGTGTAGTTTCCAAAATGGGGTCAAATGTGCGGGGGTCTACTGTTTTGGCACCATGGGGCCTTGTAAACGCACATGGCCTTCAATTCCAGCCAAATTCTCTCTCCAAAAACCAAATTTGGCTCCTTCCCTTTTGAGCCCTTTAGTTCGCCCGCAGAGCACTTAACATCCACATATGGGGTATTTCCTTACCCAGAAGAAATGGGGTTACAAATTTTGGGGGGCTTTTTTCCTATTAGCCCTTGTGAAAAAGAAACATTTGGGGTAACACCAGCATTTTAGTGAATTTTGTGGGGTTTTAAGGCTCACTCCCCTTGTTATATTCCGTGAGGGGTGTAGTTTCCAAAATGGGGTCACATGTGGGTATTTATTTTTTTGCGTTTATGTCAGAACCGCTGTAAAATCAGCCACCCCTGTGTAAATCACCAATTTAAGCCTCAAATGTACATGGTGCGCTCTCACTCCTAAGCCATGATGTGCGCCCACAGAGCACTTTATGTCCAAATGTGGGGTATTTTTTTCCTTTTACCTCTTGTAAAAATGAAAAGTATGGGGCAACACCAGCATGTTAGTCTAAAAAATTACATTTTTTTACACTAACATGCTGATGTAGACCCCAACGTTTCCTTTTCATACAGGGTAAAAGGAGAAAAAGCCCCCGAAAATTTGTAACGCAATTTCTCCCGAATAGGGAAATACCCCATATGTGGCCCTAAACTGTTGTTTTGAAATAGGGCAGGGCTCCGAAGTGAGAGAGCGCCATGCGCATTTGAGGCCTAAATTAGGGATTTGCATCGGGACAGACCCGGATGCAAGCATTACACTTGCCTCTGCCGCCAAATTACGCTACGGCAGTGTTTCCCAAACAGGGTGCCTCCCGCTGTTACAAAACTCCCAGCATACCTGGACAGTAAATGGCTGTCCGGCAATACTAGGAGTTATTTAGCAACAGCTGGAGGCTCCGTTTTGCAAAACTACAACTCCCAGCATGCACTGACAGACCGTGCATGCTGGGAGTTGTAGTTTTGCCACAGCTAGAGGCACAATGGTGGGGAAACACTGAGCTAGGTTACAGACTAATTCAGTGTTTCTCCACCAGTGGCCTCCATCTGTTGCAATACTACAACTCCCAGCATGCCCAGACTGTACAGGCATGCTGGGAGTTGTAGTTCGGCAACATCTGAAGGGCCAGATGTTTCAGAACTACAACTTCCAGCATGACTGACTGTCTAGGCATGCTGAGTTGTAGTTTTACACCATCTGGAGGGCCACAATTTGGCCAACAACTGTGGCCCTCAAGATGTTGTAAAACTACAACTCCCAGCATGCACTGACAGCCGGAGGCCAAGCTGAGAGTTGTAGTTATGCAACAGCTGGAAGAGGCACAGTTTGGAACTCAGTGTAGTGGTCTCCAAACTGTGTCCCCCCAGATATTGCAACATCTGGGGGGACACAGTTTGGAGACCACTACACTGGGTTCCAAACTCCCAGCAAGCCCAGCTCCCAGCAAGCCCAGACTGTCCAGGCATGCTAAGAGTTGTAGTTAGGCAACATCTGAAGTCGTAGATGTTGAAGAACTACAACACCCAGCATGCCTGACTGTCTGGGCATGCTGGGAATTGTAGTTTTGTAACATCTGGAGGGACACAGTTTGGAAACCACTGCACCTCCAGGTGTTGCAAAACTACAACTACCAGCATGCCCAGACTGTCCAGGCATGCTGGGAGTTGTAGTTCTGCAACATCTGAAGGACCAGATGTTACAGAACTACAACTCCCAGCATGTCTTTGGCTGTCTGGGCATGCTGAGAGTAGTAGTTTTGCAACATCTGGAGTACCCCAGTTTGGAGACCACTGCACAATGGTCTCCAAACTGTGAACCTACAGATGTTGCAAAACTACAACTCCTAGCATGCCCAGACAGCCAAAAGGCTGTCTGGGCATGCTGGAAGTTGTAGTTTTGATAACTTTGACAAGGCCGCAGTGAAGATCATTCACCAACGATCTTCACTGCAGCCTGCCGTCGCCGCGCCGCAACCGCCAGTCACAGCCGCAGCAGCCCCTGGTCATTGCAGCAGCCCTGGTAAGCTGGCGTGACAGGCCCAGCAGCCCCCGACACACTTAACCCCCTCCCCCCAGACTCTTTCAGCTTTAACCCTCCCGCCGCCCTCCTGCCATTGGTCGGTCACTCCTGACCGACTAATGGCAGGGGATAGGATGGTGATTGGGCTGTCTCTTACAGCCCCGATTACCTTTATTTTCCAGGCGATTGGGTCACCAGAGACCCGATCAGCCCGGAAAAAACGTGATTCACCGGTCAGAATGGACCTACGAATCACGGCGATCACCGACCAGGGAGGAGGGTCTCAGGACCCCCCTAGGCGATGTGCCAGGATGGCTGCTGATAGATATCTTTTTTTTACTACAAATCCCACAATTCCATTTTCCTCCCTCCTACACATCAGCCACCCCACCCACTGAAACATAAATGAGCTGCATCCATTCAAAAGACCTGTGGTTTTCAATCAGGGTGCCTACAGCTGTTGCATTAGTTGCAGTTGATCTCTCTCCCACCAAGCGATCGCTCCACCTATTGAAGCAGACAGGCTCCCTTTCATCAGCTGACTAGTGAGTCAGGTCTCGGTCGCATTGCAAGCTGGGAAAAATCTGAGACAACGGTCATTTTGTATGCTGGTAAAAATAAATGCTGGTGAAAATCGCAGAAGAATTGTGAAAAAACCGTAACACACAGACCTATAGTTGCTCCAGTTCTACCATGTGGAATGGGCCCAAATACCAGCAGCTTATAGTAAGAAATTTGTGAAAGAACCCAAAATGTGTAAATGAAGTTTGATAATTTACAGACAGTGTTATTGAATACTAAATTCATGTGCTTGCCACTTCAGATGAATGGAACGGATTTCCAGTTACCGATCATTCTGCACAAAATGTGCCATGTTACCATCCCCTTGATATGTTTTCTTGTCATATATTCACATTAAAAGATTAGACAACTGATGTGATGAGGGCTACACTGATATAATACAGATTTTTTTTGGAATGATAAAATACCTGTCTTTTTCCATAAACTTCTTGAAATCTCGTTGTGGTGGTTTTGGTAGAAGTCCCAAACAGGAACAAAGAGAGTCTTCCTCAGAACCAAATCCATTGTAAGGAGGAATCTGCTTCTCAATCTTTATTGTTTGAGGAGCTTTGTACTGAACAGGAGTGAAGTCCTCTAAAAAACAAAAAACAGTTATAAAAAAAAAAGCGCAGAACCAATCTGAATAAATACGGGATACTATAAGGGCACCTTGTGGAAATAATGTATACCAAAATAAAAAAGACATCATTTTAGCATACATATTGTCAACTTTTCAAAATTTCACACTATAAAATTAAAAGATCCGTTATTACCGTCCGTTAGAAAAGCCTTAGAAACCGATGTTAAAACGTCTGTTACAAAATCCCATTCAAGTCTATGGGATTTTTTGATTATCCGTTATGACCCATTATAGCCAGTCATGAATAACGGACGTTAGTTGTGACGGAAGAAAAACGGCACATGCACTAATCTTTCTTCAATCACAAGAAACGGGTAAATTAACGGCCGTTATTTTTAACATTGAAGTCTATGGAAAACGGATGAGCCCTTATGTCATCCGTTTGCACTTAGTTTATAATATCCATTATTACTTCTGAGCATGCTCAGAAGAGGTGACATCAGCAGACTCCTGCAGTGCTGAGGGACTACTACTACTCCTATCATGGAACAGACTTGTTTTCATGATGGGAGTAGTAATTCCTCGGTTGCGGGAGTCTGCCTGTAACTGGGGAGGCAACATTAGTGTTTGTACTACAACCCCCATCATGGAACAGACTCTATTTCATCATGGGGGTTGTAGTACAGGGGCTGAGGGAATGATCACACCGGGTCTCACTTCTGAGATCTGATGCGATTGGAAGTTATTAAACAGGGGAGCGGGCGGCATGTACGATGTATTTACTTTCATTTTTAAATCCCCCGCCGGGAGCCCTGAATGACCGGTACTGGGGAGCCATTCAGGGCTCCCAGCAGGTTTTTCAAATTGAAGTCCTGCGGTGGGGAAAGATAGATAGAATCACAGCGCATTTATATTTCTTCCCCCCACAGTGCATTTAGATATGTTCCGCCCGCAGCGCATTTATATATGTTCCCCTCCCCCTCTGCCAGGCGCGATGTGCTGCTGAAGGAATACTTTTCATTAATAGCGCTGCAGCACCATCTGTATATAGATGCGCTGCAGGGGTCAGACATATATCCATGTCTGGCCCCCACAGCGCTTCTATAATCATATGCCATCGCAGCGCTATGAATGACGTGTTCTTCCAGCAGCACATCGCGCCAGCCAGATGCGCTGCTGTAGAATACTTTTCATTCATAGTGCTGCCGGGGGCTTATGATAGCACTGCGGGGGGAACATATAGATGTGCTGCAGGGGGAACATATATAAATGAACTGTGGAGGGACATATATAAATGCGCTGCGGGGGGAACATATATATGCGCTGCGGGGGGAACATATATAAATGCGCTGCGGGGGGCAAGATATATAGAAGCGCTGTGGGGGCCAGATATATTACACCCCCCCCCCCCAGCAATTCTATATATCTTTCTCCACAGCAGCGCTTCTATTTGAAAACCCTGCATGCTCCACTCCTCTGGGATGTACAATGTATTTACTTTCATTTTTTAATTCCCCGCCGGGAGCCCTGAATGGCAGGTACTGAGGAACCATTCAGGGCTTCTCAGTACCGGCCATTCAGGGCTCCCGGCGGGAATTTAAAAATGAAAGTAAATACATCATACATCCCTGGGCAGTGGAGCATGCTGCCCACTCCCCTGTTTAATAACTTCTAATCCCGGTGCGATCAATCCCTCATCCGCTGTACTACAACCCCCATCATGGAACAGAGTCTGTTCCATGATGGGGGTTGTAGTACAAACACTAATGCCTCCCCAGCCACCGGCAGACTCCCGCAACCGAGGAATTACTACTCCCATCATGAAAACAAGTCTGTTCCATGATAGGAGTAGTAGTAGTCCCTCAGCACTGCAGGAGTCTGCTGATGTCACTTCTTCTGAGCATGCTCAGAAGTAATAATGGATATTATAAACTAGGTGCAAATGGATGACATAAGGGCTCATCCGTTTTCCATAGACTTCAATGTTGAAAATAACGGCCGTTAATTTACCCGTTTCTTGTGATGGAAGAAAAAATAATTGTAATGGAAGAAAAAACGGCACATGCACTAACGTCAGTTATTCATGACTGGCTATAACGGGTCATAACGGATAATCAAAAAATCCCATAGACTTGAATGGGATTTTGTAACAGACGTTTTAACATCCGTTTTTAAAGCTTTTCTAACGGACTTTTTAAAGCTTTTCTAACAGCCGCGGAATTACTACTCACATCATGAAAACAAGTCTGATCCATGATGGGAGTAGTAGTAGTCCTGGCTGTGGGAGTCTGTAGGCAGAAGTGTTAAAACGGCCGTACATGAGGGATGTTATAACGGGTCTTAACGGATGAATATTCCCGTTATTTTGATGGACATTATTCAGACGTTAGCACCCGTTATTTAATCCGTTATTATACATCCATTTTTACACAGAAAAGGGATGTTTAATAATGGATGAATGCTCATAGTGTGAAAGGAGCGTAAGGAAGAGAAGAGGGGAAGGCAGTCATGTAGAGTACCATTGAAAGTGGGGTAAATAGTGTCTTTTTGTATACATAGTAACACTAGGAACTGGATGAAAAAGGAGCAGCAAAGACAGCTGAATAAATCCAACAATGATTACGCAGAACTTTAGGGACTGAGGATGGTGGGGTGAGTTATTAAACCAACGCAGCTTGTTCTGTCCCAATAGGCTCTATGGGCACATTAGATACATCCACCAAACAAGGAGTTTATTATGGCTTTTTGTATAACATATTTACAGTTTATAATTAAATGTTGCTTTTAGTTTAGAGATAAATAATGTTTAAAACAGAAATTATCCAATTTATTGTACGTTTATTAATGTTTTTCTATTTATCCTTTGTTATGAACAAATAAGTATTTTTTATGCAATAACAAAGGGTTTTATAAGGACAAGAATAATGTAATCCTCATATTGGCCTGAGCAGAGCGGTAATTTGGTTGTACAAGATTAAGGAAACCTTATTTGCTTTACAATTGACAAGTCTAATTGATTTAAGTAGCACTGATGTGTATGTAATCGATATTAATTCAACAAAAGCTGAGCCTCTGTGACATACAGCTTGGGAGGGTTATGAGGCCAGTTTACTGATGTTACCAATGCTGCAACAAAATCATAAAATGCTTGTTTAAAGCACTGTATCTGACTGTTAAAGGGGTACTCCAGTGGAAAAATTTTTTTTATTTTTTTTAATCAACTGGTGCGAGAAAGTTAAACAGATTTGTATTGTTATTACTTTCCAAAAATGCATCCAGACCCCTTTTGAATTATTTTACAGAGTTCCCCATGACCACCTCCTCAGACAGAGAGTTCCATAGTCTCACTGCTCTTACAGTAAAGAACCCCTGTCTGTGCTGGTGTAGAAACCTTCTTTCCTCAAGACATAGAGGATGCCCCCTTGTTATAGATACAGTCCTGGGTATAAATAGATCATGGGAGAGATCTCTGTATGGTCCCCTGATATATTTATACATAGTTATTAGGTCTCCCCTAAGCCTTCTTTTTTCTAAACGAAATAACCCCAATTCTGATAATCTTTCTGGGTACTGTAGTCCTCCCATTCCCCGTATTACCCTGGTCGCCCATCTTTGAACCCTCTTCAGCTCCACTATATCTTTTTTGTACACTGGTACCCAGTACTGTACACAGTATTCCATGTGTTTTGACTAGTGATTTGTACAGCAATAGAATTATATCCTTGTCGTGGGCATCTATGCCCCTAATGATGCACCCCATGATTTTATTTGCCTTGGCAGCAGCTGCCCGACACTGGTCACTACAACTAAATTTACTGATAACTAAGACTCCTAAGTCCTTTTCCACGTCACTCGTCCCAAGTGTTCTCCCATTTAATACATAATCCCAGCCCGGATTATTCTGCCCCATGTGCACAACCTTACATTTATCAATGTTGAACCTCATCTGCCACTTCCCAGCCCAAACCTCCAACCTATCCAGATCCATTTGTAACAGTGCCCTGTCCTCTATAGTGTTTACCGCTTTACAGAGTTTAGTATCATCTGCAAAGATTGCCACTTTACTATTCAACCCTTCTACAAGGTCATTAATGAGTATATTAAATAGAACAGGACCCAAGACGGACCCCTGTGGTACCCCACTAGTAATAGTCACCCAATCAGCATAAGTACCATTAATAACCACCCTGTTTCCTATCACTGTGCCAGTTTCTTACCCACTTACACACATTCTCCCCCAGCAACATCCTACTCATTTTAGGCACCATGCTTTTATGTGGCACTGTATCAAATTCTTTGGAAAAATCCAGATATACGACATCCAGCAATTCCTCCTGGTCCAGTCTGGAGCTCACCTCCTCATAAAAGCTGATCAGATTAGTTTGACAGGACCGATCCCTCATAAAGCCATGCTGATATGGAGTCATACATTTATTTTTATCAAGATACTCCAAAATAGCATCTCTTAGAAAACCCTCAAACAATTTACATACAACTGAGGTTAAACTAACAGGCCTATAATTCCCAGGGTCACCTTTTGACCCCTTTTTAAATATTGGCACTACATTTGCCATGCGCCAGTCCTGGGGAACAGTCCCTGTTACTATACAGTCCCTGAATATTAAAAATAGGGGTCTGTCTATTACATTATTTAATTCCTTTAGAACATGGGGATGAATGCCATCTGGACCGGCCAATTTGTCTATTTTGATTTTCTTGTAGGTGGCACTGTACTTCTTCCTGGGTTAGACCTGTACAGGGGAGTTTGCCTTATCTTACTGTATTTCACCTGGCATTTCATTTTCCTCAGTGAATAGAGTGGAGAAGAATTTGTTTAACCCCTTAACGACGCAGGATGTATTTTTACGTCCTGCGCCGGCTCCCGCGATATGAAGCGGGATCGCGCCGCAATCCCGCATCATATCGCGTCGGTCCCAGCGCTCAACAACGGCCGGGACCCGCGGCTAATACCACACATTGCCGATCGCGGCGATGTGCGGTATTAACCCTTTAGAAGCGGCGGTCAAAGCTGACCGCCACTTCTAAAGTGAAAGTGAAAGTGACCCGGCTGCTCAGTCGGGCTGTTCGGGACCGCCGTGGTGAAATCGCGGCATTCCGAACAGCTGACAGGACACCAGGAGGGCCCTTACCTGCCTCCTCGGTGTCCGATCGGCGAATGACTGCTCCGTGCCTGAGATCCAGGCAGGAGCAGTTAAGCGCCGATAACACTGATCACAGGTGTGTTAATACACGCCTGTGATCTGTGTAAAAGATCAGTGTGTGCAGTGTTATAGGTCCCTATGGGACCTATAACACTGCAAAAAAAATTTTTTTTAAAGTGTTAATAAAGGTCATTTAACCCCTTCCCTAATAAAAGTTTGAATCACCCCCCTATTCCCATAAAAAAAATAAAACAGTGTAAAAAAAAATAAAAATAAACATATGTGGTATCGCCGCGTGCGTAAATGTCCGAACTATAAAAAATATATCATTAATTAAACCGTACGGTCAATGGCGTACGCGCAAAAAAAATCCAAAGTAAAAAAAAGCGCATTTTTGGTCACTTTTTATACCATTAAAAAATTAATAAAAAGTGATCAAAAAGTCTGCTCAAAACAAATATCATACCGATAAAAACTTCAGATCACGGCGCAAAAAATGAGTCCTCATACCGCCCTGTACGTGGAAAAATAAAAAAGTTATAGGGGTCAGAAGATTACATTTTTAAACGTATAAATTTTCCTGCATGTAGTTATGATTTTTTCCAGAAGTACGACAAAATCAAACCTATATAAGTAGGGTATCATTTTAACCATATGGACCTACAGAATAATGATAAGGTGTAATTTTTACCGAAATATGCACTGCGTAGAAACGGAAGCCCCCAAAAGTTACAAAATGGCGTTTTTTCTTCGATTTTGTCGCACAATGATTTATTTTTCCGTTTCGCTGTGCATTTTTGGGTAAAATGACTAATGTCACTGCAAAGTAGAATTGGCAACGCAAAAAATAAGCCATAATATGGATTTTTAGGTGGAAAATTGAAAGGGTTAGGATTTTTAAAAGGTAAGGAGGAAAAAACGAAAGTGCAAAAACGGAAAAACCCTGAGTCATTAAGGGGTTAAAGGGGTACTCCGCTGGAAAAAATTTTTTTTAAATCAACTGGTGCCAGAAAATTAAAAAGACTTGTAAATGAATTCTGTTTAAAAATCTTAATCCTTCCAGTACTTATCAGCTGCTGTATGCTCTACAGGAAGTTCTTTTCTTTTTGGATTTCCTTTCTGTCTGACCACAGTGCTTTCTGCTGACACCTCTGTCCATGTCAGAAACTGTCTAGAGCAAGAGCAAATCCCCATAGCAAACCTCTCCTGATCTGGACAGAGGTGTCAGCAGAGAGCACTGTGGTCAGACAGAAAATAAATTCAAAAAGAAAATAATTTCCTCTGGAGCATACAGCAGCTGATAAGTACTGGAAGGATTAAGATTTTTAAATTGAAGTAATGTAAAAATCTGTTTAACTTTCTGGCACCAGTTGATTTAAAGAAAAATGTTTTCCAGTGGAGTACCCCTTTAATACATTTGCTTTTTCCTGATCCCCATTTATAATTTCTTCTTTATCTTTTTTTAAAGGGTCAACATTTTCATTTTTAACCTTTTTGCTATTTATATAGTTAAAGAACATTGGGAGGTTAGTTTTACTCTCTTTGGCAATGAGTCTTTCTGTCTCTATTTTTGCGGCTTTTACAGTGGGGATCAAAAGTTTGGGCACCCCAGGTAAAAATTTGTATTAATGTGCATAAAGAAGCCAAGGAAAGATGGAAAAATCTCCAAAAGGCATCACATTACAGATTAGACATTCTTATAATATGTCAACAAAAGTTAGATTTTATTTCCATCATTTACACTTTCAAAATAACAGAAAACAAAAAAATGGCGTCTGCAAAAGTTTGGGCACCCTGCAGAGTTAATATCTTGTACTGCCCCCTTTGGCAAGTATCACAGCTTGTAAATGCTTTTTGTAGCCAGCCAAGAGTCTTTCAATTCTTGTTTGAGGTATCTTTGCCCATTCTTACTTACAAAAGTCTTCCAGTTCTTTGAGATTTCTGGGCTGTCTGTCACGCACTGCTCTTTTAAGGTCTATCCATAGATTTTCAATTATGTTGAGGTCAGGAGATTGTGAAGGCCATGACAAAACCTTTGGTTTACGCCTCTTGATGTAAGCCCCCATGGATTTTGAGGTGCGTTTAGGATCATTATCCATTTGTAAAAGCCATCCTCTCTTTAACTTCAGCTTTTTCACAGATGGCATCAAGTTAGCATCCAAAATTTGCTGAAATGTTATTGAATACATTTTTCCTTCTATCATTGATCCCCCCCCCCCCCCCATGCTTAACAGTTGGACAGAGGTTCTTTTCATTAAATTCTGTTCCCCTTCTTCTCCAAACGTACCTTTGCTCATTCCGGCCAAAAAGTTCAATTTTAACCTCATCGGTCCACAGAACTTGTTTCCAAAATGCATCAGGCTTGTCTATGTGTTCATTTGCAAAGTTCAAACGCTGATTTTTGTGGTGAGGACGTAGAAGAGGTTTTCTTCTGATGACTCTTCCATGAAGACCATATTTGTTCAAGTATCTCTTTTTAGTGGAATAGTGTACCACAACTCCAGTGTCAGCCAGATCTTTCTGGAGGGATTGAGCAGTCAAACGTGGGTTGTGAATTGTTTTTCTCACAATCCTGCGAGAAACCTGTTTCCGTTATGAGATTCACAGGTCTCAGTCTCCCAGTTTACATCAGGATAGTTAAAGTCCTCCATTATTATCACCTCATACTGATTTGCTGCCTTGTTTATTTGCCTCAGTAATTGATCTTCTGCCTCTTCCATTATGTTTGGTGGCTTATAACAAACCCCAGATCAGATTTTTTTTTATCAACATATATTTCTGCCCATAATGACTCCACATTTATCGTTTCCCTCCCATATATCCTCCCGCAGTGCGGCCTTTAGACTCGATTTCACTTAAAGACAAACTCCTCCCCCTTTCAGTTTTGTCCGATCCTTCCTGAATAGACTATATCCCTGTATGTTGCCCATCCAGTCACAGCTATCGTCCAACCAAGTCTCTGTTATACCCACTATGCACAGTGACTTCCGGTCTTCTTAAGATGTAACGCCTCCTCCCTCTGCACTGAGCCTGCCATGCTGTAGAATAGAGCTCTAATCTGCAGCATAATGTCTGTGGCTGTGGATATTGCGTATACGGAGGAGAGGTGTTATGCTGCAGAGTGGAGCTCCAGTTTGCAGCATAGCATTCTCAAAACAGAGGAGGTGTTACAATGAAGCCAGTGCGCACAGATCTTCAGCCTTTGGCTGTTTGGGCATGCTAGAAGTTGTAGTTTTGCAACAGCTGGAGGCACACTGATTAGGAAACACTGATCTATACAGATAATATAATATGCTGCCCAGAGTATATTCTACATAAATATCTTACCAATTCCATATTTAGTTCTGTAATAATTCTTGGTAAATTCATCACAGTCACACAAGATTATCTTTCTTCCCCATGCATTGATTGCAGCACCAAATGTCAGATCACTGTCTTTGTAAAATTCCTGATGCACAGATCCTGTCTATTACATGGTAAAATAAGAAAGATTATAATAAAAAATAAAATAATAATAAAAGCTTACAATTTTTTTAACCTTTCCTCATTTAAAAAAAATAATACCTCTTTCCGAGGACCTAATTATAGGGGTTATCCAGTATTAGAAAACCAGAGCTGATTTCTTTATTAAACTTCATCACATTTGTCGGCAGGTTGGGTGTAGTTTTGCAAGCTCAGTTCCATTGAAGTGATGGGAGCCAGGAAGTTATACCACTTTTAATCAATTTAAAGCCCAATATATGAAGATTAATAATGAATTCATATACCCATAGACCACCATAAAGGTGATCCCATAGCTTTATTAGTATTAAATGGGTACTCCGGTGGAAAACTTTTTTTTTTTTTTTTGGTGCGAGAAAGTTAAACAGATTTGTAAATTACTTCTTTTAAAAAATCTTAATCCTTCCAGTACTTATCAGCTGCTGAATACTACAGAGGAAGTTATTTTCTTTTTGGATTTCTTTCTGTCACGAACACAGTGCTCTCTGCTGACACCTCTGTCCATTTCAGGAACTGTCCAAAGCAGGAGAAAATCCCCATAGCAAACATATGCTGCTCTGGACAGTTCCTAAAATGGAAAGGTGTAAGCAGAGAGCACTGTGTTGTGACAGAAAGAAATGCAAAAATAAAATAATTTCCTCTGTAGTATACAGACGCTAATAAATACTGGAAGGATAAAACATTTTTTTATAGAAGTAATTTACAAATCTGTTTAACTTTCTGGCACCAGTTGATTTACAAAAAAGTTTTCCACTGGAGTACCCCTTTAAATTCACATAAAAAAAGTTTAAAAATTATAGTGCTATTCACTCCTAATCGTATAGAGTGCAACAAGTATATCAGGTCTGTGTAACCTCACATTTATGTAATATAATTCACCAACCCCAGGCACCTGCAGTATACCTGTGGATAAAGGAGTTAGCAATGCTTAAAATTTAAATCTCATCCCCCCCTTTTCAACATGTTTCACTAGCTACCGTAGCTTTGTCAAAGGAAGCAGGGCATTGTGGAGCAGTTGCCCATGACAACCAATCAGATGGCTTCTTTAATTTTTAAAAAGGCCTCTAAAAATAAAAGAAGCAATCAGATTAGTTGCTATGGGCAACTGCTCCACTTTTCATCTGCACTGATTTTGATAAATCTCCCCTATAGTGTTATCATTAACTGCAGTGGCTTCAGCACCTTTTTGCTTGAGATACCCCTGCAGGGCAATTGACTCGTTCCGCAACAGCTTTTTACAATTATTATTATTTATTAAAAGCAGCAGCTATATATAATTTTTATGTAACACATTGCTGGAGTTTTTTTCAACAAAATGATGTGAAATCCTTACTTTAAGATTATCCAGAATATAGCGACCTCCATGTCCCATTGGGCCAAAGACATTGAGGACAGTGCGAGACGTGATCTCTCCAGGGTTATATATTCTTGTTGGGGCTTGCTGTAAAAGGTACAAAAATAGATTTAGTATCAGTGAAACTAATGTTTATTAACATATTTTACAACCATGTCCAACACTGCCTTCAGCAGATTCATTAAAGGGGAATTCCATTTATATTTGGTTTTTCTTTTAATAATATGCTGCTTGGGTGGGGCAATAAAAAAAAAAAAAAAAAAAAACATACTGTGCTTAGCCCCAGTCACCATTCATCCCCTTCAGCTACAGACGAGCGCTTGGGCAGGACTTGCCTGCTTAACCACTTATTGGCTGCAGTGGAGTGTAGTCTCAGCCAGTGATTGGCTGAGTGAGCAAGTCCTGCTCCAAGTTCTCGTCCTGGAAGCTAGAAAAAGAATGAAGATTGGGAGACCAGAGAGAGGTGAACAGAAGCTGCATGGGGTCAGCAAGTGACTAGAGATAGGTAACTATGTTTTTTTCAGTGTGTACAGTGTAGAAAAGAACCGCAGGGCACTCTCCATTGGCGTAAAAAAAACTTCTTCTTTATTCAACAAGAAACGGTGCATACAGATACAGGAATGGATGGACAAAGGTATGGGGATGATGTTCCTGTATCTGTATCCCCCATTTCTTGTTGATGGAATAAAGAAGAAGTTTTTAACACCAATGGTGAGTGCCCTGTGGTTCTTTTCTACACTGTACACATTGGATTAGTTTATTATCTTAGCAGTGAGCACCACCTGGCTGGTGAGCTGTCGGGATCCGTGAAGCAGTTACTCCAAGGGGCGGTGCAAGTCACTAGCAGTGCCGGGTTTACTCTTACATGCATTTGTATGTTTTTTTTTCTATTTACCCCTTGCCCCAGACAGAATAAAAAAAAATAATAATAATAATACAAAAGTTTGAAATATACCTTAAGGGCCTATTAACACGTACAGTATTCTTCGCAGATTTAATGCGCACAATTTCAAGCTGTGTTCAGTTTACATTGAAATCTGCAGCAGAAAATCCTTTGCGTCAAATCTGCAGAATACTGTACGTGTGAATAAACCCTAAGGGTACGTTCAAACGGGCGGATCCACAGCATATTTTACACTGCAGATCCGCTGACGATGCACCCCTAGTTGGTGCCTCAGATGTGCCTGCTCGGAGTGGCAATATGGCGCTACACTGCTGCGATGTGTGAGTGGCTGCGCATGCGCGGTGTACTTGCACACATCGTGGACACTCCCCATGCTCCCTGAGCTAGGAAGAGAGCAGCTGCAAGGTGTGCGAGTATACTGCACATGCTCGCGGCGACTCGCACATTGCAGTGTGTCTGCTCGTGGCGGCGTATTGCCGCTCCAAGCAGGCACATCTGAGGCACCCTGTAGGAGTCCAGCGTCGGCGGATCCGCAGCGTAAAATACGCGGCGGATCTGCCTGTTTGAACATACCCTTAAAGAGTGACTATAAAGTTGAACTCCCTCCAGTTCCTGAAGGGGTTGTCCCACAAAGCAAAGTTGATACAATTAGATGTGCACCACATACATATATGTAAAGGAGTACAAGACTTCTTCACCCCAGAGATCTGATCACGTTCTGGTTCCCTCTCTGAGCTCTGACCCTGCTGTTGCCAGGGGAGACAACTGCCTTTACCTTCAAGAGACTGCAGTTGCACCGAGCATGTGTGACCTACCTTAGTGATTCCTCAGTGGGTAATAACGAAGGGCAATAGTTATCAAAACAAAGCAGGTACATGGAGGAGTAGTAAGTTTACATCTCTCAAACAGGACATTATCAGAAATGCTTGTACATTTGAAATATGTTTAGTTTCACATAATGGATCAGTATAGACCTATTTTTCTACATGGGACAACTCCTTTACGATCAGTCCTTGCTGGGTAGTACAGTAGCCAAGGCAATTGTATGACGCTCGACGAGTTTCATGGAAGAGCCCATTTCTAAATAATAGTATTTGCAAAAAATACACTAGGCATCTTTCAATTACCTCAGAAACCTGACTACCCAGCATGGACTGAAGAAGGGGCAGGAATTTAACTTTACAGTTACAGTTTAAGTGAGTGTTGTAGAAGCAGAAGGACATTCCAAATATATCAACCTATGAAAGGGAGCAGAACTAGTAAGGGCCATGGTCCTGTGTCTCTTTTATTTTTCCTTAGTACAAGGATGATAAATCCACAGAAAACTATACAAATTAACATGTCCATGAATCCCCCTGTTTTATGTGGACATTTTCTTCATTTCAGAGTTTAGTAGGGTGCCTCAGGGTTACTTGTCATGAACCATTTTACGTCCTCATGTACAGTATTCCAGTGTTAATGATATTTGCATGTTTGCTTGCTCTTTCTGAGTGTTGCTGTGTAAGAGGGGGCGTGAAAGAGGAGTTTCAAAAACTGTGATTATCTGTTGTGCGGAGTGAATCTGTGGAGTGGGTGCGACTGCCTATAGCCCACATTCATATTTTGGGGGGAGGAGGAGTAGATTGGGCACAGGTGTATAAATCTTAGCTTGGGACTCTTATTGAGAGCTTGCTCTTTCTGAGTGTTGCTGTGTGAGGGGGCGTGAAAGAGGAGTTTCAAAAACTGGAGTTTGAAAGCAGGAGGTTGAGATCGCTGTGAGTTTTAATTTTTGAACCCACAAGGTCTACAAAAAATTTTAAGTGTAATTTTGACTGTCTGTTTTTTCCTATACATTTGTGAAATCCCCATAATTAGATGGCCTCCATGTTGGAAAATGCAGTCCAATGTACATCCTGTTCAATGTATGCAATCCTTGAACAACAGTTTGAGGGTGCATATTGTTGTGCGAGATGTGTGCTAGTTGTCCGTTTGGAAGCCCAGATCCTGCATCTAGAGGGGCGACTGGCAACAATGAGAAGCATTAACAACATGGAGAGGAGTCTCCTGCTCACTGAGCAGGCACTCTCGGGAATAGAGGTGGGGGAGGACAGTGGGACGGAGTTGCAGGACAGTCAGGCAGTTAGCTGGGTTACAGTTAGAAAGAGGGGTAGGGGAAAAAGTGTCAGGGAGGCTAGTCCTGAACTGGCACACCCCAACAAGTTTGCCCGCTTGGCAGATGAGGGGGATGCCATTACAGAGCTAGCAGAACTGCAGCAGGATACCGCCTCTGACCGCCAGGGGGGTGTCTGCTCCAGTAAGGAGGGAGGGAGGAGTACAGGGCAGGCCAGACAGGTACTAGTGGTGGGGGACTCAATTATTAGGGGGACAGACAGGGCAATCTGTCACAAAGACCGGGATCGCCGAACAGTGTGTTGTCTGCCTGGCGCACGAGTTCGGCACATCGCGGATCGGGTTGACAGGTTGTTGGGCGGGGCTGGAGAGGACCCAGCAGTCATGGTACATATTGGCACCAATGACAAAGTAAGAGGTAGGTGGAGTGTCCTTAAAAATGATTTCAGGGACTTAGGCCGCAAGCTTAAGGCAAGGACCTCCAAGGTAGTCTTTTCTGAAATACTACCAGTACCACGAGCCGCACCAGAGAGGCAGCGGGAGATCAGGGTGGTAAACAAGTGGCTCAGAAGCTGGTGTAGGAAGGAAGGGTTTGGGTTCATGGAGAACTGGGCTGACTTCGCTGTCGGTTACCGGCTCTACCGTAGGGACGGGCTGCACCTCAATGGGGAGGGTGCAGCTTTGCTTGGGGAGAAGATGGCTAGAAGGGTGGAGGAGTGTTTAAACTAGGGACTTGGGGGGAGGGAACCTACAGCAAAGAGGGGGAAGATAGTGTAGATAGAGAGGTGGGAATTATAAATGTACCTGGGGGTGGAGCGGAGGGAGGGGTTAGAATAGTTAATAGGATTAGGCTTCATAGGAAAATAAAACTTACACCCTTGAATCCCATTAACCCCAATAACATAAAGGATGGAAATGTAAAGTGTATGTTCACAAATGCCAGAAGCCTAGCAAATAAAATGGGGGAGCTTGAGGCCTTGATACTGGAGGAACATATTGATATAGTTGGGGTCACTGAGACATGGCTGGACTCCTCGCATGACTGGGCTATCAATCTGCAGGGGTTTACATTGTTTCGCAAGGATAGAATGAACAGAAAAGGTGGTGGCGTCTGTCTGTATGTAAGAAGTGGTATGAAAGTCAGTGTGAACGATGCCATAGTGTGTGATGATTCTGAGGATGTGGAATCATTGTGGGTAGAATTACAAAAGGAGGGAAATACTGAAAAAATAGTATTTGGTGTAATCTACAGACCCCCTAATATCACTGAAGAGATAGAAGTTCGGCTTCATAAACAAATAGAGAGGGCCGCCCGGGCAGGTACAGTGGTAATAATGGGAGATTTTAACTATCCAGATATAGATTGGGGTCCGGGGTTGGCTAAAACTACAAAGGGGCGACAATTCCTAAATTTATTGCAGGATAATTTTATGGGCCAGTTTGTGGAGGACCCAACAAGAAGTGATGCCTTGTTGGATCTGATCATTTCCAACAACGCAGAGCTGGTTGGTAATGTAACTGTGCGGGAAAACCTTGGTAATAGCGACCACAATATAGTTACTTTTGACTTAAAATGTAGAAAACAAAGACAGGCGGGGAAGGCAAAAACATATAACTTTAAAAAGGCAAATTTCCCTGGGCTGAGGGCTGCACTACAGGACATAGACTGGGGGAGGTGTTCTCAAATACTGATACAGAAGGTAAATGGGACATCTTTAAATCAACTCTAAATAACTATACAGCTAAATATATACCAAAGGGGAACAAATATAAACGATTAAAACTAAATCCTACATGGCTGACACATGATGTTAAAAGAGCAATAAACAACAAAAAAATTGCCTTCAAAAAATACAAATCTGATGGGTCAGCTATAACATTTAAACAGTACAAGGAGCTTAATAAAATCTGTAAAAATGTAATAAAAACAGCAAAAATTCAAAATGAGAGACAGGTGGCCAAAGAAAGCAAAACTAATCCTAAATATTTTTTTAGATATATAAATGCAAAAAAACCAAGGACAGAGCATGTAGGGCCCCTTAATAATGATAATGGGGAGGTTGTCACAGGCGATCAAGAGAAGGCGGAGCTACTGAATGGGTTCTTTAGTTCTGTATACACTATGGAAGAAGGAGCTGACATTGGCCAGGTCAGTGCTGGTAACACATCATGTAATGTACTGAACTGGCTTAATGTAGAGATGGTACAAGGTAAGTTAAGTGATATAAATGTAAGCAAATCCCCAGGACCGGATGGACTACACCCAAGAGTTCTTAGAGAGGTAAGTTCAGTAATATCTGTACCCCTGTTCATGATATTTAGAGATTCTCTGGTGTCTGGTATTGTGCCAAGGGATTGGCGCAAGGCGAATGTGGTGCCAATCTTCAAAAAGGGCTCTAGGTCTTCCCCAGGAAACTATAGACCGGTAAGTTTAACGTGCATTGTGGGTAAATTGTTACATAGTTACATAGTTACATAGTTAGTACGGTCGAAAAAAGACATATGTCCATCAAGTTCAACCAGGGAATTAAGGGGTAGGGATGTGGCGCGATATTGGGGAAGGGATGAGATTTTATATTTCTTCATAAGCATTAATCTTATTTTGTTCCAGGAATGTATCTAATCCTGTTTTAAAGCTGTTAATTGTTCCTGCTGTGACCAGTTCCTGAGGTTTGAAGGACTTATAAGGGATTACATACAGGAATACATAGGGGATAATTGTATTATAAGTGATAGCCAGCATGGGTTTACTAAGGATAGAAGTTGTCAAACCAATCTAATTTGCTTTTATGAAGAGGTGAGTAGAAGCCTTGACAGAGGAATGGCTGTGGATATAGTGTTTCTGGATTTTGCTAAAGCATTTGATACTGTCCCTCATAGACGTCTGACAGGTAAGTTAAGGTCTTTGGGTTTGGAAATTTTAGTTTGTAACTGGATTGAACACTGGCTCATGGATCGTACCCAGAGAGTGGTGGTCAATGATTCGTACTCTGATTGGTCCCCGGTTATTAGTGGTGTACCCCAAGGTTCAGTACTGGGACCGCTGTTGTTTAATTTATTTATCAATGATATAGAGGATGGCATTAACAGCTCTGTTTCTATCTTTGCAGATGACACCAAGCTTTGTAGCACGGTACAGTCTATAGAGGATGTGCATAAGTTACAAGATGACTTGGATAGACTAAGTGTCTGGGCATCCACTTGGCAAATGAGGTTCAATGTGGATAAATGTAAAGTTATGCATCTGGGTACTAATAACCTGCATGCATCGTATGTCTTAGGGGGGATTAAACTGGCAGAGTCACTGGTAGAGAAGGATCTGGGTGTACTTGTAGATCACAGACTACAGAATAGCATGCAATGTCAGGCTGCTGCTTCCAAAGCCGGCAGGATATTGTCATGTATCAAAAGAGGCATGGACTCAAGGGACAGGGACATAATACTCCCCCTTTATAAAGCATTGGTACGGCCTCACCTGGAATATGCTGTTCAGTTTTGGTCACCTGTCCATAAAAGGGACACTGCGGAGTTGGAAAGGGTGCAGAGACGCGCGACTAAACTAATATGGGGCATGGAACATCTTAGCTATGAGGAGCGATTAAAGGAGTTACAATTGTTTAGTCTTGAGAAGAGACGTTTAAGGGGGGATATGATAAACGTATATAAGTATATTAATGGCCCATACAAAAAATATGGAGAAAAACTGTTCCAGGTTAAACCCCCCCAAAGGACGAGGGGGCACTCCCTCCGTCTGGAGAAGAAAAATTTTAGTCTCAAGGGGCGACACGCCTTCTTTACCGTGAGGACTGTGAATTTATGGAACGGTCTACCTCAGGAACTGGTCACAGCAGGAACAATTAACAGCTTTAAAACAGGATTAGATACATTCCTGGAACAAAATAAGATTAATGCTTATGAAGAAATATAAAATCTCATCCCTTCCCCAATATCGCGCCACACCCCTACCCCTTAATTCCCTGGTTGAACTTGATGGACATATGTCTTTTTTCGACCGTACTAACTATGTAACTATGTAACTATGTAACTATATGCTTTGGTATACTATCAAATGATAAAACACACAAAAATGAATGAATGAATGAATGAATAAATAAATAAGCTTTCTTGGCTCACCAGCAGACCACATGTTCTCTTGTAGGCTCAAGTTTTAAAGGGGTTATCCAGGATTAGAAAAACAATGCTAATTTTTTTAACTAATGTTACAAAAACAGCTCCACGTCTGTCCCCAGGTTGTGTGTGATATTACAACTTGGCTCCATTCATTTCAATAGAACTGAGCTGCAGAAGTACACCCAACCTGGAGACAGACGGGGAGCGGTTTTTGAAAGAAATTGGCTCTGTTTTTCTATTCCTGGATAACCCCTTTAATACAGTAACAAGGCCCAGTCACAATGAGACCTCTGAGGTTCAGCTCAAGACAAAGCTCTACAGAACCAACTTTTGTTGGATTTGTGACTTGTAAACAATACTTCACATGCAAAATCTGCCATGTTAGGAAGTTCCTGTACAGTTCAGGCTCCTTGTTATGCTAGTGTTAATTACCTTAGGTAGTTTTCCTCGATGAAGAAAGACTGGAACAGAGTCCCGTCCAGAATTTGGTGGTATGACCTCTATAATTTCAACTGTGTCATCAGCTAAGAAATAATGTAATATAAGTTCTCTTGCATCTCCAAAAGGTGATGTTGTATCATCCCACAGACAGTAAAACCGCAAAACTTGTCTGTCATGTTCTAGGAACTGTTTTAGAGTATCCATACGTTCATACGGGCGTAGTGGCTTCATGTTATCTTCCATCTACAAAGAGGAAACAATCTGCCAATTAGTCATTGAACAGAAAAAATATCTTATTACTACTTATCATTTACAATGATAAATGATAAGTAGTGATTTTTCTATTGTTATCACCCTCTCCAACATCATCATCCACTGCTATCTTTCTTCTTTATTTTTCACTATTTCATTTTAAGCCCTTATTATTGCATATTTCTTCCGTTTTCATTCATTTTATGGATTTCACAATATTTCCTGTGAAATAAAATATATGATCTTTAAGGATGCCTTAACCATATTCTTATATTAGGAATGATTCAGCACTGCCATCTCTTTATGAATAGAGGCCCTCATTTACTTAGAAAATCGGGTTGTAAGTCTATCTTGCTTTCTTACCTGATTGCTTTTTTCCCCTGGTATTTATTATTATGTTGCATCCTGTTTGTCGCACGTGGGTTTTGTTGGTTTTGGTTTCCAACTCCTCTGAGTTGTCGGGAAAAAATACACAACAATTCAACAAATTCGGGTTGGAAACCTTTATAAATACTTGGGAAAGCTCAGAAATGTCGGGTTATGCCCCTTTTTCGGGTTTGGGAGAATCCACATCGGGTCCGTCGGGAAAAAATGTTGCATTGTGTTGCAGACTGGCGCACATAGATGCGACAAAAAAAAACAACAAAACAAGTCGGGTTTAGAATAGTAAATGAGGGACAGTGTGTTCAGTGTGGTGTAAGTAGGTAAGAGTAAGGCTGGTTAAAGAAAGACAATAATCAGTGTTACCCACACCAATCTGTTCAGGTTGCAGGTGTGTAGTGTGGGTCACACTGATAAGAACCATACTTACATGTCCTTGACCCATGGTCCCATTGTTCTTCATTCCTTCCAGTGAAGTGGCAGGCTTGGGGTATTGGTGGCACTTTCTGACATCATTGCTGCTGTTTCTTTGCTCTGCTGCGAGCAGGCCTACGGAAACAGCAGCAGTGATGTAAGCAAGCTCCGCCCAAGCCCGCTCCAAGAATAAAGATAGAGGGACAGCGGGAACACGGAACAGGGACAGGTAAGTATGGTTGTCATCAGTGTCACCCAAATTACGCACCTGAACCAACAGGTTAGTGCAGTGACACTGAAGACAGTTTTCCTTTAAACCATAAATTGTTCGATTTTTCGCATTACAATTATTGGTCCTTATTATTATGCACTTTGAGACTGGTCAAATATGAATTTAATTTAAATATGTGGACAAGCAGCTACAAGACACAGGAAAAATTATTTTATTTTAATTCTCATTTCTCCCCGGTGCCAGACTATCTGGCTGCCCCCTAGACATTAGCTAGTTGGCAGTACTTTTTAAAACCAGTTTACAGAAATCAATAGCCTGAGGAACTGTGGTCAGTTTGAAAAGATTGAGTTATGAATAACAGTTTGTAGCCCTGAAAGCAAAGGGAATTTTTATGTTGTTTTTATGTTATGTTGCTTCTTGTGTCTAGGTGCCTATTCTGACCTCAAACGCACCTACAATGGGTATGTTAGGTTTAGAACTTGACCATGAAGCAAATGGAAGAAGGTGGCCTGGTATAATGTATCACATTTTCTTTTACATCATGTAGATGATTGCAAAAAAAAAAGATGGCATCAGAATGTAAACGTAAAACAAGCAAGCAGGGTGGAACAGTGTAATGCTCTGGGATATGTTCTCGTGGGAAACCTCGTGTCCTGGCATTTACGCGGAAGTTACTTTGGCACTCATCACCTAACTATACATTGTTGGATCTGCTTATAATGTATTGGTGCTGGATACCATGAAATACTTTCAGACATTTTGTGATGTCAATGTCTTAATGAGTCAAAGTAGTTTTGACAGCAATATTAGGCAAGTGGTTTTAGAGGACCTGTGGCCAACCCAAATAAATTTAGATTTTTTTTAGGCACCCTCATCACACGCCTACTTTTATTTTTATTTTTTTACAGTTTTTTGATACACCCTTTCAATCCAAAGAGAAGAACATTTATAATTTGTCAATTTAGGGAATGAGTCATATGGGCATGAACTTAATTTTAATAATGGGAGTGGATATCAGGTGATGGGTGGGGTTATACAGTTTTATTGACTACAATATCTTCTTTTTCTTTTTTTTGTGGGTTGGCCAAAGGTCCTCTTTAAAGGGGTACTCCACTGGGCAGCCTTCCGGCTGAGTTCAGGACATTTCGTTCTGAATGCTGTGCGCACGCTGCGGGGGTCAGCCACGCCCCTCTTGATGTCAGGCGACGTCCCCAATACAAGTGTATGGGAACAAGTGTATGGGAGGGGAAGTAACGGCCGCCATGCCCCCTTCCATAGACTTGAATTGAGGGGGCGCGGCCTGACATCACGAGCGCGTGCTCAGCGTTCTGAACATTAGTTACGAATGCAGCCGGAAGGCTGGCCAGTGGAGTACCCCTTTAAAGGGTACTTTGGTGGAAAACTATTTTTTTAATCAACTGCTGCCAGAAAGTTGAATAGATTTCTTAATCCTTCCAGTACTTATCAACTGCTGTATACTACAGAGGAAGTTGTATAGTTCTTTTCAGTCTGACCACAATGCTGGAAGGATAAAGATTTTTATATAAAAGTCATTTACAAATCTGTTTAACTTTCTGGCACCAGTTGATAAAAAAAAAATTCCACTGGAGTACCCCTTTAACCCCTTAAGGACAAGCACTAATAATTTATGGCTCCGCTAAGCTACACTTAGCGCACAGCGCCATACAGCACGCACGGCACTGCGTTCCTGGATCACTGCGTCTTCGGACGTGGTGATCCGACCGGGATGGCTGCTGTTATCTAACAGCAGCCACCCCGGCATATCGCCTAGGGGGATCCTGAGACCCCCCCCCCCCCTTGTCGGCGATCGCTGTGATTTGCAAATTCCATTGCCACTATATTCCTCTTGAGAGCGCCGCTGTAGCCGTGAAACATGTAGAGGTTGGCATCTTTTGTTAGTTTTTAATTACTACAGTGACAGGAGTAGAGCGGTAGTCTGTAGAGCCGCCATACTACACACAGCTGCACTCCTGTCCTGTATTGCATACACTCCTGTCCTGTATTGGGTTTAAATCTTTACTTTGGGGACATCTTTTAGATTTACATTAATAAAAGTTACATTTTAAAGGGCGTGCATATTGGGGTTTTGTCACCCCGGGCTTTGGCCCTGGGGTTTGGTTTATATTGTGTTTTTGGCCCCTGACTAACCCTGGGTCTTTGATCTTATAAACAATTATTATAAGACACTTTGCTATTTACTTGCTGTTAAAATTCTCATACTTTTATGTTTTTAATGTGATTGAAAAAATGGCAACCAAGTGGCTCTGTTCTGTTCCCAAACAGTTAATTTGGACTCCACCCGGTTTTGCAGAAGTCCAAACTCAGGAAGTACGTGCCAGGCATGATGAGTCACAGCTTTTGCAGGCTTCAGTGACGTCGCCCCTGCTGTGGAATGCCCACTTTCTCCTGCCGGGAGCTTTTACAATGTGAGCAAGGGGAAAGGTATGATACAGAGCTTTTTAATGCTCTGAATTTTTTTTCAGGGCAGGAGGGGTGTTAGCAGTGGCGTCGCTGGGGGGGGGGCAGAGGGGACCATGGCCCCCCTAGATCAGGCCGTGCCCCCCCTTGTGCCCCCCCCCCCCCCCATTTAAAACAAATAGGGCTGTCCTGATACTAGTGTGGGCCAGGGACGGACTGACCGGCTGGGTAAAGAGCCCGCTGCAGCTGCTGAGGATATACCTGGGCTGCTCCTGGTCTGCGTATCATTAGCAGAGAAAGGCAGAGCAGGGATGAAGGTACCTGATGATGGCTCCGCCCCCAGCACAGGAGAGGACGGGGCCGAGAGCTGACAGGCCTCCGGAACACAGAGCAGCTTCATGTGAGGGTATGTGATGTCCTGTGTCCTCCCTCTCTCCCCCCTGATCAGCAGTATATCCTGGGGCTGGGTAATGTGTATAGTAACAGTCCAGTGGGGTCACTTTCCCTCCTTCAGTGTTCACAGGTCACATTATCAGAACAATTTTTGGGAAAAAATTGTTGTGGTAATGTGACCTGTTGGTGACCTGTGGACACTGGAGGAGGGAAAGTGACCCCTCTGGGAGGACAAGGTGTGAACACACTGCTAGTTTATCATTAACCCCTTAAAGGGTACCTCTCATCAAAAAAACTTTTCATATATTATAGATTAATGTATGCAGAATAACTTTACAATTGCATGTTATTAAAAAATATGCTTCTTTCTATTTAATTTTCCACTTTGAAGAAATGACCACTAGGGGTCTCCCTACCAGTCCTGGCAGCAAGCATATCAGACTCATGCTGGAGTCCTAAACACTACGAGCTGCCAGTCTGCTTTGTTCACAAAGGAGAACACTCAGAGCTGCCAGCCTGCTTTGTTCACAGCCTGTTTGGCTGTGAACAAAGCAGGCTGGCAGCTCTGAGTGTTTAGGACTCCAGCATGAGTCAGAAATGCTTGCTGCCAGGACTGATCGGGAAAAATACAATAGAAAGAAGCATATTTTTCATTAACATGCTATTGGAAAGTTATTCAACATTCATTAATCTAAAATATATCAAAAGTTTATTTGATGAGAGGTACCCTTTAAGGGTACATTCACATGCACAGGATCAGCTGCATATTTTTGCTGCATATTTTGTGCAGCTGATTTTGCAACCCATTAGCATCAATAGGTAGCAAAATCAGCTGCAGAAAATATACAGCAGATCCTGTACGTGTGAACGTACCCTAAGGGCTCATTCAGGGGTGGATCCACAGTGTATTTTACGCTGCAGATCCACCGACAATGGACCCTACAATGCTGCCTCCATCTGTGCCTGCTCATAACGGCAATCCGCCACAACGAGCAGACACACTTTGATGTGTATACTCGCGCACATCATGGCTCTCTGAGCTAGGCCGAGAAAGCGTGTCTGCTCGTAGTGGAGGATTGCTGTTATGAGCAGGCACAGATGGAGGCAGCACTGTAGGGTCCATTGTGGGGGGATCCGTCCGCGTAAATGAGCCCTAAGGACACAAGGCATATGTGTACGCACAGTGCCTGCTCCCACTGTGTTGTATAAATCATTAGCTAGATTTATTAGTTTTAACGCCTTAAGGACATAGCGTTTTTCCGTTTTTGCACTTTTGTTTTTTCCTCACCTTTTAAAAAACATATTTTTTTCAATTTTGCACCTAAAAATCCATATGATGGCTTATTTTTTGCGCCACCAATTCTACTTTGTAATGACATCAGTCATTTTACCCAAAAATCTACGGCAAAAACGGAAAAAAAAAATCATTGTGCAACAAGAATGTATGAAGATTTTTAATAAAAAATTTTAACATTTTTTTTTTATTAAACATGTTCTGCACAGTGTGTGTATGTGTGCATATTTATATATATATATATACAGCAACAGAAGAATGCAGCAGCACACTGCCAGCACAAGGATATAGGTGAAACATGAAAATGCAGTTAAAACATGGAGAGCTATACAGCTATGGTGTAATAGATGCAAATGTGAAACTATGAAATAGTGAGGCACTTAGCTCGCAAATTTGTCTCCGCCGGCGGTCAAATAGCTTGGACCGTCCCACCGCGATAAGGTGGCCTCATTGGGAAGGACCCTACACTGTGAATATGCCTATGTGTGAACAAGTGAACAAGTGTGCATATTCACAGTGTAGGGTCCTTCCCAATGAGGCCACCTTATCGCGGTGGGACGGTCCAAGCTATTTGACCGCCGGCGGAGACAAATTTGCGAGCTAAGTGCCTCACTATTTCATAGTTTCACATTTGCATCTATTACACCATAGCTGTATAGCTCTCCATGTTTTAACTGCATTTTCATGTTTCACCTATATCCTTGTGCTGGCAGTGTGCTGCTGCATTCTTCTGTTGCTGTATATCTAGCCTAGTGGCGTGCACCTGTAGGCCAGGTCCATATAATAGTTTGGTATCAACTAAAGTGCTGGCTGACTTATTCTTTGTCTGTATTGCACATACGGGGGAGTGGCTACCTCCATGTTGGCCTTGCACCCCACCCACCTCTATCAGGTGTATATAAGGTGTCTTGGATGTTCCAGACCCTGCCATGCTTACTGAATTGTTCACACAGAGGCATATTCACAGTGTAGGGTCCTTCCCAATGAGGCCACCTTATCGCGGTGGGACGGTCCAAGCTATTTGACCGCCGGCGGAGACAAATTTGCGAGCTAAGTGCCTCACTATTTCATAGTTTCACATTTGCATCTATTACACCATAGCTGTATAGCTCTCCATGTTTTAACTGCATTTTCATGTTTCACCTATATCCTTGTGCTGGCAGTGTGCTGCTGCATTCTTCTGTTGCTGTATATCTAGCCTAGTGGCGTGCACCTGTAGGCCAGGTCCATATAATAGTTTGGTATCAACTAAAGTGCTGGCTGACTTATTCTTTGTCTGTATTGCACATACGGGGGAGTAGCTACCTCCATGTTGGCCTTGCACCCCACCCACCTCTATCAGGTGTATATAAGGTGTCTTGGATGTTCCAGACCCTGCCATGCTTACTGAATTGTTCACACAGAGGCATATTCACAGTGTAGGGTCCTTCCCAATGAGGCCACCTTATCGCGGTGGGACGGTCCAAGCTATTTGACCGCCGGCGGAGACAAATTTGCGAGCTAAGTGCCTCACTATTTCATAGTTTCACATTTGCATCTATTACACCATAGCTGTATAGCTCTCCATGTTTTAACTGCATTTTCATGTTTCACCTATATCCTTGTGCTGGCAGTGTGCTGCTGCATTCTTCTGTTGCTGTATATCTAGCCCAGTGGCGTGCACCTGTAGGCCAGGTCCATATAATAGTTTGGTATCAACTAAAGTGCTGGCTGACTTATTCTTTGTCTATATATATATATATATTTATTTATTTATGATATATATATATATATATAATATATATGTGTGCATATTTAAAAAAAAAAAATATATATATATATATACACATATACAGACACACACACACACGTTTTAAAATGCCCCCCCCCCACTTTTGTCACTGGCCCCCCATGTGCCCCCCCTAAATATGAATGCTGGAGACGCCACTGGGTGTTAGGAGTAGTTAGTGAATATAATCTGAGTTAGTTTAGAAAATATAGTTTGATGACAGCTACTCTTTAAAGTCAAAATGGGCTGCGTCCTTAAGGGGTTAATGTCATGGTTGATGGGTGATATACAAACAAGGAGAGCGCTCCTAGTGTGATACCGTAATGCAAAGAGAAGATGAACAAACAAAAAGACTTGCTCACCAAGTTTAGTTGTACTGCGACCAAGTACAACTATGGTGAAGGCGTGAAGTAACCCTGCAACGGGCGAAGAACGGCAGCTGCTCCTGGACACACAGGTGAAGCACTCAGACGGATCCCTCCAAGGAACAGCCTAGGATAAAGGCAGCGCACAAGACTTCAAAGTTAAAATGGTTTATTTACCCGGCATGCCTTTGAAGTCTTGTGTGCTGCCTTTATCCTGGGCTGTTCCTTGGAGGGATCCGTCTGAGTGCATGGTTGATGGGTGTACATGTTTTTTTCTGAAATGTAAAATACTCATGCTTACTCTGCTGTTCGAACTACAGCAGTGCTTGAAAGTTTGTGAACAATTCAAAAACTTCCATATTTCTGCATATATTTGACCTAAAACTACATCCAATTTTCACGTCTTAAAAGTAAATAAAGAGAACCAAATCAAACATGAGTCAAAAATATTAGACTTTGCCATTTATTCATTGGATTAAAGGGGTACTCCACTGGGCAGCCTTCCGGCTGCATTCCGAATTAATCTTCCGAAATGCTGTGCAAGCTCTGCGGGGGTAGGCCACGCGACGGCCATTACGCCCCCTCCCATAGATTTGTATTGGGGCGTGGCCTGACGGCACAAGGGGGCATGGCCGACCCCCGCAGTGCGTGCACAGCATTCGGAACTAAATGTACCGAACTCAGCCGGAAGGCTGGCCAGTGGACTATCCCTTTAAAGTCAGGAACTTGACATGGCTATTCCAAAACTTTAACTTTATTCTTCTTTAACCATTCTCTGGTAGAACAACTTTTGTTCTCAGGGTTGTTATATTGCTGTATGACTCACGTTCTATAATACTACCACAACTGCATTTCCCAGATGGTATAAGGGTTTTTATGCTGGAATGCAGTACTTACCTTTCTCCAAATATAAAATTTCTCATTAAACCTCTTCAAGGGGTACTCGGCCCCTAGACATCTTATCCAAAGGATAGGGGATAAGTTGTCTAATCGCGGGGGTCCCGCTGCTGGGAACCCCCGCGATCTCTCCTGCAGCACCCCTGACATCTGGTGCATGGAGTGAGCTTCGCTCTATGCCTGATAATTGGCTATGCAGGGGCCGAAGGATCGTGATTCACGGCCCCGCCCCCTCATGACACTTAACCTGTTGGAGACTAAGGGCGTACAGGTACGCCATTGCTCCCTGGTACTTAAGGACCAAGGGCATACGGGGCGGTGATCAGAATGGGATGCCTGCTGATATCTATCAGCAGCCATCTCAGGACATCGCCCAGGGGAGTCTTGAGACCCCCCCCTTGTCGAAGACCGCTGTGATTCGCCAGGCGATTCTGACTGTCGAATTACAGCTTTTTCCGACCGATCGGGTCACTGGTCAAAAGTCATAATCCCCCGCTCTGCCCGCCCCTGGAAATGTGGGCAGAGCGGGGTAGCGGGGTAGGTGATGGCTGGCTGGCTGCGGGGGTACCTGGCTGCGGTGGTGACAGTGGTGGCAGTGGCGGCGAGCGTGACCGACGGGAGCGGCTGCAGCGGCTCATGTGAACGACGGGGACAGCGCAAGCATACCACAGACTGAAGATCGAGGTCATCTTCAACTGTGGCCCCCTAGAAGTTTCAAAACTACAACTCCAGCATGCCCAGACAGCTAAAGGCTGTCTGGGCATGTTGGGAGTTGTAGTTTTGCAACATCTGGAGGGCTACAAACTGGGATGCTCCAGATGTTGCAAACCGACTTCCAGCATGCCCAGACTGTCCAGGCATGCATCTGGCTCTCCAGATGTTGCAGAACTACAACTTCCAGCATGCCTGGACAGTCTGGGCATTCTGGGAGTTGTAGTTTTGCAACATCTGAAGGGCCATAGTTTGGAGACCACTATACAGTGGTCTCCAAACTGTAGCCCTCCAGATGCTGCAAAACTATCATTTTCTTCCCTTCAGCTGTCAGTGCATGCTGGGACTTGCAGTTTTGTAACAGCTGGAGACACACTGATGGGGAAACACTGATTTAGGGTCTGTTACCTAACTCAATGTTTTCCAACCCTTGTGCCTCCAGCTGTTAAAAAACTACAACTCCCAGCATGCACTGACAGACCATGCATGCTGGGAGTTGTAATTTTGCAACAGCTGGAAGTACACTGGTGCAGAAACACTGAGTTAGGTAACAGACCCTAACTCAGTGTTTCCCCATCAGTGTGTCTCCAGCTGTTGTAAAACAACAACTCCCATCATGGATGGTCTGTCAGTGCATGCTGGGAGTTGTAGTTTTGCAACAGGGTACATTCACATGGGCGGGGTTTACAGTGAGTTTCCGCTGCAGCTCAAACGTGCTGTGAACCCCCTCCCCCCCCGCCCATGTGAATGTACCCACAAAACTACACTACACTAACATAAAATGAAGAGTAAAACACTACATGTACATATACCCCTACACAGTTACCCCCAACCCCCCTTCCCAATAAAATTGAAAAACATCTCATACAGCACTGTTTCCTAAATGGAGCCTCCAGCTGTTGCTAAACAGCTCCCAGCATTGCCAGACAGCAATTGACTGTCCAGGCATACTGAGAGTTTTGCAACAGCTGGAGGCACCCTGTTTGGGAAACACTGCCATAGGGTATTTTTTGGTGGCAGAGGTCCCTATGCAAATCTTTAATTTAGTCCTCAAATGCGCATGACGCTCTCTCACTTCGGAGCCCTGACGTATTTCAAGGCAACAGTTTAGTGCCACATATGGGGTTTTTCCGTACTTGGGAGAAATTGTGCTACAAATTTTGGGGGGCTTTTTCCCCTTATGAAAAGGTAAAGTTGGGGTCTACAACAGAATGTTCGTGTAAAAAATGCTGGTGTTGCCCCCTACTTTTCATTTTCATAAGAGGTAAAAGGGGAAAAAAAGCCCCCCAAAATTTGTAATGCAATTTCTCCTGAGTATGGAAATACCCCATATGTGGATGTAAAGTGCTCTACGGGCGCACAACAGGGCTCAGGAGTGAGAGTGCACTCTGTACATTTGAGTCCTAAACTGGTGATTTGCACAAGGCTGGCTGCTGGTTACAGCGGTTCTGACATAAACACAAAATAAAAATAAAAACACCCACATGTGACCCCATTTTGGAAACTACACCCCTCACGGAACATAACAAGGGGTGCAGTGAGCATTTACACTCCACAGGTGACTGACAGATTTTTGGAACAGTGGTCCGTGAAAATCTAAAATGTAATTTTTCATTTGCACAGCCCACTGTTCCAAAGATCTGTCAAACGTCAGTGGGGTGTAAAAGCTCTCTGCACCCCTTGTTACGTTCCGGGAGGGCAGTAGTTTCCGAAATGGGGTCACATGTGTGTTCTGGCACCATGGGGGCTTTGTAAATGCACATGGCCCCCCACTTCTATTCCAACCAAATACTCTCTCCAAAAGCCCAATGTCGCTCTTTCCCTTCTGAGCCCTCTAGTGCACCCACAGAGCACTTTACATCCACATATGAGATATTTCCTTACTTGAGAGAAATGGGGTAACACATTTTGGGGGACATTTTCACCTATTACCCCTTGTGAAAATGAAAAATTTGGGGTTTTCACGTCCAACTTTATTGAAAATTCATCAAACACCTGTGGGGGTGTTAACCCCTTAAGGACGCAGGACGTAAATGTACATCCTGGTGAGGTGGTACTTAACGCACCAGGACGTACATTTACGTCCTGTGCATAACCGCGGGCATCGGAGCGATGCCCGTGTCATGCGCGGCTGATCCCAGCTGCTGATCGCAGCCAGGGACCCGCCGGCAATGGCCGACGCCCGCGATCTCGCGGGCGTCCGCCATTAACCCCTCAGGTGCCGGGATCAATACAGATCCCGGCATCTGCGGCAGTTCGCGATTTAAATGAACAATCGGATCGCCCGCAGCGCTGCTGCGGGGATCCGATCATTCAGAACGCCGGACGGAGGTCCCCTCTCCTTCCTCCGTCCGGCTCCCGGCGTCTCCTGCTCTGGTCTGTGATCGAGCAGACCAGAGCAGGAGATGACCGATAATACTGATCTGTTCTATGTCCTATACATAGAACAGGTCAGTATTAGCAATCATGGTATTGCTATGAATAGTCCCCTATGGGGACTATTCAAGTGTAAAAAAAAATAAAAAAAAATGTAAAAGTAAAAAAAAAGTGAAAAATCCCCTCCCCCAATAAAAAAGTAAAATGTCCGTTTTTTCCTATTTTACCCCCAAAAAGCGTAAAAAACATTTTTTATAGACATATTTGGTATCGCTGCGTGCGTAAATGTCCGAACTATTAAAATAAAATGTTAATGATCCCGTACGGTGAACGGCGTGAACGAAAAAAAAAAATCCAAAATTCCTACTTTTTTAATACATTTTATTAAAAAAAATTATAAAAAATTAATTAAAAGTTTTTTATATGCAAATGTGGTATAAAAAAAAAGTACAGATCATGGCGCAAAAAATGAGCCCCCATAACGCCACTTATACGGAAAAATAAAAAAGTTAGAGGTCATCAAAATAAAGGGATTATAAACGTACTAATTTGGTTAAAAAGTTTGTGATTTTTTTTAAGCGCAACAATAATATAAAAGTATGTAATAATGGGTATCATTTTAATCATATTGACCCTCAGAATGAAGATCACATGTCATTTTTACCATAAATTGTACGGCGTGAAAACAAAACCTTCCAAAATTAGCAAAATTGCGTTTTTCGTTTTAATTTCCCCACAAAAATAGTGTTTTTTGGTTGCGCCATACATTTTATGATATAATGAGCAATGTCATTACAAAGGACAACTGGTCATGCAAAAAACAAGCCCTGATACTAGTCTGTGGATGAAAATATAAAAGAGTTATGATTTTTAGAAGGCGAGGAGGAAAAAATGAAAACGTAAAAATTCAATTGTCTGAGTCCTTAAGGCCAAAATGGGCTGAGTCCTTAAGGGGTTAAGGCTCACTGAACCCCTTCTTACATTCCTTAAGGGGTGTAGTTTCCCAAATAGTGTGCCATGTTTGGTGTTTTTTGCTGTTCTGGCATCATGGGGGCTTCCTAAATAAGACATGCCTCCGAAAACCATACAAATATGAGGTATTTCCTTACTCAAGAGAAATTGGGTTACACATTTTGGGGGGCTTTTTCTCCTTTTACCCCTTAAAAAAAATCAAAATATGGGTCTACAAGAACATGTTAGTGTAAAAAATGAAGATTTAGAATTTTCGCCTCCACTTTGCTGCTATTCTTGTGAAACACCTACGGGGTTTCCACACTTTCTGAATGTCATTTTAAATACGTTGAGGGGTGCGGTTTTCATAATGGGGTCCATTATGGGGTATTTCTAACATAAAGACCCTCAAATTCACTTCAAAATTGGTCCCTGAAAAATTCAGATTTTTAAATTTTCATAAAAATTTTGAAAATTGCTGCTATATTTTGAAGCCCTCTAATGTCTTAAAAAAGTTAAAACATGTCAACTTTATGATGCCTACATAGAGTAGACATACTGTATATGTGAATCAATATATAATTTATTTGGAATATCCACTTTCCTTACAAGCAGAGAGTTTCAAAGTTAGAAAAATGCAAAGTTTTAAAAATGTTCATGAAATGTGGGAATTTTTCACCAAGAAATGATGCAAGTATGGACAAAAATTTACCACTAATATAAAGTAGAAAAAAAAAAGTAGAAAAATATTTTGGATCAAATACATGAGTAAAAGCATCCCAGAGTTATTAATGCTTAAAGTGAGGGCTATGACCTCATGATCCTCCGGCCCCTGCATCGCCAGTCATCAGGCACAGAGCGAAGCTTGCTCCGTGCACCATATGACAGGGGTGCTGCAGGAGAGATCGTGTGGGTTCCCAGTGGCGGGACCCCACGATCATTCATCTTATCCCCTATCCTTTGTATAGGGGATAAGTTGTCTAGGGATGGAGTACCCCTTTAATGACCATTGATACACCTTTGTATAGCGATCAGTAAGGGCACTTTTTCTAGCCCGCCGTGTTTTTATGACAGGGCTAGAATAAGCTTGAGTGCCTCTCGTGTGCAGGGATTGTGGCATCTAGACCATCTGTATGATAGCTGTAACCCTTCACATGCCATGGTCAAATAGTGATGACTGCATATGAAGAGTGCCCTCACACTGCTTAGCTGCACCAGCAGCCCCAGCCTCTATGATGTTCAGCCTCAGTCTCCGGTTTCCAGGGGGAAGGGTTAAACCAAAAATCTATATTTTGTTCCCATCTGTCCACAAAAGATTGGGGGAGATTTATCCAAACCTGTGTAGAGGAAAAGTTGACCAGTTGCCCATCGCAACTAATCAGATCGCTTCTTTCATTTTGAAAAGGACCTTTGTGAAATGAAAGAAGCAATCTGATTGGTTGCTATGGGCAACTGGGCAACTTATCCTCTACACAGGTTTTGATAAATTTCCCCCTTTGTTCCAATAGCTTTCCGACTTGTACAGGGGATCTTTTAGCATACTGCCGATGGCAGTGGTGTTCTTTTTTAAGAGCAGTGGCCTTCTCCTTACAGTCCTGCCATACACATAATTGCTGTTAAGTGTCCTGCTGATGGTAGACACATGAACATTAAAGGGGTATTCCGGGCAAAAACATCTTATCCCCTATCCAAAGGATAGGGGATAAGATGTCTGATCGCAGGGAGCCCGCCGCTGGGACCCCCCGCGATCTCCCTGCAGCAGCCCGCATTCTATGCATAGCTGCGTCTGAAGTTTCAGAAACCTCCGGGTTTCCGAGACGGGGATGTGACGTCACGCCACGCCGCCTCCATTCATGTCTATGGGAGGGGGCATTGCGGCCGTTACGCCCCCTCCCATAGAAATGAATGGAGGGAATGTGGCGTGACGTCCCGTCCCCGTCTTGGAAGCCCGGAGGTTTCCGAAACTTCAGACGCAGCTACGCATAGAATGCGGGCTGCTGTAGGGAGATCGTGGGGGGGTCCCAGCGGCGGGCCTCCCGTGATCAGACATCTTATCCCCTATCCTTTTGATAGGGGATAAGATGTTTTTGCCCGGAATACCCCTTTAAGGGTATGTTCCCACGTACGCAGATTTGATGCACAGGATTTTCTGCTGCAGATTTCAATGTAAACTAAATGACTTAGCACAGCTTCTAATCGGCAGTTACAAATCCTGCGCATCAAACCTGCGCAGGATCCTGTAGGTGTGAACATACCCTAAAAGGGTATTCCAAGATTTTTTTTAATTTGACTATGCTACAGGGGCTATAAAGTCATTGTAGTTCATAATATACTGTCTCTGTTGGTTGGTCTAGCATTCATTTGTGATCTTTTCACTGGATGTTCATTTTTAACAGCATACTAAATGACTCCTGTCTCTGGTATTTCCAGAATGCAGTGCAACAGAGACACTACCTCACTAGTCAATTAATGATAGGGAGCCTGTTCTGCTTCAGTGGGTGAAGCGACCACAGGGAATTTTCAACAGCTGGAGGCACCCTAGTTAGAAAGCACTGGTCTTTTGCATGGAATTCAGCATGTTTGTGGTTCAATGTGTGGGGTGGCTGATGTGTGGGAGGGGGAAAATGGAATTATGGGATTTGTAGTAAAAGAAAAAACTCCAACAGGAAAAAGCCTGTTCACAAAAAGAAAGCCACAGCTTTATTGTAATCTCACAGCACCATTTAACCCAAAGACAAGCGTGGATGCTTCCTAAGAATGTCCATTACTGTCTGGCAGGTAAGTACTAAAATCACCTTATGGTGGATAACCTCTTTAATATTAGCTAATGTGACAAAGGTAGGTAGAGCCCAAACTCTTTAGAGAACTTTTCTAAATGTTTCTAGCCTGATAAGCATCAACAACTGAAGTCTTCAGAAATCTCCTTTGTTGTGTCATGATACACTTCCGCAAATGTTTTGTGAAGATCAGACTTTGATAGGTCCCTGTTCTTTAAATAAAACAGGTAACCCATTCACACCTGATTGTAATCCCATTGATTGAAAACACCTGACTCTGCTTATCCTAAAGGTTCACAAACTATCATATGTGATAGTGTATCATTCCTCTCAATAAATAAATTACCTAAAATTACTTTTTTTTTTTAAGTCTAACATATATGACTAATTTGTTTGACTTAGTAGTATTTTTTTACTTTTATAGACGTGTGAAAGTTGATATAATTTTTTTGGCCAAATGTATGCAGAAATATAGTAAATTCTAAAGGTTTAAAAACTTTCAAGCCACACCATGAATAATAATCCAATTTATGACAACCTGTACACCCAGACCCCAAAGTGATGAAAACTTTTCATTGTTACGCCTAGCGCTCCGGGCCCCCGCTCCTCCCCGGAGCGCTCACGGCGTCTTTCTCCCTGCAGCTCCCCGGTCAGTCCCGCTGACCGGGAGCGCTGCTCTGTCATGGCCGTTGGGGATGCGATTCGCACAGCGGGACGCGCCCGCTCGCGAATCGCATCCCAGGTCACTTACCCGTTCCCGTCCCCTGCTGTCATGTGCTGGCGCGCGCGGCTCCGCTCTCTAGGGCGCGCGCGCGCCAGCTCCCTGAGACTTAAAGGGCCAGTGCACCAATGATTGGTGCCTGGCCCAATTAGCTTAATTGGCTCCCACCTGCTCCCTGGCTATATCTGGTCTCCTCCCATGCACTCCCTTGCCGGATCTTGTTGCCCTTGTGCCTAGTGAAAGCGTTTTGTGTGTTTAAAGCCTGTGTACCAGAACTTCTGCTATCTCCCCTGACTACGAACCTTGCCGCCTGCCCCCGACCTTCTGCTACGTCCGACTTTGCTTCTGCCTACTCCCTTGTACCTCGCCTATCTTCAGCAGTCAGAGAGGTGAGCCGTTGCTAGTGGATACGACCTGGTCACTACCGCCGCAGCAAGACCATCCCGCTTTGCGGCGGGCTCTGGTGAAAACCTGTAGTGGCTTAGAACCGGTCCACTAGCGCGGTCCTCGCCATCCCTCTCTGGCACAGAGGATCCACTACCTGCCAGCCGGCATCGTGACAGTAGATCCGGCCATGGATCCCGCTGAAGTTCCTCTGCCAGTTGTCGCTGACCTCCCTACGCTGGTCGCCCAGCAAGCTCGTCAGATCGCCCAACAAGATCACCAGCTGTCGTACTTGACCACCATGACACAGCAACTCCAGTCACAACTACAGCAAGTACAGTCACAGCTACAGCAGCAACAACCATCTCCTCCGCCAGCTCCTGCACCCCTTCCGCAGCGAGTGGCCACTCCTAGCCTCCGCCTGTCCTTGCCGGACAAATTTAATGGGGACTCTAAGTTTTGCCGTGGCTTTCTTTGGCAATGTTCCCTGCACTTGGAGATGATGTCGGACCAGTTTCCTACTGAAAGGTCTAAGGTGGCTTTCGTAGTCAGCCTTCTGTCTGGAAAAGCCCTGTCATGGGCCACACCGCTCTGGGACCGCAATGACGCCGTCACTGCCTCTGTACACTCCTTCTTCTCGGAAATTCGAAGTGTCTTTGAGGAACCTGCCCGAGCCTCTTCTGCTGAGACTGCCCTGCTGAACCTGGTCCAGGGTAATTCCTCCGTTGGCGAGTACGCCATACAATTCCGTACTCTTGCTTCTGAACTATCCTGGAATAATGAGGCTCTCTGCGCGACCTTTAAAAAAGGCCTATCCAGCAACATTAAAGATGTTCTGGCCACACGAGAGACTCCTCCTAACCTGCATGAACTCATTCATCTAGCCACTCGCATTGACATGCGTTTTTCTGAGAGGCATCAAGAGCTCCGCCAGGAAAAAGACTTAGATCTCTGGACACCTCTCCCACAGTCTCCACTGCAATCTGCGCCTAGGCCTCCCGCCGAGGAGGCCATGCAAGTGGATCGGTCTCGCCTGACCCTGGAAGAGAGGAATCGCCGTAAGGAAGAGAATCTTTGTCTGTACTGTGCCAGTACTGAACATTTTTTGGTGGATTGCCCAATCCGTCCTCCACGTCTGGGAAACGCACGCTCGCACCCAGCTCTCGTGGGTGTGGCGTCTCTTGATGCTAAGTCGGCTTCTCCACGTCTCACGGTGCCTGTTCGGATTTCTACTTCAGCCAGCTCTCCCCTCTCAGCCGTGGCCTGCCTGGACTCTGGAGCTTCTGGGAATTTTATTCGGGAGTCCTTAGTGAATAAATTCCGCATTCCGGTGACCCGTCTTGTCAAGCCACTCCACATTTCCGCGGTCAACGGAGCCAGGTTGGATTGCACCGTGCGTTACCGCACGGAGCCCCTCCTAATGTGCATCGGACCTCATCACGAGGAAATTGTATTTTTTGTCCTTCCTAATTGCACTTCTGAAGTTCTCCTTGGACTACCCTGGCTTCAACACCATTCCCCAACCCTGGATTGGTCCACTGGGGAGATCAAGAGTTGGGGTCCCTCTTGTTCCAAGGACTGCCTTCAACCGGTTCCCAGTACTCCCTGCCGTGACCCTGTGGTTCCTCCTGTATCCGGTCCCCCTAAGGTCATTAAGGACTCTGCCTGCCACAGGAAATGCCTCTCCCCCCCTCCCAGTCCCATCAGGCAAGCCTCTGTGTCCCCTCATGGCCCTCGTCCTGGTGTCACACTGCCCCGTGCCAGGTCTCGCCCTCTGCCCTCTCTCCCCATTCCTACTCCTGCTGTTCTGCCTGCCGTTGAGGAATCCCTCCATCCTTTCCCGGTGTCCTCATCCCAGAGGAGGCAGTTACCGGACAAAGAGAAGGGGAGACCTAAGGGGGGGGGTACTGTTACGCCTAGCGCTCCGGGCCCCCGCTCCTCCCCGGAGCGCTCACGGCGTCTTTCTCCCTGCAGCTCCCCGGTCAGTCCCGCTGACCGGGAGCGCTGCTCTGTCATGGCCGTTGGGGATGCGATTCGCACAGCGGGACGCGCCCGCTCGCGAATCGCATCCCAGGTCACTTACCCGTTCCCGTCCCCTGCTGTCATGTGCTGGCGCGCGCGGCTCCGCTCTCTAGGGCGCGCGCGCGCCAGCTCCCTGAGACTTAAAGGGCCAGTGCACCAATGATTGGTGCCTGGCCCAATTAGCTTAATTGGCTCCCACCTGCTCCCTGGCTATATCTGGTCTCCTCCCATGCACTCCCTTGCCGGATCTTGTTGCCCTTGTGCCTAGTGAAAGCGTTTTGTGTGTTTAAAGCCTGTGTACCAGAACTTCTGCTATCTCCCCTGACTACGAACCTTGCCGCCTGCCCCCGACCTTCTGCTACGTCCGACTTTGCTTCTGCCTACTCCCTTGTACCTCGCCTATCTTCAGCAGTCAGAGAGGTGAGCCGTTGCTAGTGGATACGACCTGGTCACTACCGCCGCAGCAAGACCATCCCGCTTTGCGGCGGGCTCTGGTGAAAACCTGTAGTGGCTTAGAACCGGTCCACTAGCGCGGTCCTCGCCATCCCTCTCTGGCACAGAGGATCCACTACCTGCCAGCCGGCATCGTGACATTCATGTGTCTCTGCGATATGTCAAAAGTTTTTTTTAAGTGACCATGCCTGTTTCATTTTTTTTAGCATTTAAAACGTTAGGTAAACAGAAATTGTGCTCATGTTTTATTATTATTTTTATATATAACAATAGTTGTGAAGGGAAGCGTCATATAATCCTATTGATATCAATCTATTTCACATCAACCTATTCCCTATAAAAGACCTTTATAGGAATCTCTATAGAAATGTTGCACAAACAGGAATATTTCTTACATGACTTGGGGAATATCATAAACAGCAATATAATGACCATTAGACCGGGGGCATATTTTGGGATGTGTTGTAAAACATCTTGGAATGTGCCCACCTAACCTGCCTCAAGCACGTATCATGGTAACCTTGGAATATCTGGCCAGGTCATAGAGAGGCCAAAACACACGTGGCATTGTCTACAAACATTCTCTGGTATGTGCCCACCAACCTGTGTTGGTGCCTGGGGATATCTGGCCAGGGAGGGGGGGGGGGTGAGGACATCCAATGAACTTACCTATATAAACCAAGTTCAGTAGAAAGGAAGGAGTCATCCTGAGAGGCAGTCACCCTAAGAGGCAGCGAGGATCCAGGCCCAAGAAACAGAGACCATCACCAGACTGCTGTCCTGCCTCCTCCCCTGCACCAAGGATCCCAACACTCTGATAATCTGCTAAGTATAATCCTGGGTACCCTCTTTCTCCCTGCAACCTCTACCTCCAACTTCCCAGACATCTTATCCCCTATCCTTTAGATAGGGGATAAGATGACCAGGGGCGGAGTACCCCTTTATCTGTATATCACAAACTCCTATATTCTTTGGGACAGAAAGCTGTTCTGGATTGAGTGCTTGTGTGTGTTACGCCTAGCGCTCCGGGTCCCCGCTCCTCCCCGGAGCGCTCACGGCGTCTTTCTCCCTGCAGCTCCCCGGTCAGTCCCGCTGACCGGGAGCGCTGCTCTGTCATGGCCGTTGGGGATGCGATTCGCACAGCGGGACGCGCCCGCTCGCGAATCGCATCCCAGGTCACTTACCCGTTCCCGTCCCCTGCTGTCATGTGCTGGCGCGCGCGGCTCCGCTCTCTAGGGCGCGCGCGCGCCAGCTCCCTGAGACTTAAAGGGCCAGTGCACCAATGATTGGTGCCTGGTCCAATTAGCTTAATTGGCTCCCACCTGGTCCCTGACTATATCTAACCTCCTCCCATGCACTTCCTTGCCGGATCTTGTTGCCCTTGTGCCTAGTGAAAGCGTTTTGTGTGTTTAAACCCTGTGTACCAGAACTTCTGCTATCTCCCCTGACTACGAACCTTGCCGCCTGCCCCCGACCTTCTGCTACGTCCGACTTTGCTTCTGCCTACTCCCTTGTACCTCGCCTATCTTCAGCAGCCAGAGAGGTGAGCCGTTGCTAGTGGATACGACCTGGTCACTACCGCCGCAGCAAGACCATCCCGCTTTGCGGCGGGCTCTGGTGAAAACCAGTAGTGTCTTAGAACCGGTCCACTAGCACGGTCCTCGCTATCCCTCTCTGGCACAGAGGATCCACCTCCTGCCAGCCGGCATCGTGACAGTAGATCCGGCCATGGATCCCGCTGAAGTTCCTCTGCCAGTTGTCGCTGACCTCCCTACGCTGGTCGCCCAGCAAGCTCGTCAGATCGCCCAGCAGTCGCAACAGATAGCGCAACAAGATCACCAGCTGTCGTACTTGACCACCATGACACAGCAACTCCAGTCACAACTACAGCAAGTACAGTCGCAGCTACAGCAGCAACAACCATCTCCTCCGCCAGCTCCAGCACCCCTTCCGCAGCGAGTGGCCGCTCCTAGCCTCCGCCTGTCCTTGCCGGACAAATTTAATGGGGACTCTAAGTTTTGCCGTGGCTTTCTTTCGCAATGTTCCTTGCACTTGGAGATGATGTCGGATCAGTTTCCTACTGAAAGGTCTAAGGTGGCTTTCGTAGTCAGCCTTCTGTCTGGAAAGGCCCTGTCATGGGCCACACCGCTCTGGGACCGCGATGACTCCGTCACTGCCTCTGTACACTCCTTCTTCTCGGAAATTCGAAGTGTCTTTGAGGAACCTGCCCGAGCCTCTTCTGCTGAGACTGCCCTGCTGAACCTGGTCCAGGGTAATTCCTCCGTTGGCGAGTACGCCATACAATTCCGTACTCTTGCTTCTGAACTATCCTGGAATAATGAGGCTCTCTGCGCGACCTTTAAAAAAGGCCTATCCAGCAACATTAAAGATGTTCTGGCCGCACGAGAGACTCCTGCTAACCTGCATGAACTCATTCATCTAGCCACTCGCATTGACATGCGTTTTTCTGAGAGGCATCAAGAGCTCCGCCAGGAAAAAGACTTAGATCTCTGGACACCTCTCCCACAGTCTCCACTGCAATCTGCGCCTAGGCCTCCCGCCGAGGAGGCCATGCAAGTGGATCGGTCTCGCCTGACCCTGGAAGAGAGGAATCGCCGTAAGGAAGAGAATCTTTGTCTGTACTGTGCCAGTACTGAACATTTTTTGGTGGATTGCCCAATCCGTCCTCCACGTCTGGGAAACGCACGCTCGCACCCAGCTCTCGTGGGTGTGGCGTCTCTTGATGCCAAGTCGGCTTCTCCACATCTCACGGTACCTGTTCGGATTTCCACTTCAGCCAGCTCTCCCCTCTCAGCCGTGGCCTGCCTGGACTCTGGAGCTTCTGGGAATTTTATTCGGGAGTCCTTTGTGAATAAATTCCGCATTCCGGTGACCCGTCTTGTCAAGCCACTCCACATTTCCGCGGTCAACGGAGCCAGGTTGGATTGCACCGTGCGTTACCGCACGGAGCCCCTCCTAATGTGCATCGGACATCATCACGAGGAGATTGTATTTTTTGTCCTTCCTAATTGCACTTCTGAAGTTCTCCTTGGACTACCCTGGCTTCAACACCATTCCCCAACCCTGGATTGGTCCACTGGGGAGATCAAGAGTTGGGGCCCCTCTTGTTCCAAGGACTGCCTTCAACCGGTTCCCAGTACTCCCTGCCGTGACCCTGTGGTTCCTCCTGTATCCGGTCCCCCTAAGGTCATTAAGGACTCTGCCTGCCACAGGAAATGCCCCTCCCCCCCTCCCAGTTCCATCAGGCAAGCTTCTGTGTCCCCTCATGGCCCTCGTCCTGGTGTCACACTGCCCCGTGCCAGGTCTCGCCCTCTGCCCTCTCTCCCCATTCCTACTCCTGCGGTTCTGCCTGCCGTTGAGGAATCCCTCCATCCCTTCCCGGTGTCCTCATCCCAGGGGAGGCAGTTACCCGATAAAGAGAAGGGGAGACCTAAGGGGGGGGGTACTGTTACGCCTAGCGCTCCGGGTCCCCGCTCCTCCCCGGAGCGCTCACGGCGTCTTTCTCCCTGCAGCTCCCCGGTCAGTCCCGCTGACCGGGAGCGCTGCTCTGTCATGGCCGTTGGGGATGCGATTCGCACAGCGGGACGCGCCCGCTCGCGAATCGCATCCCAGGTCACTTACCCGTTCCCGTCCCCTGCTGTCATGTGCTGGCGCGCGCGGCTCCGCTCTCTAGGGCGCGCGCGCGCCAGCTCCCTGAGACTTAAAGGGCCAGTGCACCAATGATTGGTGTCTGGTCCAATTAGCTTAATTGGCTCCCACCTGGTCCCTGACTATATCTAACCTCCTCCCATGCACTTCCTTGCCGGATCTTGTTGCCCTTGTGCCTAGTGAAAGCGTTTTGTGTGTTTAAACCCTGTGTACCAGAACTTCTGCTATCTCCCCTGACTACGAACCTTGCCGCCTGCCCCCGACCTTCTGCTACGTCCGACTTTGCTTCTGCCTACTCCCTTGTACCTCGCCTATCTTCAGCAGCCAGAGAGGTGAGCCGTTGCTAGTGGATACGACCTGGTCACTACCGCCGCAGCAAGACCATCCCGCTTTGCGGCGGGCTCTGGTGAAAACCAGTAGTGTCTTAGAACCGGTCCACTAGCACGGTCCTCGCTATCCCTCTCTGGCACAGAGGATCCACCTCCTGCCAGCCGGCATCGTGACAGTGTGACTGTATTGTGTGTAATGAGGTGGGCAGGGAAGATATTGTATTGGGTTCATTTGTAATATAACTAGTATAATGTCAATGTATTGAAGTTGTCTTAGCCATTGTAGTAAAACTGTTTTGGAAACCTGTCACCTAATTTGAAAATGAATTTACCTGTTTGCGAATAGTAGAGTAGGCATCTGCTGGAATTGTCCCTGGAGGATTAACTCTGACTCCAAGTTTCCGTAGGAAGTTTTTAGTAAATTCATCACAATTTACAATTTTGAAAATTCTTGAGTAAAACACAATGTCTTTGTTGATGTTGAAATAATCCACAGTATAAAACTGGTCATCATTAGGGGGTGGAAGTGGAATACGATGACGTCGGATTATCGTCCCTTAACCAAAAAAAACAAAAGCCTTTGTTATGATTTCTCTAACACTGTGCATTGCTAAGATACAATGGACTAAATGCAGTTGTGTATACATTTCACCACCCTACAAAACTCCATTGGAATGGTAAATGAATCATACAAAGTGTATGATCTATCTTACTAACCTAGTTTTCTCAACTAGTTTATTGGAAATTTAGATGGTCACTTGGTGGTTTCTGTGTTTTTGTTTGCCCGTGCCTGGCCCAGGAGAAGCTGTCTTAATCTCAGACCGTTTATAGGCTAATGGTGCCTTGGCTTTATGACCTGACAAGTATATCTTGCACCCCCATGTCACCACAACTCCATGATTTCAGTCTCTGACATCTTAATTTTCCTACAAACTGTTTTACTCTTTTGGACCAATGAAACCTACATGGGTAGTCTATTCATTTTAACAGGAACTGTGTACTACTTCCCTAATGTTGAAATGTAGGGGATTTGAACATTTTATACTGTATATCCTAAAGCTGGGGTACCAACAGCAAAACATCCAGTGATCATTTTATAATCTGGAGATCCTTAGAACAAAAAGTGAGTATTCAAAAGGGAACAATCCATTCAAAGCCCTATAAATAAATGTTCAATCATACAGACTACAGGCTTTACTTATATATGTGAACTAAATAATAGGAGCACAGGTATTAAATACAAAAGCATAGTACAGACCCTGAGGAATTCCACTGTTTTTCATTTCAGGTTCTACTACTTGAATTGTATCATCTTCTAGATAGAAATATATTTTACATTTCCGCACGCGATAAACTTCCTCCCTTCTCTGATGAACTTCCTCTTCAAAATAGGCTTCAAATGATAACACCTGAAATCACGAAGAATAATAGAACTGTCATTCCAAACAATTTCCCTGCATTTGACAGCCTATGTAATTTCTAACGTTTATTTTAAAAAAAAAATATTTATACATATATATATATATATATATATATATATATATATATATTAATCACTTTGTTTACCGCAATTACACCTGACCCCAGAAAAAAAAAGATCTAAAATCTTGGCAACTGGAAGTCTTACAAATTGTTGTCTATTGCCTCTTGCTAGAGGAATTCCGAAGAGAGCAGAGAGACCAAGATAAAACAAAGGGAATGGGGGTGGGGCTTAGACAGTGTTATACAATGGAGCCTTGTCTGTGGGCATGCATCCTGAGCCTGTCTGCTCTCTCCAAATGGTTCATGTTTTGACTTAAAGGTAAATCAAGGCATCCCTCCGGTCTCTTACCCCCCATAAAGTTCTCAACAGCTGTCCTCTTGTCCCCAAGTATTCAATTTGTGTTTTCCCTATGTACACAGTGCTGCCTCTTGAATATAATCCCCTTCCCCTCCCTTTAATTATTATCAGTTTGCTTAGACCAGTGCTGCTTTTATGTAACACCCTCTGCTGCTGTTTAGTCATCATCATTATTGCCAGTTCACTGCTGTTGTGATGTAACCCTTTCCTTGCTGTAATTTTGCTGCTTCTCGCTTCCTTTCTGCTTACATAGCACCTCGCAAACCCAGTGCATCTATAACCCCCTTCTTCAACTCCCACGTGCCATCTACTGTATATCAGTGTACAGTAAATTCTCCCCAAGACAGTTCCAGCTTGTTCGGTCCCATGCACTTTCTCCAGCATTAACGATGCATGGCAGAGAAGAGGAGGGCTTGTGAGAGGGTGCTCTTCTGTGACCAGAAAAGTAAAAGAAGTCAAGTTGTGAGTACCACAGGCAAACAATGAAGTTCCAGTCCTGTCCCCTTCAATGGAGAGAATAAGATATTGTAGTGGGCCATGAAGGGGTCTCTCAGGAGCTCAATAGCAAAAGATGTGAGGCATCCACTTCTAAGTAAATCTAGTGGCAAGAAAATGGGCGGAGCTTGACTCATGTGCAGTGCAATAAAACATTGCATATAGTAAATGACCCCCGAAGTTCTAAATATCATACAATTACAGCACTTTTTAATGTAATGATTATTTCTATTCATTTAAAATATAAAATTCTCTTTTGAGGAAGCTTTAAACAGGAAATTATGAACTTGGGGTCCACTCATGATACATGTAAGAAAAACACTATAACAAACCTGTTTATCAAAAGCTACCCAAGATGGAGCATCACTGCCCACCCCTCGGGGGTAGACACTGAATTTATGCTTGATTTTCTGTCCAGGAAGCAGTTCTCCTCCAATTCCTGGCTTGTCTTCACCCAACAACATGGAGACATCATTAGAGTAGCCAAAATGTTGCGATTTATGAAACTTCTCTTTTCCTAGCTGGAAACAAAAATATTAATGTATATTAAAAGTATTAAATATATTAAAAATGTTTACTGTATTAATAGCTATCAAATAACCCTCCATTATATGTCATACTGTGCAAGATTCCTTTTTTTTTTCCAAAGAGCCACACTAGAGATGAGCGAATTTACAGTAATTCGATTCATCACAAACTTCTCAGCTCAGCGGTTGCTGACTTTAGCCTGCATAAATTGGTTCAGCTTTCAGGTGCTCCGGTGGGCTGGAAAAGGTGGATACAGTCCTAGGAGAGAATCTCCAGCCCACCGGAGCACCTGAAAGGTGAACTAATTTATGCAGGCTAAAGTCAACAACCGCCGAGCAGAGAAGTTTGTGGCGAATCGAATCACTGTAACTTCACTCATCTCTAAACAACACTAAGGGAAAGAACAAACCTAATGCAGCCAATGTGATGACACCCATAGACACGTACACTACTACCCTGAAGGGATGTGCTGTATCTGATAGTAAGCCTCCAGTGTATGCTGGTACTTTCAGGTGAAAAAAGAAAATGTAGTCTAGTTATAGTTACCAGTATGTTATATATTTGTAAGGCCCTCTTTACCTTTTCAGATGATCAAGCAGTGTTTTCTCCAGCGCTGTAGAAAACCACCAGATGGAAACTTATCGTGAAACGAATCCAGTTTATTTGAATGGGACAGTTCAGATTTGTCGGGTGCTTCAATTTGGAGTCCAGACTGATGGATACACAGTAGCGCCGGACAGAGGAACGCACCTTGGAGTGTTCTACCATCTGGAGTGCAGAACTAATGGGTGCCAGATTCTAGACAACTAATGCCAACTGATGCACTTTGCCATCAGTTGCGGAGAGTTAGGTTGGGTTCACTGAGCTGAATCGCCGCATAAATGTGAACCCATCCTCAAAGATCTGACTGTCTAAAAAAGCTCTATCCAGTCAATTAACAATCTACTGTAATACATTGGGTGTATTTATCTACACTCTTATATGCGTGTCTTGCTTTACAGAAACTTACAATTGCAGCATGGTATATATTTATACCAATGTGTTAGCTGACTTTTATGTACTGTATTATTTTTGCTCATAGTTTGACATTTACATTAATGTTAAAGCAGATAACATTACATTTAAAGGGGCTGACTGGGCACTGTTATTTGTTATAATGGTGCCAGAGGTGGAGGGAAATAAATACACATACTTACCTTCCTCACTCTTCGCTGCCACCAGATTTACACAGCTCCAGTCTTTGTCGCAGCAGGCTTCTGGTTGGTGTTACATCACAGGCCTGTTCAGCACATTGTACATTGTTGTGTCCACTGTCTGGCTTAGCAGACCTGTGGCCTGCCACATCAGAGCCCAGAGCTGCCGGTGGGGGAGCGAAGAAGGTATGTGTTTTTTTTTTCTAATTTGCCACCTTCCCAGACACCATTATAAAAAATAGCATTGGTTGGACCACCCTTTTAAACAGCAATGTCAGTTGTTTCAGACTGCCTAAGGGCTCGTTCACATGGCTGTTGTGCTCCAGTTAAAGGGGCACTGTTAAAAAAAAATTTGATATTGTGCTGATTCTTTGATAACATCATAACACATCATAAAACAGTATTAAGAACAATTAACAAACAAAATGCAAATACGGTAAATCAACCATTTAAACACAAACGGTATACTTATAAGCTATACTTAATAAGCTAAGCTCTTTGTGTTTAAAAGTATAGCTTTTGAGTTTAAATGATCGATGCATTTGTATTTTGTTTATTAATTGTTCTTAATACTGTTTTGTGATGTGTTAAGAGGTTTTGGTTCCGGGTCTAAGGTCAGTGACCTGGAACCACTTACCTTGTACCTATATTAGGCTGGGTTCACACCACGTTTTTCAAATACGGTTACCGTATACGGTTTTCCGCTAAAAAATGTATGGCAAAAACCGTATGCAACCGTATACAACCGTATGACTCCAAATTAAAATGTATACGTTTTTTTCCTGTACGGTTCTATCCGTTTGCATCAGTTTTTGCCAACGGTTTTGCTATTTTGTTGGAATTAGTTTTCCAGCAATTTTATAAAGTTATTGTTCTATTGAAATTCCAATCTGCGCATGTGTCAACTCCAAAAACGGATTAGAAAAACCGTGTGCAACCATATTCTGAAATTCTGTGTACGGTTCTCATAGACAACAATGTTAAAAGAACTGCATACGGTTCGCATACGGTTTTCCACCCGGAGGCAAAAATGTGGTCGACAGCGTTTTTGCCTACTGTTGAAAAATCGGCAAAACCGTATCCGAGGCAAAACGGATGCAACCGTACACAACATTTGGAATACGGTTTACAATGCATTCTCTATGCATACGGTTTCGGATAAATTTTTTGCGGAAAACCGTATAAGGTTACCGTATTTGAAAAACGTGGTGTGAACCCAGCCTTAGGAGGGTTTTTACTTATTACAAATATGCCTGATGAAGAGCCCTGTCCGGGCTGGAAACGCTCATGATGTTTAGTGTTGGATGACTTAACAATAAAGTCCTTTTGAGTGTGCATCATGGACTTTTTGATATTTTTTACAAGCTGCGGAAGCGCACAATAAGAAGGCCCAATCTATTTTGCTACTTGCCTACTAAGTGATTTTAACGGCGGTGGATGTACATAGACTGCGGAGGGGCCCTGTGGCTGCTGACCAAGATCTGATTTACATGCAATTATAGGAGTTGTGCCCTGAGCACAACAATACCTGGTAAGGAGCCAATTTATTGGTCTTCTCTTTTCCATCTCCTGGCGATTTTCACGAGGTGCACACCACTTTGTTTTTATGTTGTTTTATAATGAAACAAGCTTGAGCTCCTTCATTATAGTGCACTATCATTGCTAGGATATGCCGTCACTTTATAAACAGTAGGAGTCTGACCTCTAGGGCCTGCACTGATCCTGTGATAGCAGTAGCCCCAGTCACCTGGCTGTGTAGGGAACTCTAGCCAGCTCCATTCACTTGAATAGGCCTGCAGTGTAGTTAACTTCACAGTACACAACCTTTTCTTTAAAGGGGTACTCCGGTAAAAAACGTTTTTGTTTTTTTAAATCAACTGGTGCCAGAAAGTTAAACAGATTTGTAAATTACTTCTATTAAAAAATCTTCATCCTTCCTGTACGTATTAGCTGCTGAATACTACAGTGAAAATTCTTTTCTTTTTGAAACACAGAGCTGTCTGCTGACATCATGACCACAGTGCTCTCTGCTTACATTTCTGTCCATTTTAGGAACTGCGCAGAACAGCATATGTTTGCTATGGGGATTTCCTTTTACGCTGGCAGTTCCTAAAATCGACAGAGATGTCAGCAGAGAGCACTGTGCTCATGATGTCAGCAGACAGCTCTGTGTTTCAAACTGGAAAATAATTTCCACTGTAGTATTCAGCAGCTAATAAGTACTGGAAGGATTAAGATTTTTTAATAGAAGTAATTTACAAATCTGTTTAACTTTCTGGCACCAGTTGATTTAAAAAAAAAAAGTTTTTTACCGGTGTACCCCTTTAACCCCTTAAGGACGGAGACCATTTTCACCTCTAGGACGAAGCCCTTTTTTGCAAATCTGACCACTGTCACTTTAAACATTAATAACTCTGGGATGCTTTTAGTTATCATTCTGATTCTGAGATAGTTTTTTCGTGACATATTCTACTTTAACATAGTGGTAAAATTTTTTGGTAACTTGCATTCTTTCTTGGTGAAAAATCCCAAAATTTGATGAGAAAATTTAAAATTTTTGCATTTTTCTAACTTTGAAGCTTTCTGCTTGTAAGGAAAATGGATATTCCAAATAATTTTTTTTTTGGATTCACATATACAATATGTCTACTTTATGTTTGCATCATAAAATTGACGAGTTTTTACTTTTGGAAGACACCAGAGGGCTTCAAAGTTCAGCAGCAATTTTCCAATTTTTCACAAAATTTTCAAACTCGCAATTTTTCAGGGACCAGTTCAGGTTTGAAGTGGATTTGAAGGGTCTTCATATTAGAAATACCCTATAAATGACCCTATTATAAAAACTGCACCCCCAAAGTATTCAAAATGACATTCAGTAAATGTTTTAACCCTTTAGGTGTTTCACAGGAAAAGCAGCAAAGTGAAGGAGAAAATTCAAAATCTTCATTTTTTACACTCGCATGTTCTTGTAGACCCAATTTTTGAATTTTTACAAGGGGTAAAAGGAGAAAATGTATACTTATATTTGTAGCCCAATTTCTCTCGAGTAAGCACACACCTCATATGTCTATGTAAAGTGTTCGGCGGGCGCAATAGAGGGCTCAGAAGCGAAGGAGCGACAAGGGGATTTTAGAGAGTACGTTTTTCAGAAATGGTTTTTGGGGGGCATGTCGCATTTAGGAAGCCCCTATGGTGCCAGAACAGCAAAAAAAAAAACACATGGCATACCATTTTGGAAACTAGACCCCTTGAGGAACGTAACAAGGAATAAAGTGAGCCTTAATACCCCACAGGTGTTTCACGACTTTTGCATATGTAAAAAAAAAATTTTTTTTACACTAAAATGTTGGTTTTCCCCCAAATTTCACATTTTGTAAAGGGTTAATAGCAGAAAAGACCCCCCAAAATTTGTAACCCCATCTTTTCTGAGTATGGAGGTACTCCATAAGTGGACCTGAAGTGCACTGCGGACGAACTACAATGCTCAGAAGAGAAGGAGTCATATTTGGCTTTTTGAGAGCAAATTTTGCTCGGGGGGCATGTTGCATTTAGGAAGCCCCTATGGTACCAGAACAGCAAAAAAAAAAGAACACATGGCATACCATTTTGGAAACTAGACCCCTTGAGGAACATAACAAGGGATAAAGTGAGCCTTAATACCCCACAGGTGTTTCACGACTTTTGCATATGTAAAAAAAATAAATAAATTCACTAAAATGTGGGTTTCCCCCAAAATTTCACATTTTTGCAAGGGTTAATAGCAGAAAATACCCCCCAAAATTTGTGACCCCATCTCTTCTGAGTATGGAGGTACCCCATAAGTGGACCTGAAGTGCACTGCGGGCGAACTACAATGCTCAGATGAGAAGGCGTCATATTTGGCCTTTTGAGAGCAAATTTTGCTCGGGGGGCATGTCGCATTTAGGAAGCCCCTATGGTGCCAGGACAGCAAAATAACCCCCACATGGCATACCATTTTGGAAACTAGACCCCTTGAGGAACGTAACAAGGGGTACAGTGAGCATTTACCCCCCACTGGTGTCTGACAGATCTTTGGAACAGTGGGCTGTGCAAAATGTTTCATTTTCACGGACCACTATTCCAAAGATCCGTCAGACACCTGTGGGGTGTAAATTCTCACTGCACCCCTCATTACATTCCGTGAGGGGTGTAGTTTCCAAAATGGGGTCACATGTGGGTGTGTTTTTTTTTTGCATTTGTCAAAACCGCTGTAACAATCAGCAACCCCTGTGCAAATCACCTCAAATGTACATGGCGCACTCTCCCTTCTGGGCCTTGTTGTGCGCCCCCAGAGCACTTTGCGCCCACATATGAGGTATCTCCGTACTCGGGAGAAATTGCGTTACAAATTTTGGGGGGCGTTTTTCCCTTTTACCTCTTGTGAAAATGAAAAGTATGTGGCAACACCAGCATGTTAGTGTAAAAATAATTTTTTTACACTAACATGCTGGTGTAGACCCCAACTGTTCCTTTTCATAAGGGGTAAAAGGAGAAAAAGCCCCCCAAAATTTGTTAGGCAATTTCTCCCGAGTACGGCGATACCCCATATGTGACCCTATTCTGTTGCCTTGAAGTACGACAGGGCTCCAAAGTGAGAGCGCCATTCGCATTTGAGGCCTGAATTAGGGACTTGCATAGGGGTGGACATAGGGGTATTCTATGCCAGTGATTCCCAAACAGGGTGCCTCCAGCTGTTGCTAAACTCCCAGCATGCTTGGACAGTCAATTGCTGTCCAGAAATGCTGGGAGTTTTTGTTTTGCAACAGCTGGAGGCTCCATCTTAGAAACACTGCCGTACAATACGTTTTTCATTTTTATTGGGGAGGGGGGTGGTGGGGGGGGCAGTGTACGAGTGTATATGTAGTGTTTTAGTCTTTATTTTATGTTAGTGTAGTGAAGTGTTTTTAGGTTACATTCACACTGGCGGCAGATTACACTGAGTCTCCCGCTAGGAGTTTGAGCTGCGGCGAAAAATTTCCCGCAGCTCAAATTTGGAGCGGGGAACTCACTGTAATCTGCCGCCAGTGTGAATGTAGCCTGTACATTCACACAGGAGGGGGGTCAAAACTACAACTCCCAGCATGCACTGACAGACCATGCATGCTGGGAGTTGTAGTTTTGCAACAGCTGGAGGCACACTGGCTGGAAAACCTTGAGTTTTCCAACCAGTGTGCCTCCAGCTGTTGCAAAACTACTACTCCCAGCATGTATTGATTGCGGAAGGGCATGCTGGGAGATGTAGTTATGCAATGGCTGGAGGCACGCAAGTACAACTCCCAGCATGCCAAGACAGCCTTATGCTGTTCCTGAATGCTGGGAGTTGTAGTTTTGCAAGATTTAGAGGGGTTCAATTTGTAAATCACTGTCCAGTGGTCTCAAAACTGTGGCCCTCCAGATGTTGCAAAACTACAACTCGCAGCATGCCCAGACAGCAAACTGCTGTCTGGGCATGCTGAGAGTTGTAGTTTTGCAACATCTGGAGGGCTACAGTTTGAGACCACTTAGTGATCTACAACCTGAACCCCTCTAAATATTGCAAAACTACAAGTCCCAGCATGCCCACACAGCAAACAGCTGTCTGGGCATGCTGGGAGTTGTAGATTTGCAACATCTGGAGGGCCACGGTTTAGAGACCACTGTAAACTGTGGCCCTCCGGATGTTGCTAGGCAACAACTCACCTAGCAGGACCCGGAAGTATTGCTGCCGCCGCCGCCGCATGTTGGGGAGGATCGCGAACGGGGACACCGATAGGTGGGCAAAGCGGGGGAACCAAACTTTAACCCAACCTCCCCCGGTCTGCTATCGGTCGGTCGCTCGGCCGACCAATAGCAGGGATAGGAGGGGTGGCACCCCTGCCACCAAACTCCTATCCCTTTAGGGGGATCAAGGGTGTCGTGCCGGGATGCCTGCTGTTAGATAACAGCAGTCATCCCGGCCCGATCACCGCTACCGGTGACGCGGCGCTCCCGGAACCCCGCGACGTACATGTACGTCGCCGCGCGCCAAGTGACATTTCGCGGCGCCGTACATGTACGTCGCTCGTCGTGAAGGGGTTAAGGGTAGGGTCACACATAGCGCATCCGCAGCATACTTCACGGGAAATACTCTGCAGATTTTGTTATGAGCAAACACACAGGCCTGTGTGTGCAGTAAGGTTGAAAACGTGCCCAGCGCACCCAGCACGTGAAGTGATGCCCGGGCCCGCTTCCACATCTTACCGCACAGACAGGGCTGCGACCAGGAAGCCCTATGTGTTTGCTCATGGCAGAACCCACAGCATATTTTAACGCTTCCTGGTGCATTTCCCGCAGCGCGAAATACGTGATGGGATTAAAGGGGTACTCTGGTGTAAAACACAATGTTTTCAAATCACCGGGTGCTAGAAAGTTAAACAGATTTGAAAATTACTTCTATTTAAAAATCTTATCCCTTCCAGTACTTATCCGCTGCTGTATACTCCAGAGAAAGTTGTGTAGTTCTTTATAGCTTGAGCACTATGCTCTCTGCTGACACCTCAGTCTGTGTCAGGAACTGTCCAGAGTAGGAGCAAATCCCCATAGCAATCCTCTCTCATGCTCTGGACAGTTTCTGACATGGACAGAGGTGTCAGAAGAGAGCACTGTGGTCGGACAGGAAAGAATTACACAACTTCCTCTGTAGTATACAGCAACTGATAAGTACTAGAAGGATTAAGATTTTTAAATAGAAGTAATTTACAAATCTGTATAACTTTCTGCCACCAGGTGATTTAAAAAAAAATTCCCCACCGGAGCACCCCTTTAATGGTCTATCATAAAGAGATGGCATCAATTGCTGATCGGGGGGCTGTTGAAATTTGGCTGCAGAACTGATCTAGAAGATCATGGGCTCATATTTGTCAGGAGTACAGCTTAGTAATACAGCCCTTATGCTATCACGCAGTGTATATACGGAACATGTCCATAGTCTGTAATAAATAATTAAGGATGTACTTTAACCTCTTAAGGACGCAGGGCGTATGGATACGCCCTGCATTCCGAGTCCTTAAGGACGCAGGGCGTATCCATACGCCCGTGGGAATTCCGGTCCCCACCGCTAGCCGGTTGGGGACCGGAGCCGGATGCCTGCTGAAATCGTTCAGCAGGCATCCCGGCATATCGCCCAGGGGGGTCATTATGCCCCCCCATGTCGGACAATTCAGTCCAGCGATCTGCGGCGATTCCGGGTCAATCGGGTCTCCAGTGACCCGGTGACTCGGAATTACTGACTGATCGGGGCCGTCTCTGACGGCCCCGAACAGCCAGAGCCTGCAGGGGTGAGGTGGCACTGGTGCCACCTCACGATTGCCCTGATTCGTCGGCCGGATTACCGGCCGACCAATCAGGGCGCCTGCTGCGGGTGTCACTCCCGCACCCGCTCCGCCCCTCTTCTGGAGGACGTGAGCGGGTGCGGGAAGACGACCCCGGGTGCTGGGGACCCCGATCCCCGGCGTCCATGTTGGGATCGGGGCCCCAGGAGCGACGGCGGCGGCGAGGGATAGTCCTGCGATGGAGCAGCAGCAGGAGGTGAGTTACAGCCTCCTGCTGTTGCTTAGCAACAGCTCCCAGCATGCAAAAAGGGCATGCTGGGAGCTGTAGTTATGCAACAGCAGGAGGCAGACCACCACAACTCCCAGCATTCCCTTATGGGCATGCTGGGACTTATGGTTTTGCAACAGCTGGAGGCACATTTTTTCTATGGAAAAGTGTACCTTCAGCTGTTGTATAACTACAACTCCCAGCTTGCACAAACAGCTAAAGTGCATGCTGGGAGTTGTAGTGGTGCATCTGCTGGTTGCATAACTACAACTCCCAGCATGCCGTTGGCTGTCGGTGACTGCTGAGAGTTGTAGTTTTGCAACAGCTGAAGGCACACTGGTTGTGAAACCCATTTTTTTTTTTTACCTAACTCAGTGTTTCACGACCGGTATGCCTCCAGCTGTTGCAAACTACAACTCCCAGCAGTCACCTTACACCATGCACCGTACATGCTGGGAGTTGTAGTTTTGCAACAGCTGGAGGCACACTGGTTTTGAAACACTGAGTAAGGTCACAAACTCAGTGATACATAACCAGTGTGCCTACAGCTGTTGCAAAACTAAAACTCTCAGCATGTACAGTCTGTCAGCGCATGCTGGGAGTTGTAGTTTTTCAACAGCTGGATGTCCTCCCCAATGTGAATGTACAGGGTACACTCACATGGGCGGAGGATTACAGTAAGTATCTGGCTGCAAGTTTGAGCTGCAGAAAATTTTCTGCAACAGCTCAAACTGCCAGTGAGAAACTACTGTGAACCCCCGCCCGTGCGACTGTACCCTAAAAACACTACACTACACTAACACAAAATAAAATAAAAAGTAAAAAACACTACATATACACATACCCCTACACAGCCCCCCTCCCCTCCCCAATAAAAATGACAAACGTCTGGTACGCCACGGTTTCCAAAACGGAGCCTCCAGCTGTTGCAAAACAACAACTCCCAGTATTGTCGGACAGCCGTTGACTGTCCAGGCATGCTGGGAGTTTTACAACAGCTGGAGGCACCCTGTTTGGGAATCACTGGCGTAGAATTCCCCTATGTCCACCCCTATGCAATCCCTAATTTAGGCCTCAAATGCGCATGGCGCTCTCACTTTGGAGCCCTGTCGTATTTCAAGGCAACAGTTTAGGGTCACATATGGGGTATCACCATACTCGGGAGAAATTGTGTTACAAATTTGGGGGGGTATTTTCTGCTTTTACCCTTTTTTACATATGCAATAGTCGTGAAACGCCTGTGGGGTATTAAGGTTCACTTAACCCCTTGTTACATTCCCCGAGGGCTCTAGTTTCCAAAATGGTATGCCATGTGGGTTTTTTTTGCTGTCCTGGCACCATAGGGGCTTCCTAAATGCGGCATGCCCCCAGAGCAAAATTTGCTTTCAAAAAGCCAAATGTGACTCCTTCTCTTCTGAGACCTGTAGTGCGCCAACAGAGCACTTTTCACCTCCATATGGGGTGTTTTCTGAATCGGGAGAAATTGGGCTTCAAATTTTGGGGGGTATTTTCTGCTTTAACCCTTTGTATAAATGTAAATTTTTTGGGAAACCAAGCATTTTAGGTAAATTTTTTTATTTTTTTTTACATATGCAAAAGTCGTGAAACACCTGTAGGGTATTAAGGTTCACTTTACCCCTTGTTACGTTCCCCGAGGGGTCTAGTTTCCAAAATGGTATGCCATGTGTTTTTTTTTTTTTTGCTGTCCTGGCACCATAGGGGCTTCCTAAATGCGGCATGCCCCCAGAGCAAAATTTCCTTCAAAAAAGCCAAATGTGACTCCTTCTCTTCTGAGACCTGTAGTGCGCCACCAGAGAACTTTTCACCCCCATATGGGGTGTTTTCTGAATCGGGAGAAATTGGGCTTCAAATTTTTGGGGGTATTTTCTGCTATTACCCTTTTTAAAAATGTAAAACTTTAGGGAAACCAAGCATTTTAGGTAAAAAATTTATTTTTATTTTTTACATATGCAAAAGTCGTGAATCACCTGTGGGGTATTAAGGTTCACATTACCCCTTGTTACGTTCCCCGAGGGGTCTAGTTTCCAAAATGGTATGCCATGTGGGTTTTTTTTGCTGTTCTGGCACCATAGGGGCTTCCTAAAGGTGACATGCCCCCCAAAAACCATTTGACGCTCCTTCCCTTCTGAGCCCTCTACTGCGCCCACCGAACAATTAACATAGACATATGAGGTATGTGCTTACTCGAGAGAAATTGGGTTTCAAATACAAGTAAAAATTTTCTCTTTTTACCCCTTGCAAAAATTCAAAAATTGGGTCTACAAGAACATGCGAGTGTAAAAAATGAAGATTGTGAATTTTCTCCTTCACTTTGCTGCTATTCCTGTGAAACCCCTAAAGGGTTAAAACGCTTACTGAATGTCATTTTGAATACTTTGGGGGGTGCAGTTTTTATAATGGGGTCATTTATGGGGTATTTCTAATATGAAGACCCTTCAAATCCACTTCAAACCTGAACTGGTCCCTGAAAAAAAGCGAGTTTAAAAATTTTGTGAAAAATTGGAAAATTGCTGCGGAACTTTGAAGCCCTCTGGTGTCTTCCAAAAGTAAAAACTCATCAATTTTATGATGCAAATATAAAGTAGACATATTGTATATGTGAATAAAAAAAAATTTTGGGGGGAATATCCATTTTTCTTACAAGCAGAGAGCTTCAAAGTTAGGAAAATGCTAAATTTTCAAATTTTTCATCAAATTTTGGGATTTTTCACCAAGAAAGGATGCAAGTTACCAAAAAATGTTACCACTAAGTTAAAGTAGAATATGTCACGAAAAAACTATCTCGGAATCAGAATGATAACTAAAAGCATTCCAGAGTTATTGATGTTTAAAGTGACAGTGGTCAGATTTGCAAAAAATGGCCGAGTCCTTAAGGTGAAAAAGGGCTCAGTCCTTAAGGGATTAAGTGGAAACAATGGTATACCACTTTTCTCTATATTAAAAAGCAAAGCCGACTACACTTTTAAATACAGAAGTTTACCGCAAAAAAAAAAAAAAACATACAGTGTGTTATACTCTCTTTTTTACAGTGGGAGTCTATAGGTAACATTTCCAACTCTTTTACATGCAGTTGGAAATAGTAGATCTTTGCATTCCACATATATGTTGGGAGATTTTTCCGGTGTATACAACAAATGTTGTCAATCTAATAAAATAAATCTGAGTATAAAACAATATTGTAAATGATGCATAGTTTTTGGGTTCATCGGAGAAGGTTATATAGGAGGCAAACTCTTCCCAAAATCTAAACAAGCACAACAAGGACCCTTCTAAATGATGCAGTAGGATAGAACACAGACCTTTTAGTATGTATACAGCCTCCTAAACACACTGATAGCATTTTTTTGGTTTGAAAAAAATAAATAAAAGTCATGAAAAGCTGCAACCAGCTTCATGTATTTCTGATCCAGCTTTTGTAGTGTTTTTCCTATATATTTAGGGAGATTTATTACTATGCGTTTAGCTACACACATTTTTTACTTAACTTACCAGGCACCAAATATTGGGAAGATTTATGAAAAATTGTGCAGAGGAAAAGTTGACCAGTTGCCCATAGCAACCAATCATATCGCCTCGTTCATTTATAAAAAGACATCTGAAGAATATAAAAAGAAAACCTTTCCTCTGCACAGATTTGATAAATCTCACCCATGTGTAAATGCGCCTAATTTATGAAATGTCGCACATGGTGTGATAAATTTGGCGCATGTGCACGTGTGGGAAGCTGTAAGCAAGTATTGTAAATCTAACGATTTCTGGTATTGCTTTACAATATTTGGAGCCCTCTGCAACAAAATCGGTGACATTTAGAGAAAAGTCGTACATGATAAATTCACAACCACTGCAAATTCAAAGTAAGCACTTCAGTATAAAAGTTCTCACAAAAAGTTGCAAAACCATCAATGCGCCATTTTTAAACACCAAAAGACACGTAAAATGCTTGACAAATTCCTTCTATACATTTTTGGTGTTTTTTTTTCAGTAGGGTTTTTCTTATTCAAGACCAGGGGGGAGATTTATCAAAACCTGTGCACAGGAAGAGTGGTGCCCATAGCAACCAATCAGCTCGCTTCTTTCATTTTTAACCTCTTCAGGACCCATGACGTATGCATACGTCATCACACCCTGGGTCTTAAGGACCCATGACGTATGCATACGTCATGTCTTTTCCTGGTCTCCGCCGCTCACCCGGCGGAGATCGGAAGCGGATCCCTGCTGAAATCCTTCAGCAGGGATCCAGGGCAAACGCCGAGGGGGGGCCATGTATGCCCCCCATGTCGGCGATCGCCGCAAATCGCAAGGGAAATCGCCCTTGCGATCTGCGGCGATACCGGGCTGATCGGGTCTCTGGGACCCGACCGCCCGGTAATTTCGCATGATCCCGGCTGTCACAGACAGCCAGGACCATGCTGAAGACTAGGAGCGAGGTGGCAAGCCGGCCACCTCCTCCTATACCCTGCGATCTGTCGGTTAGTTAACCGACCAATCGCAGGAGGGGGGGGGGCGGTTACTTCCTCCCGTCCTGCCCGGCCCCTGGAAGTCCGGAGAGGCCGGGAGGAAGACCGGAGGACGCGGCGGGGGACGGGGGAGTGCTGGGGACCGGCCCCAGTATTTACCTCGTCCCTGAAGACCCGGATCCCGGCGAGGAAGACGGCAGCGGCGGCGACAGGTGAGTAGATCTTCAGCCGCGGTCGGGCCCTTTACAGCAATGCACGTCGCCGTAAAGCGACATGCATTGCTGCATTGGGACCCTATATACTACAACTCCCAGCATGCCCAGACAGCCCTTGGCGTCTGGGCATGCTGGGAGTTGCAGTTTTGCAACATCTGGAGGTCCACAGTTTGGAGACCACTGTGCCCTTCCAGATGTTGCAAAACTACACATTCTCAGCATGCCCTTACTGTCCAGGCATGCTGGGAGTTGTAGTTCTGTAACATCTGGCCCTTCAGATGTTGCAGAACTACAACTCCCAGCATGCCTGGACAGTTTTGGCATACTGGGAGTTGTAGTTTTGCAACATCTGGAAGGGCACAGATTGGGAACCACTGTATTAGTGGTCTGCAAACTGTAGTCCTCCAGATGTTGCAAACTACAACTCCAAGCATGCCGGGAGTTGTAGTTCGGCAACATCTGGCTCTAAAAATGTTGCCGAACTACTACTCCCAGCATGCCTGAGAATGTTTGGGAGTTGGGGTTTTGCAACAACAGGAGGCACACTGGTTGGGAAACATTGTCTGTTTCCTAACTCAGTGTTTCCCAACCCGTGTGCCTCCAGCTGTTGCAAAACTATAACTACCAGCATGCACTGATAGACTGTGCATGCTGGGAGTTGTAGTTTTGCAACAGCTGGAGGTCCCCCCCTTGTGAATGTACAGGGTACATTCACATGGGCAGGGGGCTTACAGTGAGTATCAGGCTGCAAGTTTGCGATGCAGCTAATTTTGCGCGGCAGCTCAAACTCGCAGCGGGAAAATCGCTGCCCGTGTGACTGTACCCTAAAAACACTACACTACACTAACACAAAATAAAATAAAAAGTAAAAAACACTACATATACACATACCCCTACACAGCCCCCCTCCCCTCCCCAATAAAAATGAAAAACGTCTGGTACGCCACTGTTTTCAAAATGGAGCCTCCAGCTGCAAAACAACAACTCCCAGTATTGCCGGACAGCCGTTGACTGTCCAAGCATGCTGGGAGTTTTGCAACAGCTGGAGGCACCCTGTTTGGGAATCACTGGCGTAGAATACCCCCATGTCCACCCCAATGCAAATCCCTAATTCAGGCCTCAAATGCGCATGGCGCTCTCACTTCGGAGCCCTGTCGTATTTCAAGGCAACAGTTTAGGGTTACATATGGGGTATCGCCGTACTCGGGAGAAATTGCCTTACAAATTTTGGGGGGCTTTTTCTCCTTTCACCCCTTATGAAAAGGTGAAATTGGGGTCTACACCAGCATGTTAGTGTAAAAAAATAAAAATTTTTACACTAACATGCTGGTGTTGCCCTATACTTTTCATTTTGACAAGAGGTAAAAGGGAAAAAAGCCCCCCACAATTTGTAATGCAACTTCTCCCGACTACGGAGATACCCCATATGTGGGCGCAAAGTGCTCTGGGGGCGCACAACAAGGCTCAGAAGGGAGAGTGCACCATGTACATTTGAGGTGATTTGCACAGGGGTGGCTGATTGTTACAGCGGTTTTGACAAACGCAAAAAAAAAAAAAAAAACACATGTGACCCCATTTCGGAAACTACACCCCTCACGGAATGTAATGAGGGGTGCAGTGAGAATTTACACCCCACAGGTGTCTGACAGATCTTTGGAACAGTGGACTGCGCAAATTAAAAATTTTGTACAGCCCACTGTTCCAAAGATCTGACAGACACCAGTGGGGGGTAAATGCTCACTGTACCCCTTGTTACGTTCCTCACGTTTTTTTTTTTTACGTATGCAAAAGTCGTGAAACCCCTGTGGGGTATTAAGGCTCACTTTATTCCTTGTTACGTTCCTCAAGGGGTCTAGTTTCCAAAATGGTATGGCATGTGGGTATTTTTTGTTGTCCTGGCACCATAGGGGCTTCCTAAATGCGACATGCCCCCGAGCAAAATTTGCTCTCAAAAAGCCAAATATGACTCCTGCTCTTCTGAGCATTGTAGTTCGCCCATAGTGCACTTCATGTCAACTTATGGGGTACCTCCATACTCAGAAGAGATGGGGTTACAAATTTTGGGGGCTATTTTCTGCTATTAACCCTTGCAAAAATGTGAAATTTGGGGGGAAGCACACATTTTAGTGAAATTTAAAAAAAATATTTTTTACATATGCAAAAGTCGTGAAACACCTGTGGGGTATTAAGGCTCACTTTATTCCTTGTTACGTTTCTCAAGGGGTCTAATTTCCAAAATGGTATGCCATGTGTTTTTTTTTTCCTGTTCTGGCACCATAGGGGCAACATGCCCCCCAAAAACCATTTCAGAAAAATGTACGCTCCAAAATCCCCATGTCGCTCCTTCGCTTCTGAGCCCTCTACTGCGCCCGCCAAACACTTTACATAGACATATGAGGTATGTGCTTAGTCAAGAGAAATTGGGCTACAAATAGAAGTATACATTTTCTCCTTTTACCCCTTGTAAAAATTCAAAAATTGGGTCTACAAGAACATGCGAGTGTAAAAAATGGAAATTGTGAATTTTCTCCTTCACTTTGCTGCTATTCCTGTGAAACACCTAAAGGGTTAAAATGCTGACTGAATGTCATTTTGAATATTTTTGGGGGTGCAGTTTTTATAATGGGGTCATTTGTGGGGTATTTCTAAGATGAAGACCCTTCAAATCCACTTCAAACCTGAACTGGTCCCTGAAAAATTGCGATTTTGGAAATTTTGTGAAAAATTGGAAAATTGCTGCTGAACTTTGAAGCCCTCTGGTGTCTTCCAAAAGTAAAAACTCGTAAATTATATGATGCAAATATAAAGTAGACATATTGTATATGTGAATAAAATAAAATAATATTTGGAATATCCATTTTCATTACAAGCAGAGAGCTTCAAAGTTAGAAAAATGCAAAATTTTCAAATTTTTCATCAAATTTTGGGATTTTTCACCAAGAAAGGATGCAAGTTACCAAAAAATTTTACCACTAAGTTAAAGTAGAATATGTCATGAAAAAACAATCTCGGAATCAGAATGATAACTAAAAGCATTCCAGAGTTATTAATGTTTAAAGTGACAGTGGTCAGATGTGCAAAAAATGGCCGGGTACTAAGGTGTAAAATGGCTGGGTCCTTAACGGGTTAAAGAGGCCTGTGAAAAATGAAAGAGGCGATCTGATTGGTTGCTATGGGCAACTGGAGAACTTTTCCTCTGGACAGGTTTTGATAAATCTTCCCCCATGTGATTCAAGAATTTCTACTGATGAATGTGACAAAACACACAAAAAAAAAATCAATCCCCATTTTTTTTTAAAGCAGAGTAGAAAATGCGCATGTGTTTTATTTAAGCCTTATTCGCCTTCTCTGGTCACAAAAATAGCGTCAGCTGCAAAAGCAAGCGTAAATAAAATATTGGTGTATTATTTACAACACCAGTCTTTGTCTCACCATTTCTTGATAGACTAGTATGCTGGGAGTAGTAGTTTCACAACGCCTAGAGAGGCACAGGCATAATACTGATATAGAGATTTTAATCATTCCTGGTGATGACTACTACTCCCTTTTTCCATATACTTGTTGCAGACGACACTACACATCTGCTTTCCTGGGCTGATATCGGAAAACAATTTCTACTTACGCTGCGGTTAAAGGAGTTTCCTGGCAGGAATGGCAGAGCCATGGTGTTCAGCAGCCCGGCCGTCACTGTATATCTGGTGTCATACACTGAGCTGCTGCCACCATGGAGACGGCATTGTTTCTCTGCTGGTTTCCTGGTGACTCTCAGTTTACTCTTTTTTTTTTTTTTCACTTTGCAACTTTATTTAAACGCATCAGCTATGTTCTGAAAGGTCCTTGTGTCCACCCACAGAACAGGCTGAGATCTTCAATATACAGATATACGACCTTTTTCAATGACGAAAAATTAATTGTTGTTTTTTTTTCCTCCAACAAATTAAAACAAAACTGACACTAAAGAAAAATACATGTGAAATGTCCTATAACCCAGAGAATCACAGAGGGGGTTACCCAGTCGTGGAATGTTAGGGTGCGTTCACATTGTGGAGATTGCATCTGGCAGCCGTTGCCGAAATACTTCGGCGGTAGGACTCTGCGGCACTGCGCCGTCACCATTGATGGCTATGCATTGCTCGCAGATTTCCGTGCAAAGAATGAACATGTTCATTCTATGCGCGGAACAATTTCAGTGTTATTAAAGTTCACCGCACATAATTTCGCTTGCGGAAATCTACTTATGGAATTCGGTGGGAATTATGCAGTGTGGACGTACCCTTAGGGGTTAAAATAATATTATAGTTTCCTGCTAGAATATAGGGGATGGATTTTAAATCACACATAGGGGGAATTCATCATTGACTAGCAGAGTACTCAGCATTTCTACCTAAACCTTGTGGGAAAGGAAAAGTAACAATGATCTTGTCCTCATATCATGACCTAATATCTCATCCTCAATTTCCATCCTCATATCCTGACCTTATATCCAAACCTCATATCCCATCATTATATCCCAACCTCATATCCCATCATTATATCCCAACCTCATATTCCATCATTATATCCCAACCTCATATCCCATCATTATATCCCAACCTCATATCCCATCATTATATCCCAACCTCATATCCCATCATTATATCCCAACCTCATATCCCATCATTATATCCCAACCTCATATCCAGTCCTCATTTCACAACCTCAAAGCCCATCCTCATATCCAGTCCTCATATCAAACCTCATATTCCGCCCTCATATCCCAACCTTATATCCTTTCCTCATATCCCGTCCTTATATCCTTTCTTTATATCCCATCCTTATATCCCACTCTCATATCTAGTCCTCATATCACAAGCTCATATCCTGTCTTCACATTTCATCCCCATATCCTGGCCTCATATCCGGTCCTCACATTTCATCCCCATATCCTGGCCTCATATCCTGTCCTCACATTTCATCTCCATATCCTGGCCTCATATCCTGTCCTCACATTTCATCCTCATATCCTGGCCTCATATCCTGTCCTCACATTTCATCCCCATATCCTGGCCTCATATCCTGTCCTCACATTTCATCCCCATATCCTGGCCTCATATCCTGTCCTCACATTTCATCCTCATATCCTGGCCTCATATCCTGTCCTCACATTTCATCCCCATATCCTGGCCTCATATCCTGTCCTCACATTTCATCCCCATATCCTGGCCTCATATCCTGTCCTCACATTTCATCCCCATATCCTGGCCTCATATCCTGTCCTCACATTTCATCCTCAGATCCTGGCCTCATATCCTGTCCTCACATTTCATCCTCAGATCCTAGCCTCATATCCTGTCCTCACATTTCATCCTCAGATTCTAGCCTCATATCCTGTCCTCACATTTCATCCTCAGATTCTAGCCTCATATGCTGTCCTCACATTTCATCCCCATATCCTGGCCTCATATCCTGTCCTCACATTTCATCCCCATATCCGGGCCTCATATTCATACACTGACCAACTATCATGTCTTTATATCCCTTCCTCATATACTCTCCTCATATCACAACCTCATATATGTAGCCGTGCTGGAACATATCGGCCTAGCATGCTGGAAGTTGTCGTTTTAGTAACAGCAGGAGGCACACTGTTTGGAAAACACTGGTTTATGTACTATCAGCAAACAGGCCATGAAATGGACAAGATGTCCAACTAAAGATAAATTACACATTGGGAAAACTAGTTTATCAATAGCTTTAGCAACATAAACATAAAACACAAAAAAAAAACTGAGAAAAAGATGAATACTAATACTTACGGAAATGTTTCTGTTCAGAAAAGGTGAACAATGTCATGATGTATAACTTGGTTATGTGTAGTAGCTATGCCCTGTTCCTCAACAGATGTGTGCCAGGTACAGGAATACAGCATAGGTTACACTATACACAATAGCAAGTTGTACATTACAAAAGTGCAGACATTTCATATGTTCCCTTTCAGGCTGGAATTCCACTTGTTTGTTTTTTTGCAAAAGCGCCAAGAAAAACGCCAATTCTGCCGCATGGCGTTTTTTTGGCCAAAAAACTCTGCGGCCAGATGTTAGCTGTAAATCAATGACAAATTGCAAATTTCTAATTCCACTTTCTAATTCCACTTTGGCGTTTTCTTTTAATCCTTTTGCCGTTTTTTCACTTTTTTTCCGTTTTTTTCAGCTCCATGGTGTTTTGAAAAAAAAAACGCTGTATGTCGCTCAAAACTGCATTTTAGTCAAAATCGTGGCGTTTTGCTCCAATAGAAGTAGGAGTGAGAAAAACGATATGTGGGTTTTAACTTTGGCGTTTTTGCAGGCGGTTTTTAGCGATCCAAAAAAGTGATGGAGATACCTGTTTTGAATAAAATTTCGTAGGGTACCATTAAAAATAATTTTTTAAAAAAGATACAGTAGTGAAGGAAAAAATTGTATCTAACGAAATGTATATTTTTTATTTTAAAAAAATTATTACTTTTTAAACAGGGATCAATTTATGTGGGCGGGGAAATAAAAATGTAGCCGACAATTATAAAAATGTATTGTGTGTGTGTGTTTTTCCACTTTTTTCTTTATTTTTTACATTTTTTTTAGTTTGTACTACTACTCCCAGCATGGAACACACTGTTCCATGATGGAAGTAGTACTACCTGTACTAATAGACAGATCGCCCATTGCGATTCTCCTGTATAATATATAGATGCGGCCGGCCGCTCTTCTATGGTCCCCTGCCCTGACGTATATTTACACATATTCATATTTCCTGCTGAGCTGTGATTGGCCAGATGGTTCCAGCCAATCACAGCTCTCTGTGAGAAATAGGAACATATGTATACATACAGCCGTGCAGGGGACCATAGGAGAGCGCCCACATCTGTACATTATACAGGTGGATCACAGCGGGTGTCAGGAGTGATACCCGCTGTGATCTTTCCATAACTACAGGTACTACTACTCCCAACATGGAGCACACTCTGCTCCATGCTGGGAGCTGTAGTACCTGCATTAATAGACAGATCGCAGCGGGTGTCAGAAGTTACACTCGCTGTGATCTGTTTATTAATGCAGGTACTACAGCTCCCAGCATGGAGCAGAGTGTGCTCCATGTTGGGAGTAGTAGTACTTGCAGATAAGAACAGATCACAGCGGATGTCACTTCTCCTGACACCCACTGTGATCATCCTATCTATAGCAGAGATGCAGAGCGGCTGTATAGAGCGCTCGTATCTCTGCACTATACTTGGCCACTCATTCATTCATCTTTTCCTCAGAGCGGTGATTGGCTGCAACCATCCGGCCAATCACAGCTCTGGGCGGAAAATATGAATGAGTGATATGAATTTCTATTGACATCACTTGCCGGAGTATAGTGCGGAGAGGCGAGCGATGTATAGACCCGCTCGCATCTCTGCTATATTATGGATGATCGCATCGGGTGTCAGGACTGAGACCTGGGGCGATCTGTCTATAATACAGGTACTACGACTCCCATCATCGAACAGTCTGTTCCATGCTGGGATTAGTAGTACTACATAAAAAATGTAAAAAATTGAGAAAAAAAAGTGAAACACACACACTTTATTAAAAATTAATAATAAGTTTGTTATAAAATATATACATTTCGTTTAATAAAATGTTTTCCATCACTGCTGCATCCTTTTTTATTTTTGTTGGTACCCAACAAATTTTGGGTACGAAAAAAAACGCCAAAAGGTGACAAAAATGCTATTTCCACACAAATGAAAAAACGCCAGACGCAGGACATTGAACTGGCATTTTTTCAGGCGTTTTTTCTTATCCAAAAAAACGCAGCGCAAAAAACCCAGTGGAATCCTAGCCTCAAAGGATTCCACAAGACTCCTAATTATGTGACTGCTACATTACCATTACAGGGGTTTCATCATTATAATAAGTATAGGCAGTACATCTCTAAATGAGGGGAGTCGTACCACTGGGATCTTGAAAATGGTTGCCCGAGTGCCACCTCTTGAATGAAATGTCGGTGAGTATATGCATTGCTGCTCCACTTAAACTTTATAGGACTATAGTACAGCTATATGAGGCCACCTCCGCGTGGTGGATGGGGGGACACGTTTTGATCAAAAAATGCGCTAATTGCCTCCATTTTGTTGACCAAGTGTGCTGCTGCCATTTTCTTTTTTTACATGTCTTGTACTTGCCACAGCAGCGTGCACCTGTGTATTGGGTTTAGGTGCTGGCTACATTTTTGTTTTATTTTGTTTTTGCTGTGCAATGTGGGGGGAGTGGCTCCCTCTGTAGCCGTGCATCCCCTCCCCTATTACACAGGAGGTGGTTTTGGGTTGTTAGTGGATTCAGAATGTCACCCAGCCTGAGGTGAGTGAATGTTAGGGTCCCATCCGATATGAGGCCACCTCTGCGTGGTGGATGGGGGGGACACATTTTGATCAAAAAGTGCGCAAAGAGCCTTCATTTTGTTGACCAAGTGTGCTGCTGCCATTTTCTTTTTTTTCTTTTTTTTACATGTTTTGGGTGTATTGGGTTTAGGTGCTGGCTGCATTTTTGTTTTTACAGTGCAGCTACTCCTCAAGATTAGAGTGTGAGATGTGTCCTGCAAAATGAAGGGATCAGAATGTGCATTCACACTATGGAATCTCCACCCAGGCAGAGATTCTGTCTGCAGCAGGCACCGCTAAAATTCAATTGTGCTAGAACCACGTGGACCTTCTCAGTCACTATTCATGGCGATGCAGTCCGCACAGAGACCGGGATTTTCCCGGCCGAACTTTCTGCCCTTTCCTCAGTGTGAATGGGTCAATGGAAAACCCATTCACTTAATTGTTTTCTTCAGGCAATCACATTTTAGAGAAGGCTTTCTGAGCTGAATTTCGCTTCGAAATCCCATAGTATGAATGGGCCCAGAGGGTGTCACTCAGAGACTGAAAGAGAGCCTCAGAGACTGAAAGAGAGCCACAGAGGCTAGTGAGCCTGAGCCCTAACAAGTTAGAGAATGGACTATCCTGTGGCCTAGCAGAGGCCTATGTAGTAAGACTAAGGCTAAGTACAGACTACGGAATCTCCGGGCAGAAAATGTGTTTTGCCATAGACTGCAATGTGTTCCGCGCGGATTTCAGCCTGAAGAAAGAGCAACCCCTTTCTTCAGGCAAAAATTTATAAGCGGATTTTCCGTTCACAAATTCCGAAGTGTGAATTTGTGAACGGAAAACCATTCACTACACTATACATTTTAGCAAGCGGAATTTCCTCTTGCAATTTCAAAGCAGGCGGAAATTCCTTGGTCTGAACCTAGCCTAAGAGAGAGCATGGGCTGTGAATGGATTGAGAAGAGACTGGCCCATATTTACTAAAAGTGCCCATTCACACTTTCAGAATTCCACTTAAAAAATACAGTGCAGCAAACTCCTGTTGTTCTCAATGGGCTTCTGCTGCCCCAATCACACTACCAAACTTCCCCGGCAGAAGTTCTGCCACGGAAGTTCTGGACCTTGAACATGTTCATTCTTTCGGGGTAATGAGTCTGGAAATGCATTGCTGTTTATGGAGATGGGCGAAGATTGCGTAATATGAATGAGTTCTTATTCTTAGACAGTGGAAATCCTGATTTCAGTGTCCGCAGAAAGAATAAACATGTCTATTCTTTCTGCAGATTCCACTCGTAAATGCATTGCCGTCTATGAGACGCCACATTTCCAAGCTGTCCTAGTGACATTCCACACATTTTCAGCCATGTAAACATGGCCTTAGGGTGCGTTCACACACTCCGCTGTGTATTTGAAAGGGTGCGGGCTCTTCTCGGCTGTCCATAGCAGATTGTCTGCGGCGGAATTTACGCTGCGGAAAATCCGCCGCAGTCCCTACTGACTTCAATGGGGCTTACGGCGGATTTTCCGCAACGTAAATTCATCCGTAGAAAATCTGCTGCGGACAGCCAAGAAGAGCCCGCACCCTCTCAAATACACAGCGGAAAACCCGCAAAAACAAAGAGCGTGTGAATGCACCCTGAAAGTGACTAAAATCATCAAGTGTGTTGTAAGTAACTGATATATGTGAACACAGCCTCACAGGTCTGCAACCTCAGACTCTGCATTTGTCAATAGACGACATCTCCCAGCATTTCCTTACAGCCTGTAGTATTCACAGTATCAAAATCGCTAGACACGGTATGATAAAGAGATAGTAAACGTTTTAGGAAATATATCAGGAACAACTCATATTCCGATTTTTCAAACACTTGTTGCTTGATGTCACAACTAATGTTCTTTCCTGGGGTTACATGACAGATAAAAACCTTACTATAACTCTTTTACAGTGTGCTTCCAGCTGCTGCAAAACTACAACTCCCATCATGCCCGGACAGCCAAAGGCTGTCCGGGCATGCTGGGAGTAGTAGTTTTGCAACAGCTGGAGGCACGCTGTTTGGACAACACTGCTCCTTTGTTTATAGTAGTGTTTCCCAACCAGGGTGCCTCCAGGTTTTGCAAAATTCCCAAAGGGTGTCCGGGCATGCTGGGAGTTGTAGTTCTGCAGCAGCTGAAGGCGCCCAGTTAGGAACCACTGGATTACAGATTGGTATTGAAACAATTTCTACTTACACTGCGGTTAAAGGAGTTTCCTGGCAGGAATGGCAGAGCCATGGTGTTCAGCAGCCCGAGCCGTCACTGTATATCTGGTGTCATACACTGAGCTGCTGCCACCATGGAGACGGCATTGTTTCTCTGCTGGTTTCCTGGTGACTCTAGTCTATTCAAGCTTTTTTTTTTTTTTTTTTAATGTAACTTTATTAAGACGTCACCAATGTTCTGAAAGGTCCTTGTGTTTACACAAAACATTCGCCATCTGAAAGTTCAATGTATAATGTCGGAGCACTGTCTGAAACTCTCTATTGTGATCCTGTATGTGACTCCTCACATTATCAGAGGTTTTTAGTGTTCTGTCGACCTAACCATATGAAAGGTTTTTACAGAGTTCACAGTACAGTATAAGAAAACCACCAACTCCTGGGCCCAAGCCCGGAGAAACTCACACCCCTATAAATATGGTGAACCCCTATAAAATATAACTTTTATTGTTCATGATTAAAACCCTCGACCAGCCCCATTTTGGCCTTAAGGACCAGACTAATTTTATTTTTGCATTTTAGTTTTTTCCTCCTCGCCTTCTAAAAATCATAACTTTCTTATATCTCTATTCACAGACCCATATGAGGGGTTGTTTTATGCGTCACCTATTGTACTTTGTAATTACTTCACTTATTTTACCATAAAATGTACGGCGCAACCAAACAAATATTATTTATGTGGGAAAATTGAAAAGAAAACCGCATTTTAGCAAATTTTGGAAGGTTTTGTTTTCACGCTGTACACTTTCTGGTAAAAGTGACATGTTTTCTTTATTCTGTGGGTCAATACGATTAAAATGATACCCATGATATATGCTTTTCTATAATTGTACTGCTTAAAAAAAATCTCAAACCATTTTAACAAAATTTGTATGTTTGAAATTGCCCTATTTTGAACACCTATAACGTTCTCATTTTTCCGTATATAGGGGGCGATATGAGGGCTCATTTTTTGCGCCATGATCTGTAGTTTTTATCAGTACCACTTTTGCTTAGGTTTTACTTTTTATACCTTTTTTTTTCACGTTTACGCCATTCACCGTACAGGATAATTAACAATATATTTTAATAGTTCATACTTTTACGCATGCGGCGATACCAAATATGTGTATTAATTTTTTTTACGATTTATTGGAGGTAAAATGGAAAACTGACGTTTTACTTTTTTATTGGGGGAGGGGATTTTTCACATTTTTTTTTACACTTTTTATGTCCCCACAGGGGACTATTCATAGAAAACATTTGATTGCTAATACTGTTCAGTGCTATGTATAGGACATAGCACTGATCAGTATTATCGGTGATCCTCCGGTCTGCTCGATTGCAGACCAGAGCAGAAGACCCCGGGAGACAGCTGGAGCCAGGTGAGGGGACCTCTGGCTGCCATGCTGGATGATCGGATCGCCGCGGGCGATCCAATCATCCATTCATCCAAGTACCGCACTGCTGCAATCTGTATTGATCATGGCATCTGAGGGGTTAATGGCGGACATCCGCACGATCGATGATAGCAGCCGGGACCTGCCACGCATGACAGCGCGTAGATGTACGTCATGGCGCGTTAAGTACCACGTCACCATGATGTACATTTACGCCCATTGTTGTTAAGGGGTTAAACAGTGTGTTAAAATCTGTCTATGACAGTGTTGTAATCAATATAGAGTGTATATCACAGGATAATTGCCTGGTTTTATTCATCAGCCAGGTTGTAGTTGTCTTACACGGATGGCCAAATGATAACTACAACCTGGCTGCTGGCCATTGCAGCTTTTGTCAATTCATGCTTAAATCACAGGAGATTGTCAACCCAGTAGACCAAGAGAGATATCAGATTAGACAATATCAGTTGCGGAACAAAAAATATATGTTGCGAGATGCACCTGTCCGAAATTATATGTCGGCAAAACGACACAAAAGTTCTGTAGGAGAATGTTGCAACATCTAAGTACAATTCGTACAGGTTCGGATACTCCTCTCTCAAGACATGTGTGGTATACATGATCTGAAATTCTTTGGATTATGTCAAATGAAGTTTGGCCCGAGAAAGGGTAACATAGACAGCCTATGGCTGTTCAGGCATGCTGGCATTTGTAGGTTTGCAACAACTGGAGGCACACTGGTTGGGAAACGCTGATCTAGCCCTTAGCCAAGAGGCATGAATCATTTGTCTGCCCCTAAAAGCAAAACGTAGGGCTGACAGGAAATCTGTCAAATGTTTTTTTGCCGCTATAGAGCTGCAGACACCATTGGATAGCTGTTAGCTGGGAAAAGCAGTTTTCTTTTATACTTCGTGTTAAGGAGGCAGAGCAAAGCTGCTCAAGTTCCGCAGCCTGACTCACCACTTTGCTTGCCCTCACCACCCAGCCTTTCCATGATTTACATAGATCCCTATTTGTCAGTTAAGGAGGGGCAGGTAGGTGGGGGCATATAAGGAGGCATTTCAGGCTGTGGCACTTGAGCAACTTAGCCTCCCCTCTTTGACACTTGTCTGAGAGCTAAAAAGTTGTTTGACAACCACCACGAGCTCCAGGAAAAGTAGTTTACTTTTATACCCTAATAGCCTTCCAACAGCGTCTGCAGCTCTTACCATCAAAAACATGACAGATTCCTTTTAGGCATCAAACTTGTCAGTATAAGGCTGGGTTCACGTGTTTGGCATAGGTGAACTCAGCCTAGATCTGGCCACAACTGATGCCACAACTGATAACAAGTTGTCATCAGTTGTATGGCATACGGCGTTCATGGCAAGCTGCGTTCCCCTGTCTGGTGCTCTCCGAAGCGTCCAACCATCCGGCGTCAAAATTGAGATGCTGGATGATTGTGAACTGTTCAATTCAAATGAATAGGATCAGTTCTAGCATCAGTTTACTTCCGATGCATGCCGGAGGGAAACTGTGCTGGATAACTGTTATATGTGAACCTAGCCTAAGAGAATCTGTGTAGTTTGGAGGAAAGAACAGAAGGGGATGGGGGCATGATTGGAACTTATATGTGTTCAAGAGTTAAATAAGACTCAGGAGGCTGTCATAAAATATTTCATTTAAAGGGGTACTCTGTCCCTAAACATCATATCCCTTGTCTTATCTCTGGATGACAGGCGACCACAGCCATCACACCGTGACCCCTCCATTCATATCAAGGAGGAGTGATGGCTAGTACGCAAATAGAGGGGGCATGGTGTGAAGTCTCGAACCCGGAAGCTTTGAGCCCCTTCTCCAATCCAAACAACATTTACAGTACTTTAAATCATTCCTCAGCACAGACATACTGTTCAGTGCAGCTTTTCCAGCACTGTGTCATGCTTTGCTTGGCAACTAAGGGAGGAAGTTTCTGTATGTGTACTATTGACAAACAGCTTAGCCCTGGTCCTGCTCCTGGAGACAATGGAAAATAGCTGCACAATGGAGGAACTCAATAATAGCACAAAAATTACATTGTAACCACTCTGAAGTGTTAAAAGGGCAATAAGGATTAAGAACATATATATATATATGAATAATTGTTGCTCTCCACCAAAAACAGAACCACACCTGTCTTCAGGTAGTGTATGGCCTTACATCTACGCTCCATTCACTTCAATGGGACTGAGCTGCAATACCCCCACACAGAGGACAAGAGTGGGGAAGTTTCTGGAAGAATCAGATTTTTTTTTTTGTAATTCTGGATGACCCCTTTAATCTAATAAAACTGGGCAGGTTAAAAAAATAAAAATAATCTTTTGAAACAGGTGCAAGCTTTCATTTTATAAAAGCACTCTGCAAAAGTAAAACAGGAATTTTAACTGGTTTCTGCAAGAAACTTTGTTTCATCAGGTTTTGATACGTCAGGCCATGTTCACATGGCATAAAATGTGCGGAATGTCCGCAAGAAAAAAAAAAAGTGTGTGGCCATTCCGCACATTTGAATAATCAGGCGGCCGATTGGACCCCTTGGAAATGTCTCACTCTCACAGACAGCAATGCATTTCTGAGTGAAACCCGTAAAAAGTATTCTATTCTTTTGTGTTACCAGAATGGGGATTGCCACGGAAATTCCAATTGAACAGTGCAGCAGAATCCAAATTAGCGGAATTCCGCACAGACATTCCAACATGTGGACATACCTTCATTGATCCTAAAGAAGGTGAAGACAAAATTCATGTTCTAAAATAGATCACCTAGCACATTTAGATTACTTACACAATTTAGCAAAATGTGGATGACCATTTCTTTAAAAATACAGTATAAGGGGCCTTAGGAGATACAATAAAACACAAAGCTAAATAATACATTTCAGTTTTATTTTTTTTTTTTAAACCTCTTGGTCTAAAACTCTTTATAATAATCTATTGCACAGTATAATTTTTTCCTTCCATAACAGTAACATTAACCAACAGGGCTCTGGTTGCCAATTACAGTACATAGTTTTGGCACTAGTCAAAGAAAAAAATACACACAGTTAAATAAATATAAAAATGTGATGGATGTTTAACTTTTTTTTTTTAGACCCATCATGATGACATTCATGATAATCACAAAAAGAAAAAAAAAGCTGCTTCTAATGTCAGTAGATGAATAGCAATGCAAGAAAAAGGTTTTTATAACATAGAAAGTTCAGTCTGGAGATGTTGCTTCAGACTATGCCATGAGCTCCTTGTAAGCATTCCGTGTAGGTAAGCATTTACATGAAAACCACCCTACAGAACAGAAACAGAACAAGGCATCTTTGTTAGCAAACAGGCGCCTTCCATTCACTTCCACACTGGTTTCAGTTCTCTGTAATACTTTTTATTTCCTGATTCTTAAGAGGCAAGCCCCAGTAAGAAACCTCCAACAAATCCCCCGGACACTACGATGTTCTGCTTGATAAAACTTTGTGACTGCAAATGAAAAACAAAACAAATTATGAAAAAGAAAAAAAAAAGAGAACATGACTTACATTTGTAGAAAGGTACTAAACTAGTGATCACAAGTAACTTGTAAAATGCTGTTTAAATGTTAACCCCTTAAGGACCAAGCCCATTTTCACCTTAAAGGACAACTGTAGTGGTCAAAAATCCCTGCCCAAATGTTGCCCAAACAAAAGTTATACAATTCAGTCAATTAGTTCTATTTACCTATATGCAGCCGTTTCTGAGATATTAGAGTTGCCAGCATAGCCCAGTAGTCCTGCGTCCGTCCCCTATTCATTACATTGCAGCCGCCATCTTGGGGACGGAGATCTCTTCCTCCCAGCAGTGTTTGTGCTCCCCCTAGCCTCTGTCAGGTCCTCCCTGCTTATGCATAAGCGGGTGCTTTCTGAGGCAGCCATAGGCTCATCCTCAGAAACGCCCCTATCTATAAGATTCAAGCAGGGGGAGAATGAGGACGTCCACAGCTCCTCCCCCCTCCCCTGCTCTGTCTACATAGGACCTCACTTATCACCGGGAGGATTCAAGTTATCACGGGGGAAACACAGAGCAAACCACAGAGCAGGGAGGGGAGGACGTGTGTGTGAAGGAGACATATTACACTGCACGGGCTGGTGGTGTATAGACTACAGGGAATAAATATCATACTGATTCTGTGTGTGAGATGGGGGGGGGGGGGGGGGGGGGACTACTGAATGACACATGCTGGGAGTTGTAGTCCCTGTTATGTGTGTGTGTATGCCAGTGTTTCCCAATCAGGGAATGATGGGAGTAGTAGTTTTGCAACATCTGGAGGCACCCTGGTTGGGAAACACAGGAGTATGAACTACAACTCCCAGGAGACTACAGAGATACAATAGAGGTGTTTGTGAACTACAACTCCCAGGAGACTACAGAGATACAATAGAGGTGTTGGTGAACTACAACTCCCAGGAGACTCCCGATACAATAGAGGTGTTGGTGAACTACAACTCCCAGGAGACTACAGAGATACAATAGAGGTGTTGGTGAACTACAACTCCCAGGAGACTCCCGATACAATAGAGGTGTTGGTGAACTACAACTCCCAGGAGACTACAGAGATACAATAGAGGTGTTGGTGAACTACAACTCCCAGGAGTCTCCTGATACAGTAGAGGTGTTGGTGAACTACAACTCCCAGGAGTCTCCTGATACAATAGAGGTGTTGGTGAACTACAACTCCCAGGAGTCTCCTGATACAGTAGAGGTGTTGGTGAACTACAACTCCTTTATACACTCAAACAGCAGAAAGCTGTCACGGCATGCTTGGATGTATAGTCTTACAACAGCTGGAGTCACCTCTGCAACTCCAAGCATGCACATACAGCAGAAAGCTGACAGGGCATGTTGGGATTTGTAGTTTTGCAACAGCTGGAGGCACCACTGGAATTCCCAGCATGCCCGAACAGCATATAAAATAACTGGGCATGCTTGGAGTTGTAGTTGTGAAAAAGATGGAGGGACCCCTATCAGGACAGTTTTATAGACAAACAATTATGTTTTTTTTTTACCATTTTTACTTTCACTATCCAGTGCCCACACTACAGTGAGCACGGAGGCAGCATGGGGAGGGGGAGATGAGCAGAAGGGGAGGGTGTATGCACAGGGAAGGGAGATGTGGGCATTACAATATAATAATTTGCTCGGGGGGATAGAACAGGGGGAGGGCAGCAGCTTACAGGAAGTAAGCACAAGGCATGATGGGAGATGTAGTTTTTCTTTCACTTGTCCTCAGTAATTCATGTGCTGATAACGGGAGAACGACTGGGCCAATTTTGATGGGGGAGACATCGTTGGAAAGGTCTTTCAAAGACCTATTAAATGAGGTAAAAAAAAAGTTTTTTTGCCCTGCACTGCAGATGTCCTTTAAGGACCAGGCCAATTTTATTTTTGCATTTTTGTTTTTTCCTTCTCGCCTTCTTTATATTTCCATCTACAGACCCATATAAGGGCTTGTTTTTTGCGTGACCAATTGTACTCTGTAATGAAACCTCATTTTACCATAAAATTTACGACGAACCCCCCCAAAAAAAAATTTAGGGAGGAAATTTAAATGAAAACAACAATTTTGCGCATTTTGGAGGGTTTTGTTTTCACACTATACACTTAACGGTAAAAATGACATGTGTTCTTTATTTTGTGGGTCAATACGATTAAAATGATACCCATGGCTAGATACTTTTATATTTCAGTACCGCATAAAAAAAAAAAAAAAAAAAATCTAGAACTTTTTGTACAAAATCAGTAATCTAAAATCGCCCTATTTTGACCACCTATAAAACTTTTTCATTTTTCCATATATAGAGCGGTATGAGGGCTCATTTTTTGCGCCATCATCTGTACTTTTTATCAATACCACATTTGCATATATAAAAAAAACTTAGATAATTTATTTAATTAATTTTATTTTTATTTTTTTATAAAATGTGACCAAAAAAAGCTGCTTTTTTCCCACTTTTTAAATTTACGTTTATGCCATTCACAGTACTAGATAATTAACATCATATTTTGATAGTACGGACATTTACGCATGCGGCGATACCAAATATGTTTATAGAAAAATATTTTACGCTTTTTGGGGGTAAAATGGGAAAAACTGACAATTTTCATTTTTATGAGGGGGAGGGGATTTTTTTTTTTTTTACATTTTTCAACTTTTATTTTACACTTTTTATGTCCCCATAGGGGACTATCTATAGCAATCCTTTTATTGCTAATACTGTTCAGTGCTATGTATAGGACATAGCACTGATCAGTGTTATCGGTCATCTTCTGCTCTGGTCTGCTTGATCGCAGACCAGAGCAGAAGACCCCGGGAGACGGCCAGAGCCAGGTGAGGGGACCTCCGGCCGCCATGCTGGATGATTGGATCGCCGCGGCAGCGCTGCGGGCGATCCGATCATCCAAAGTTCTGACACCACATCTTCAGTCCTGAAAACAAATCTTTCTGAGACTGAAGACGCAGCCCAGCATTGAATGCAGGTGTTGCACGGAGATCGCGGGGGCCTGCAGCTGGGCTAGGGGATAAGATGCCTTTGGCCGGATAACCCCTCTAAATGGAGTAGCAGCACACGTCTGACTACCACTCCACCATTTAACCAGGGGGGACATGGGTTTCCCGTTTTTGTTAAATGGATTTTGTGAAAACTCATCACCTATTCTATGGAAGAGCATCCTTTGCGTAAAAATCCATTTAATTATATTGTCAGTTGCTCCATACCAGAAATTCATAAACAATGTAACTTTTTAACACAATATGGATGGTAAGGAGATTATTGCCTATTTGTTCTTTTACAGCAGCCTGCAAAATATCTATGGTAAATACACAGCTTAAATGTTACAAACATTTCCTTACCTCCTCAATTAAAGTGTTAATTTCTGGTGCAGATTTATTTGCCTGTTTCTTTATCTTTCTCTTTGCCTTGTTTACATCCTTTTCAACTCGTTTCCAGTCTATTTGTACATAACCACCATGGCTTGCAATCTTAAAAAAAAAAAAAAAAAAAAAAAAAAAGTTATATATACATTAATAAAATGCTCTCTTCCGCTAGAGCACTACTTTAACTAAAAGGTGCCCCCACAAAGGCCAGACACTCGTGTATGGGGGGTGCTCTGATTCATCTTTGATGGGAGATGTCAAGTGATTTGCTGGATTTTTACACTTGGAGGAGTGAGGATGAGTGTTCAGCCAAAACTTTAGATTAATGGGAGCCTTCAAAATATAAATAAGTAGCTCTTAGATAGGTTGGTGCACAAACTAATATGAGCCAAATGGTGGCATTGCACATGCAAAACAGAGGCCTTTTATGGCCAGACCACGTGGCCACATCACCACTCCATTCTACAAAGGTGCCATGGATGTATCCACCTTGTCTGCGCTTGTCTGTTCCCATTTGGTTTTTAATTGCTGATCCAGCCACCAGTGCCATCTGGATTAGGTCACCCTGACAGAAAGCTAGTAATGTTAAAGCTCAGTAGCACAACCATATTAGGTTAGTTGACACCTGTGATGAGGTGGTGGGTCATAAAAGACACCCTAGACTACTATGAAAGGGAGCGTCTCTTTTTCTATTTTTTTCTTTCCCATATCTTTTCTCTTTATTCCTTTTACCGCTTTCCTGTGTATTACAGTATGTTTTAGCATGACACTGACCGTCTGACACCGTAGTGTAACAGGAAATTGAAATGACCAGTTATACTGACCATACCAAGCTAGTTCTTTTGTGGTGTGCATTTACATACAGTAAAGAAGGATTGGCATAGATGTTGCTGGAAAAAATGGATGCCTTATCTGGGAATTAAGACAAAGCATTGCTGTATTACCTGAAGCAGAAGAAAGCCACCACCAACTGCAGTTGCTGCAAGCTTTCCAACTTTCTGAAACAAAAACCCCGCACACCTGAAAAAAAGAAAGTACAAGGAAGAAATCAGGTCAGAGCTATCAAAATAAAAATGTATGGAAATAAGTTAAAGCTAGGAGGTTTATTAGGTTCTGTTCACACTTGCATCAGTTTTTGCCTGTTAGATTGATGATGCTTTTTATGCTTAGAATAGTATAACATCCTGTTAGGCTGGGTTCACACCAAGTTTTTCAAATACGGTAACCGTATATGGTTTTCCGCAAGAAAAACGTATACGACCGTATCCGAAACCGTATGCATGGAGAATGCATTGTAAACCGTTTTCCAAATGTTGTGTACGGTTGCATCCGTTTTGCCGATTTTTCAACCGTAGGCAAAAACGCTGTCGACCACGTTTTTGCCTCCGGTTGGAAAACCGTATGCGAACCATATGTGGTTCTTTTAACCTTGTTGTCTATGAGAACCGTACACAGAATTTCAGAATACGGTTGCACTCGGTTTTTCTAATCCGTTTTTGGAGTTAACACATGCGCAGATTGGAATTTCAATAGAACAATAGTAACTTTATTAAATTGCTGGAAAACTAATTCCAACAAAATAGCAAAACCGTTGGCAAAAACTAATGCAAACGGATAGAACCGTACGGGGAAAAACCGTATACGTTTTAATTTGGAGTCATACGGTTGTATAAGGTTTCATACGGCTTTTGCCATACGTTTTTTAGCGGAAAACCATATACGGTAACCGTATTTGAAAAACGTGATGTGAACCCAGCCTTAATCTACCAAGATTTGAAAATATAAGTCATCAATAAAAGAAATGTTCATGATGGATCTGTAATGGATCTTTTAGCTAAGGAAGTGCGAACACACACACACACATATATTGTAAATAAGTCTGCAGTGACAAAGGCAGCATCCATGAAGAACAGTGAGACAGGCTGGGCTCAGCTTATACCAACGTCTGCTCTGCCAAAATGACAAAGGGGATAGAGATTAGAGCATGTATCTATGGCGGTGCAGGAGCAGTGAACGTGGGATTAAAGTCACTTTCCTTTTTAAGTGGGGGGAATTAAATTTTTTTTTTTTGGCAAACTAAGTATAAAAAACGTGTCACAATTAGTGAGCCGAAGTTCTAGCACAGAAGTATTGGTAAATCTGGGCCTTTATTTTCAAACAAACAATCCGGGGGAAACCTTAGGCTAGGGGTACACAGCAACCTTAGGCACCTAAGATTGCTATGTTGTGCTGCCTGAATCATGCCGCAAATGCCAGGAATCCAACCAGGTCACAATGCAACGCTGTTACTTACATGAGCTCCAATGCAGTACTATTCAGGGTACACAACAGTCTCTGGCTACATTCACACTACGGAACATCTGCCTGAGGAAGTTTCAGGCAGATATTTCGAGTACAGTGTCCACCACTGGAGTCCACGGTCAAAAGGACTGCATGATCCTGCGCCACCACCAATGATGGCAATGCATTTTCATTCTTTAAGAAAGGTCCAGAGTCTGGAATTTCCACTGTGTGAGTAGGTCAAGGAAAAATCCCATTCACACTAACGTTATATTCATGCATTGAAATATCCAAGCGGAATTGCACTTGGAAGTTCCATAGTGAACAGTGCTGGTTGCAGACCTGTGTCAGTCACATGCAAAGTTGCCATGTAGCTTTAGCCTAAAAATTTGACATGAATTTGTATTAACAATCAAAGCATACACTGAAGTTGTTTATCCCGTAATACGCTAATACATTAGGTTCAGAAGAGCATGCCACTTACAATGCCATTCTATTTTATGTAAAAAAAAAAAAAAAAAAAAAAATTATATAAATATATATATATATATATATATATATATATATATATATATATATACACATACATATATATATATACATATATACATATATACATACACACACACACATACACAAAATCACTAGAAATTCATCATGAAAGTAGAAAAACACCACGTACCAGCCTGTAACTCCACCCATGACAATCTGTGTTGCTACAGAATACTTTTCTGTTAAGGGACCAGAATTCCGGCCAAAGATTCGACTCCACCATTGGTGACGTCTAGCATATTCTGTTATGTCCAATACTTCATAGGATTCATCATCACTGCTGGGATCTTTAAAAGGAAAGAAAAACAAACTCCATTAGTTGTAATGCTAGTCATCGTACTTAACATTTTAGAAGCCTGCAGGACTAGTTTTTCCCAGGAGTTTTGGGCCTTATGTCATTGTCTCCACGAAGGTAACGGTCCTTTGCCGCACTGTTTTTCTGATCGGTGGGATAAACCTTAACTTCAGTAATCGTAATGACTTGATCGTTTTGACAACGTGACAACTGTTACTTAGAGACATTTACACCTCCTCACTGCGTGATATAAGTGGCCTGGTTTTTATGTTAAAATTCTGCAAAGCATCATGGCCATCAGTGCTTTATAATAACTTTCTTAAATCATTCCAGAATAAAGCACAACCAAGCATAATATCTTGCAACAGATCGTACTGGATTAGGTTCTCTCGGTCAGATGTGGTGGTAGTGGTCAATGCATGCTGTGCTACATAGGAAACCATTTTAGGAAAACATTTATAAACCTATTTCTACAGAAAACCACCATCACACTTTGTACAAGAAGCAGAAAGTGTGTTGTCAATGGAGACCAATAGAATGAATGGTGCCACCTTCATCGGTTATTAGAACAAGCAGGAAGAAGCGTGAGGCTGTGTGCTTCACCCCCCCAGCTTGCTGTGATCACCGTCCAGTTTTGGCAGCCTGCCTCCTGTAAATGGATAGAGATTGCTAGGTGCTGGGGAGGGAAGCACACTCTTACTATCAGTGGGGGGTCTGAACACCTAGACACTGACTGGTCAAAACTTTTAACATTTCTAAAGTTTTGTTTAATGACACCTTAAATGCTATATGGTGGACAAACCTGTCAAGAGTGGGTGCTTATTCTGACATTGTGATATACTGATTATAACGGTGTACTGCTCAGCATGCCCACAGTAGGATCATAAAAAGGATTGAACAAAGAACTAAAATGCTGCATATTTTCTCAATGAACTACAATATGGAAGTCAAAAACTGCAACAAATCTGCAGCATTTCAGTCCAGTTTAAAAATACACTGAAACAAACAGGCTTCTACGGCATCTGTCAGGATCAGAAATAACTGACTTTGGCAGTTTAACTCCTCAGACCAGGGACCACAGGGAATCTAAACAGTTTGACAGAAGGGGGTGAGGATAAACCCCAAGTTACCATAGTATGCTTAAAAGACGGCCAAGCAGGTCTTCATAACTAACATTCTTAAGTTAGAGCTCCCATGTAGCAGTGACACACAAATGTCTCTTTTCCCACATTTTACTGAACATAAAACCACAATGCACACCACATGCATACAAACCCATAGAATTTAATGTATGTTTGTACCGCACAGTAAAATAGTGAGAAGAAATGCAAGGCAGCATTGTAGATTATACTACACTCCCTACCAAAAAAGGAATAAAAATTAACCATTAAATGAAATGTTCCCCAAGATGATTCTATCAAAAAACACAACTCATACTGTATTCTGGCTCTTGTTGGGGTTGCTTGGTGATGATGAGCACTCCTCACCCAATAACCTATACACATTAGCATAACAGACTAAGCTGGTGATGATTACCATGTAACCCCCAGCACCCGATAATCCATAGACATTAGTATATAAAGGACTAGGCTGGTGATGATCACTTCTGACCCCCAGAACCCAATAACCCATATACAATAGTATATAAAAGGACTAGGCTGGTGATGATTACCATGTAACCCCCAGCACCCGATAATCCATAGACATTAGTATATAAAGGAGTAGGCTGGTGATGATCACTCCTGACCCCCAGCACCCGATAACCCATAGACATTAGTATATAAAGGATTAGGCTGGTGACGATCACTCCTGACCCCCAGAACCCGATAACCCATAGACATTAGTATATAAAGGATTAGGCTGGTGACGATCACTCCTGACCCCCAGAACCCAATAACCCATAGACATTAGTATATAAAGGACTAGACTGGTTATGATCACTCCTGACCCCCAGCACGCAATAACCCATAGACATTAGTATATAAAGGATTAGGCTGGTGATGATCACTCCTGACCCCCAGCACTCAATAACCCATATACAATAGTACTGTATAGAAAGGAGTGGGCAGATGTGATGATAACCACTGAACCCCAGCACCCAGTAAATCAAAGAAGTTTATAAAGGGCTAGGCTGGTGGAGATGATAACCTCTGACACTAAGCACCAAATAACCCACACACACATAGTGACGCTGTCAGCTTACAGGCTGCCGTTATTATCCATGCTCCTCATAACGACATACACAGACGACCAAACATAACATGACACCGCCAATAATACTGCCCTCCCCCAAATGACCCGCTCGTCTCCCACCTCTCCTGGCAGCCATGTTTGCTCTTGATATTTTGGTTGGTGACGTAACCACGTCACGCACGCTCCCAAGATCCGTCACGTCCCACTTCCGTATTAAACCCCGCCTCCTGCCTTTAACCGGTGACATGCGCGGTGGGGACGTGTGTGACGCAGCTATAATGAGCTCGCGTAGCGTGTTATGATGCGGCGCTGGGGAGACCATTGTTTAGGTTCCTCATATTTGGGGAGGAGTTTACGGGAACAATAGAAAACCTCCCGTGTACGTGGCGAACTACCCTGTCATTTCTTTGTAGACATACATTGGATATATCGTACCCTGTCACTTCCCTGTAGCCATACATTGGGATATATAGTACCCTGTAATTTCCCTATAGACATACTTTGGATATATTTTACCCTGTCACTTCCCTATAGACATACATTGGAAATATAGTACCCTGACACTTCCCTATAGACATACATTGGGATATATAGTACCCTGTAATTTCCCTATAGACATAAATTGGATATATAGTACACTGTCACTTCCCTATAGACATACATTGGAAATATAGTATCCTGTCACTTCCCTATAGACATACATTGGAAATATAGTATCCTGTCACTTCCCTATAGACATACATTGGGATATATAGTACCCCGTCACTTCCCTATAGACAAAGACATACATTGGAAATATAGTATCCTGTCACTTCCCTATAGACATACATTGGGATATATAGTACCCCGTCACTTCCCTATAGACAAAGACATACATTGGATATATAGTACCCTGTCACTTCCCTATAGACAAAGACATACATTGGATATATAGTACCCTGTCACTTCCCTATAGACATACATTGGATATAGAGTTCCTGTCACTTCCCTATAGACATACATTGGATATATAGTACCGTCACTTCCCTATAAACATACATTGGGATATATAGCACCCTGTCACTTCCCTATAGGCATACATTGGGACATATATATATATATATAGTTCTTCATGATTTTTGTACAGATTTAGACTGTGTTCACACTGGCGTCATGGCATTAACTATGAAAGCCATGGAGCTGTGCCAGAGTTGTCATTTTACCAGTCTATTCTGTTACTGTCAGACCCATTGACCAGTATTCACATAATAAAAGTGCACTTATTACACTGGGTAATGGATTCTGGTGACTTCTTACACTGGATAATAGATCCAATTACATACCTCCCAACTTTTGCTGAAGGCAAAGAGGGACATACAAGGCAGCATGCCCCCAGCCACCCCCTAATAGTGCCACTAACCAAACCCTATGTCACGCCCAAGCACACCCAGCCTCCTTCACAATCCTGTGGACAAGGGACAATTTCAAATTGTGGAACTACCTCTTTAACAGCAATACAATAATGTTGTCAGCCTGTCACCTGAGTTTAGAGGATAAGTGATTACAGTGCAATTAAAACCAGTGATGCCTCAACATAATGCCCTAATAATACCACCATACTATAACCACTATCATTACTACTAAAGACCATATAAATGATTACATACAGATTTGGCAGGTGATTCGCTGGTGACGTCTGTGATCGGAGTCATTCACTTTCACTTTTCATCTCCATGCGGCCCAGACTGTCTTCCAGCCTCAATTTGTCTCCACAGAACCTGCCAGAGAAACATATTAGGCTCTGCACTTTTCCAACACCCATAGTGCCTCAAACAGTGATGCCCCTCTTGATGTCCCACATAGTAGAGTGGGTTGATAAGGTTGGAAAAGAGTTTATAGCCACCCCCCACACACACACACACATTTAAGTTGTGAGGTTACTCCAGTAAGTAGACAGGTCCCTTGAGGTAGTTTCCCCAACCACGTAGGTGATCCAAGTAGGAAAGGCCGTCATGTAAGCAGATGTATGCTGTAGATAGTAACCCCCTGTAGGTAACTAGGTAACTACCCTCCTGCTAAAATTAGCTTTTCTCCCTGCACACTGTAGGCACGTGATGACATCACTCATCTGTGCCGCAGTGCAGAGGAAGAGAAGCACAGTGTGAAAAGAGCCAAAGATATGCAGATACCAATGTGGCTTTTATCATTGTTACCCAGCTTCCCCTAACTCCTAACAAGTTTATCTAAATACACTAGAAAACATCTGTGTGCCGAGGTCTGGGAAAGCTGGGAGACAGTTGCCAAAAGCCATATTGGTGGTCACCTAACTTTCCCAAGTAGGGATCAGCTGAATAGGTTTTTTTAATGACTGGGAAAGTGTCACGAGGCCGGCTGGCAGGTAGTGGATCCTCTGTGCCAGAGAGGGATTGGCGTGGACCGTGCTAGAGGATCGGTTCTAAGTCACTACTGGTTTTCACCAGAGCCCGCCGCAAAGCGGGATGGTCTTGCTGCGGCGGTAGTGACCAGGTCGTATCCCCTAGCAACGGCTCAACCTCTCTGGCTGCTGAAGATAGGCGCGGTACAAGGGAGTAGACAGAAGCAAGGTCGGACGTAGCAGAAGGTCGGGGCAGGCAGCAAGGATCGTAGTCAGGGGCAACGGCAGAAGGTCTGGAATCACAGGCAAGGAACACACAAGGAACGCTTTCACTGGCACTAGGGCAACAAGATCCGGCGAGGGAGTGAAGGGGAAGTGAGGTGATATAGGGAAGTGCACAGGTGTAAACACTAATTGGAACCACTGCACCAATCAGCGGTGCAGTGGCCCTTTAAATCGCAAAGACCCGGCGCGCGCGCGCCCTAGGGAGCGGGGCCGCGCGCGCCGGGACAGAACTGACGGGGAGCGAGTAAGGTACGGGAGCCGGGGTGCGCATCGCGAGCGGGCGCTACCCGCATCGCGAATCGCATCCCGGCCGGAGGTGGTAACGCAGCGCCCCGGGTCCGTGGAACCGACCGGGGCGCTGCAGTGAGGGAAGTGTAGCGAGCGCTCCGGGGAGGAGCGGGGACCCGGAGCGCTCGGCGTAACAGTACCCCCCCCCTTGGGTCTCCCCCTCTTCTTGGGGCCTGAGAACCTGAGGATCAGACTTTTGTCCAGGATATTGTCCTCAGGTTCCCAGGACCTCTCTTCTGGACCACAACCCTCCCAATCCACTAAAAAAAAAGTTCTTCCCCTGACCTTTTTAGAGGCCAAAATCTCTTTAACAGAGAAGATGTCCGAGGAGCCGGAAACAGGAGTGGGAGGAACAGATTTAGGAGAAAAACGGTTGAGGATGAGAGGTTTAAGAAGAGAGACGTGAAAGGCATTAGGGATACGAAGAGAAGGAGGAAGAAGAAGTTTGTAAGAGACAGGATTAATTTGACACAAAACTTTAAAAGGACCAAGATAGCGTGGTCCCAACTTATAGCTCGGGACACGGAAACGGACATATTTAGCGGAGAGCCATACCTTGTCTCCAGGGGAAAAAATGGGAGGAGCTCTTCTTTTCTTATCTGCGAATCTCTTCATGCGAGAAGAAGCCTGTAAGAGAGAATTTTGGGTCTCTTTCCATATGGTGGAAAGATCACGAGAAATTTCATCCACAGCGGGCAGACCAGAGGGCAAGGGGGTAGGGAGGGGGGGAAGAGGGTGACGGCCGTACACCACGAAAAACGGAGATTTGGAGGAAGATTCAGAGATTCTGAAATTATACGAGAATTCGGCCCAAGGTAGAAGATCTGCCCAGTCATCCTGGCGGGAGGAAACAAAATGTCGTAAATAGTCACCCAAGATCTGGTTAATTCTCTCTACTTGTCCATTGGATTGAGGATGGTATGCAGAAGAAAAATTTAATTTAATCTTGAGTTGTTTACAGAGAGCCCTCCAGAATTTAGACACAAATTGGACGCCTCTATCCGAGACGATCTGTGTAGGCAACCCGTGAAGACGAAAAATGTGTACAAAAAATTGTTTAGCCAACTGAGGCGCTGAAGGAAGACCAGGAAGAGGGATGAAATGTGCCATTTTGGAGAATCGATCAACGACCACCCAAATAACAGTGTTGCCATGGGATGGGGGTAAGTCAGTAATAAAATCCATACCAATCAGAGACCAAGGTTGTTCGGGGACAGGTAGAGGATGAAGAAAACCAGCGGGCTTCTGGCGAGGAGTCTTATCCCGGGCACAGATAGTGCAGGCTCGCACAAAGTCCACCACATCAGTCTCTAGAGTCGGCCACCAATAGAAGCGAGAGATGAGTTGCACAGATTTCTTGATGCCCGCATGACCTGCGAGATGGGAGGAGTGACCCCATTTGAGGATCCCAAGGCGTTGGCGTGGAGAAACAAAGGTCTTTCCTGGAGGAGTTTGCCTGATGGAGGCTGGAGAAGTGGAAATCAGGCAGTCAGGAGGAATGATGTGTTGAGGAGAGAGTTCAATTTCAGAGGCATCTGAGGAACGAGAGAGAGCATCGGCCCTAATGTTTTTATCAGCAGGCCGAAAGTGAATTTCAAAATTAAATCGGGCAAAGAACAGAGACCACCTGGCCTGACGAGGATTCAGCCGTTGGGCAGACTGGAGGTAGGAGAGGTTCTTGTGATCGGTGTAAATAATAACTGGAAATCTTGATCCCTCCAGCAGATGCCTCCATTCCTCAAGTGCTAATTTAATGGCTAGAAGCTCTCGATCCCCGATGGAGTAGTTCCTCTCCGCCGGAGAGAAGGTCCTGGAAAAAAAACCACAAGTAACAGCATGCCCGGAAGAGTTTTTTTGTAGAAGGACAGCTCCAGCTCCCACTGAGGAGGCATCAACCTCCAATAGGAAGGGTTTAGATGGGTCAGGTCTGGAGAGCACGGGAGCCGAAGAAAAGGCAGACTTGAGTCGTTTAAAGGCGTCTTCCGCTTGAGGAGGCCAAGACTTGGGATCGGCATTTTTTTTTGTTAAAGCCACAATAGGAGCCACAATGGTAGAAAAATGTGGAATAAATTGCCTGTAATAATTGGCGAACCCCAAAAAACGTTGGATGGCACGGAGTCCGGAGGGGCGTGGCCAATCTAAGACGGCAGAGAGTTTATCTGGGTCCATCTGTAGTCCCTGGCCAGAGACCAAGTATCCTAGAAAAGGAAGAGATTGGCATTCAAACAGACATTTCTCTATTTTGGCATAGAGTTGATTATCACGAAGTCTCTGAAGAACCATACGGACATGCTGGCGGTGTTCTTCAAGATTGGCAGAAAAAATCAGGATATCGTCCAGATATACAACAACACAGGAGTATAGTAGATCACGAAAAATTTCATTAACAAAGTCTTGGAAGACGGCAGGGGCGTTGCATAGACCAAAGGGCATGACCAGATACTCAAAGTGTCCATCTCTGGTGTTAAATGCCGTTTTCCATTCATCCCCCTCTCTGATGCGGATGAGATTATAAGCACCTCTTAAGTCCAGTTTGGTAAAAATATGGGCACCTTGGAGACGATCAAAGAGTTCAGAGATGAGGGGTAGGGGGTAGCGGTTCTTAACCGTGATTTTATTAAGACCGCGGTAGTCAATGCAAGGACGTAGAGAGCCATCTTTTTTGGACACAAAGAAAAATCCGGCTCCGGCAGGAGAGGAGGATTTACGGATAAAGCCCTTTTTTAAATTTTCTTGGACGTATTCAGACATGGCAAGAGTCTCTGGGACGGACAGAGGATAGATTCTGCCCCGGGGTGGAGTAGTGCCCGGGAGGAGGTCAATGGGACAATCATAAGGCCTGTGAGGAGGTAGAGTCTCAGCTTGTTTTTTGCAAAAAACGTCCGCAAAGTCCATATAGGCCTTAGGGAGACCGGTTACATGAGGAAGCACAGGGACACGGCAAGGTTTACTGGGAACCGGTTTTAAGCAGTCCTTGGAACAAGAGGGCCCCCAACTCTTGATCTCCCCAGTGGACCAATCCAGGATTGGGGAATGGAGTTGAAGCCAGGGAAGTCCAAGAAGGATTTCAGAAGTGCAATTGGGGAGGACCAACAGTTCAATCCTCTCGTGATGAGATCCGATGCACATTAGAAGGGGCTCCGTGCGGAAACGTATAGTACAGTCCAATCTTTCATTGTTTACACAATTGATGTAGAGGGGTCTGGCGAGACTGGTCACCGGGATGTTGAACCTGTTGACGAGAGAGGCTAAGATGAAATTTCCTGCAGATCCAGAGTCCAAGAAGGCCACAGCAGAGAAGGAGAAGGCAGAGGCAGACATCCGCACAGGCACAGTAAGACGTGGAGAAGCAGAGTAGACATCAAGGACTGTCTCACCTTTGTGCGGAGTCAGCGGACGTCTTTCCAGGCGGGGAGGACGGATAGGACAATCCTTCAGGAAGTGTTCGGTACTAGCACAGTACAGGCAGAGATTCTCCATGCGGCGTCGTGTCCTCTCTTGGGGTGTCAGGCGAGACCGGTCGACCTGCATAGCCTCCACGGCGGGAGGCACAGGAACAGATTGCAGGGGACCAGAGGAGAGAGGAGCCGGGGAGAAGAAACGCCTCGTGCGAACAGAGTCCATATCCTGGCGGAGCTCCTGACGCCGTTCGGAAAAACGCATGTCAATGCGAGTGGCAAGATGGATGAGTTCATGTAGGTTAGCAGGGATTTCTCGTGCGGCCAGAACATCTTTAATGTTGCTGGATAGGCCTTTTTTAAAGGTCGCGCAGAGTGCCTCATTATTCCAGGATAATTCTGAAGCAAGGGTACGGAACTGTACGGCATACTCGCCAACGGAAGAATTACCCTGGACCAGGTTCAACAGGGCAGTCTCAGCAGAAGAGGCTCGGGCAGGTTCCTCAAAGACACTTCGAATTTCCGAGAAGAAGGAGTGTACAGAGGCAGTGACGGGGTCATTGCGGTCCCAGAGCGGTGTGGCCCAAGCCAGGGCTTTTCCAGACAGCAGGCTGACTACGAAAGCCACCTTAGACCTTTCAGTGGGGAACTGGTCCGACATCATCTCCAAGTGTAATGAACATTGGGAAAGAAAGCCACGGCAAAACTTAGAGTCCCCATCAAATTTATCCGGCAAGGATAGTCGTATTCCAGAAGCGGCCACTCGCTGCGGAGGAGGTACAGGAGCTGGCGGAGGAGATGATTGCTGGAGCTGTGGTAGTAACTGTTGTAGCATAACAGTCAGTTGAGACAGCTGTTGGCCTTGTTGCGCAATCTGTTGTGACTGCTGGGCGACCACCGTGGTGAGGTCAGCGACAACTGGCAGAGGAACTTCAGCGGGATCCATGGCCGGATCTACTGTCACGAGGCCGGCTGGCAGGTAGTGGATCCTCTGTGCCAGAGAGGGATTGGCGTGGACCGTGCTAGAGGATCGGTTCTAAGTCACTACTGGTTTTCACCAGAGCCCGCCGCAAAGCGGGATGGTCTTGCTGCGGCGGTAGTGACCAGGTCGTATCCCCTAGCAACGGCTCAACCTCTCTGGCTGCTGAAGATAGGCGCGGTACAAGGGAGTAGACAGAAGCAAGGTCGGACGTAGCAGAAGGTCGGGGCAGGCAGCAAGGATCGTAGTCAGGGGCAACGGCAGAAGGTCTGGAATCACAGGCAAGGAACACACAAGGAACGCTTTCACTGGCACTAGGGCAACAAGATCCGGCGAGGGAGTGAAGGGGAAGTGAGGTGATATAGGGAAGTGCACAGGTGTAAACACTAATTGGAACCACTGCACCAATCAGCGGTGCAGTGGCCCTTTAAATCGCAAAGACCCGGCGCGCGCGCGCCCTAGGGAGCGGGGCCGCGCGCGCCGGGACAGAACTGACGGGGAGCGAGTAAGGTACGGGAGCCGGGGTGCGCATCGCGAGCGGGCGCTACCCGCATCGCGAATCGCATCCCGGCCGGAGGTGGTAACGCAGCGCCCCGGGTCCGTGGAACCGACCGGGGCGCTGCAGTGAGGGAAGTGTAGCGAGCGCTCCGGGGAGGAGCGGGGACCCGGAGCGCTCGGCGTAACAGAAAGATTGGAAATCAGGGTCTAGTGAATTTCTGGATTTCTTTTTAATCATTAAGGATATGACAGGTCCAGGGACAAGAGAACAAGTAAAGTTACTGAGAAGAACTCTAAGCAGACAGGACATACAGTTGTCACGGTGAGCGCTCTGGTCCGGTGTCCCGACCGTGAGCGTTCGCCACCACGTTACTGCGGTGGGACCATGAATCGCATCGCGGGACGCCCCCCCCCCCCCCGCATGCGAATCGTGGCCCATTCATTACCTGTTGCTGCCCGGCTCTCTGCCCCCCTCCGAGCGGACGCCAGCTTCTCCAGATTTAAAGGGCCAGCGAACCACTAATTGGTGCCTGGTCCTCTAAATACATTATATACGTCAATGGAGTTGTTCAATGTTTAAATTATGAGTGCTACGCATCCACTCGTTTATCTGGCGTAGGATGTCATTGTGGTACTTGTGACCGTCTGCAGGCATCCTTCATTGTATGCATATTATGCTGGGGATCACCCATAGCATAGCACCCAGTACCTCCTGCCATTTCAGACCACGTCAATGTAAGCTATACTAATGCACCCCTTTTATCACAATGGGTAGCACTAAGGTTTCACCTGTGAGGCCGGCACTATATTAGCCACCCAGGGTGGGGCTTGTAGCATGTCTCCCCCCTCCCATTGTATGTGTGCTCAGCCACACTGGAGGTAACCGGGGAACAGTCTGCAAGTCGTACCTAATGCTGCTGTAATTTGGTTCCTGGTTTTGCTTATCCGGCACAGGTAGGTTAGTGTTAGGTCCCGTACCACTTAAGAAACCTTGGCGTTGGTGTGAGGGCTCAGGTATGTCCTTCATATAAGGATATACTGGCTAATGTCTCAATTTTACATCAGTTTTGAGGGTTAGCTAATGTCATTGTTTACATCTACCACAGCAGTGAACCTATATTGTGGTACTTGTGACCGTCTGCAGGCATCCTCCATTGTACGCACATTATGCTGGGGATCGCCCATAGCAACAGACCACAAGTGCAGGACCTCTACCCCAGCGTAGGTGCACAACTTCTCTTGGGGTTAAGCACCACCTGCCATTTCAGACCACATCAATGTAGTTGTTCAATGTATACGTTATATAAACCAGCTCCTCCCCCTCTTCCCTGCCGGATCTTCAGTGCCTATTGCCTGAGATTAAGCGTACCCATTGTCTGTTGCCTAGCCTGTGTCCTGACCCTTCGCCCCCTGCCTCGACCTTCCACTAGTCTGACTTCGTCTCTGCCTCATCCTACTGTACTTTGCCTCGCCCAGCTACCTGTGTGGTCGAATCGTGGTGGGCTCTGGTGAAGACCAGCATTTCCTTAGACTCCGCTCCCCTATACGGCCCGTGTCATCAGCCACATAGGTCAGTGGATCCACACCCTGCACCATTACAACAGTCATGGCCCTAAATGTTGGAACCCCTGAAATTTTTCAAGAAAATGAAGTATTTCTCACAGAAAAGGATTGCAGCAACACATGTTTTGCTATACACCTTTATTTCCTTTGTGTGTATTGGAATTAAACAAAAAGGGAACAAAAAAGCTAATTGGACATACTGTCACACCAAACTTCAAAAATGGGCTGGACAAAAATGATTGTCACCCTTTCAAAATTGTGGAAAAATACGATTGTTTAAAGCATGGGGCAAGTAACAGGTGTGGGCAATATAAAAATCACACCTGAAAACAGCTTAAAAGGAGAGAAGTTCACTTAGTCTTTGCTTTGTTTGTTTGTGTGTGCCACACTAAGCATGGACAACAGAAAGAGGAGAAGAGACCTGTCTGAGAACTTGAGAACAAAAATTGTGGAATAATATCAACAATCTCAAGGTTACAAGTCCATCTCCAGAGATCTAGATTTGCCTTTGTCCACAGAGCGCAACATTAGCAAAAAGTTTGCAACCCATGGCACTAAAGCTAATCTCCCTGGGTGTGGACAGAAGAGAAAAAGGTGTTTCTCCTGCTTCCGCCTCGGCCTCTCTGATCTGGCAAGCATGTCCCCTAGGGCGCGCAAGCGCGCCGTAGCTTTAAGATTTAAATGGCCAGTACTCTCATTAGTGTAATTCACCTGTGGTTCATTTATAAATTCCTCCACCCTCCTCACTCCCCTGCTGGATCTTTGTTGCCTTGTACCTGAGAGAAAGCATTCCTGAGAGTTTCCTTACCGTGTATCTGATCCCTTGCTTTGTGACTTTGACCTTGTTCCTCTGCCACCTGCCTACTGACCTCCTGCTACGTCTCGACTACGCTACTGTGCCACCTACCCTGACCTTCTGCTATCCAGACTATGAGCTGCCTTGTGCCTCCTGTGCTTCACATCTCCTCAGCCATCTGTGTGGTCGAGCCGTGCCAGGGGTATGACCTGGATGCAGCCTGCCGCAGCAAGTCCATCCCGTTTTGCGGCAGGCTCTGGTGAAAACCAGCGCACCTTAGACTCCGCTCCCTGGTACGGTCTGAGTCATCTGTCCCACAGGTCCACCGGTGTTCCTGTCTTCTAAAACGTGAGTGTTACAAGTGACTTGTTACACTGGATGATGGATCCCATTAACTTCTTACACTGGATGATATATCCAGGGACTTATTTCACTGGATGATGGATCCCAGTGACTTATTTAACGGAATTATTGATCCAGTGACTTATTGTACTGGCTGATGGATCCTAGTGACCATTATACTGGATGATGGATCCTGGTGACTTATTACACTAGATGATGGATCTCAGTGATTTATTACACTGAATGATGGACCCTAGGGACCTATTACACTGGATTATGTATTCCAGTGACTTAATACACTGGTGATGGATCCCAGAGACTCATTACACTAAATGATGGATCCCAGAGACTTATACACTGGATGATGTATCCAGTGATTTGTTAAACTGGATGATGGCTTCTGGTGATTTATTACATTGGAATATAGATCCCAGTGAGTTATTACATTGGATGATGTATCCAGTGACTTATTACACTGAATGATGGACCCTAGTGACTTAATATACTCAATGATGGATCCAGTTACTTATTACACTGGATGATGGATCTAGTGACATATTACACTGGATTATTGATCCAATGATTTATTACACTGGATGATGGATCCAGTGACGTATTACACTGGATTATTGATCCAATGATTTATTACACTGGATGATGGATCCAGTGATGTATTACACTGGATTATGGATACCAGTGACTTATTACATTGGATGATGGATCCAGTGACTTATTACACTGGGTGATGGATCCAAGTGACTTATTACACTGAATGATGGATCAAGTGACTTATTACACTGGATAATGGATCCAATTGACTTTTTACACTGGATAATGGATCCAATCACTTATTACACTGAATGATCGATCCAGTGCCTTATTACACTGATTAATAGATTCAGTGACTTATTACACTGGATGATGGATCCCAGTGATTTATTACACTGGATGATGGCTTCTATTCACTTATTCCATTGGACTATGGATCCCAGTGACTTATTATACAAAATTATGTATCCAGTGACTTGTTACACTGAATGATGAATACCATTGACTTCTTACACTGGATGATGGATCCAGTGACTTATTACACTGAATGATGAACCCTAGTGATTTATTACACTGGATGATGGATCCAGTGACTTATTACACTGGATGATGGATCCCAGTGACTTATTTAACTGAATTATGGATCCAGTGACTTATTGCACTGGATGAGGGATCCTAGTGACCTATTACACTGGATGATGGATCCTGGTGACTTATTACACTGGATGATGGATCTCAGTGATTTATTACACTGGATGATGGATCTCAGTGATTTATTACACTGAATGATGAACCCTAGTGATTTATTACACTGGATGATGGATCCAGTGACTTATTACACTGGATGATGGATCCCGTGACTTATTACACTGGATGATGGATCCCAGTGACTTATTTAACTGAATTATGGATCCAGTGACTTATTGCACTGGATGAGGGATCCTAGTGACCTATTACACTGGATGATGGATCCTGGTGACTTATTACACTGGATGATGGATCTCAGGGATTTATTACACTGAATGATGGACCCTAGTGATTTATTACACTGGATGATGGATCCAAGTGACTTATTACACGGAATGATGGATCCAGTGACTTATTACACTGGATAATGGATCCAATCACTTATTACACTGAATGATGGATCCAGTGACTTATTACACTGGATTATGGATTCTGGTGACTTTTTACACTGGATAATAAATCCATTTACTTATTACACTGAATTATTGATCCAGTGACTTATTACACTGATTGATGGATCCTTGTGGCTTATTTCACTAGATGATGGATCCCAGTGACTTATTACACTGTATGATGGCTTCTATTCACTTATTACATTGGACAATGGATCCCAGTGACTTAGTATACTAAATCTTGTAATCAGTGACTTGTTACACTGTATGACAGATCCAGTGACTTATTACACTGATTAATGGATTCCAGTGACTTATAACACTGGATTAGGGATCCAGTGATTTACTACACTGGATGATGGATCCCTGTGAGTTATTACACCGGATGATGGATCCCAGTGATTTATTACACTGAATTATGGATCCAGTGACTTATTAGACTGAATGATGGATCCAGTGACTTATTACACTGGATGATGGATCTCAGGGATTTATTACACTGAATGATGGACCCTAGTGATTTATTACACTGGATGATGGATCCAAGTGACTTATTACACGGAATGATGGATCCAGTGACTTATTACACTGGATAATGGATCCAATCACTTATTACACTGAATGATGGATCCAGTGACTTATTACACTGGATTATGGATTCTGGTGACTTTTTACACTGGATAATAAATCCATTTACTTATTACACTGAATTATTGATCCAGTGACTTATTACACTGATTGATGGATCCTTGTGGCTTATTTCACTAGATGATGGATCCCAGTGACTTATTACACTGTATGATGGCTTCTATTCACTTATTACATTGGACAATGGATCCCAGTGACTTAGTATACTAAATCTTGTAATCAGTGACTTGTTACACTGTATGACAGATCCAGTGACTTATTACACTGATTAATGGATTCCAGTGACTTATAACACTGGATTAGGGATCCAGTGATTTACTACACTGGATGATGGATCCCTGTGAGTTATTACACCGGATGATGGATCCCGGTGATTTATTACACTGAATTATGGATCCAGTGACTTATTAGACTGAATGATGGATCCAGTGACTTATTACACTGGATGATGGATCCAGTGACTTATTACACTGGATGATGGATCTCAGTGACTTATTTAATTGAATTATGGATCCAGTGACTTATTACACTGGATGATGGATCCTGGTGAATTATTACACTGGATGATGGATCCAATCACTTATTACACTGAATGATGGATCCAGTGACTTATTACACTGAATGATGGATCCATTGACTTATTACACTGGAAGATGAATTCTGGTGACTTTTTACACTGGATAATAAATCCAATTACTTATTACACTGAATGATTGATCCAGTGACTTATTACACTGATTGATAGATTCAGTGACTTATTACCCTGAATGATGGATCCTGGATCTGGATCCCAGTGACTTATTACACTGGATGATGGCTTCTATTCACTTATTACATTGGACGATGGATCCCAGTGACTTATTATACTAAATCTTGTAATCAGTGACTGTATGACAGATCCAGTGACTTATTACACTGGATAATGGATTCCAGTGACTTATAACACTGGATTATGGATCCAGTGACTTATTACACTGGTTGATGGATCCCTGTGAGTTATTACACTGGATGATGGATCCCAGGGATTTATTACACTGAATTATGGATCCAGTGACTTATTACACGGAATGATGGATCTAGTGACTTATAACACTGGTTGATGGATCCCTGTGAGTTATTACACTGAATGATGGATCCCAGGGATTTATTACACGGAATGATGGATTCAGTGACTTATTACACTGGATGATGGATCCTAGTGATTTATTAAACTGAATGATGGATCTTTGTTACTTATTACACTGTATGATGACTCCCAAAGACTTATAACACTGGATGATTGATTCCAGTGACTTATGATTCTGAATTATGTATTCAGTCACTTATTACACTGAATGATGGATTTAGTGACCTATAACACTGGATGATGGATCCTAGTGACTTATTACACTGAATGATGAATCCAATGACTTATTACACTGTATGATGGATCCCAGTGACTTATTAAACTGAATGATGGGTCTAGTGACTTATTACACTGGATGATGGATTCCAGTGACTTATTACACTGGTGATGGATCCCAGTGACTCAGTACACTAAATGATGGATCCTAGTGAGTTATTACACTGAATGATGAATCACAGTGACTTATTACACTGAATGATGAATCCAGTTACTTATTATACTGGATGATTGATCCCAGTGACTTATGATACTGAATGATGTATCCAGTGACCTATGACATTGGATGATGGATCCTAGTGACATATACACTGGATGATGGCTTCTGGTGACTTATTACACTCAATGATGGTTCCCAGTGACTTATTACAATAGATAATGAATCCAATTATTTATTACACTAGATGATGGCTTCTGGTGACTTATTACACTGGATGATGGTTCCCAGTGACTTATTACGATAGATAATGGATCCAATTACTTATTACACTGATTGATGTAACCAGTGACTTCTTACACTGAATGATGGATCTTAATGACTTATTACACTGGATGATGGATCCTAGTGACTTATTACACTGGATGATGGATCCTGGTAACTTATTAGACTGATTGATGGATCCTAGTGACTTATTGTAACACTCACGTTTCAGAAGACAGGAACACCGGTGGATGTGGATCCGCTGGACCTGTGTGGCAGATGACTCGGACCATACCAGGGAGCGAAGTCTAAGGTGCCGCTGGTTTTCACCAGAGCCTGCTGCAAAGCGGGATGGATTTGCTGTGGCAGACGGCACCCAGTTCGCTACCCCTGGCACGGCTCGGCCACACAGGTGGCTGAGGAGTTGCAAGGCACAGGAGGGGTAAGGCAGCTCGTAGTCTGGATAGCAGAAGGTCAGGGCAGTCGGCACAGTAGCGTAGTCAAGACGTAGCAAGAGTTCAGTAGGCAGACGGCAGAGGAGCAAAGTCAAAGTCACAAAGCAAGGGATCAGATACACGGCAAGGCAATACTGAGGAACACTTTCTTTAAGGCACAAGGCAACAAAGATCTGGCAGGGGAGTGAGGAGGGTGGAGGAATTTATAAATGAGCCACAGGTGAATTACACTAATGATCGTACTGGCCCTTTAAATCTTAAAGCTCCAGCATGCGCGTCCTAGGAGATGGGGACACGCACGCTGGCCGGAGAGGCGGAGGCAGGAGAAACACCTGGAGAGTGACGGACTGGGGCTCACATGCGGGCGCGTCCCGCAATGCGAGTCCCAGCCCCGTTGTCCGCAGCAGGTAAGGGGACCATGCGCTCACGGCCAGCATGTGCAGCCAGAGCGCATAACGTAACAGTACCCCCCCTCCTTTTGGTCTCCCCCTCCTTTTAGGAGAGAGGAAACTCCTGTGAAGGTCACGGTTCAGGATATTGTCCTCAGTCTCCCAAGATCTCTCCTCAGGACCATAACCTCCCAGTCGACCCAAAAAAATTGTTTACCTCTCAGTTTTTGTCGCAAGAATCTATTTAAGTTTGTAGACATCAGAAAAGCTGGAGACAGGTGTGGGAACAAGTTTCAGTTTATGACAAGAGGCTTGAGGAGCGAGACGTGGAAGGAATTTGAAATACGTAACGTAGCAGGTAGATGGAGTTTGTAGGAGTTTGTAGGATAGGACAGGACAGGATAGATTTTTTGTAGAACCTGGAAAGGACCAACGTAGCGGGGACCAAGCTTGTAACAAGGGATCTTGAAGTGGATGTACTTGGATGAAACTACTCACAATTACCCCATAGGCTGACAGCCTGGGGTACAAAAATCCCTATAAACCTGACTACCTATACTAAAACTTAACTTTTATTATAATATATATTATAAAATGATTGTTATAGTGAATTAAAACTGCAAGTCACTTGTCCCGTGTTTTCACTAGTATCAGCGAGTAACTACTCACACATCTTACAAGGTGGGAACCTGTCAGGTACACACACCAATAGACCATTCTTTTATATGTCAGACACAGGCTCAATTGTCTCGCTGTTAAAAACTGATTTGCCTCCCTCTACATGTTTCGGCGAGAAATCACCGTCATCAGGAGGGACAATGAGGGTTGCTGTCAGGCTGTCAGCCTATGGGGTAATTGTGAGTAGTTAAATTGGAATCCCGGACTTACCCTGGGGTAATTGTGTTTTGTTTACTTGGACAAAAGCCACACCATGTCACCAGGAGACGGAGGAGGTCTTCTACTTTTATCCACTTGCGCCTTCATGCGTGAAGAAGCCTGGGATAATGACTGTCGGGTTTGTTGCCAGATGGTGGAGAAGTCGGGAGGAGACTGGGAGAGGAAGAAGAGTACGGAGATTGAGTCCATAGACAACAAAAAATGGGGACAACCTTGTGGACTCGGAATCCTTATGATTATATGAGAATTCAGCCCAGGGGAGAAGGTCGACCCAATCATCTTGGCGAGCTGAAACAAAATGCCAAAGATAAGTCCCAAGAATTTGATTAACCCTCTCCACCTGACCGTTGGACTGAGGGTGGTAGGCCGAGGATATGTCCAGATTGATGTCCAGACGGTTCCATAGGGCTCACCAGAACTTTGAGACAAACTGCACACCTCCATCCAAAACAATATGCTGAGGAAGACCATGTAAATGAAAGACATGTAACAAGAAGTACTTCACCAGCTGCAGGGCAGAAGGAAGACCTGGTAGAGGAATGAAATGAGCCATCTTGGAAAACCGATCTACAACGACTCAGGTGACAGTGTTATTATTAGAGGTGCACCGAAATGGAAATTTCAGAACCGAAACCGAAATAAAAAAAAATGTTCGGCCGAAACCGATACCGATACCGAAAATGACTTCTCCCCGTCTTCTGGTAAAATGCAGCGCTCCGCTCATTAGATTAGATTCCCCCACATTAGATTGCCAGCTCCCCCACATTAGGTCGGGAGTTCCCCCAAATTAGTAGGCAGCTCCCCCACAATAGTAGGCAGCTCCCCCACAATAGTAGGCAGCTCCCCCACAATAGTAGGCAGCTCCCCCACAATAGTAGGCAGCTCCCCCGCAATAGTAGGCAGCTCCCCCGCAATAGTAGGCAGCTCCCCCGCAATAGTAGGCAGCTCCCCCGCAATAGTAGGCAGCTCCCCCACAACAGTAGGCAGGTTCCCAAATTAGGTCAGCATTTCCCCCACAATAGTAGGCAGGTTCCCCACAATAGTAGGCAGCTCCCCCCAACAATAGTAGGCAGTTCCCACACAATATTATGCAGCTCCCCCCAACAATATTAGGCAGCTCCCCCCACATTTTTAGGCAGCTCCCCCCCACATTAGGTCAGCAGTTCCCCCACAATAGTAGGCAGGTTCCTCACAATAGTAGGCAGCTCCCCCACATTAGGTCAGCATTTCCCCCACAATAGTAGGCAGGTTCCCCACAATAGTAGGCAGCTCCCCCCCAACAATAGTAGGCAGTTCCCACACAATATTAGGCAGCTCCCCCCACATTTGTAGGCAGCTCCCCCCACATTTGTAGGCAGCTCCCCCCCACATTAGGTCAGCAGTTCCCCCACAATAGTAGGCAGGTTCCCCACAATAGTAGGCAGGTCCCCCACAATATTAGGCAGCTCCCCCCCCCCCACAATATTAGGCAGCTCCCCCCAACAATATTAGGCAGCTCCCCCCCAACAATATTAGGCAGCTCCCCCCCAACAATATTAGGCAGCTCCCCCCACAATATTAGGCAGCTCCCCCCCACAATATCAGGCAGCTCCCCCCCACAATATTAGGCAGCTCCCCCCCCCCCACAATATTAGGCAGCTCCCCCCACATTTGTAGGCAGCTCCCCCCCACATTAGGTCAGCAGTTCCCCCACCCCACAGACATACAGCCTCCAGCCATATACAGTGTATGGCTGGAGGCTGTATGTCTGTACTGCTGCCCCCACAGTGATCCGGTCACCGCTCCTCCGGCCCGGGTCACATCTACTGCTATGGGCTATGGACCATAGCAGTAGGTGCCGGGACCAGGGGAGCAGTGACCGGAACACTGAAGAAGATGACACGGTCACTTACCAGGCCCCCGGCCGGCGCGCATTCTCCCGCGACGATCCTGCGGTCCTCCTGCGTCTCTATGGTTGTACGCACGGGACGTCAGTGACGTCCCGTGCGTACGACCATAGAGGCGGAGAAGCGAGGGACCGAAGGAGGATCGCAGGAGGACGCCGGGGAATGGTGAGTGACCGGCGGACATCCTTATGTCCCGAAAAGATTTTTCGGGACACAGGGATGTCCGGGATAGGAATACTTCTTTTTATGTGCCTGGGCCGGCTCCCGTGTGTGGCTGCAGGTGGGGGCCGACCAGAGCATATAAAAACTAATACTGTATACTAAACACCAGGGGGCCTCCAGCTGTTGTGAAACTACAACTCCCAGCATGCCCGGACAGACTTTGCCGGTCCGGGCATGCTGGGAGTTGTAGTTTCACAACAGCTGGAGGCCCCCTGGTTTTTAGTATACAGTATATTAGTTTTTATATGCTCTGGTCGGCCCCCGCCTGCAGCCACACACGGGAGCCGGCCCGGGCACATAAAAAGAAGTATTCCTATCCCGGAGAGCGCGCCCCCCCAGCTGTTGTGGCCGGCCCCCCCTGCACCCCCCACGAGTGCCTCTACCACTGGCAGTGTTTGTAACTTGTGCTGTGGGCGGGCAGGGGAGGTGGGTCATTATTGGCACATTTTTTGTTGTTTCGGCATTTTGCCGAAATAGCTATTTTCGGCCGATATGTATCGGCCGCCGATATGTATCGGCCGCCGATATATCGGTGCATCCCTAGTTATTATGAGATGGTGGCAAATCGGTGATGAAATCCATGGCGATATGGACCAGGGAGTCTCTGGAATGGATAAAGGCTGTAAGAGTCCTGCAGGTCTCTGTCAAGGAGTTTTGTCACGGGCACATGTTTCACAGGACCGAACAAAATCAGAAACAACACATTCAAGATAGGGCCACCAGTAGTGCCGAGAGATAAGAAGTAGAGTCTTGCGTATTCCAGGATGTCCTGCTGTCAAGGAAGAATGACCCCATTTCAGGACCTTGCATCTCAATCTGGCGGGCACAAAGGGTTTTCCCGGAGGAACTTGGTGAATCGGCAGGAGCGGCAGGAATCAAACGGTCAGGAGGAATAATATGCCTAGGCGTGGAGTCCAAACCAATGACGTCAGAGGACCTGGAGAGAGCATCAGCCCTGATGTTCTTGTCTGCTGGACGGAAGTGAATGAAGAAGTTGAACCTAGAAAAGAACAGTTCAAACGCTGAGCAGACTGAAGGTATAGAAGATTCTTATGGTCGGAGTAGATGCTGACCGGGTGAGAAGAACCTTCCAATAAATGTTGCCATTCCTCCAAAGCTAGCTTGATAGCGAGGAGTTCACGATCTCCAATGGAGTCATTCCTCTCAGCAGAAGAGAATGTCTTGGAGAAGAAGTTACACTCTTGCCCTTGGCGTTTTTCTGAGTGAGAACGGCACCCACTCCAATAAATGAAGCATCAACCTCCAAAGCAAAGGGCCTCTCCGGATCAGGTCTTGTAAGCATGGGAGCAGAGGCAAACGCAGACTTCAAATGGGAGAAGGCCTCTTCAGCCTCTTGAGGCCAAGATTTAGGATTAGATGCCTTCTTAGTGAGAGCCACAATAGGAGCAACCAGGGATGAAAAATGTGGGATAAACTGACGATAATAGTTAGCGAATCCCAGAAAGCGTTGAATGGCACGTAGGCTTGAAGGATGAGGCCAATCCAGTACTGCTGACAACTTATCTGAATCCATCTGCAGGCCCTGATTAGAAACAATGGCCCTTATTTACTAAGAGTGGAGTGTAGGTTTCTTTGTGGGTTTTAATTCCCTACAATTTATTTCCACAGCATTTACTAAGGTTTCCCTACATTTTCCACTTTCCCTATACTTTGCTTTTTTTTACACATGCTCTGATCTGTCTGGTTTTCCTCAGCTCAAATCCACCACATTTTATGTGGAAACCTTAGTAAATATGTTGGGTTTTTGTGAAAATGTCAAGAATACGCCCCTTTTTGGAGACCACGCCCCTTTTCCCAACGGCCACGCCCCTTTTCCGGGTTTTCTTAGCAAAATGGAGAGTTAGTTGGGTCTTTTTTCAATCCTGGCGTAAATTCTGGGGCAAAATCTGGCGCGACAGAATTTCTGGAGCAAAGTGACAGAATCTGGCGCACAACCCGACAAAACATGTAGGGTTTGCAATAGTAAGAGAGGGCCAATGTAGCCAAGAAACGGAAGACTAGATTTCTCGAACAGGCATTTCTCCAGTTTGGCATAGAGATGATTCTTCCGTAGTTGCTGAAGAACCAGACAAACATGAGAACGATGCTCCTCTAGGTTGGAAGATAAGATGAGGATGTCAACTAGGTATACGACAACACAGGTGTAGAGAAGATCACGGAAAATATCATTGACAAACTCTTGAAAAACGGCTGGAGCATTGCAGAGACCAAAAGGCATTACAAAATACTCAAAATGTCCGTCACGAGTATTGAAGGCCGTTTTCCATTCATCTCCCTTGCGGATACGAATAAGGTTATACGCACCACGTAAGTCCAACTTGGAGAAGACCTTGGCACCACATAGACGGTCAAAAAGTTCTGAGATAAGAGGTAGAGGGTAACGGTTCTTGACCGGGATTTTGTCAAGTCCCCTGTAGTCAATACATGGATGGAGTGAGCCATCCTTCTTCCCTATAAAGAAGAAGCCGAGAGATTCAGTACGGAAGTGAACCTTACAGTCCAGATTTTGTACATTAACAGAGGAGATGAACAAGGGCTTGGCAAGCCGAGTAAGGGGAAGATGACACTTGTGGACTAAAGTCGCATCAATAAAGTCACCTGCTGATCCAGAATCCAAAAATGCTGTAGCGCTGACGGAAAACCTGGCTGAAGTGAAGACTTGTACAGGAATAGTTAAGCATGGAGAGGTAGTTTTCACACCCAGGGATGCCTCTCCCACATACCCTAGGTGCGGGTAAACTGTACAGTCCTTAAGAAAGTGCTCCGGGCTAGCATAATACAAGCACAAATTCTCATTGCGTCGTCGTGCTCTCTCCTGTGGTGTAAGACGAGAACAATCTCCTTGTATAGCCTCTTTGGCAAGAGGCGGAGGAAACTGAAGAGGTGGACGTTGAAACATCGGTGTCAGACGGGCAGGTTCCCTCTCTAAGCGCAGTTCCTGTTGTCTCTCAGCAAAGCGCACATCAATGCGTGTGGCCAAGTGGATAGGGTCCGTCAAAGAAGATGGAGGATCATGTGCTGCAAGGGCATCTTTAATCCTGCTTGACAGTCCTTTTTTTAATGTGACACACAAGGCCTCATCATTCCAGGCAAGCTCAGAGGCTAGAATGCGGAATTGAACCGCGTAGTCATCAACCGTAGAATTCCCTTGACAGAGGTTCAGCAATGCCGTCTCAGCTGAAGAGGCACGTGCGGGTTCCTCAAAGACACTGCGAAATTCTGCCAAGAAGGCCGACAAATTGGAGGATACTGGATCACCACGGTCCCAAAGGGGTGTAGCCCAAGCCAGGGCTTTTCTGGACAGTAGACTTGTGACAAAGGCCACCTTCATATGTTCTGTTGGAAACAGTTCAGACATGAGCTCTAAGTGCATGGAGCACTGTGTAACAAAGCCTCTGCATGACTTGGAATTCCCATCATACTTGGGAGGTAAAGGCAGGCGTAGCTAGGAGCCAGAAGACACTGCAGGAGCTGGAGGTGGGAGTGGGACAGATTGTGGTACCTGCTGCTGTTGCAAGGTCAAAAGCTGTTGCATCATGGCTGAAAGTTGAGAAAATTGCTGCGCCTGTCGGGCCAACTGCTGGGACTGATGTACCACAACGGAGGGAAGATCCGTGACTTCAGGCAGGGGTACCTCAGCGGGATCCATGGCCGGTGCTTATTGTAACACTCACGTTTCAGAAGACAGGAACACAGGTGGATGTGGATCTGCTGGACCTGTGTGGCAGATGACTCGGACCGTACCAGGGAGCGGAGTCTAAGGTGCCGCTAGTTTTCACCAGAGCCCGCTGCAAAGCGGGATGGACTTGCTGCAGCAGGCGGCACCCAGGTCGCTACCCCTGGCACAGGTTGAACACACAGGTGGTTGAGGAGATGCGAGGCACAGGAGGGATAAGGCAGCTTGTAGTCTGGATAGCAGAAGGTCAGGGCAGGCGGCACAGTAGCGTAGTCAAGACGTAGCAGGAGTTCAGTAGGCAGGCGGCAGAGGAGCAAGGTCAAAGTCACAAAGCAAGGGATCAGATACACGGCAAGGCAATACTGAGGAATGCTTTCTCTAAGGCACCAAAGATCCGGCAGGGGAGTGAGGAGGGTGGAGAAATTTACAAAGGAGTCACAGGTGAATTACACTAATGAGCATACTAGCCTTTTAAATCTTAAAGCTACGGTGCACTTGCATGCCCTAGGGGACGGGGATATGCTTGCCAGATCAGAGAGGCAGAGGCGGAAGCAGGGGAAATACCCGGAGAGTGACGGAATGGGGCTCGCATGCGGGCGCGTCCCGCGATGCGAGTCCCAGCCCAGTCGGCAGCAGCAGGTAAGGGGACCATGCGCTCACGGCCAGCGTGTGCAGCAGGAGCGCATAACTTAACACTTATTACTCTGGATGATGGATCATAGTGACCTATTACACTGAATGATGATCCCTGTGTCTTATTGCACTGAATGATGGATCGAGTGATTTATTACACTGAATGATGGATTCAGGTGACTTATTACACTGAATGATGGATCCAGTGACTTATTACATTGAATGATGGATTCCGTAACTTAATACACTAGATGATATATCCCAATGACATATTACACTAAATGATGGATCCAAAGACCTGTTACACTAAATGATGGATCCCAGTTACTTATTACACTAGATGATGGATCCCAGTGACTTATTAAATTGGATAATGAATTCCAGTGACTTATTACATTACACTTAATGGTGAATCCAATTACTTATTACACTGGATGATGGATCCCAGGAACTATTACCTCTAAGTAGAAATATCCAAACTTGGCCCAATTATCCATATTCCCTCCCTGATGTCATGTGATACGTTAGTGATAGATACAAGGTCTCAGGTGTGAATGGGGAGCAGGTGTCTTACATTTTAGTGTTATCACTCTCACAATCTTTAATACTGATCACTGGAAGTTTAACCTACCATCTCATGACAAAAGATGACTTATGCTATAAGAAGATTGCCAAGTCCCTGTAACTGAGCTACAGCACAGTGGCCAAGACCACACAGCAGTTTCACAGGACAGGTGCCACTCAGAACAGGCCTTGCCATGGTTGACCAAAGAAGTAAAGTGCACATGCTCAGCAAATGTCTTTGGAAAATAGACTTACGAATGCTGCCACCATTGCTGAAGAGGTTGAAGGGGTCAGTGCTCAGACCTTACATCGTACACTACATCAAATTGGTCTGCATGGATGTCGTCCCAAAAAGAAGCCTTTTGCATAGAAATATATATAGAATGTGTCAGCATATAGGAACCATTTGGCCCATCTAGTCTGCCCAATATTCTGAATACTATGAATAGTCCCTGGCCCTATCGTATATGAAGGATAGCCTTATGTCTATCTCATGCATGTTTAAACTTCTTCACTGTATTTGCAGCTACCACTTCTGCAGGAAGGCTATTCGATGCATCCACTACTCTCTCAGTAAAGTAATACTTCTTGATATTACTTTTAAACCTTTGTCCCTCTAATATAAAACTATGTTCTGTTGTTGTAGTTTTTCTTCCTTTAAATATCCTCTTCTCCTTTATCGTGCTGATTTCCTTTATGTATTTAAAAGTCTCTATCTTATCCCCTCTCTCTCATCTTTTTTCCAAGCTATACATGTTAAGGTCCTTTAATCTTTTCTGCAAAGTTGTAGTAGTTAAGTTTTAGTAGTTTAGCACTAGTTTAGTATCTCTGAACTCTTTCTTATAAGGATGAAACACAAGAAAGCCCGCAAACATTTTGATGCAGACAAGCAGCCTAAGGACATGGATTATAAGAACCATGTCCTGTGTTCCGATAAGTCCAAGATAAACTTATTTGGTTCTGATGGTGTCAAACGTATATGGTGTGTCACGATGCCGGCTGGCAGGAGGTGGATCCTCTGTGCCAGAGAGGGATAGCGAGGACCGTGCTAGTGGACCGGTTCTAAGACACTACAGGTTTTCACCAGAGCCCGCCGCAAAGCGGGATGGTCTTGCTGCGGCGGTAGTGACCAGGTCGTATCCACTAGCAACGGCTCACCTCTCTGGCTGCTGAAGATAGGCGAGGTACAAGGGAGTAGGCAGAAGCAAAGTCGGACGTAGCAGAAGGTCGGGGGCAGGCGGCAAGGTTCGTAGTCAGGGGAGATAGCAAAGTTCTGGTACACAGGGTATAAACACACAAAAACGCTTTCACTAGGCTCTAGGGCAACAAGATCCGGCAAGGAAGTGCAAGGGAGGAGACTAGATATAGCCAGGAAACAGATGGGAACCAATAAAGCTAATTGGGCCAGGCACCAATCATTGGTGCACTGGCCCTTTAAGTCTCAGGGAGCTGGCGCGCGCGCGCCCTAGAGAGCGGAGCCGCGCGCGCCAGCACATGACCGCAGGAGACGGGAACGGGTAAGTGACCTGGGATGCGATTCGCGAGCGGGCGCGTCCCGCTGTGCGAATCGCATCCCCAACGGCCATGACAGGGCAGCGCTCCCGGTCAGCGCTGACCGGGGAGCTGCAGGGAGAAAGGCGCCGTGAGCGCTCCGGGGAGGAGCGGGGACCCGGAGCGCTAGGCGTAACAGTACCCCCCCCCTTAGGTCTCCCCTTCTCTTTATCGGGTAACTGCCTCCCCTGGGATGAGGACACCGGGAAAGGAAGGAGGGATTCCTCAACGGCAGGCAGAACCGCAGGAGTAGGAATGGGGAGAGAGGGCAGAGGGCGAGACCTGGCACGGGGCAGTGTGACACCAGGACGAGGGCCATGAGGGGACACAGAAGCTTGCCTGGGAGGGGGGGAGGGGCATTTCCTGTGGCAGGCAGAGTCCTTAATGACCTTAGGGGGACCGGATACAGGAGGAACCACAGAGTTACGGCAAGGGTTACTGGGAACCGGTTTTAGACAGTTCTTGGCACAAGAGGACCCCCAACTCTTGATCTCCCCAGTGGACCAATCCAGGGTTGGGGAATGAAGTTGAAGCCAGGGAAGTCCAAGGAGAATTTCCGAGGTGCAATTGGGGAGGACCAAAAGTTCAATCCTCTCGTGATGAGATCCGATGCTCATAAGAAGGGGCTCCGTGCGGAAACGTATGGTACAGTCCAACCTGGCTCCGTTGACCGCGGAGATGCGGAGTGGCTTGACAAGACGGGTCACCGGAATATGGAATTTATTCACAAAGGACTCCCGAATAAAATTCCCAGAAGCTCCAGAGTCCAGACAGGCCACGGCTGAGAGGGGAGAGCTGGCTGAAGTGGAAATCCGAACAGGTACCGTGAGACGTGGAGAAGCCGACTTGGCATCAAGAGACGCCACACCCACGAGAGCTGAGTGTGAGCGTGCGTTTCCCAGACGTGGAGGACGGATTGGGCAATCCACCAGAAAATGTTCAGTACTGGCACAGTACAAACAAAGATTCTCTTCCTTACGGCGATTCCTCTCTTCCAGGGTCAGGCGAGACCGATCCACTTGCATGGCCTCCTCGGCGGGAGGCCTAGGCGCAGATTGCAGTGGAGACTGTGGGAGAGGTGGCCAGAGATCTAAGTCTTTTTCCTGGCGGAGCTCTTGATGCCTCTCAGAAAAACGCATGTCAATGCGAGTGGCTAGATGAATGAGTTCATGCAGGCTAGCAGGAGTCTCTCGTGCGGCCAGAACATCTTTAATGTTGCTGGATAGGCCTTTTTTAAAGGTCGCGCAGAGAGCCTCATTATTCCAGGAAAGTTCAGAAGCAAGAGTACGGAATTGTATGGCGTACTCGCCAACGGAGGAATTACCCTGGACCAGGTTCAGCAGGGCAGTCTCAGCAGAAGAGGCTCGGGCAGGTTCCTCAAAGACACTTCGAATTTCCGAGAAGAAGGAGTGTACAGAGGCAGTGACGGGGTCATCACGGTCCCAGAGCGGTGTGGCCCATGACAGGGCTTTTCCAGACAGAAGGCTGACTACGAAAGCCACCTTAGACCTTTCAGTAGGAAACTGATCCGACATCATCTCCAGATGCAGGGAACATTGGGAAAGAAAGCCACGGCAAAACTTAGAGTCCCCATTAAATTTGTCCGGCAAAGACAGGCGGAGGCTAGGAGTGGCCACTCGCTGCGGAAGAGGTGCAGGAGCTGGCGGAGGAGATGGTTGCTGCTGCTGTAGCTGAGACTGAATCTGCTGTAGCTGCGACTGGAGTTGCTGAGTCATGGTGGTCAAGTACGACAGCTGGTGATCTTGTTGGGCAATCTGTCGGGCCTGCTGGGCGACCAGTGTGGGGAGGTCGGCGACAACAGGCAGAGGAACTTCAGCGGGATCCATGGCCGGATCTACTGTCACGATGCCGGCTGGCAGGAGGTGGATCCTCTGTGCCAGAGAGGGATAGCGAGGACCGTGCTAGTGGACCGGTTCTAAGACACTACAGGTTTTCACCAGAGCCCGCCGCAAAGCGGGATGGTCTTGCTGCGGCGGTAGTGACCAGGTCGTATCCACTAGCAACGGCTCACCTCTCTGGCTGCTGAAGATAGGCGAGGTACAAGGGAGTAGGCAGAAGCAAAGTCGGACGTAGCAGAAGGTCGGGGGCAGGCGGCAAGGTTCGTAGTCAGGGGAGATAGCAAAGTTCTGGTACACAGGGTATAAACACACAAAAACGCTTTCACTAGGCTCTAGGGCAACAAGATCCGGCAAGGAAGTGCAAGGGAGGAGACTAGATATAGCCAGGAAACAGATGGGAACCAATAAAGCTAATTGGGCCAGGCACCAATCATTGGTGCACTGGCCCTTTAAGTCTCAGGGAGCTGGCGCGCGCGCGCCCTAGAGAGCGGAGCCGCGCGCGCCAGCACATGACCGCAGGAGACGGGAACGGGTAAGTGACCTGGGATGCGATTCGCGAGCGGGCGCGTCCCGCTGTGCGAATCGCATCCCCAACGGCCATGACAGGGCAGCGCTCCCGGTCAGCGCTGACCGGGGAGCTGCAGGGAGAAAGGCGCCGTGAGCGCTCCGGGGAGGAGCGGGGACCCGGAGCGCTAGGCGTAACATGGTGGCAAACAATTAATGAAAGACAAGTGTGTCTTGTCTACAGTTAGGTCATGGTGGTGGGAGTGTCTTGGTCTGGGGCTGCATGAGTGCTGCTGTCATTGCGGAGCTACAGTTCATTGAGGGAGCCATGAATGCCAACATGTATTTTGACATACTGAATCAGAGGATTATTTCCTCCCGACCAGACCCAGACCATATTGAGCATCTATGGGGCATCCTCAAATGGAAAGTGAAAAGCTAACACCCACCAGCTCTGTGATGCCATCATGGAGGCGTGGCAACATGGAAACTCTGGAGGCGTGGCAACATGGAAACTCCATGCCCAATAAGCTAAACCCTTTCTTGACCTTTGTCCTACCAGTACATCATCGGTCAGATGAGGTAAATATGGCACAGGTCAGGTCCACGTTATATCCGGCAGATGCCTGCTGTTATCAGGAGCTAACATCTAATGGTAATACAAAAGACAACAGAGCGCTTCTGTGTGCGATCTTCCAGACCAGGTAGGATTATGTGGGTGAGTGAGGAACGCACTCACCTGGTCGGGTTGTGCATATTCCAGGCACAACGCTGATGTGGGCTTAATGTAACAACTGCTGCGGCTTCCCACGCTGGATCCACCGGCGTGTGAGAGACAGTGAAGGAGGAGGAAATCGGAAGGTGAGATCGCGCTGTTGCAGAAAAGGTTCAAGGATACTGGTAGAAGTCTTAATTTATTTTATTCTATTCACACAACGCATTTCTGGATATTAATAATCCTTTCTTCAGGCGTTGCAGCACAGACATCTCGAGGTCCCACACTTAAAGGTACCTGATTTGGCATTTTTTGTAATATCTCTAGAGATGACATCTTTATTCAATATTTTTAGCCTACTTGGGGCTAACTGATTTCTAAGGGTTTTTGCCCTTCGAAATGTTAAATTAGGTCTCTTTGGTAAAACTTGTTTTAAAATCGGATCTGCATGCAGGATTCCCCAATATTTAGTCAGTATCCCCCGGATCCGATCAGGATTATTGTTATAAGTGGTAATAAAATTAAACTTCCTTTTATTATTAGTATTCTGGATCACAGCATTCTTTCCTTTTGTCTTTTTATTTATTTTATGAACCAACTCCTTGTGCTCTAAGGTGCTTGCTTTCTGAAAAGCAGTGGACACTATTTTTTTGGGATAACCCTTTTCTAAAAATCTTTCCTGCAGTATTTTAGATTGCACAAGAAAATCTGCATCAGAACTGCAGTTTTTCCGCACACGCTGATATTGTCCATATGGGACATTTAAAATCCATTTCGGATAATGGCAACTGTTGAAGTTCAAAAAGCTATTCACATCTACCTTTTTAAAATGTGTGCGTGTCTGTATTTCATCTGTGTTATTTTTAAAAACTTCCAAATCTAAAAACACGCAACTGGTAGATGAAATTGTTGGAGTGAATACTAATCCCCAATCATTGTGATTAATTTCATTAATAAAAAGTATTGCTTCATCTTCAGTGCCATTCCAAAGTATAAATAAATCATCTATAAAACGCTTATAAAATATGATGTGCGGATTTAAAATGCGAAGGGACTCGAAATGCCCCATATATAAATTTGCATAACTTGGGGCAAATCGAGTCCCCATCGCACAACCGAGGGTCTGTCTAAAAATGTGTCCATTAAAAGAAAAAATTATTGTGCTCCAGAATAAAATCAATGGAATAAAGAAGAAATTCCAACTGGGCACTAGATATAGCAGCATCCTGTTCCAAATAGTATCTGATTGCATCAAGCCCTTTTTCTTTTAAAATGTTGGAATACAAAGCACTAACATCCAAGGTTATAAATAAGTAATTATTATTATCAATATTTCTAAAAAAATTCCAATTCTTGAATGAGCTGGGTGGAGTCTCTTAAAAAACTAGGCAATTCCAACACATATTGCTGTAAAAAAAGGTCCACAAAGTGAGATAGGTGGGAACTAATAGCACCAACCCCAGAGATAATTGGTCTCCCGAGGGGATTACTTTGATCCTTGTGGACCTTTGGCAAATAATAAAAGGTGGGGAGTTGATCATTTTTGATCTTTAAAAATTCATATTCATTTTTATTTAACACCTGAATGTCAAAGGCATTCTTGATGAAGAATAAATAATCCTCAAAATATTTTACAGAGGGATCATCTAACAGGACTTCATAATAATTCATATCCGAAAGGATCCGCATTGCCTCCTTAATGTAATCCGATCTATTTAAAATGACTCTACCCCCCCCCCCCCCTTTATCAGCGGGTCTCACTATAATATTCTCATTATTTCTTAATGATTTGAGCGCTTTTCGTTCTTCCAAGGATAAATTATCCTTATGAGTCAAACGGGGAGCTTCATTGATATTCCTAAAATCATTGCCCACCAATGAGTAAAATGTTTTCACAAAATTGCCTCTGTGTGGATTTTTTGTGCACATCCATATGTTTTCCACGTGCATCTAAAGTACCAATATTGTCATGGTCATCAACATTTGCCGGAATATTTGCTTCAAGTTTGCCTGTTTTGTTTTCCTTAAAAGCAAAAAAACGTGTAAGGGCCAATTTGCGAATATATTCATTCAAATCCAAAAACAACTGAAAAGGGTCCGGGGCAGTAGAGGGACAAAATGAGAGTCCCTTGGCTAAAAGGGAAATCTCATTATCGCCCAATACATGTGATGATATGTTAAATATTTTTATTGGTTTTGGTGTGCAAGTAGACTGGCAAGTTTTATTTCCTTTTTTGCGGCCCCCCCTGCATCCCCGTGGTCTATTTTTCTTTTTGTGCTTTTTAATGTTGGTGAATTTGTTTCCAGATGTGGAATCAAGGAGGGAGATGACGTGGCTATTGATTTGGTGACTGTAGACAGTCGAGGTTTCAGTGGAAAATAATGCGGTAGTGTGTCCCACTTCGGACTGATAATAGGTATTATCGTGGTGGTATGGGTGAGGACAGGGCGGGAGGCCAAAAAAGAAATATTGCAAATCGAATCCTCGGATTCTGTATTGGTGTTATTGAATGTTCCATTAATTGTATCAGATGTAACTATATCCTCCCCACCCCCATAGGCACCAAGAACTGAAATATTAACCAAAGTTCTATCATTATCATTATCAGATGGCGTGTCATGTACAGTACATATGGAGATATTGAAATCAGAATCCGTATCCAACGAATCAACTGTATTATTAGTGGATGAATTGTGAATATCTATCGCCGGTATTTTGGTAGTGATGGATTTAGAAGATTCATGGACAAGTTTAAGTGGTGGCTCACTGTTGTTCACCGCAACAATACTGCGTCCAGATGCTAACTGTGGCAATGTAACAATATTAGGAGACACTATATCAGTAGTTGGAGGTATTGTGTCACTAGCTCTTGATGTTACTTTATCAATACTGGAAGTTGATATATGCGAGTGATGATTACTACTATTAGTGCTTTTTTTCCTCCAATTGGAATTAATTATTGTTCTGAATGTAGATGATCCATTCATGCTATTTTTAATTCTATTTGTATTGGTATTATTGTGAGGAATATTATGCGTTTTAACAGATGAATAGTTGTTCTTTTCTTTATAGGTATATACAGGTTTAGATGAATTTGTCAGGTTAGTAGTGACATTCAAATTTTCATTAGTGGAATTCTGATTTTCATTATGAGTTTGATATTTCGGCCATTTTCTAATTTGATTGGACATGTAGTCTTGCTTATCTCTGTTAAATTTAAAAAAAAATTTATTTATTAACTCGGATTCCATTTTATTTAATTTATTAGTTAACAATCTATCAGATCTTTCAAATTCAACAGTCCTTCGATAAATGGAAAGTTATTCTTTAATTGCAGATATATCGCTAAGGGAGATGTCCACCAGTGTCCGTCTTTTGGACAACACCCTTGTGATCATCTCCCTAGAGCATTTTTCCATAAATGTCTCCCAAGATTCAGTGTAGTCAATATCATTTTTAAAGGACGATTCAAATGGCATCCTCAATCCTCTAGGGGCGATGTTCTGATTTAAATATAGATGAAGAAATAATATATCAACCCCATGCTGAATTTCTATTTTGCACGCATTTTCTAACTTAAAATAAATCGGTCACGATCTTGAGATCAGATGCAAGTACATGATCAGTCACAGGTGAATGAGACTGAGGGTTCACCACAACGCCCAACAATTGGGAAATCAGGGCGTCGCGCTTAGCAACGCGATTGCTCAGAAAGTCCATTGTAGAAAAAAACACACAGTCCAACTGAGTCCACAAACTACAATGAAAATTCAAGGAAACGCAAACCACAATAAAGGTCTTGATAACAGACGACCAGTCCACAGATGCCGCTACTGCTAGAAGTATTCTCAGAGGAACAACTTGATTCGTAGGTCAATAACCCACACACTATAAGACAAAAGACAACAGAGCGCTTCTGTGTGCGATCTTCCAGACCAGGTAGGATTTTGTGGGTGAGTGAGGAACGCACTCACCTGGTCGAGTTGTGCATATTCCAGGCACAACGCTGATGTGGGCTTAATGTAATAACTGCTGCGGCTTCCCACGCTGGATCCACCGGCGTGTGAGAGACAGTGAAGGAGGAGGAAATCGGAAGCTGAGATCGCGCTGTTGCAGAAAAGGTTCAAGGATACTGGTAGAAGTCTTAATTTCTTTTATTCTATTCACACAACGCGTTTCTGGATATTAATAATCCTACTTTTTATTAATGAAATTAATCACAATGATTGGGGATTAGTATTCACTCCAACAATTTCATCTACCAGTTGCGTGTTTTTAGATTTGGAAGTTTTTAAAAATAACACAGATGAAATACAGACACGCACACATTTTAAAAAGGTAGATGTGAATAGCTTTTTGAACTTCAACAGTTGCCATTATCCGAAATGGATTTTAAATGTCCCATATGGACAATATCAGCGTGTGCGGAAAAACTGCAGTTCTGATGCAGATTTTCTTGTGCAATCTAAAATACTGCAGGAAAGATTTTTAGAAAAGGGTTATCCCAAAAAAATAGTGTCCAATGCTTTTCAGAAAGCAAGCACCTTAGAGCGCAAGGAGTTGGTTCATAAAATAAATAAAAAGACAAAAGGAAAGAATGCTGTGATCCAGAATACTAATAATAAAAGGAAGTTTAATTTTATTACCACTTATAACAATAATCCTGATCGGATCCGGGGGATACTGACTAAATATTGGGGAATCCTGCATGAAGATCCGATTTTAAAAAAGTTTTACCAAAGAGACCTAATTTAACATTTCGAAGGGCAAAAACCCTTAGAAATCAGTTAGCCCCAAGTAGGCTAAAAATATTGAATAAAGATGTCATCTCTAGAGATATTACAAAAAATGCTAAATCAGGTACCTTTAACCTCTTAAGGACCCATGACGTATGCATACGTCATGGGTCCCGGTCCTGCGATATAACGCGGGGTCACACGGTGACCCCACATCATATCGCGGCGGGCCCGGCGTCATAGTGAACCCGGGACCCGCCTCTAATAGCGCGCGGCACTGATCGCTGTGCCGCGCGCTATTAACCCTTTAGCCGCGCGCTCAAAGCTGAGCCGCGTGGCTAAAAACGAAAGTAAAAGTGCCCGGCTAGCTCAGGGAGCTGTTCGGGATCGCCGCGGTATAATCGCGGCATCCCGAACAGCTGTAGCACAGGAGGAGGTCTTCTTACCTTCTCCTGTGCTGTCCGATCGCCGAATGAATGCTTCAAGTCTGAGATCCAGGCTTGAGCATTCAATCGCCGAAAACACTGATTGATCCTTTCCTATGGAGATGGATCAATCAGTGTAAAAGATCAGTAAATGCAATGTTATAGCCCCTTATGGGAGCTATAATGTTGCATAAGAAAAGTGTAAAAAAATCATTAACCCTTTCAATTATCCCTTCCCCTAATAAAAGTTTAAATCACCCGGCATTTCCAAAAATAAAAAAAACATTATGTAAATAATAATAAAAAGAAACATATGTGGTATCACCGCGTGTGGAAATGTCCGATTTATAAAAATATACTGCTTTTTAAACCGCTCGGTCAATGGCGTACGCGCAAAAAAATTCAAAAGTCCAAAATAGCGCATTTTTGATCACTTTTTATACCACAAAAAAGTGAATAAAAAGTGATCAAAAAGTCTGATCAGAACAAAAATGGTACCGCTAAAAACTTCAGATGACGGCGCAAAAAATGAGTCCTCAAAGCGCCCTGAACACAGAAAAATAAAAAAGTTATAGGGGTCAAAAGATGATCATTTTAAACGTATAAATTTTCCTGCATGTATTCATGATTTTTTTCGGAAGTGATACAAATTCAAACCTATACAAGTAGGGTATCATTTTAACCGTATGGACCTACAGAATAAAGATAAGGTATCATTTTTGACAAAAAATGTACTGCGTAAAAATAGAAGCCCCCAAAACTTACAAAATAGTGTTTTTTCATCAATTTTGTCGCACATTGATTTTTTTCCCCGTTTCACCGTAGATTTTTGGGTAAAATGACTAATGTCATTACAAAGTAGAATTAGTGACGCAAAAAATAAGCCATTATATATAATTTTTGGTGAAAATTTTTAAGAGTTATGATTTTTTAAAGTTAAGGAGGAAAAATTGAAAATGAAAAAACGGAAAAAGCCCGAGTCCTTAACCCCTTAAGGACTCAGGGTTTTTCCGCTTTTGCACTTTCGTTTTTTGCTCCTTGCCTTTTAAAAATCATAACCCTTTCAATTTTCCACCTAAAAATCCATATTATGGCTTATTTTTTGCATCACCAATTCTACTTTCCAGTGACATTAGTCATTTTACCCAAAAATGCACGGCGAAACGGAAAAAAAAATCATTGTGCGACAAAATCGAAAAAAATATGCCATTTTGTAACTTTTGGGGGCTTCCGTTTCTACGCAGTGCATATTTCGGTAAAAATTACACCTTATCATTATTCTGTAGGTCCATACGGTTAAAATGATACCCTACTTATATAGGTTTGATTTTGTCGCACTTCTGGAAAAAATCATAACTACATGCAGGAAAATTTATACGTTTAAAAATGTCATCTTCTGACCCCTATAACTTTTTTATTTTTCCACGTACGGGGCGGTATGAGGACTCATTTTTTGCGCCGTGATCTGAAGTTTTTATTGGTATGATTTTTGTTTTGATCGGACTTTTTGATCACTTTTTATTCATTTTTTAATGTTATAAAAAGTTACCAAAATACGCTTTTTTGGAGTTTGGAATTTTTTTGCGCATACGCCATTGACCGTACGGCTTAATTAATGATATATTTTTATAGTTCAGACATTTATGCACGCGGCGATACCACATATGTTTATTTTTATTTTTTTTTACACTGTTTTATTTTTTTTATGGGAAAAGGGGGGTGATTCAAACTTTTATTAGGGAAGGGGTTAAATGACCTTTATTAACACTTTTTTTTTACTTTTTTTTTTGCAGTGTTATAGGTCCCATAGGGACCTATAACACTGCACACACTGATCTCTCATCCTGATCACAGGCGTGTATTAACACGCCTGTGATCAGCATTATCGGCGCTTGACTGCTCCTGCCTGGATCTCAGGCACGGAGCAGTCATTCGTCGATCGGACACCGAGGAGGCAGGTAAGAGCCCTCCCGGTGTCCGATCAGCTGTTCGGGACGCCGCGATTTCACCGCGGCGGTCCCGAACAGCCCGACTGAGCAGCCGGGATACTTTCAGTTTCACTTTAGAAGCGGCGGTCAGCTTTGACCGCCGCTTCTAAAGGGTTAATACCGCACATTGCCGCGATCGGCGATGTGTGGTATTAGCCGCGGGTCCCGGCTGCTGATTAGCGCCGGGACCCACGCGATATGATGCGGGATCGCGGCGCGATCCCGCTTCATATCGCGGGAGACGGCGCAGGACGTAAATATACGTCCTGCGTCGTTAAGGGGTTAAGGGGTTAAGTGTGGGATCTCGAGATGTCTGTGCTGCAAATGGATCCCCTGTAAGAATACATCCCAACTAACATCTTTTTCCACTCAGGAGGTAATAAAGTGCAGGGATAGTGCAAATTGTGCATCTTCTTTTGTAGTTTATTTACTAATATGTAGATGTGGGATCCAATATATTGGGCGCACAGTGCAAAGTTTGCGTGCTCGAATGAATAAACACCGCTCTAATATTGCAAAAAAATGTATGCAGCACAGTGTCTCGAGACACATAACCTTAAGTCACCCTGATAATATCGACTGTCTGTCAGTTTTATAATTGAACAAATTCCTGCTAATAATCCTAATCGGTATCAACAGTTAATCAACCGAGAATCGTATTGGATTTTTAGATTTAATACTATGTGGCCCGAGGGGTTAAATGAGTGTATAGAAAAAACGGCCTTTTAATGTAGGTTTTATTGTGTGTTTTTATGTATTAATGTGTTTTTTATGCATTTGTACATTATTACATTTTTTATGTAAAATAATCCTTTCTGTTATAGGACAGGTTTATTATCTATTGTGGAATATAGTGGATTTATTATTTAGTGATTATATGTAGTATTAATAATATTCATTATGTTTACCTGTGTGAGAATTGTGGGCGTGTTGTTATCCAGGTGCGATACGTCACTTCCCTTATATATATCTCCTGCATTCTGTGTCTTGTATCACGCCTGAAGAAAGGATTATTAATATCCAGAAACGCGTTGTGTGAATAGAATAAAATAAATTTAGACTTCTACCAGTATCCTTGAACCTTTTCTGCAACAGCGCGATCTCAGCTTCCGATTTCCTCCTCCTTCACTATCTAATGGTAATGATAGACATTGCTCCTATGTCCATAATTAAATGGTTAAATGCCGTGATCAATAGAAATTTAATGTTTAAATTATGGTAATCTCTGGTGTCTAGAAGACACATTGCCAACCCCATGAGTTAATCGTGAGGTGCTGACAAGTTGCTGGGGAAGCCCTGGGCCTTACCTGTGCTCCTTGGGTTTCCATGGATCAGCGATTTTTGAAGGCTGCATTAGGCAATAGTAATACATTGGACAACAAACCCCCTTCCCCCACCCCTTTCCAATAAAAAATGTAATCATCTACTTTTCCCATTTTTCAAACTGTAAAAAATAAATAAATAAATGAATAATACACACATTTGTGATCACTGCGTGCGTAATTGTCTAAACTATTAAATTATTACATTCCTGATCATGGACGGTCAACGGCCTAAATAAAAAAAAAAGTAATAATCCAAATGCCTAAATTGCTGATTTTTGGTCACATCACATTCCAGAAAAAGTGTGAGGCTAGGATTCCAGGAGGTTATTCATGTAAAAATGCCGATAAAAATGCCCATTTTGCCACGGCCAGATGTTAGCTGCAAGTCAATAGTGAACTGCAAAATGTCAGTATAGCGTTTTTTTTAATCCTTTGTGTGTTTTTCAGCTCTTTTTGGCTCCTTGGCAGTTTTTCAAAAACGACCTCTTGTTTAGACTTTGGCGTTTTTTTTCGGGAAAATCTTGGCGTTTTTCTCCCATAGAAGTCTATGGGAGTAAAAAAACGCCAAGAAAAACACCATGTGGGTTTTAACTTTGGCATTTTTTTATGGCGGTTTAAATTTTTTTTTGTACTTTAGTGATCCAAGAAAGTGAGGGAGATACCTTTTTTAATAAAATTTTGTAGGGTAGCCGACAATAATACAAATTTAGAAAGGGCCATTTAAATGTCAAAAATAATATATTTGTTATAATTAATTTTGTTAAACTTTTTATTAATAATATATTTTAATAATCTGTTGAATAAAGTGTATGTGTTTTTTTTTTAACCTTTTTTCACTTCTTTTTCTTTATTTTTAATTTTTTTTAGGTAGTACTTCTACTCCCAGTATGGAACACACTGTTCCATGATGGGACTAGTAGTACATGTACTAATTGACAAATCGCCCCGGGTGTCACTTCTGACACCCATTGTGATCCACCTGTATAGTGTACAGATGTGGGCGGGCGGCCAGCCGCTCTTCTATGGTCCCCTGCACTGCCGTATATATATACCTATGCATATTTCCCGCAGAGAGCTGTGATTGGCCAGATGGTTCCAGCCAATCACAACTCTCTGTGGGAAATATGAATAGGTGTATATATACGTCAGTGCAGGGGACCATAGTAGAGCGGCCACCCACCCGCATCTATACATTATACAGGAGGATCACAGCGGCTGTCAGGAGTGACACCCACTGTGATCTTTCCTTAACTGCAAGTACTACTGATCCCCACACTTTGCTCCATGCTGGGAGCTGTAGTACCTGCATTAATAGACAGATCGCAACAGTGGCACTTGCTGCAATCTATTCATGCAGGTGCTACAGCTCCCAGCATGGAGCAGAGTGTGCTCCATGTTGGGAGTAGTAGTAACTGCAGTTAAGGACAGATCACAGCGGGTGTCACTCCTGACACCTGATGCGATCTTCCTATCTATTGCAGAGATGCTGAGCGGCTCTCTACAGCGCTTGCATCTCTGCGCTACACTCCGGCTGGCCAATGATATGAATAGAATTCACCTGACTCATTTATATTTCCCGCTGAGAGTGGGGATTGACTGCAACCATCCGGCAAATCACCACTCTGGGCAGAAAAAATGAATGAGTGATTGAGAATTTCTATTCACATCACTGACCGGCCGGAGTACAGAGCAGAGATGCTAGCACTGTATAGAGCTGCTCTGCATCTCTGCTATATTATTGATGATCACATTGGGTGTCAGAAGTGACACCCGGGGCGATCTGTCTATTAGAACAGGTACTTCTACTGCCATCATGGAACAGTCTGTTCCATGCTGAGAGTTGTAGTACTACCTAAAAAAAATTTAAAATAGAGAAAAAAAGTGAAACACACACTTTATTAAAAACATTATTAAAATACATTACTAATAAAAATGTAAGGCAAAACTGTCAGCTTGCTCCCCCTACACTAACCAGTGTTACTGGCTGGTAGTGCGGGGGATGCTGATCAGTTTGATGCCTACCATGCCCGGATCCGCCCTGCCGTTTTGCTGAAATCTTTGATTTTCTGTATATGCTAATTCAGTGCTAACTGGCACAGGTGGCGTAACTGGCACTCTGACGTCAGCACCGCTCGTCCGCAGCGCCACCCAGCTCATCAATATTCCTCCCCTCCTTCCACCTCTCTCTCTTTTCCCTTCTCTGTAATGAAGAGGGAATGGTGGAAGGAGGGGAGGAATATTAATGAGCTGGGTGGCGCTGCGAACAAGCGTTGCTGACGTCAGAGTGCCAGTAACTCCGCTCGTGCCAGTTAGCACCTAATTAGCATATACAAAAATCAAAGATTTCGGCCGAACTGCAGGGCGGATTTGAGCATGGTAGGAATCAAACCAGTACCGCTGGTTAGTGCAGGGGGAGCAAGCTAACAGTTTTCCTTTAAAAAAATTAATTATAAAAACAATATTATTTTTACATTTCAATGGCCCCTTTCTACATTTTTATTATTGTCGGCTACATTTTTAATTCCCTGTCCGCCTACTTAAATTGATCCCTGTTTAAAATAAAAAAAATTTTATAAAAAATAAAAGTTCCCCACATTAGGTGCCGTACAGTTCCCCCAAATTAGGTGCAGTACAGTTCCCCACATTAGGCGCAGTATACTTCCCCACATTAGGCGCAGTATAGTTCCCCCACATTGGGCGCAGTATAGTTCCCCAACATTAGGCGCAGTATAGTTCCTCACACCCCTACCCTCAATTCCCTGGTTGAACTTGATGGACGTATGCCTTTTTTCAACCGTTCTAACTATGTAACTATGTAACATTAGGTGTAGTATAGTTCCCCCACATTAGGTGCAGTATAGTTCCCCACATTAGGTGCAGTATAGTTCCCCACATTAGGTGCAGTTTAGTTCCACACATTAGGTACAGTGTAGTTCCCCCACATTAGGTGCAGTATAGTTCCCCCACATTAGGTTCAGTATAGTTCCCCACATTAGGTGCAGTATAGTTTCTCCCACATTAGGTGCAGTATAGTTCCCCCACATTAGGTGTAGTATAGTTCCCCCACATTGGGTGCAGTATAGTTCCCCACATTAGGTGCAGTATAGTTTCCCCACATTAGGTGCAGTATAGTTTCCCCCACATTAGGTGCAGTATAGTTTCCCCCACATTAGGTGTAGTATAGTTCCCCCACATTAGGTGTAGTATAGTTCCCCACATTGGGTGCAGTATAGTTCCCCACATTAGGTGCAGTATAGTTTCCCTACATTAGGTGTAGTATAGTTCCCCACATTAGGTGCCGTATAGTTCCCCCACATAAGGTGTAGTATAGTTCCCCCACATTGGGTGCAGTATAGTTCCCCACATTAGGTGCAGTATAGTTTCCCCACATTAGGTGCAGTATAGTTTCCCCCACATTAGGGGCAGTATAGTTCCCCACATTAGGAGCAGTATAGTTCCCCCACATTGGGCGCAGTATAGTTCCTCCACATTAGGTCCAGTATAGTTCCCCACATTAAGTGCAGTATACTTCCCCACATTAGGTGTAGTATAGTTCCCCCACATTAGGTGCAGTATAGTTCCCCACATTAGGTGCAGTTTAGTTCCCCCACATTAGGTGCAGTATAGTTCCCCCACATTAGGTGCAGTATAGTTCCCCACATTAGGTGTAGTATAGTTTCTCCCACATTAGCTGTAGTATAGCTCCCCACTTTAGGCGCAGTATAGTTCCCCACATTAGGCGCAGTATAGTTCCCCCACATTAGGTGCAGTATAGTTCCCCCACATTAGGTGCAGTATAGTTCCCCACATTAGGTGCAGTTTAGTTCCCCCACATTGGGTGCAGTATAGTTCCCCCACATTAGGTGTAGTATAGTTTCCCCACATTAGGTGCAGTATAGTTCCCCCACATTAGGTGTAGTATACTTCCCCACATTGGGTGCAGTATAGTTCCCCACATTAGCTGCAGTATAGTTTCCCTACATTAGGTGTAGTATAGTTCCCCACATTAGGTGCCGTATAGTTCCCCCACATTAGGTGTAGTATAGTTCCCCCACATTGGGTGCAGTATAGTTCCCCACATTAGGTGCAGTATAGTTTCCCCACATTAGGTACAGTATAGTTTCCCCCACATTAGGTGCAGTATAGTTCCCCACATTAGGAGCAGTATAGTTCCCCCACATTGGGCGCAGTATAGTTCCTCCACATTAGGTGCAGTATAGTTCCCCACATTAAGTGCAGTATACTTCCCCACATTAGGTGTAGTATAGTTCCCCCACATTAGGTGCAGTATAGTTCCCCACATTAGGTGCAGTTTAGTTCCCCCACATTAGTTGCAGTATAGTTCCCCCACATTAGGTGCAGTATAGTTCCCCACATTAGGTGTAGTATAGTTTCTCCCACATTAGGTGTAGTATAGTTCCCCCACATTAGGTGCAGTATAGTTCCCCACATTAGGTGCAGTTTAGTTCCCCCACATTGGGTGCAGTATAGTTCCCCCACATTAGGTGTAGTATAATTCCCCCACATTGGGTGCAGTATAGTTCCCCACATTAGGTGCAGTATAGTTTCCCCACAATAGGTGCAGTATAGTTTCCCCCACATTAGGTGCAGTATAGTACCCCCACATTAGGTGTAGTATAGTTTCCCCACATTGGGTGCAGAATAGTTCCCCGCATTAGGTGCAGTATAGTTTCCCCACATTAGGTGTAGTATAGTTCCCCCACATTAGGTGCAGTATAGTTTCCCCACAATAGGTGCAGTATAGCTCCCCACATTAGGTGCAGTATAGTTCCCCACATTAGGTGCAGTATAGTTCCCCACATTAGAGGCAGTACAGTTCCCCCACAGATATACAGCCTTCAGCCATATAGAGTGTATGGCTGGAGGCTGTATGCCTGTTTACTGCCCCTCTTCAGTGTTCCGACCACCGCTCCTCCGGTCCGGGGACTGGGGTCACGATCTACTGCTGTGGCCTATGGGTGATAGCAGTAGGTCCTGGGACTGTAGGAGCGGAGGTCGGAACACTGAAGATGACGTGCCGCTGGTAACTTACCATGCCCGCGGGTCCTCCTCGATGCTCCGCTCTGCTTTCCTCCTATGGGCGCACGCACAGGACGTCAGTGATGTCCCTGCATGCGCTACCTCCCGGCAGCCCCTGCGTTCTTAAAGTTAAAGTGGGGGCCGCCGTAGAGAGGTAACCACCGGGACATCCTTGTGTCCTGAAAAGATTTTTCGGGACACAGGGATGTCCCGAATGTGACAGGGGCCCCCTGCGGGCCCGGGGCCCGGAGCTGGCGCTTCATATCGCCAATGATGATCTGGCCCTGGCTGTGTGATGAGTTATTTTGATGGGACACAACATTAAAAACTGTTATAAAGGCTGTGCACTTACTACTATACATTGTAGCAGAGTGTCATTTCTTTAGTGTTGTCACATGAAAAGACACAATAAAATATTTACAAAAATGTGAGGGTTGTACTCCTTATGTGAGATACTGTATATAAACAATCAGACTACACACTGAATACAAATAATTATCAATGTTTATTGAGATTCACAAAGAATAGAAGACAAAAAAAAAAAAAAAAAAAACATGAAATAGCAGTCTGCAGACTGAAAAATATTCACAGATAATGGATGCAGGAATTAAAAAAAAAAGTGGTAACAGGTCAAAAACCTCCACAAATAGTCACGTAGAAGAGACAAAATACTTATGAGTCTACAAATAAAAATAACAACTAATAAATGGTAATGGCTTTGTCCCTTACTACCACTTTTTTGACTCTTGTTTCTATTCTCTCAGTAAACTTAAATACTTATTTATATTCATTGTGTGGTCTGATGGTTTATATAGGTATTCATTTTCATGTCTAGAATCAGACAATGTTACTTTGGTGACGCTTTGTGTTCCCATTTTTCGGGTTATAAACATTTTTAAAGCTTTAGGCCAATCACCACTCTGGGCGGAAAAAATGAATGAGTGATTGTGAATTTCTATTCACATCACTGGCCGGCTGGAGTACAGAGCAGAGATGCTAGCACTGTATAGAGCTGCTCTGCATCTCTGCTATATTATTGATGATCACATTGGGTGTCAGAAGTGACACCCGGGGCAATCTGTCTATTAGAACAGGTACTTCTACTGCCATCATGGAACAGTCTGTTCCATGCTGAGAGTTGTAGTACTACCTAAAAAAATTTTAAAATAGAGGAAAAAAAAGTGAAACACACACACACTTTATTAAAAACATTATTAAAATACATTACTAATAAAAATTTAAGGCAAAACGGTCAGCTTGCTCCCCCTGCACTAACCAGTGGTACTGGCTGGTAGTGCGGGGGATGCTGATCAGTTTGATGCCTACCATGCCCGGATCCGCCCTGCCGTTTGGCTGAAATCTTTGATTTTCTGTATATGCTAATTAGGTGCTAACTGGCACAGGTGGCGTAACTGGCACTCTGACGTCAGCACCGCTCGTCCGCAGCGCCGCCCAGCTCATCAATATTCCTCCCCTCCTTCCGCCTCTCCCTCTTTTCCCTGCTCTGTAATGAAGAGGGAATGGTGGAAGGAGGGGAGGAATATTGATGAGCTGGGTGGCGCTGCGAACAAGTGTCGCTGACGTCAGAGTGCCAGTAACTCCGCCTATGCCAGTTAGCACCTAATTAGCATATACAAAAATCAAAGATTTCGGCCGAACTGCAGGGCGGATTTGGGCATGGTAGGAATCAAACTGATCAGCGTCCCCCGCACTACCAGCCAGTACCGCTGGTTAGTGCAGGGGGAGCAAGCTAACAGTTTTCCTTTAAAAAAAAATTAATTATAAAAACAATATTATTTTTACATTTCAATGGCCCCTTTCTACATTTTTATTATTGTTGGCTACATTTTTAGTTCCCTGTCCGCCCACTTAAATTGATCCCTGTTTAAAAAAAAATTTTGTTATAAAAAATAAAAGTTCCCCACATTAGGTGCCGTACAGTTCCCCCAAATTAGGTGCAGTACAGTTCCCCACATTAGGCGCAGTATACTTCCCCACATTAGGCGCAGTATAGTTCCCCCACATTGGGCGCAGTATAGTTCCCCCACATTGGGCGCAGTATAGTTCCCCCACATTAGGCGCAGTATAGTTCCCCCACATTAGGTGCAGTATAGTTCCTCACACCCCTATGATCAATTCCCTGGTTGAACTTGATGGACGTATGTCTTTTTTCAACCGTACTAACTATGTAACTACGTAACATTAGGTGTAGTATAGTTCCCCCACATTAGGTGCAGTATAGTTCCCCACATTAGGTGCAGTTTAGTTCCCCCACATTAGGTGCAGTTTAGTTCCCCCACATTAGGTGCAGTATAGTTCCCCACATTAGGTGCAGTATAGTTCCCCACATTAGGTGCAGTATAGTTCCCCCACATTAGGTGCAGTATAGTTCCCCCACATTAGGTGCAGTATAGTTCCCCACATTAGGTGCAGTATAGTTTCTCCCACATTAGGTGCAGTATAGTTCCCCCACATTAGGTGTAGTATAGTTCCCCCACATTGGGTGCAGTATAGTTCCCCACATTAGGTGCAGTATAGTTTCCCCACATTAGGTGCAGTATAGTTTCCCCCACATTAGGTGCAGTATAGTTCCCCCACATTAGGTGCCGTATAGTTCCCCCACATTAGGTGTAGTATAGTTCCCCCACATTAGGTGTAGTATAGTTCCCCACATTAGGTGCAGTATAGTTCCCCCACATTAGGTGCAGTATAGTTCCCCACATTAGGCGCAGTATAGTTCCCCCACATTGGGCGCAGTATAGTTCCTCCACATTAGGTGCAGTATAGTTCCCCCACATTAAGTGCAGTATACTTCCCCCTCATTAGGTGTAGTATAGTTCCCCCACATTAGGTGCAGTATATTTCCCCCACATTAGGTGCAGTATAGTTCCCCACATTAGGTGTAGTATAGTTTCTCCTACATTAGGTGTAGTATAGCTCCCCACTTTAGGCGCAGTATAGTTCCCCACAATAGGCGCAGTATAGTTCCCCCACATTGGGCGCAGTATAGTTCCCCCACATTAGGTGCAGTATGGTTCCCCCACATTAGGTACAGTATAGTTCCCCACATTAGGTGTAGTATAGTTTCTCCCACATTAGGTTTAGTATAGCTCCCCACTTTAGGCGCAGTATAGTTCCCCACATTAGGCGCAGTATAGTTCCCCCACATTGGGCGCAGTATAGTTCCCCCACATTAGGTGCAGTATAGTTCCCCCACATTAGGTGTAGTATAATTTCCCCACATTGGGGGCAGTATAGTTCCCCACATTGGGTGCAGTATAGTTTCCCCACAATAGGTGCAGTATAGTTTCCCCCACATTAGGTGCAGTATAGTTCCCCCACATTAGGTGCAGTATAGCTCCCCACATTAGGTGCAGTATAGTTCCCCACATTAGGTGCAGTACAGTTCCCCCACAGACATACAGCCTTCAGCCATATACAGTGTATGGCTGGAGGCTGTATGCCTGTTTACTGCCCCCCTTCAGTTTTCCGACCACCGCTCCTCCGATCCGGGGACCGCGGGGACTGGGGTCACGATCTACTGCTATGGCCTATGGGCCATAGCAGTAGGTCCTGGGACCGTAGGAGCGGAGGTCAGAACACTGAAGATGACGTGCCACTGGTAACTTACCATGCGCGCGCGTCCCCCTCGATGCTCCGCTCTGCTTTCCTCCTTTGGGCGCTACCTCCCAGCAGCCCCTGCATTCTTAAAATTAAAGTGGGGGCCGCCGCAGAGAGGTAACCACCGGGACATCCTTGTGTCCTGAAAAGATTTTTCGGGACACAGGGATGTCCCGAATGTGACGGGGGCCCCCTGCGGGCCCGGAGCATGCACTTCATAGTGCCAATGATTATCTGGCCCTGGCTGTGTGATGAGTTATTTTGATGGGACACAACATTAAAAACTGTTATAAAGGCTGTGCACTTACTACTATACATTGTAGCAGAGTGTCATTTCTTTAGTGTTGTCACATGAAAAGACACAATAAAATATTTACAAAAATGTGAGGGGTGTACTCACTTATGTGAGATACTGTATATAAACCATCAGACTACACACTGAATACAAATAATTATCAATGTTTATTGAGAATCACAAAGAATAGAAGACAAAAAAAATTAAAAAAACATGAAATAGCAGTCTGCAGACTGAAAAATATTCACAGATAATGGATGCAGGAATAAAAAAAAAAAGTGGTAACAGGTCAAAAACCTCCACAAATAGTCACGTAGAAGAGACAAAATACTTATGAGTCTACAAATAAAAATAACAACTAATAAATGGTAATGGCTTTGTCCCTTACTACCACTTTTTTTGACTCTTGTTTCCATTCTCTCAGTAAACTTAAATACTTATTTATACTCATTGTGTGGTCTGATGGTTTATATAGGTATTCATTTTCATGTCTAGAATTAGATAGTTACTTTGGTGACGCTTTGTGTTGCCATTTTTCGGGTTAGAAACATTTTTAAAGCTTTATAGAGAATGGAAAAAAAAACACCACAGAAATCTACTTACTCAGAATATGCTATGAAAAATTACAAATACAATACAATGTCTAATACAAATTAGACATTTTTGGGACATCCTTAAATACATGATGAAATATGTGCCAAAATTTGAATGTAAACAGACACCAACAAACACCAGCAAGAGATTATAAAACCCTCCCTCATGACATCACTAGATTGTCTCTCCAATGGAGCTGAATGTTTTTGATTGATGTATTAAAGAACCTACCCCAAACATTCAAGAACATGATAGTGTACACATTGACAAGAATAGAAAAAATTGGAAATGTTGGATTGCCGGAAAACTCACCATGCAGTATAGTTATGTCTCAGGAAGATATGTATATTATTAAAGATGAAGTCTGATTAGACACTTTGTCTTGCCACAAGAGGGAAATTATCTATAAAAAGACTCTCAGAGGGTACTTTTGGGTAGAGTTCCTCTTTGTGAGAGATCATTGACTGCTAGACATATCTCTATGACATTTTGCCCAGCTGACATACTATGGGAGAGTGCACATCATTGAACTGAGAAAAACAGAATGGTCAATTCAACGAATTGCCCACTGTATAGGCTGTTCTGACCAAGCTGTTAGGAGGAGTTGGGACCAGTAGTTACATTAGGGCACTGTTGGACATTGTTTGATTTCAAAGGAAAGTAAATATGAAGTGTCTTTCATCTGTTCCACTGTTTCTTTGGCTGACTACTGCTTTTACAGTGCTGAATGTTGCCTTTCTCTTTGCTCATCTTCAAAATAGCTTGAGCAGTACATCTTGAAACTCCTATCTGCTTTGAAATCTTTGCCCGGGAGAGACCTCACAGATGCAGTATGACTACCTTATGTCCTGTTGCTATGCACAATCTTATTAAATTTAGGCGCACTACTGTGGTAGATGTAAACGGTGACATATGGCTAACCCTCAAAATTATGTTAAAATTGAGACATTTGCCAGTATATCCTTATATGAAGGACATACCTGAGCCCGCCCACCAATGTCAAGGTTTCTCAAGTGGCACGGGACCTAACACTAAACCTACCTGTGCCATCTGAGCAATACCAGGGGCCAGTGGGCAATTACAGCAGCATTATATCCGACTCACAGCCTGTTCCCAGTTCACTCCAGTGTGACTGGGCACACATACAATGGGAGGAGGAAGGCTATGAGCCCCACCCAAGTAGGCTGATGTGATGCCGACCTCACAGGTGCACCAAAATGCTGCCTTTAAGTGATTAAGGCACATTAGATTTGGAGTTTATACACCTCCAAGTAAAAGATATGAACAACAAGAAAAAAACATGGTTTCAAATGGCAGGAAATGCTCAACCCCAAATGCAGTTGTGCATTTATGCTGGGGGAGCAGATCCTGCCCTTGTGGTCTGTTGCTAAGGGCAATCCCCAGCATAAAATGCATACAATGGGGGATGCCAGCTGCAGACTACAAGTGCCACAATGGCATCCTACACCCGATGAAAAGTGTGGATGTGTAACACATAGAATAATACATAAATGTCATTCTAACCATCATTTTGAGGGTTAGTCATATGTTACTCTCTACCACAGTAGTGCACCTGAATTTATGCATTATTTTATATGTTACTTATCCACACCTTTCATCTGGTGTAGGATGCCATTGTGGCACTTGTAGTCTGCATCTGGCATCCCCCATTGTATGCATTTTATGCTGGGGATTGCCTCTAGCAACTGACTACAAGGGCAGGATCTGCTCCCCCAGCATAAACTGCATTTGGGGTTGAGCATTTCCCGTAATTTGAAACCACGTTTTTTTTCTTGTTATGCACAATCTTACCATGAAACTCTATTTTACAACATCACCTCTGCCCCCTACACAGATGTGTCCTAATTTTATGCAAGTTTTTAGAGGAGTTGATACTGTTTTGAAGGCAAAACACTAAATATTGATTTGATATACATTTTTCGTCTATTCATTCACATTGCATTTTGTTAATTGATAAAAAGGAGCCGGAGTGGAGGATGCTGACTTTCCCCTTGCTCAGGTCTCTGTGACACAGTCGTCAAAAGGTCAGGGAGACAGGAGGTGGATGGAGGAGGGCTTCATGCACTGCCACCACCAAACAGACTGGGGCTGGGGGCTCTGCCCTGTGTGTGGAGGGACTGTACATATTGGCCTGGCATCCTGGCTACATTTGCTTGGTTTACTTACTTATATTTTCCATTTGTTTTTCAGGGAAGAATAATGCATCGGTCCAAACTTCAGGGCACCGGGTGGTCTTGCTGTTCTCCTCCACTCCCTCAGAAGAGACATCACAAGTTTTTTGTACATGAGGTGTAGGTAAGCATGTAGGTTATATAGGAACTCTGCTATGCAGAACTATTGTATTAGGAACTTGTTGTTCCAACATGAACACTGAATCTGTCTGTGTATCGTTCTTTCAAACAAGTAATTTGTGTTCACTTACTGAATTATCTCATCTATAGTTGGTATTTGTTTTGTTTTCCATGCTCTTGCTATCATGACCCTGTATGTGTGGAAGACATGGCATATCAGAGTTCTTACATTAAATTGAATATTGTCAACTTCTAACAATAATAAGACCGATTCCATTTTTAACTCATTCACAGATGGGCAAAGCCATTTTATTAATTCTGTCATATTCTTCAATCTTGATAGGAGAGGGCATTTCCAGAAAATATGAGATAGAGACTCCGTCATTCCGCATTCTCTCCAGCAGTCCTTTAATGACCTTCAAATATGGAAGCCAGTCATACAAGGGGTAAAGTACCAACTTAGTAATAATTTGCTGTACCGTTCACCATGGTTAGCACAGTGTGTTGAGGATTTAAATAGTGTTATGGCTTTTTGTCAAGTCTTAATGGGGAAGGTCTTACCCATTTCCTCTTCCCATTTTAAAATGTGTTTATGCTTATACATCCCATCGTCGTCATTGAAGTGGGCCTAGACTAATTTTAATACGCATTTGTATGGTAAAGGTTTGTAAACCTGATCTGAGATGTTCTATGGTATATCACAGTAGGCCATATTGTGTTTTAGTAGAGATATTTTTTTTTATAATATGTACATATTCTCCTCCAAGGCAGGTATATCATATAGGACTCTCAAACGCCCATTGGAAGAATAACGCCCCTTCCATGACTTATGAGATATTCCATATGCCTTATCCTTCCCACAAATTTTCTTCCAGAGTAGGAATGTATAGATGTAATGATTGAAAAGTTCTCTTATATGTATGAATGGAAGATATCTGCATTGTGGATGCAAGAATCACATCACCATGTCTTAGCAGGAAGCCAGAGGTGAACAATGAAGGTGATGACATATCCAAGTGATACACTATTACTTTATAAGTTCCTGTTTCACATTGATACCCTGCTGTCTGGAATATGCTTACTTCCTTAGGGATGAGTATTATGGAGGTCAGATAAAGTGTACATTATGTTGTGTTTCAAACAGGTATATTTGAAGTATTACAGAACTTACTGTTGTATAAGCATTCTGTAGGTTCGTGTTTCTCTGTTTTCTAAGCCAGATACACCCCTTCTCAAATACTTGACACCAAGGTGATCATACATTCATCATACACTGTGCTGTACATTGAAATTATAAAATAATGTTAGTAGTATCACTAGAGACATGAACATACCGCAAATAAAGAGCGCATATGATGGACTGTATTGCAGGATTACAGTGTTTGCTTAAACATTCTAGAGACTGTGGAGATAAGCAGAAGAATACAGTCTATGATACTGCATTAGTATATCTGCTATAGAGACTATTATTAAAAACAGTCTAGTGACTGATATAGTACAGGTATTTTGGGGGGGTCTGCAGTTCCTTATGCATTTCTGTATGTCCAGACAGACTTTATAATGTTTTGCAACTTTTCTCGCTTGTTTCCACAAAACCAGTTTAACCACTAGATGGCACATAGACTGGGCATTCAGAAATGATAACTGTACTTGTAGAACAACCGATTTGGAGTGTATATATGTATTGGGTTTAGTGATCATTGAAAATATTGCATTTAACTAATTGTAAAACTTAAGCTAGAGACAATGATGTCAACATTGGCTAAATAATTCTTTATTAAAATGCCAGATTTGAACAGGGATATTAAAAACAATATATAAAATAAGACAAAATTATATGGTTTAGATGATGTGTGGCAATGGATCCACCTCCTTCAAATCAGATTGGTAAAATATATCCACTCTGGAAACTATGGAAATGCAAATACATTTTCAACTTTCATAGTATGAAACAGAATTAGAAGTACTGTCTCTTTGTACAGTTACATGCTGTGTTCACAGAGGATATCAGCAATGTATTTAGTGCTTGAAGGGCTTTTCTGGGACTATTACATTGATATGACCTTTCCGTAAAATAGATTATTGAAATCATGAAATCAGATTGAAGAAGTGCTGTGTCCCCTTTATTGTTTACCAATAATGTGCTTGATATGGGATTAAGAGCCTTATTACAAGGGGCATCTATCAGTGAACAAGACAATTATTGTTCTGAGTAACTGGGCCAGTGATGCTTTTAGAATGTTTGAAAATTGTAGTTCATCAACCCCACATGGCCCTGTGTAATGCCCTGTGGCATGTGTAGCCGAACAATGACCGTTGTGCGCCCCTACATGATACTGAACTGTGTAATAGGCACAAGCTCTACTCTAGCCAACTCCACACACCTGTGCCATGGACCCGCCGACACTGCCCCGGCTTCAAAGCAGCAGACTCCAAACAAGGAAAATGTCCAGCAATCGGGCATGAATTAAAATCTTCTTGCTTTATTAATATAAACGCGTTTCATGCACTTGTGTGCTTAGTCATAGAGCACGATATTCTATGACTTAGTGCACGAGTGCATGAAACACGTCAGAGACTTACTGTTTTATACTGGTATTGTCCTGGAATTTATATTAATAAAGCAAGAAGGTGGGCATCAAGTTGTGTAAAATATATTTCTAGGCATAGCCACTATCAATCTAGGTTTCCACACAGTTTTTTTTTATTTTTTTTAAACAGCCACTGCAGTTTTTGAGTCAAAGACAGAAGTGGATCGATTAGGAAAGAGAAGTATAAGTCCTTCCTTTATATTTCCCATGCCTTTTGAATACACTCCTGAATTTGGCTTAAAAACTGCAGTAACAGCTTTCCAAAATTTTCCAGAAAACACCTGTGTGGAAGCCTAGCCTTAGTATGGAGCTGAGCCTGACAGCAATTTCTGTCTATTGCACCATTTTGTTGTTATTAGTAATGTCCTAAATAGCTTCTTGTATTCTTGTCCATGTCTGTTGTGTGCCAAACTCTAAACATAACCTTTTCCCCTTCTAAACAATCTATTCTCTGCTGTATTTTACTTATTTGAACCAGCCAACTGTAGTGCATCATCAATGAAGTGCATGTAACCGCACTTGCTGGTCCTGTATCTTGATTCCAAGATCACTCAAGCATTGTAGTCCATCCTGTTCATGGGTACATGGGAGCCCCACATATCACTACAACCGGTAACTAATGTCCCGCTTCAAGAGGGCATTGGAATGAAGCAACTATTAAAGGGGTACTCCGCTCCTAGACATCTTATCCCCTATCCAAAGGATAGGTGGATAAGATGTCAGATCGCCAGGGTCCCGCTGCTGGGGACCCCCGGAATCTCCGCTGCGGCATGCATCTGTAGTGGCTTCTGGAACCGCTGGAGGTCCTCACGCTAAGTCCATCCCGACCACGGGGGCTGAAGATTGTGATGTCATGAGTCCACCCCATGTGACGTCACACCCTGCCCCCTCAATACAAGTCTATGGGAGGGGGCGTGTTTTCGGCTTTAATGGGGTCCATCAAGTTTCCAGCATTTTACTGGATAAAATAGCACATCTTTTTGATAGAACCTGTGATGGAGACCACAAAGATGTGTGAACCTAGCCTAGGTTATTCCTCGCAGAATTCCTTAAAGGGGTATTCCAGGCAAAACCTTTTTTTATATATATATATATCAACTGGCTACGGAAAGTTAAACAGATTTGTAAATTACTTCTATTAAAAAATGTTAATCCTTCCAATAGTTATTAGCTTCTGAAGTTTTCTGTCTAACTGCTCAATGATGATGTCACGTCCCGGATGGGATGGGCATGTGATGTGCATGATGGGAGAATATCCCCATAGGAACTGAACAGCTCCTGGGACGTGAGTCATCAGAGAGCAGTTAGACAGAAAACAACATCTCAACTTCAGAAGCTAATAACTATCTGAAGGATTAAGATTTTTTAATAGAAGTAATTTACAAATCTGTTTAACTTTCCGGAGCCAGTTGATATATAAAAAAAAGTTTTGGCCTGGAATACCCCTTTAACCTGATAACGACCATGGACGAGTATAGACGTCCAGGTTGGCGGGCGTTCCCGCACCTGGACGTCTATATTCGTCCATACTTCTCGTGGGTGCTGCCCAGTGCACCCACGAGATCGCGGCAGGGACTCGTCTGTATCACACAGCCGGGACCCTGCTGCACAGCCAGGACCGAAGTAAACTTCGGTCCCGGCAGTTTTAACCCTTACAGCAGCGGTCGGAAGTGACCGCGGGCTGTAAGTGTTATGACAGAGGGAGGGAGCTCCCTCTGTCTCCTTTGCAGCACCCCGCATTGCGATTGCGGGGTGCTGCGTGTAATACGCGGCTGGCCGGGGCCTGCCGCACTGCCGGGAGTGAAGTTCACTTCACTCCCGGCAGTTTAACCCTTACAGCCGCGGTCAGAAGTGAGCGCGCGCTGTAAGGAGTTCTGACAGAGGGAGGGGGCTCCCTCTGTCTCTCCTGCAGCACCCCGGAGCATCGCAGGGGTGCTGCTGCATACCTGGGCTGCCGGGGGTCCTACAAAGACCCCCAGGTCTGCCCTGGGTATTGCCTGAGAGGCACGTCCTAATATGCTGCCTGCTAGTGAAAACTGGCAGGCAGCATATAACTGCAATGCTTTGGAATACTAAGTATTCCAAAGCATTAAAAAGTGTAAAAATAAATAAATAAATAAAATAAAAGTGTAAAAATAAATAAAAATGTAATAAAAGTGTAAAAAAAATATATATATATTAAAAATACATTTATTAAATGAATCTAATTAAAAAAAAAAGCATAATGTGTAGGATCGCATTGGCGGACATGTCCGCCACGTGATCCTACACATTATGCAGCAGTCACGGTAATGAGCTCGCTGCTGCGGCTGGGTAGCTTTGTGCGTCCACTCATAGCGGCGGATTTTCCGCCAGCAGTCATGAGCGGACACACTGAGCTACCCAGCCGCAGCAGTAATGGATATATTCGCCATGAGCGGGTGCTTTATTCCCACAACATGGCGGATATATCCATCAGGAGCCTTAACTATCACAGACAGATGCGTTATACTGCCAGCCGACCAAGGACTAATCAGAGTGGTCCCTGGTGCAGCCAATAACTTGTAGGAGTGCGGTATATAAATGGGGTCACTTGTGGAGGTGGTGGTACTGTTCTGCCCTGAAAGCCAAATGGCGCTCCTCTCCTTCTGAGTCCTACCACGCGGCCATGGAACCATATATGCCCAAAGCGGGGGTATTTCCGAACATGGGACAAGCAGCTAAATAAAATATAGCATTTCTTTCAATATCAGAAGTGATGTACAAAAAATATGCCCCCCAAATGATGCATTTGTGAAAAATTGCAATTTTTGAATTTTTAACACTGACTTTGTAATAATTCCTGCCAAAAAACTATGGTGTTAAAATACTCACTGTACCCCCTAGCGAATACCTTGAGGGGTCTAGTTTTTAAAATGGGGTCATTTGGAGGGGTGTTCCTATGTTCCACTACCTTTTAATTTCTGCAAACCTTGCATAGCACATAAAAAAAGATGTACTTTTCAAATTTTCAAAATTTTCAAAATTTCAAGTTAAATTGTTAGGCTTCTAACTAATTTAAAATGTTAATTAAAAACTAAAAAATGACGTCAAAATAAAGTAGACATCTGAAAGTATAAGTTTCATAAACTATTTGGTCAGTATGTATAAATATATGCAACCAATTAGTGTTAAAATAGCAAAAAATCATAATTTTTTTGTAAAAATTTCATGATTTTTTGCATTGTAAAAAAAAAACTACAAATGATATCGGCTTACTTTTACTATGTACATGAAGGACAACTTGTGACAAAAAAACAGTGTCAGAATTATCGTGATTGGCAAAACGTTATCAGAGTTATTCTCTAATAAAGACAGACATCCCCGATTTGAAAAAACAGGCCTGGTCTTTCAGGGGCGTACAGGTTTATTTGCATTGGTCCTTAAGGGGTTAATGTGAACATACCCAAATGATGCCAAAAACATGTTTTCGATACGTCTTTTTTTGGTTACTTTTCCTTTAAAGCCTCCTCAATGTTCTGTGTTGCATTTCCTCTCTATACTTGTACACAGCCTATTTGATTCTACCCTGTAGACTGCCTTGTACATAGTCTCTCTCCAGCCTGTGTGAGCTGCCCTCCACAGTTTATTCCTCCCTTCTACTATCTGAGCTAATATCTACTATCCTTGGTATTATCTGTTAATATAAATTGTAGGGTAAAATTGAAAAAAATTAAATAAATAAAAAACATTTTGCTACTTCAATTATGTTATCTTTATTCTGTAGGGCAATTCAATTACAAAAATACCCAATTTATATAGTTTTAAATTTTTTTTTTAAACTACTTTTTGTGAAATAATTAGTTTGTTAAAATTGTCCTCTTTTGACCCCTATAACTCTTTTATTTTTCCGTAGAAAGGACTGCATGAGTGTTCTTATGACATATGGTAGAGGAGGAAAAGGAGGGACCTCTGCCCAACAGCTCTGGAAGAACTGCAATTTAGAGATGAAGCCTCCAGAGCAGAAAATCTGATGCAAAATACCACATATCAATTATACAGTATAATGACCAGAAAAAGTTCTGTTCTGAAAAGTTACCTGAAATGACAGGGAGGTTTTTAGTGGCCGAGCATTTGTAAACAAACCAAAAATGAAGCAGTAGAAGGAATCTTTGTCATGTACAGTGACACTGCAAGGTGTTCAGAATCTTAGATCCCAAAACACAGTTGCTGTTGGGAACAGTGTAACTTCCATTGAGAATCTGAATGTTGACATTAAGACATCACTGGAATTAAGAAAGCCAACAGTGATCAGACTACATTTGTCAACACAAGCTTACATATCGGCAACAACATGTCAAACTGGATGTATCTTTATCGTCTTGGAAAGTTGGAGACACAAAGTCACAGAGCTGACCTGTCTCATAGGTTTAGCTGCTTGGAGCTAAAATGCAGAAGACAAAATAACATCAATGTCAAGGACCATACAAATAAGCTGTCAGAGAAAAAATTATCCGGTACTCTATGAAGAGAAAACATGCATTGAAATATTGAACTACAGTGACCCCCCCGACCTACGATGGCCCCGACATACGATAATTTCAAGATACGATGGCCTCTCAGAAGCCATCGCATGTTGAAGGCAGCATCAACATACAATGCTTTTCTATGTCGGGCCATCACATAAACGGCTATCAGGCAGCGCAGACTGCTTCAGCTGTCACCGGATAGCCATTTACAGTGCCCCGTGTGGTCCGCTGATGATCACTTACCTGTCCTCGGGGCTCCAACGCGTCCTCTTCGGGATCCCCTGCATCGTCGGCGCTCTCCATCACGTCGCTGCGCACGCCGTCCCGTCATCCAATAGGAGCGGCATGCACAGCAACGTGATGGCGGTGACGGAGAGAGAGGATGTCGGGGAAGCAGAGGCCTTGCCGGAGCGTCGATGACACCACGGGGACGCGGCGACAGCGATGGAAGGAAACATCCAGGGCAGCGGTGACGGTCCGGAGCGGCGGGGACACGTGAGTATAACTTCCTATACCAGTGGTCTTCAACCTGCGGACCTCAAGATGTTGCATAGCTACAACTCCCAGCATGCCCGGACAGCCGTTGGCTGTCCGGGCATGCTGGGTGTTGTAGATTTGCAACATCTGGAGGTCCGCAGGTTGTAGACCACTGTCCTATACTTTACATTGCACGGATCCCTCAACATACGATGGTTTCCACAAACGATGGTCCATTTGGAACGGATTATCATCGTATGTTGAGGGACCACTGTATAAGATCAGCAGTTATTTCTCTTCTCTGACAGAAGGTAGCCCAGTAAAAAAAAAGGGAATAATTGTACTGCTTTATTGAGCCTAACAACCACTATGAATATGGATCCCAAAGGACGATATGTAATTGCCAGAGGCTGTGTTTATGGCTCAGGAAACATAAATTTTCATCCTTTTAAAGATTAGGCCACCAAATAAATAATGTTTTATGTCACCTGCTAGTTTAAAGTCATGAATTCATTTTAAACTTGCCGGTTCTAAAACGTGAAGATTACCTTATGAGTCCATGCTTTACTTTGAAAAGTCACGGATACATCATAACAAGAAATAGGTCAGTCTTATCTTTCTCTTATAACTTCATTTAAGTCTTAATGGATTACCCCCAGGAAATAGGAAGAAATCATTTTTGGTGGTACGGTTGGGGAGGAGTCATTGAAAAACAGCCAAGATGAAGCAGCAGCCTTACCGTTTCAGGAACCAGACTTATATGAGATCACAAAGATCAAATGATTATGGTAGAAACTCCACCAAGCTTGACAGAAAGATAACATTTTACACACCTGACAATTTCTAGATCAAGATAAAGTTATAACCACTGTTAGATGAGCCGTTCCGTCTAAATTATGTCTTTATTCCTTTATAGGAGAAATACAAATGAGCACTAAATCTAAGGGTATCCTAAATCTTTCTCTTCTTTGTGATAAAATTGTCACAATTCAACAGTATAACGCATCCACTTCTAAATACCCTCTAGGTTTTCAGCCTTTATTTCAATTCTGGATGTAGAAGCTGGAGTTAAGGAACCACTGCACAGTGATCTCCAAACTGTGGCCCTCCAGATGTTGCAATACTACAAATCCCAGCATGCCCAAAGTTTTGCAAGATCTGGAGGGATACAGTTTAGAGACCACTGTGTAGTGGTCTCAAACTGTAGCCCTCCAGCTGTTGCAAAACTACATATTCCAGCATGCCCAAACAGCTGTCTGGGCATGCTGGGAGTTGTAGTTTTGCAACATCTGGAGGGCTACAGTTTGGAGATCACTGTATAGTGGTCTCAAACTGTACCCTCCAGATGTTGCTAGGTAACTCACCGGCTTCCGTAGGATCCAGGGAGCCAGCCGAACGACATCTCCGCTTGCCGATCACAGTCGCCCGCTGCCTCCGGATGGGTAAGTGGATCTTTTGCCGTTGGTCCTCTTCGGTTTCCCCATTCTGCCCCGCCTATTGTGGGTGGGCAGGACGGGGAAAACAAAAGTTAACCCGACCCCCGACCCCGATCTGCTATTGGTTGTCACTTCTGGCGACCAATAGCAGGGATAGGAGGGGTGGCACCCCTGCCACCTTACTCCTATCCCTTCAGGGGGATCGTAGGTGTCTTAGACAACCGCGATTCCCCTTATATTCCGGGTCACAATAGACCCGTATGACCCGGAATATGTGCAAATCGCAGGTGTGAATTCACCTGCGATTTGTGCCGATCGCCGACATGGGGGGTCTGATGACCCCCCTGGGCATTTGCGCGGGTTGCCTGCTGATCGATATCAGCAGTCACCCTGGTCCGGTCCCCGCCTGGCGTGCGGCGGGGACCGAAATTCCCACGGCCGTACAGGTACTCCCTAGGTCCTTAAGTACCAGGGACCAAAGGCATACCTGTACGCCCTGGGTCCCTATGTGGTTAATGTCATCCATTTTTTTCAATCAGTTTTTGATCCATTTTTTTTTTTATCCGTTTTTACTTCTGAGCATACTCAGAACAAAAAAAAAATATTTTGGTTAATTAACTGAACAATAACAGATTCAAACGGATACAAATGGATAACATCCATTTGCATTCGTTATTGTCGTTTTTTTTTTTGTTTTTTTTTTAAAGTCGTTTTTTTTTTGACGGGAGAATATCGGGACAGGTCTAGACGGCCGTGTTAATGCAGCCTTATAACTGTAATTTTTTACCTTTTTTTTTTTATTTGTAAAATATGGTTTGGCTTTATTGTGTAAAATGTACAAAAACCTAAAAAAAAAGCATCCCAAAAAATCTAGTCTTATTTTTGCATTATCCATAGACTCTGTTAATCTCTTTGAGTCAACTGCGTTTAACCTTATCCAATGCACTCAGTGTTGACCTTTCTTGCACAATAATTTACTTCCTCTCAGCAAATTCAGCTCCAGTTACCTTTTTGCTTTCCAAATTATTGTCACTTTGTCTATGCACTTTAATTTGCTGATGTTAGCAAAACCAAAAGTAAAAACATATTTTTTTTAATCTTTCGATGCTCTGTTATTTTTTTGTGTTTTTCTTCCACCCCTCTAAAGGCCGGTGCTTTGTGGACTTGTATAAAGAAAGATGTCCTATTGAAAATCAAAGTTAAAGGACCACTGGAAGTTTGCCCAAGGGAAGTTAGTACTTGGCAAGAGAATCAACAGCTAATCAAAACCGTCTGTGTGTTCCGCACATTTCGAGATTATATTCATGTGAAAGGAGTAAAAAGAAAATGTTTGGCTTGAATAAAACTGTTGCCGCATAATTGTTTTTCCTTTGATTTTTAATTTGCGAGTATTCAAAGCACAGTTAGATTAATTTGCCCATCCCAATGTAGTTCTGCATATTTTGTCAATCTAATTTGCCTGTATGTGTTTTGCAATTACACTGGATTAGTATATTTAAACTGGAGGTTGTTCACACTGCCTAGAAAACATCTGGTTATATTTGAATTAACAATTCACTAATAAAACAATATCTTTAAGGGGGTGCTCCACTGGAAAACATTATATATATTTTTTTTTTAAATAAACTGGTGCCAGAAAGTTAAACAGATTTGTAAATGACTTCTATTAAAAAATGTTAATCCTTCTAGTACTTATGAGCTGCTGTTATGATCCACAGGAAGTTCTTTTCTTTTTGAATTTCCTTTCTCCCTTACCACAGTGCTCTCTGCTGACACACCTCTGTCCATTATAGGAACTGTCCAGAGCAGGAGAGGTTTTCTATGGGGATTTGCTACTACACAGAGTGTACTGTGGTCAGACAGAAAGGAAATTCAAAAAGAAAAGAACTTCCTGTGGATCATAACAGCAGCTGATAAGTACTGGAAGGATTAAGATTTTTTAACCTCTTAAGGATGCAGAGCATACCTGTACGCCCTGCGCCCGGTCCAGGTGTTTAAAACGGGGTCACGCCATGACCCCGCATCACACTGGGTCGGTCCCTGCTGCTGTTCATATAGTCGGGACCCTGGGGAGCTATAACACTGGGAAAAAAATGTGAAAAAATAAGTTAAGAAAAGTCATTTAACCCCTTCCCTAATAAAAATTTGAATCCCCCTCTTTTCCCATAAAAAAAACTGTGTAAATAAAAATAAGCATATGTGGTATCACCACGTGCGTAAATGTCCGATCTATAAAAATATATCGTTAATTAAACCGCACGGTCAATGGTGTACGCGCAAAAAAATTCCAAAGTCCAAAATAGCATATTTTTGGTCACTTTTTATTTCATAAAAAAATTTATAAAAAGCGATCAAAAAATCAGATCAATGTAAAAACTTCAGAACACAGCGCAAAATATGAGCCCTCATACCAGCCCGTACGTGGAAAAATAAAAAAGTTATAGGGGTCAGAAGATGAGAATTTTAAATGTATACATTTTCCTGCATGTAGTTATGATTTTTTTCAGAAGTACAAAGAAAAATCAACCCTATATAAGTAGGGTATCATTTTAACCGTATGGACCTACAGAATAAAGGTAAGGTGTTATTTTTACCGAAATATGCACTGCATAGAAACGGAAGCCCCCAAAAGTTACAAAATGACATTTTTTCTTCAATTTTGTTGCACAATGAATTTTTTTTCCGTTTTGCCATAGATTTTTGGGTAAAATGACTAATGCCACTGCAAAGTAGAATTGGTGGTGTAAAAAAATAAGCCATCATATGGAATATTATGTGCAAAATTGAAAGCATTATGATTTTTAGAAGGTGATGAGGAAAAAATGAAAATGCAAAAACGGAAAAACGCAGAGTCCTTAAGGGGTTAATAGAAGTAATTTACAAATCTGCTTTACTTTCTGGCACCAGTTGATTTATTTTATTTTTTTTTCCAAAGGAGTACCCCTTTAATTAACTAGTGACTGTGGTTCCCTGGTTTTTGGCATTTTTATCATTGTATCAGTATATGTTTGAATGGCCTAGAAGAAAGGTCGACCAAGGTGGCAGTATTCAAAAAGGAGTCACAAAGGAGTAGGTTTAATCTCTATTGTACGTAAATAAAAAAAATTTGTACGTGAATTTTTTTTTTTAAGTGATGCTATTTTGGAGTATCTCAATGAAAATAAATGGATGACTCCATATCAGCTTGAGTTTAACCCCTTAAGGACTGATCCCTTTTTCACCTTAAGGACTCGGACATTTTTTGCAAATCTGACCACTGTCACTTTAAACATTAATAACTCTGGAATGCTTTTAGTTATCATTCTGATTCCGAGATTGTTTTTTCGTGACATATTCTACTTTAACATAGTGGTAAAATTTTGTGGTAACTTGCATCCTTTCTTGGTGAAAAATCCCAAAATTTGATGAAAAATGTGAAAATTTTGCATTTTTCTAACTTTGAAGCTCTCTGCTTGTAAGGAAAATGGATATTCCAAATAATTTTTTTTTTAATTCACATAAACAATATGTCTACTTTATGTTTGCATCATAAAATTGATGAGTTTTTACTTTTGGAAGACACCAGAGGGCTTCAAAGTTCCGCAGCAATTTTCAAATTTTTCACAAAATTTTGAAACTCGCTTTTTTTCAGGGACCAGTTCAGGTTTGAACTGCATAGGGGTGGACATAGGGGAATTCTACGCCAGTGATTCCCAAACAGGGTGCTTCCAGCTGTTGTAAAACTCCCAGCATGCCTGGACAGTCAGTGGCTGTCTGGCAATACTGGGAGTAGTTGTTTTGCAACAGCTGGTGGCTCCGTTTTGGAAACCGTGGAGTACCAGACGTTTTTCATTTTTATTGGGGAGGGGAGGGGGGCTGTGTAGGGGTATGTGTATATGTAGTGTTTTTTACTTTTTATTTTATTTTTTGTGGTAGTGTAGTGTAGTGTTTTTAGGGTACAGTCGCACGGGCGGGGGGGGGGGGTTCACAGTAGTTTCTCGCTGGAAGTTTGAGCTGTTGCAGAAAATTTGCCGCAGCTCAAACTTGCAGCCCGATACTTACTGTAAGCCTCCGCCCATGTGAGTGTACCCTGTACATTCACATTGGGGGGGGGGGGGACATCCAGCTGTTGCAAAACTACAACTCCCAGCATGCGCTGACATACTGTACATGCTGAGAGTTTTAGTTTTGCAACAGCTGTAGGCACACTGGTTATGTATCACTGAGTTTGTGACCTTACTCAGTGTTTCAAAACCAGTGTGCCTCCAGCTGTTGCAAAACTACAACTCCCAGCATGTACGGTGCATGGTGTAAGGTGACTGCTGGGAGTTGTAGTTTGCAACAGCTTTTAGGCACACCGGTCGTGAAACACTGAGTTAGGTAAAAAAAAAACTGAGTTTCACAACCAGTGTGCCTTCAGCTGTTGCAAAACTACAACTCTCAGCAGTCACCGACAGCCAATGGGCATGCTGGGAGTTGTAGTTATGCAACCAGCAGATGCACCACTACAACTCCCAGCATGCACTTTAGCTGTTTGTGCAAGCTGGGAGTTGTAGTTATACAACAGCTGAAGGTACACTTTTCCATAGAAAAAAATGTGCCTCCAGCTGTTGCAAAACCATAAGTCCCAGCATGCCCATAAGGGAATGCTGGGAGTTGTGGTGGTCTGCCTCCTGCTGTTGCATAACTACAGCTCCCAGCATGCCCTTTTTGCATGCTGGGAACTGTTGCTAAGCAACAGCAGGAGGCTGTAACTCACCTCCTGCTGCTGCTCCGTCGCAGGACTGTCCCTCGCCGCCGCCGTCGCTCCTGGGGCCCCGATCCCAACATGGACGCCGGGGATCGGGGTCCCCAGCACCCTGGGTCGTCTTCCCGCACCCGCTCACGTCCTCCGGAAGAGGGGCGGAGCGGGTGCGGGAGTGACACCCGCAGCAGGCGCCCTGATTGGTCGGCTGGTAATCCGGCCGACGAATCAGGGTGATCGTGAGGTGGCAACAGTGCCACCTCACCCCTGCTGACTATGGCTGTTCGGGGCCGTCAGAGACGGCCCCGATCAGCCAGTGATTCCGGGTCACCGGGTCACTGGAGACCCGATTGACCCGGAATCGCTGCAGATCGCTGGACTGAATTGTCGGCCATCGCCAACATGGGGGTGCATAATGACCCCCCTGGGCGATATGCCGGGATGCCTGCTGAATGATTTCAGCAGGCATCTGGCTCCGGTCCCCAACCGGCTAGCGGTGGGGACCGGAATTCCCACGGGCGTATGGATACGCCCTGCGTCCTTAAGGACTCGGAATGCAGGGCGTATCCATACGCCCTGCGTCCTTAAGAGGTTAAAGGGGTATTCCAGGAAAAAACTTTTTTATATATATCAACTGGCTCCAGAAAGTTAAACAGATTTGTAAATTACTTCTATTAGAAAATCTTAATCCTTTCAGTACTTATGAGCTTGTGAAGTTAAGGTTGTTCTTTTCTGTCTAAATCCTCTCTGATGACACCTGTCTCGGGAAACGCCCAGTTTAGAAGAGGTTTGCTATGGGGATTTGCTTCTAAACTGGGCGTTTCCTGAGACAGGTGTCATCAGAGAGGATTTAGACAGAAAAGAACAACCTTAACTTCAGAAGCTCATAAGTACTGAAAGGATTAAGATTTTTTAATAGAAGTAATTTACAAATCTGTTTAACTTTCTGGAGCCAGTGGTTATATAAGAAAAAGTTTTTTCCTGGAATACCCCTTTAAGATCAGTCCTGTCAAACTAACCTGATCAGTTTTTATGAGGAGCTGAGCTCAAGACTGGACCAGGGGCAAGATGTCATATATGTTGAATTTTCCAAGGCCTTTATACAGTGACTCCTAAAGGTTGGTACATTAATTGAGAATGCTTGAGCTGGGGAATAATACAAAAAAGCAGCTAATCTCATTGATTTCAATTACTTGACAGGAGTCACCTATAGACCCCATTCGGGATGTATGCGCTATGTTAAGGTGACTCAAAAGAGCTGTCTGCACTTACTTTATACGTATAATACAGTGCCAATATTAAAGTGGTTATTCAGTGGGGTCAGGGAAGGGTTTACAATTTTGCCCATTGCACATGATATAAAAAAAAATAAACATTAACTTACCTCCCACATGTTCCCACGGTGCCTCCGGTGTCCTCCTCTTTTTCCTGGCTACAATTCTCTACTTGCCAGAAATTTAGACCCTTGGGCCCAGAGTGACATCAGGGATTGCTGGATCGCAGTCGGGGAATGGAGCGGAACACCAGAGGCACCGCAAGAACGTCGGTGTTAAGTAAATGTTTATTTCTATGTATCATGTGCAATGGGCAAAATTGAACCCCACCTCATGTTAGATAACCTCTTTAACTATCAGGAATTTCTAAGAAAAACAATATATATTAACAACCTTAAAAAGTTTTTTTTTTTTTTTTTATATCTATCACTTTACATGTGATCATCAAAAAACATTTTTTCTAAGCAAATCCATATTCTATATAATCACCAGCTGACCATTATCAGTGAAAGAGGTGCCTAAAAATTACCTTTTATTTCCATTCTTAAAATTAATAAAAGCAACATATATGTGAATATTGTGCTCGTATTATGTCAGAAAGTACCAAAACAAGGAAAAGAGAGCTGTTAAGATATATCAAGGGAGTGCTATATTGCTGAGACATAAGCACCTCCCCTTCTTTTATTTGAGTATGATAGTTACAACTCAAATAATAGGAATTACTCCCTTAGTCATCCATTACTGGTGACTAGTTCACCCAACGCGTTTCTGTCGCCTGTTTAAACGACGTCATCAGGGGAGTTTAACAGAACATCAAGAGTTACTTAAAAATAGTGTATATGCCAGAGTCCAATGACCCATCAGACAGTCAGAGATTATTTATAATTCTTCTCCACTACTGCCACATATGCTCTCAATACAGGGGATATAATAAACCATATGGGTATGCCCCTTTAGGAAATCCATATTCTCCATTTTTATATATACATGCCAACCTAGTAAACTTGCTAGAATAAGCAAATGGCATATATAAAACCATAAAGCGAGAAAAAAGAAAGGCACTCATTGTTAGCAAACAAAACACTACAGATCAGTTTTATTAAACCCTTAAGGACTTGCACAAGTTTTTTCCTCCTTACCTTTTAAAAAAACATAAATCTTTCAATTTTGCACCTAAAAATCGATATGATGGCTTATTTTTTGCACACTAATTCTACTTTGTAATTACACCAGTCATTTTACCCCCAAAAAATATACGGCTAAATGGACAAAAAAAAAAAAATCATTGTGTGACAAAATTGAAGAAAAAACGCCATTTTGTAAATTTTGGGGGCTTCCAATTCTACGCAGTTCATTTTTCAGTAAAAATGACACCTTATCTTTATTCTGTAGGTCCATACGGTTAAATGATACCCAACTTATATAAGTTTGATAAGTTTGATTTTGTCGGACTTCTGGAAAAAAACATATCTACATGCAGGAAGATTAATATGTTTAAAATTGTCGACTTCTGACCCCTATAACTTTTTTATTTTTCCGCATATGGGGTGGTATGAGGGCTCATTGATCTGACTTTTTGATCGCTTTTATAAATTTTTTCATGACATAAAAAGTGACCAAAAATACGCTATGTTGGAGTTTGGAATTTTTTTGCGCATATGCCAAAAAATGTAACCGTGCGGTTTAATTAACTATATATTTTTATAATTCGGACATTTCCACATGTGGCGATACCACATACGTTTATTTTTATTTACACAGTTTTTTGTTTTTTTTTTTAAATGGGAAAAGGGGGGTGATTCAAACTTTTATTAGGGAAGGGGTTAAATGATTAACTTCATTAACTTTTTTTTTTTGCAATGTTATAGCCCAACACTGCACACACTGATCTTTTACATTGATCCTTGTTATCCCATAGGATAACATTGATCAATGATTCTGCAGCTTAACTGCTCATGCCTGGATCTCAGGCACGGAGCAGTCATTCGGCGATCGGACACACAGGAGGAAGGTAGGGAACCTCCTTGTGTGCTCCAGCTGTTCGGGACGCCGCGGCGGTCCCGAACAGCCGACTGAGCTAACTGGGGGTAGTTTACTTTAACTTTAGACGCGGCGATCAACTTTGAACGCCACGTCTAAAGGGTTAATACCACCATCAGTGCTGTGCTATTAGCCACGGGCTGTGGCCCCGCGTTATAGAAAGGGAGTACAGGTACGCCCTTAGACCTTAAGAGGTTAACCATTTTCTATAATTTTATGTAACTGTTGTGGTGATAGGGTGTTAAATTTAAAAATCCAATAATTTCCCTGTGGCATAAAAATTTAAATCTCACTCACCCTTCCCTTATTTTCTGATACAGTGATAGACTTGGCTCACTTTGCTTACTAAAATTATGCTGTTTGTTAAATCTATGGTTATGCATGCATTCTACAGGATGGGCCATTTATATGGATACACCTTAATAAAATGGGAATGGTTGGTGATATTAACTTCCTGTTTGTGGAACATTAGTATATGTGAGGGGGGAAACTTTTTAAGATGGGTGGTGACCATGGTGGCCATTTTGAAGTCGGCCATTTTGAATCCAACTTTAGTTTTTTCAATAGGAAGAGGGTCATGTGACAAATCAAACTTATTGGGAATTTCACAAAAAAAAAAAAAAACAATGATGTGCTTGGTTTTAACGTAACTTTATTCTTTCATGAGTTATTTACAAGTTTCTGACCACTTATAAAATGTGTTCAATGTGCTGCCCATTGTGTTGGATTGTCAATGCAACCCTCTTCTCCCACTCTTCAAACACTGATAGCAACACCGCAGAAGAAATGCTAGCACAGGCATCCAGTATCCGTAGTTTCAGGTGCTGCAGAATGGGCAAAACAAAAATTGGAACAGGACCCTCAGTTTACGCAGAAGATTTTGTTCAGTGATGAGGCAAACTTTTATGTGAATGGGGAAGTTAACAAACAAAACCACCGCTATTGGTCTGACACTAACCCACATTGGATAGATCCCTCCAAGACTGTTGGAACACAAAAACTGATGGTATGGTGTGGTATATGGGGTACAAAGATGGGGCCATCAATGGAAACCTCAAGGCCACTGGATATGCGAAATTGCTACATGATGATGTGTTTTCCTCTTTATGCACTGAAGCTGGCGCGTTCCCTGAGTTTTTCCAGCAAGATGGTGCACCACCACATTATGGGTGTCAGGTCCGAGCATTCCTAGATGAACAGTTTCCTGGAAAGTGGATTGATCGTCGTGGGCCAGTTATTTGGCCCCCAAGGTCTCCTGATCTGACCCCCTTAGACTTTTATCTTTGGGGTCCTCTGAAGGCAATTGTCTATGCTGTGAAGATACGAGATGTGCAGCACCTGAAACTACGGATACTGGAAGCATGTGCTAGCATTTCTCCTGCGGTGTTGCTATCAGTGTGTGAAGAGTGGGAGAAGAGGGTTGCATTGACAATCCAACACAATGGGCAGCACATTGAACGCATTTTATACGTGGTCAGAAAAACCAAACACATCATTGTTTTTCTTGTGAAATTCCCAATAAGTTTGATGTGTCACATGACCCTCTTCCTATTGAAAAAACAAAAGTTGGATTCAAAATGGCCAACTTTAAAAGGGCCGCCATGGTCACCACCCATCTTGAAAAGTTTCCCCCCTCACATATACTAATGGGCCACAAATAGGAAGTTAATATCACGAACCATTCCCATTTTATTAAGGTGTATCCATATAAATGGCCCAACCTGTATAACTAATAGTGTGTTTCTCCCCACGTATGGAGGCCAGAAGGGCAATCCAGTATGCACTTTACATATTTACTACTGGCACAAGCCATAATGAAAATAAGTAATTTTATGACTTATTTTGTCTGCGTTACAGTTGCGAAAAAGGTTGAGAACCGCTGCTCTACTGTACAGAACAATCTTGTCTTTGCAGCTATTGCCTGTGTGTCTCTGCACTGAAAATACAGGAAATGTGGTCAGAAAATGCAGGGCTCTGTGCAGGCTCCTGGCTTGTCAATCAGCCTGCTGTGAGCCAGGGGTATGTCACATAGCCTCAGTGCACAGAGCAGCCAGTTGTCAGCTCTGAGGAATGAGGGAGGAAGTTCCTACATGAGATGTGAGGACAAGAAAGGTAACACATGCTCCTCCTAAATGAACTACACACAGTGTGAGCAACATAAATAAGGGACTTTGGAGCTATAAAAGAATGAAAACCAGAATTTAAGCACACGGACAGGATCATCACCAGTTGCTTGGTATGTGTATATGAAAATTGGGAATATTTAGTTACTCAGAAATATATAATTTTTTTTTTTAAACAATAAAATGTAAAGTAGCTTTCTGTAAAATATTCTTAGGATAGGCATAAATTTAAAAAAAACACACTAATATGGAATAATTTTCTAAAAAAAAAATAAAAAAAACACACCAGAAGTGTTTTTATGTTGACTGACAGATTTTTTTTTTTAGGGTTGTGTATATATTGATTTTCTTAGAAGTACCTGTGTTTCATATAGGCACTGTACTGTACTTATGTAGTAAAGACAATGGCACTATAGTAAATTCCCTAAGATGACTGCGTGGGTTAGTGCAGGAAATGCAGAAGTTGTGCAGGGTTGAATGCATCTTGTGCTACTGTCTGAACAGGCTCCTGGAATGATATAGAGGAGGTACGACTTCTCATGGTTTAGGAATGAGTATAGAGTTAAGTAACGGTTAACAGAGTTGCATAATGTCATTACCGGCAAAGGATCAGCTGGCATGAGTTGGGAGATAACGGCACTCTATTTAAAGCTTAGTGAGGGTACGTTCACACGGGCGGATTACCTGCAGAATTTCCGCATCAGATAATCTGCTACCATTGAATTCAATGGGTCCAAAGGAAAATCTGCAAAACTGCTTCTATTGCGGATTTTCTGATGACCTATTGAAGTCAATGGTAGAATTATCCGCTGCGGATTTTCCGCAGCAAATACGCTGCGGAAATTCCGCAGGTAATCCGCCCGTGTGAACGTACCCTCGAGGTGTATTACGTTTTTATATAGTTGAAAAAGGGGTTATAACCCTGAAACATGTTGGATTGCATTTTATATGTTTTAATGTGTGTTTCTGGAATAATTTCTATTATATGAATTTTCATTAAATGATGTATAAATTTAGTGTGAAAAACTGATTATTTTCCTGTGTACCGAAGTCTGGAACAACCTGCTGGGAGATATATCTCCTGAAAAAACACTATAGGGTAATAGGCTGAACTGGATGGATATTAAAAACAATGTTACTATGTTTAAAGGGGTACTCCACTAGAAAACTTTTTTTTTAATCAACTGGTGCCAGAAAGTTAAAACGATTTGTAAATTACTTCTATTTAAATATCTTAATCCTTCCAGCACTTATCAGCTGCTGTATGTTCCACAGGAAGTTCTTTTCTTTTTGAATTTCCTTTCTGTCCGACCACAGTGCTCTCTGCTGACACCTCTGTCCATTTTAGGAACTATCCAGAGCAGGATAGGTTTGCTATGGGGATTTTTTCCTACTCTGGACAGTTCCTTAAATGGACAGAGATGTCCGCAGAGAGCACTGTGGTCCGACAGAAAGGAAATTCAAAAAGAAAATAATTTCCTGTGGAGCATACAGCAGTTGATAAGTAATGAAAGGATTAAGATTTAAAATAGAAGTCATTTACAAATCTGTTTAACTTTCTGGCACCAGTTGATTTAAAAAAAAAAAATAATAATGTTTTTTAGTGGAGTACCCCTTTAATACCCCTTAAGGACTCAGCGTTTTTCCATTTTTACATTTTCATCTTTTCCTCATCACCTTCTAAAAATCATAACGCTTTCAATTTTGCACCTAAAAATCCATATGATGGCTTATTTTTTGCATCACCAATTATACTTTGCAGTGACATTAGTCATTTTACCAAAAAATCCACAGCGAAACGGAAAAAAAAAATAATTGTGCGACAAAATTGAAGAAAAATTTTCATTTTGTAAATTTTGGGGGCTTTCATTTCTATGCAGTGCATTTTTCGGTAAAAATAACACCTTATCTTTATTCTGTAGGTCCATACGATTAAAATGATACCCTACTTATATAGGTTGGATATTGTCGTACTTCGGAAAAAAATCATAACTACATGCAGGAAAATTTATGTGTTAAAAATTCTCATCTTCTAACCCCTATAACTTTTTTATTTTTCCGTGTACGGGCCAGTATGAGGGCTCATTTTTTGCACTGTGTTCTGAAGTTTTTGTATTGTTTGTATTGTTTTTGTATTGATTGGACTTTTTGATCGCTTTTTAATCATTTTTTCATGAAATAAAAAGGGACCAAAAATACACTATTTCAGACTTTGGAATTTTTTTGCGCGCACGCCATTGACCGTGCAATTTCAATAACAATATTTTTTTTAGTTCAGATATTTTCACACGCGGCGATACCACATATGTTTATTTTTATTTACAGTTTTTTTTATGGGAAAAGGGGGGTGATTCAAACTTTTAATAGGGAAGGGGTTAAATGACCTTTGGTAACTTTTTTTTGCCGTGTTATAGCTCCCATAGGGACCTATAACACTGCACACACTGATCTCCTATGCAGATCCCTGCAAAGCCATAGCTTTGCAGGGATCAGTCAGATAGGGGCTCGATTGCTCAAGCCTGTAGCTCAGGCTTGGAGCAATCAATCCCCGATCGGACGCCGCGGAGAGAGGTAAGGAGACCTCCGCCTGCGTCCCAGCTGATCGGAACATCGCGATGTCCTGATCAGCCCGACTGAGCTGCCGGGAACCGTTTACTTTCGTTTCAGACGCGGCGATCAACTTTGATCGCCGCGTCTGAAGGGTTAACAGCGCGCGGCATGATCGGTGCCGCACGCTGTTAGCCCAGGGTCCCGGCTATGATTAGCAGCCGGGACCGACCCGGTGTGATGCCGTGACCCCGTTTTTCACACCGGGACCGGGCTTAGGGTGTACCGGTACGCCCTAAGTCCTTAAGAGGTTAAGGACGAAGGACGTATATGTAGATTTACACCCGCTCCCACGATATTAAAGGGGCTCAGTTAAGTGCGCTTTATAACAGTGGGTTCCAGTTGCTATCAGCAACCAAGACCCACAGCTAATGCCAGACATTGCTGATTGGGCCGATGTCTGGCATTAACCCCTTAGACACAAAGTTGATTGTGGTGTCTAAAACAGGAAAAAATCTCTCTGCAATAGCTCAGAGGGGCTGATTGGGACACCCACTGTGAAATTGCAGGGTCCCAATCAGCTGATAGGGCAGCTGGAGGTCTCTTATCTTCCTCCTTGTCGACTGATCAGCGCTCCAATGCTGCAGAAAGCCACGATAGCCTAGAGCACCAATAACACTTATCAATGCTGTTCTATAAAGCAACATTGTTCAGTGTTTGCAATCTAACTATTGCAATCAGCTGAGAGGACAGCTGGAGGTGTCTTACCTTCCTCTTCGTCATCCCTTAAAAAAAAAATAAATAAATAAATAAAGTAGTAAAATAAAACTAAACCTATAGGAATTCGGTATCATTTTAAATGTATGGGCCTACAGCAGAGATTCCCAACTGGGGTGCCGCGGGATTTTGCCGTCAAAATAATTTTTTATTTTAAATTTTCCGCCCGGCCTGCCGCGCCTGTGACTCACGGCGCTGCAGGGAGGGAAGGGAAGTATGTGTGCGCTTTGCTGTGCGTGCGCACACAGCGTCCCCCTCCCCCTGCGGCCCAGTGAGCGAGTGCCACAGCGGTGTAGTGACCCGTGCCCCAGAGTCCCCCTCCCCCTGTGGCGCAATGAAAGAGTACCCTGGCGGAGCTCTGCCGGATTCCCATGCCGGTGTCACCCCTTCTTAACCCTGTCCACCCATATGCACCCCCCCCCCCCCCCGTCTCCCATGTACACTCCTCTACACCCCTCTGTCTCCCATGTACACCCCTATACACCCATCTATCTCCCATTTACACCCGTCACCCCCTACCACCCATGTACACTCCTCTACACCCATCTGCCACCAATGTACACTCTTATACACCCATCTGTCACCAATGTACACTCCTCTACACCCCGTCACCCATGTACACTCCTCTACACCCCGTCACCCATGTACACTCCTCTACACCCCGTCACCCATGTACACTTCTCTAAACCCCTCTGCCACCCATGTACACTCCTCTACACTCCTGCCACCCATGTTCACTCCTGTCCACCCCCAACACCCCTTTGTCACCCATGTACACTCCTCTGCCACCCATGTACACTCCTGTCCACCCCCAACACCTTTGTCACCCATGTACACTCTTCTACACCCCTCTGTTACCCATTTACACTCCTCTACACCCCTCTGCCACCCATGTACACTCCTCTACACCCCTCTGCCACACATGTACACTCTTCTACACCCATGTACACTCCTGTCCACCCCCAATACATTTGTCACCCATGTACACTCTTCTACACCCCTCTGCCACCCATGTACACTCCTCTGCTACCCATGTACACTCTTCTACTACCCTCTGCCACCCATGTACACTCCTCTGCTACCCATGTACACTCTTCTACACCCCTCTGCCACCCATGTACTCTTCAACACCCCTCTGCCACCCATGTACACTCTTCTACACCCATGTACACACCTGTCCACCCCCAACACCTTTGTCACCCATGTACACTCTTCTACACCCCTCTGCCACCCATGTACACTCCTCTGCTACCCATGTGCACTCTTCTACACCCCTCTGTTACCCATTTACACTCTTCTACACCCCTCTGCCACCCATGTACACTCCTCTACACCCCTCTGCCACCCATTTACACTCTTCTACACCCCTCTGCCACCCATGTACACTCTTCTACACCCCTTTGTCACCCATGTACACTCCTACACCCCTCCGTCACCCATGTAAAAAAAAGTGCTGAGCCTAATAGGTTTGTTTTGCAGGTTTAACGGTGAAGAATTGTGGCTGGAGGAAATTGTCATGATGGCCGGGCCAGATGGAGAAGAAAAGGGAACGACGCTGATTAGAGAAGACGTCATTTGTGAGTTGGTGTCCAAAAGTGTCTGCGACGCTATTCCCTTTTTTTCTTTTTTTTTTTTGCTCGTCAACTTCGGTCGGGGTACGAAATAGGGGTGCGAAATAGGGGTGCCCAGAGCTGAAAAAGGTTGGGAAACACTGGCCTACAAAATAAAGATAATGGCCCTGATTTACTAAGAGTCGAGTGTCGTTTTCTTTGTGGGTTTTAATTCCCTACATTTTTTTTCCATGCTATTTACTAAGGTTTCCCTACACTTTGCACTTTTCCCTACATTTTTTTTTTCACGTGCTCTGATCTGTGGGGTTTCCCGCAAAGCCACTACATTTTCTGTGGAAACCTTAGTAAATATGTTGGGTTTTTGTGAAAATGTCAGTGCCACGCCCCCTTTTTGGCAACCACGCCTACTTTCCTGGTGGTCACGCCTCTTTTTTGGGTTTTCTCAGTAAAATAAAGTGTTAGTCTGTTTTTTCAAAACTGGCACACGACCCGACAAAACATGTTAGGTTTACAATGGTAAATCAGGGTCAATGTGTTGTTTTTGACACTGAAAAGTGTACTCTGTGAAACAGAAGCCCCCAAAAGTTGCTAAACGGTGGGGGCTTTTTCAATTTTTTTAATATTTACTGAATATTTGGTGGTAAAATGAGTTATGTCATTACAAAGTACATTAAATGGTGCAAAAAACAAGCCCTCATATGGGCCAGTAGGTGGAAAATTGGAAGCGTTATGATTATGTAAGTGGGGGGAGGAAAAACAAAAGTGCAAAAATGAAAAATTCCTGCATCTTTAACCCCTTAAGGACTCAGCCCATTTTGGCCTTAAGGACTCAGACAATTTAATTTTTACGTTTTCATTTTTTCCTCCTCGCCTTCTAAAAATCATAACTTTTATATTTTCATCCACAGACTAGTATGAGGGCTTGTTTTTTGCGCGACCAGTTGTCCTTTGTAATGACATAACTCATTATATCATAAAATGTATGGCGCAACCAAAAAACACTATTTTTGTGGGGAAATTAAAACGAAAAACGCAATTTTGCTAATTTTGGAAGGTTTCGTTTTCACGCCGTACAATTTATGGTAAAAATGATGTGTGTTCTTTATTCTGAGGGTCAATATGATTAAAATGATACCCATTATTACATACTTTTCTATTATTGTTGCGCTTAAAAAAAAAAATCACAAACTTTTTAACCAAATTAGTACGTTTATAATCCCTTTATTTTAATGACCTCTAACTTTTTTATTTTTCCGTATAAGCGGCGGTATGGGGGCTCATTTTTTGCGCCATGATCTGTACTTTTTTTTGATACCACATTTGCATATAAAAAACTTAATAAATTTTTTTATAATTTTTTTTAAATAAAATGTATTAAAAAAGTAGGAATTTTGGACTTTTTTTTTTCGTTCACGACGTTCACCGTACGGGATCATTAACATTTTATTTTAATAGTTTGGACATTTACGCACACGGCGATACCAAATATGTCTATAAAAAAAAAAAATTACGCTTTTTGGGGGTAAAGTAGGAAAAAACGGACGTTTTTATTGGGGAGGGGATTTTTCACTTTTTTTTACTTTTACTTTTTTTTTTTTTACACTTGAATAGCCCCATTGGGGACTATTCATAGCAATACCATGATTGCTAATACTGATCTGTTCTATGTATAGGACATAGAACAGATCAGTGTTATCGACTATCTTCTGCTCTGGTCTGCTCGATCACAGACCAGAGCAGGAGACGCCGGGAGCCGGACAGAGGAAGGAGAGGGGACCTCCGTGCGGTGTTCTGAATGATCAGATCCCCGCAGCAGCGCTGCGGGCGATCCAATCATTCATTCAAATCGCGCACTGCCGCAGATGCCGGGATCTGTATTGATCCCGGCACCTGAGGGGTTAATGGCGGACGCCCGCGAGATCGCGGGCGTCGGCCATTGCCAGCGGGTCCCTGGCTGCGATCAGCAACCGGGATCAGCCGCGCTTGACACGGGCATCGCTTCGATGCCCGCTGTTATGCACTGGACGTAAATGTACGTCCTGGTGCGTTAAGTACCACCGCACCAGGACGTACATTTACGTCCTGCGTCCTTAAGGGGTTAAAAGGAAATCTGTCATCAGTTTCACTTGCACTAACCTATTGGTACAGACAGGTAGTGCAGGCAACACTGATGACAAATATGCATGCTGGGAGTTGTAGTTTTGCAACATCTGGAGGTCTGTAGGTTGAAGACCACTAATCTAGATAATACCATTATATATACAGTACAGACCAAAAGTTTGGAAACAACTTCTCATTCAGAGTTTTCTTTATTTTCATGACTATGAAAATTGTAGATTCACACTGAAGGCATCAAAACTATGAATTAACACGTGGAATTATAGACATAAAAAAGTGTGAAACAACTGAAAATATGTCATATTCTAGGTTCTTCAAAGTAGCCACCTTTTGCTTTGATTACTGCTTTTCACGCTCATTCTCTTGATGAGCTTCAAGAGGTAGTCACCTGAAATGGTCTTCCAACAGTCTTGAAGGAGTTCCCAGAGATGCTTAGCACTTGTTGGCCCTTTTTGCCTTCACTCTGCGGTCCAGCTGACCCCAAACCATCTCGATTGGGTTCAGGTCCGGTGACTGTGGAGGCCAGGTCATCTGGCGCAGCACCCCATCACTCTCCTTCTTGGTCAAATAGCCCTTACACAGCCTGGAGGGGTGTTTGAGGTCATTGTCCTGTTGAAAAATAAATGATGGTTCAACTAAACGGAAACCGGATGGAATAGCATGCCGCTGCAAGATGCTGTGGTAGCCATGCTGGTTCAGTATGCCTTCAATTTTGAATAAATCCCCAACAGTGTCACCAGCAAAGCACCCCCACACCATCACACCTCCTCCTCCACACCAGCACACCTGTGAAGTGAAAACCATTTCAGGTGACTACCTCTTGAAGCTCAACAAGAGTGTGCAAAGCAGTAATCAAAGCAAAAGGTGGCTACTTTGAAGAACCTAGAATATGACATATTTTCAGTTGTATCACACTTTTTTTGTTATGTCTATAATTCCACATGTGTTAATTCATAGTTTTGATGCCTTCAATGCGAATCTACAATTTTCATAGTCATGAAAATAAAGAAAACTCTGAATGAGAAGGTGTGTCCAAACTTTTGGTCTGTACTGTATTTCTGTAATATACATTGGTTGGAAATGTGTATATCTTTGGGTAAAATACAAATATACATATAATGTTATGATCTACATTTTATTAAAAGTTTTTGCAAATTACAGTTCCCATTTAAAAAGTAAGATATATTCAACCCAAAACTTTCTGTAAAAATGAATGCTTCAGATTTTTTCCTTTGCGTTTATGAAGGTCAGCCGTTGTTTTCTGCTATATTTATTTCTTGTTTCAATGAATTATAGTACATCAACAGATTTCTACATTATTTTTCCAGATTTACTTTCAGAAGTGACCTTGACAAATAAATACATGCTGGTGCACTCATTGCAGAGCAGAAAGATGATAGTGGTTCATTTTGAATTGTATATGCCTTTCACATTTTATTTCTGTTTATTGTATTTTGTTGTTCGTCATAAAGCCCCTTGAACTCACCATCTGCCTTTGGTTTATTTTTCCACGTGTTTATCTCTTCTGCAGTTTGAGAGTTTATCTGTTCTTCAGTTGAACATTATAAAAAGGACTGCCACAAGAATTTTCTTATACAATTGAGTGGAAATAGTGAAATTAGAATTGTATAGTAAGGCATTCATAGCACAGTACAAAATATGGAATGTCTGTTTCCGAGTCTCAGTACAATGATATCATGATTATTATGCATGGCATGTTTTTCTTCCTTTTAATCATGTTTATTCAATCTTACTTAATAGTACAGTAACATGTCATGCACAATAATCATGATATTGTATTAGTACAATTTAATATGTCTTATTATTTTATCTGTCCAGAGCAACAGTTTCCAACCCAAGATACGCATATCCAAATCTGTAATGTGGCTGCAACTATTGTTCATTGCATCTAAAGTGGCCACGGCGTAAGCTGCCCCACCTTAAGGTGGCAGAGGGCATCATGGTAAGGAATGAGCAGTGGCTAGAGTTGCCAACCCGCTTCTGAGAGAGCATTCATCATGCAGCAGCAGCAGCATACATACACCATGAATAGCTGGCCTTCCCCTCCTTGGTGTGCTCTATATTCCTCACTGTGCGACTTTCCTTCTACACTCTTTACACCCTCCATTTATTTTTTTTTTGGCTTCTTTCACCCTGCCCATCCTGTCCTATGCAGTCAGTGGCTGGAGGTCTAGGATAGAATGTCCCATTATTGGAGAAGTCTCATTTTGGGAAAACTGCCTAGTTTTCCTATAGAAACCAATAAAAGGATAGCTTTTATTTTTCATATTGCTCTGGTAAAATGAAATCTGAGCTCCGATTAGTTTCTATGGGCAAATCAGATAAATTTTGTGGCAGATTAAGAAATCTTGGTTATTGTTTTATGGAAAGTGCAGGGCCTCATGGGTGGTACATGCCTCAGGTATTTCCTCTAGTGTGCCATACACAATTTTTTCTGGCATGCAAAAAAAAATTAAAAAAATATTAAGAGAGATTATTTTTATTTTGTCGGATGACCACAAGTCAACCTGGTTTTTGGCTGTGTTGCAAATGCTATTTGTGTCCCTATCTTTAGTGTCTGTATGAATAATTGTAGAGTTTCTTAGATCTAAAGAAACCCTTGTTAATATTTGCTGGTTAAGGAAATGGAGGAAATCATATTAAATGAACTGTGAAAGGATTTGTAAGTTATAGTAGTTCAGCTTTTGAAGATTTATAAATATCAATTAGCTGTGCTTGAGCGCTGATCAAGAAATTGATAGTGATGGGTTATGTTTATACCAAGCCATGGTCAGGTAGACCAAGAAAGTAACATTTGCTGGTGTAAAGAAACCCACAAGCAGCTACTGAAATCCAGGCTTCTCTGAAACAGTGTTATGTGACTATTACAGCATGCATGACAAGAAGATATTTGAATAAAAATAGGCTGCATGGTAGAGTTGGTAGAGAAAAGCAAATGTTGTACCAACGCCACAGAATGGCTGCCTACAATACACAAAACAGCATCTAGAGCAGGGGTCTCAAACTCAAATTATCGGAGGGCCACTGGAGGTAGCAGCTGGGTGAGGCTTGGCCGCATGCGTCCCTTACATATAATGCCCCCATCATGTTCCCCTTACATATAATGCCCCCCATCATGTTCCCCTTACATATAATGTTCCCCTCATCATCCACCAGTAACCCCCCCCATTCCCCCTACCACCGTGTGGTAATAGCACGAGCTGACGGATGATAGGGGTGTTACTTCTGGGGGTTCCCCACATTAGGTAGGTAGCAGGTTCCCCACATTGGGTAGCATTGTTGTTCACCCCCCCCAACCCGAGTCTCACACACACACCAACAAACACACACACACACACACATTCTCACACAGACACCAACACACGCGTGCGCACACACACAGACACACTTACCTTTCCTGTGCTTCTCCTCTATGGCGGCGGCCTGACGAGTGACATCACTGACGTCCTCCTGTGTGGGTCTGTGGAGGGACATCACATGCGCAACGTCCCTCATCAGAGTCGGGCCAAGCCGGCCAACCAGAGACAGGGAGGAGGAGGGTGGGGTAAGTGAAACCTTCCGGCATTTAACGCTGCTTGCCTGAAGCACGGCTAAATGCCTGAAGAAGTTACCTGCCGGGCGTCGGGCAATACTAATTACATATACCTGGTGCGGGCCACAAACTTTCGTTCCGCAAATGGCCAGCGGGCCGGGAGTTTGAGACCCCTGATTTAGAGGAACCTCGAAACTTTAGAAGTGATACGAACGTAACTGAACTTTAGGGTAACAAAAAAAAAAAAAAAAACATTGGAAAAGTATTAAATGAGCACTGTAAGATTAAAAAACTTTTTGCATATTGTACATCTTGGCAAAACAATAACCTTTATAATATAATATTTAAGGAAATTTTATTTCCTTTGTATAGAAATCATGGCTGGTAAAAACACTCCATACCATCCAGAACATAATCCTGTCCAGCATGCAAAATATGAAGGAGGGGTTACAGAGCAACCTGTAGTGATTGGATGGAGAAACCCAACACTTATGGAGGTCACGTCCCTTCCAAAGCAGAGAATGAGAAATGAAGTGAGCCAGAGAAAGAAGGTATTTGTGAAATATATAGGTGCCAGACACATAAAAATTATATATACATTATCAGGATTAGGTCCTGAGTAACATAACTTTTTTTGTGGGATATGACAGGTACACTTTAAGGCATATTACACCAGTTTCCTGTTACACAAAAAAATTGCTAATTTTTCCAAAAGCCTAATGGGAGAGTGGCCCCCATAGACTAACACATTTAATATAATTTACACTAGAAACTGATGTTGTAAAGATGCTGGATGTGAATCCACTGACCTGTGTGGCAGATGACTTGGGCCGTATTGGGGAGCGGAGTCTAAAGGTGCCGCTGGTCTTCACCAGAGCCCACTGCAAGGCAGGCGGTACCCAGGTCACTACCCCCGATATGACTCGACCACACAGGTAGCTGAGAGAGGTGGGGTACTGAAGGATGTGGCAGAGGCTCAGTCGGCACCAACCAGCGGTGCACTGGCCCTTTAAATATCAGGCAGCTGGCGCGCATGTGCCCCAAGAGGTGGGAACCAGAGACCAGAGTGGGAGCAGGTAAGGGACGGGTCACAATTCGCATGTGGGCGCGTCCCGTGATACGAATCCCGGCCGGGCAGGAGAGCGGGGCAGTGAGCGCTCACAGTTGGAACACCAGACCGGAGCGCTCACTGTGACAGTACCCCCCTTAGGTCTCCCCCTCTTTTTGGAGGACAAGAATTTCTGGATAAGGTCACGGTCCAAGATGTTGTCCTGTGGCTCCCAAGACCTCTGCTCTGGCTCAAATCCTTCCCAATCCACAAATGTTTTTCTCTGTCTATAACGACATAAACATCAAAAGGTATCTGAGATGGGAGTAGGTGAGATTACTTTTTTTTTAGAAAAGAGGTTGTGGATGACAGGTTTCAAGAGGGAGACATAGAAGGAATTCGGAATCTGGAGAGGGGGTGGCAACTGGAGAGAATAGGCCACAGTATTTAGTCGTTTCTTGATTTTATAGGGACCCAAATAGCGAGGGCCCAGTTTATAGCTGGGTACCCACCCTGAAGCAGATATACTTGGATGACAACCAGACTCTGTCACCAGGAGAGAAGTTGGAAGGAGGACGCCTTTTCTTGTCCGCTTCAGAATTCATATGAGACGTGGCATGCAATAGTGAGCGATGTGTCGTCTGCCAGATGGTGGAAAAGTTCCGCACTTGCTCATTAACCGCAGAAACTCCAGAGGAAGAAGACAAGGGAAGAGGATGATGAGGACGAAGTCCATAAACCACAAAGAAAGGCGAAGTCCCAGTGGATTCAGAATCTCTATGATTGTATGAGAACTCCGCCCAAGGAAGTAACTCGACCTAGTCGAAATGACGAAGGTAGTCTCCTACAACCTGATTCATTCTCTCGACCTGTCCATTGGATTGAGGGCGATAGGCAGAGGAAAAATCCAGCTTAACTTGGAGATATGAACAGAGGGCCCGCCAGAACTTAGAGACAAACTGGAATCCATGGTCAGATACAATGTGAGAAGGCAGTCCATGTAAGCGGAAGATGTGGCAAAGAAAAAGCTTAGCAAGCTGTTGAGCAGATGGAAGTCCAGGCAGTGGCACAAAATTAGCCATTTTAGAAAATCTGTCCACTACCACCCAGATGACCGTAATGCCGCCGGAAGATGGAAGGTCAGTAATGAAGTCCATAGCAATATCGGTCCAGGGAAGCTCTGGGACTGGCAAAGGCTGTAGAAGACCTGCAGGTTTAGAATTAAGGATCTTGTCCCGGGCACAGACCAAACAGGAACAGACAAAATCAATGACATCCTGTTTTAAACTAGGCCTCCAATACAGTCTGGAGATGAGCTGCAAGGACTTATGAATTCCAGAATGGCCAGATAGGGGAGAAGAATGACCCCACTTCAAGACTTGAACGGGGAGATACGAAAGTCTTTCCAGGAGGCAGGTGCTGGAGTCTTACTGGCACTACAGAGATAAGATGCTAAAGAGGAATAATATGCTGAGGAATAGATTCCCGGTCATGAACGTCAGAACCTGAAGAGAGCATCTGCTCGTAGATTCTTTGCTGCTGGGCGGAAGTGAATGTAGAAGTGAAATCTGGTGAAGAACAGAGACCATCGGGCCTGCCGTGGGTTGAGTCAATGGGCTGTCTGAAGATAGAGCAGATTCTTATGATCAGGATATATAGTGATCGGATGTACAGAACACTTCAAGAGATAGAGAGTTTGCGATCTCCAATAGTATAGTTTTTCACCGCAGGAGAGAAGGTTTTAGAGAAAAAAACTGCAGGTTACAAATTTTTCCCTTAGAAGACTTTTGCTTTAAACACAGCACCAGCACCGACTGAAGAAGCATCCACCTCCATAAGAAATGGTTTGTTTGGGTCAGGTCTAGACAGAACCGGAGCTGTAGCGAAGGTGAACTTTAACTGTTTGAAGGCCTTTTCAGCCTCTTGAGTACAGACCTTAGGGTATTAGTCTTCTTTGTAAGAGAAACAATGGGCGCTACTAAAGGTGGAGTAATGAGGAATAAATTGCTGATAGTAGTTGGCAAAACCAAGCAAGTGCTGAATTGCTCTTAAGCCAGACGGTCGAGGCCAGTCCAATACAGCGGACAACTTGTTACGGTCCATTTGAAGACCTTGACTGGTAATGATATGCCAGAAATGGAAGACTGACGGGAGGGGGTAGCGGTTCTTGACAGTAATTTTGTTCAAGCTGCGATAGTCAATGCAGGGTCGCAGAGAACCAGCTTTTTTTTTGCACAAAAAAAAAATCCGGCTCTGGCAGGGGAGGAAGACTTCCTGATAAAGCCTTTTTCTAGAATTTCTTGAATGTATTCTATCCTAGTCCATGTGAGCTGCACACCTATTCTATATTTTAGCATTCTGACATGGCCTTAGTTTCAGGAATAGACAAAGGGTCAATTCTGCCCAGAGGAGGTGGGGTCCAAGTCAACAAGTATATAGAGCAATCGTAGGGACGATGTGGTGGTAAAACTTCAGCTTTTTTCTTACAGAAGACGTCAGCAAAGTCCAGAAGAAATTATGGCAAACCTGGCAGAGTAGTAGAAGAAGGCACCAATTTAGACGGAAGCGTTTGAATACAGTTGTTATTGCAGTAAGGTCCCCAACGGCGTAGTTCTCCAGTTTTCCAATCTAGCTGCGGGGCATGAAGTTGCAGCCAAGGAAGGCCAAGGAGAAGAGTGGAGGTAAAATGAGGAAGTACATAGAAGGACAAGTTTTCCTTATGCAAGACTTCGACCTGCATAGACGGTTCAGTGCGAAATTGCACAGTACAGTCCAGATTTTCTCCATTGACCGTAGAGATGTACAAAGGCTTCAGGAGGCAAGACACCAGCAGACGATACCTTTGTACCAAGGAAGCATTAATAAAATTTCCAGTGGAACCGGAGTCCAGAAAGGCAAGAATGGAAATACTCTCTTTGGAGGGTAGAGAAAGCTGGACTGTCAAATTCAAGTGTGCAGAGGAGGTAGGTATTCACACCTAAGGAAGCCTCTCCTACAAAGCCTAGGTGCAAGAGTTTCCCTGTGACTGAGGACGCACAGGACAGTCTCAGAGGAAATGATCTGCACTGGCACAGTAGAGGCAAAGATTCTCAGCTTGTCGGCGAGTTCTCGCCCACAGTCAGGCGAGATCAATCCACCTGCATACCCTCCACTGCGGGAGGCAACATAGAAGGTTGCAGTGGTTGCTGGAAGACTGGTGCCAGATGAGGAAAGCGCCAAGATCATGCAGACTCCCTTTCCTGGTGTTGTTCCTCAAGATGTTCAGAGAAACGAATATCAATCCGAGAGGCCAGCTGTATGAGATCACTCAGAGTGGACAGCTATTCCCAGGCAGCAAGGACACCCTTAATATGGCAAGAAAGTCCTCTTTTGAAAGTGGCACAAAGAGCTTCATTATTCCAAGATAGCTCTGATGCCAGGGAACAAAAATGGATGGCATAACTCACCCACAGGAGTTGCCCTGAGAAAGACTCAGCCAGGACGTCTCAGCGGAAGCTTGTGCAGGTACTTAAAAGACATCTCCGGATTCTGTCAAGAATGCCTGGAGACAAGCTGTAAGTTGATCACTGCGATCCCATAGTAACATAGTTCACAAGGTCAAAAAAAGACCAGAGTGCATCAAGTTCAACCTAAAACACTAATTAGTCCGGTGTTTCCAGGCCAGAGTCCTTCCAGTTAACAGACTGATGACAAACGCCACCTTTGCTTGTTCCGTAGGGAACTGTTCCGCCATTAGCTGAAAGTGCATGGAGCACTGTGTCATAAAACAACGACAAGACTTGGGATCCCATTCATACTTCTCAGGTAGGGACAGACGGAGGAGCGGAGTCTAAGGTGCCCTGGTCTTCACCAGTGCCCGCCGCAAGCCAGAATGGGTTTGCTGCGGTAGGCGGCACCCAGGTCGCTACCCCCGATATGACTCGACAACACAGGTAGCTGGGCGAGGTGGGGTACAGAAGGATGAGACAAAGAAACAACAGACAAAGAAACGCTTAATCTCAGGCTATGGGGCACTGAAAATCTGGCAGGGAAGAGGGGACGGAGCTGCCTTAAATAAACTAGCAGAAGGACCAGGTACCAATCAGCGGTGCACTGGTCCTTTAAATCTCAGGCAGCTGGCGTGCGCGCCGGGAACCAGAGATCGGAGCAGGTAAGGGACGGGTCGCGATTCGCATGCCGGCACGTCCCGCTATGCGAATTGTGGCCGGGCAGGAGAGCTGGGCGGTGAGCACTCACCGTGACAGATGTAAACCGGTGTACCTTATTTATTAAAGGGGTACTCCACCCCTAGACATCTTATCCCCTATCCAAAAGGACCCCCGCATTATAGAATGCAGCACCCACCTGTTTTGGCTCCGGAAACGCTGGATGGTCTGGGTCCCAACCACAGGAACGGAAGTTTGTGACGTCACGCCCCGCTCCCTCAATGCAAGTCTATGCTAGTAGAAAAAACTTTTTAGACAATAATCTTTTTCCCTTTCCTCACTGAAATAAATATGCATGCTTACACAATCCAGGTGTACCAGTGCAATACACCCATATTTTAAAGCATATCTGTCATGTCAGGTAACTTTTAAGAACAAGATGTTATGTAGGTGTGTACATGAGGTAGTGCTGGGCGGTATACCGGTTCATACCGAATAACGGTGTGTTTCTTTCTTTACCATATGAATTTTTCACATACCGCAATACCGTTTCCATAGCAACTGGGAGAGGACAACATGCGACTTCCGGGCGGGCACGGGAAACTGCAGAGACATGGAGGAGAGTTACCGGGTGACCTGACCGAGACCCCGGGTACCATGGTGAGGACCCCCGACCACCTGACACTATACTGAGGGCCCCCCCCCCCCCGAAATACAGTTGAATACTGTGAAACCACGATAATTTAGAAAAATACCATGATATACATTTTTGGTCATACCGCCCAGCACTAACATGAGGCATAGTATTATGTCTGGCCATTATATAAGTTGTAGTTGGCATTTGAACCAGATTTCTGCTCTGCTGGTTCTGTCACAAATTTCCTGTTGTCACTGAGCTATTGGGTGGAATCTGGCCTCAATGATGTCGCTCATACCTCACATACATAGAAGAGGGTATTCCGTTCCTCTATATCTCTATACACACCCTCTATAGCAGCAGCATGGAGGACATTGTACAGTAGTATTTAGCAATTAATTAACCACTTAAGGACCCAGGGAGTACAGGTACGCCCTGGTACTTAAGGACCCAGGGCGTACCTGTACACCCGTGGGAATTCCAGTTCCCGACACTCACCTGGTGGGGACCGGACAGGGATGCCTGCTGAAATCGTTCAGCAGGCACCCGTTCAAACCCCTGGGGAGGTCCTAAAACCCCCATCATGTCATCAATCGACGCAAATTGCCGGTCAATTCAGACCGGTGATTCCGGGTCAATCAGGTCTCCGGTGACCCGGAAAATGGTGAATTATACTCACCGATAATTCCTTTTCTGGAAGTCTCCACGACAGCACCCATGAGATTATCTCCTCCTCCTGATTGGGACAGGAAAAAAAATGAGAGGTTAAATTCCCCACCCCTTCCTGTCCACACCAGTGTATTTATAAAGAACACCGAAGGAAAGGAAAAAAGTGCACCAAAAAACACTATAATAAAAAAAACAAAGGGTGGGATGTATGGGTGCTGTCGTGGATGTCACGATCCCGGCTGGTAGGAGGTGGATCCTCTGTGTCAGCGAGGGATTGGCGTGGACCGTGCTAGTGGACCGGTTCTAAGAGGCTACTGGTTTTCACCAGAGCCCGCCGCAAAGCGGGATGGTCTTGCTGCGGCAGTAGCAACCAGGTCGTATCCACTAGCAACGGCTCTACCTCGCTGACTGCTGAGAAGGCGTGGGACAGAAGGACAAGGCAGAGGCAAGGTCAGACGTAGCAGAAGGTCGGGGGCAGGCGGCAAGGTTCGTAGTCAGGATGGATAGCAGAAGTTCAGGTACACAGGCTTTGGACACACTAAACGCTTTCACTGGCACAAGGCAACAAGATCCGGCCAGGGAGTGCATGGGAGGAGATCAGATATAGTCTGGGAGCAGGTGGACGCCAATTAAGCTAATTGGGCCAGGCACCAATCATTGGTGCACTGGCCCTTTAAGTCTCAGAGAGCTGGCGCGCGCGCGCCCTAGAGAGCGGAGCCGCGCGCGCCAGCACATGACAGCAGGGGACCGGGACGGGTAAGTGACCTGGGATGCGACTCGCGAGCGGGCGCGTCCCGCTGTGCGAATCGCATCCCCAACGGCCACGACAGTGCAGCGCTCCCGGTCAGCGGGACTGACCGGGGCGCTGCGGGGAGAGAGACGCCGTGAGCGCTCCGGGGAGGAGCGGGGACCCGGAGCACTAGGCGTAACAGTGGAGACTTCCAGAAAAGGAATTATCGGTGAGTATAATTCACCATTTCCCCCCACGTCTCCACGACAGCACCCATGAGAAATACCAAAGAATTTACTTAGGGAGGGACTACAGCACTGAGAACTTTACGACCAAAGGCCATATCCTCAGAAAACAAGATGTGAACTCTATAAAGTCTGGAAAAAGTATGAAGGTTTTTCCAAGTGGCAGCTTTGCAAATCTGTTCTACAGAAGCTCTGGCTCTCTCTGCCCATGATGAGGAAATTGCTCTAGTAGAATGGGCCTTCAATTGTATAGGAAGGGCTTTACCTCTGCCCACATAAGCCTCTGAAATTGCGGTCTTATCCCATCTGGCTATAGAACTCCTAGAGGCTTTCTTGCCTCTATTAGGGCCAGCAAACTGCATAAACAGATTGTCATCCTTCCTCCACGGACTAGTTCTTTCAATGTGGATGAGGATAGCTCTTAGAAAAATCATATAGTCTTTTGGATGTTCAAAGTCATTTTTTTGATCTCAACAGAAGGATGGAACCACAATATCCTGTGATCTATGAAAGGTAGAGACAACTTTAGGGAGGAAGTTAGGATCAAGCTTAAAAATGATTTTGTCATCCAAAAATTCTGATAAAGCTTTCGGATAGAAAGAGCCTGAATTTCACCTACTCTCCTAGCTGTAGTGATGGTGATTAAAAATATAGTTTAGAGAAAAAAAATTCTGAAATAGAATCCAGAGGCTCAAAGGGATCCAAAGGAATAGCCGCTAGAACTGTATTTAAATTCCACTGAGGACAGATATTTAAAAAGTCTTAGGTCTGAGACTGCTGGATGCTTTAATAAATCTTGAAATCCACATGTTATCAACCAATTTTACATGATAGAGAACACTGAGAGCATAAACCTGTACTTTGAGGGTACTAGGGGAAAGACCTAAATCAAATCCCTGCTGAAGGAAGTCTAGAATTTTAGGAATCACCGGAGTGTTGATAGAAAAAGAATCCCCACACCAAGAGATAAATTTCTTCCAGGTTTTAGCATAGATTCTAGAGGTAGTATCTTTACGGCTAGATAGAAGGGTATTTACTACCTTTTCAGAGAAACCTTCCTTCAGCAGAATGGACTTTTCAATTTCCATGCTCTCAAGCTGAGGTTTTTGATCCGACAATGAAAGGATTGTCCCTGGGACAGTAGATCCTTTTGAGAAGGAAGACAGATGGGATCCTCTACAGCCAGAGTCTTTAATAGAGAGAACCAGCTCCTCTTTGGCCAGTATGGAGCTACTAGGATTAGAATACAATGATAGTTCATTAGCTTCTGAAGGACCCGAGATATATTAGCGGCAGGGGAGGAAATGCGTATCCCATACTGAATGTCCAATCCTGAGCTAATGCATCTACTGCTAGCGGAGAGTCCCTTGGGTTTAGGGAATAGAATAGATCCACCTTGTGATTTCTCCTGGTTGCAAACAGATCTATTTGAGGACCCCCCCCCCCATCTCTCCATAATCATCCTGAATGCCCACGGAGCTAGAGACCATTCCCCTGGGTCTAATATGTGTCTGCTCAGGAAGTCCGCCTCCAAGTTCCAGACCCCGTTGAGATGGACTGCAGAGATAGAAGCACCTTGTTTTCTGCCCAAGAAAATATTTGATGCGAGATTGACTGGAGAGCTGTGTACCTTGGACCTCCCTGACGCCTTATAAAGGCCACTGCAGTCATGTTGTTCGAGAAAATGAGACTATGGCGATTTTTGCAGATCTCCAACTCTTGGAGTGTCATCCATATTGCCAGTAGCTCTCTGAAGTTGGAAGATTTTCTTGCTGTCTGAGGATCCCACTTTCCTTGGACTACTCGAGTCTCTGAGTGAGCACTCCATCCCCCTGCACTGGCATCCGTTGTTATGAGTAACTGGTTTGTCTGAAACTAACTTACTCCCTTCTCCAAATTTTCCTTGAACCTCCACCATCTTAGATGGGTTTTTACTTGAGTGGGAATTATCACTCTTCTGTCTAAAGATTTCTGAGACTGGTCCCAAATGGTTAGGATCCACTTTTGCAGAGGCCTGAAACTGAGCCCGAGTTACTGATTGGATGCATGATGTCATATGACCCAGAGTGGACCTTGCTGTCCTGATTGTTCAAGAATGGAGGCTTAGAAATCTGGAGACCAATGCCTGCAGTAATATCTTTTTGGAATCCAGAAGAAAAGAGGTCTGGATTCTTGAATCCAAAAAGGTACCTAGGAAAATTTTTCTCTGACTGGGAATAAGATCTGATCTATCTAGATTTAGGATCCAACCCAACTTCTGGAGAACAAGTATTGTTCTCTGTAAATGAAGTTCCAATTGAGGAACAGTGTCAGTCACTAGTATGTCACCTAGATAAGGGATAATTAGAATAGACTCCTTCCTGAGAAGGGCAACCACCTCTGCTAAGACCTTGAAAAAAATTGAGGCACAGATGACAGGCAGAATGGGAGACAGAAAAGCTGAAAGTGGCGGCCCCTGGACCCCCACTGGATGGCAATCTCAAATATTTTTGGGAATTTTAATGGATGGGAATGTGGTAATATGCATCGCGAAGATCGATAGTCGCCATCACTGTCCCCTCCTTTATTAACTGAAACTGCAGACTTAAGTTTCCATCTTGAATTTTTTGTAAACCACAAATTTGTTTAGGGATCTTAGGTTTATAATTGTACGGAACTTCCCGTTTGGATTGGAAACCAAAAACAGGGAAGAATAATGACCTAGGCCCCTCTGAAGGAGAGGAACCTCCTGGATAGTAGTGACTCCCAAACTGGGGCAAAATGGGAAAGCCTTGCCTCCACTGGCCTGGCCTCATTGCTTAGGGTTGGAAGAGGATTGACCGGGGTTAGTAAAGATATTTCTACCCCTACCTCCCTTCCTGTAAGACCAACGTCCTGTTTCTCTTTGCCCCCTCTGAAAGATTGGTCTGAAAAAAGAGGAAAAGGAGACTTTTTAGGATGGACCTTATCTAAGGGCAATCCTTTTTTATTGTCTGCTGCTTTTTCCAGAATAGAATCCAACTCTGGACCAAACAAAAAACATTTTCATGGAAAGGAAGGAAGGGAGCAGAGTTTGCTTTTTGAAGTCATGTCTCCCGACCAAGATTTTAACCACAGTACACGCCTAGTGGTATTGGACAAAACAGCAGTACGAGAAGCCGGTTTTACCGATTCTGCAGAGGCATCTGATAAAAAGGGGTAAGGATTCCAAAATCTGGTCCTTAAGGGTATCAGACTGGAGGTGGTATTCCAGCTGGTCTAACCAAACTCCTAAAGTCCTGGCTACACAGGCAGAGGCTATACTAGGCCTTGAGGAAGCAGCCTCCCAGGTCTTTTTAAGCAAACTCTCTGCCTTTCTATCCATTGGATCTTTAAGTTGTGTAGCAGCAGAGAGGTACGCTTTGCTTCCTTAGCAACCGGGATATCTACTAATGGTATAGTGTCCCAGGTAGTAGAGTCTGCGTCAACCAAGGGATATCGCCTTTTTGACCCCTAGGAATAAAAGAATTCTTTTCTGGCTTAGCCCATACATCTTTAATAATTTTATGCAAATTTGTATGAACAAGGAAAGTACAGGGTTTCCTGTCTCCTAGGCCTCAAAAAAGGTCATCCTGGATAGACAGTCTCCTGAACTTCCTCTAAATTCAAGGTAGTACGAACAAACTTAATTAAGGATTCTATAACATCAGAATTAAAACAAGAATTTTTTCAAAAAGAGGAATCTTCCTCTACATGAGGATTTTCCACTTCAGAATCCGAAAAAGACACAGTTTTAGTCTTTTTTTTACCGCTGAGACATTAACCGAAGTAGTGGATGCCACAGGGGTAACAGGTGCAAAAGAGGCTAATGCAGAGTGTATCTCTGAATGAATCATGGATTTAATTTCTTGCATAAGAGTTGGAGAGTCATCTTTTACTACTGATGCAATACATGATTTACACAGAGGTTTAGAAGCAGATTCAGGAAACTCCTTATAGCAAATAACATTTCTTAGGTTTAGATTTTTTTTTTGTTTAATCGAAGAACCTACAGAATCCTTGTCTCCCTGCAAATATAAGGAAGAGAAGGATAAAACACCATGTAATGAAGATAGGCCAGGGCGAACCCATAGGCCCTCAGTACTCACGGATCCTGGGATCACTGGAGGATCTGGAACTTTTGCAGGTGAGCTCATGATACAGCCTTGCATTATTCAACGCTGGAATCAGGTAGAGCAGCTTCCATCTGGGAGAGGGGCTTCCTATAGGTACAAAGCCGGTCTCCAGATTCAAATTCCCCGCTCCAGCGCGGCCGGAAGTTACGACAGACGCCAGCATCCCGGCCGGAAGGAGATCTGCCGG